>NC_135369.1:25810764-26415764 GCF_049243985.1 Paroedura picta | reverse complement strand
CAAGGATATCTTTTTAATGCACACATTTAAGTGTTTCTTCTACCAATGGCAACTCAGTGTTAATTTCTCCTTGAGTCTAGATGAAGCAATTTCACTTAAATGCATCTTCCTAATTTTCCGTGAGGCCAAATTTCCATTTCCTGCAAACTATGTAGCCATATAAATATTCAAAACAAAGCTTCTACAAGTTGCACAATTAATACAGGTCATTTATGACCCAAAGACCCAGTTTTGATGACCAAAAGCACTCACCCAGCAAGCCATATGAGGCAGAGATCCCTCTTCCCACCCCCTCCCCTCACATACCCACTCTTTGCGCCGGCTGTGTGTGGTGAAGTCATACACTGGAACTTTAACACTCTTTCCCTCTTTGAGTTTCCTTAAGACACTGATGAGCAGGTCAAAGTCAAATGCATCAGGGTGGTCAAAATTGTACTCGTTGCGGGCAGCTTGCTGCTGTTTTTCCTTGTTCAGCACCTAGGAGAGCACCACAGGGAAGGGGTCAGAAAAGCAAGTACAGTATTTGCTGGCGTATAAGACTACTTTCCCCCCCTGAAAAACATGCCTCCAAGTGGGGGGGTCGTCCTATACGCCGGGTGCACTTCAGTTGGGATAGACATAGCTGCCCATAGTACTGTAACGTAATGTAACAAACTCTATATTTTGAATGGAAATGTTGGGGGGTCGTCTTATACGCCCAGTCATCTTATACGCCGGCAAATACGGTAGATTTATCTATTAGGGAATAGCTGGGCTGACCTCAGCTCTAGAGGGCTGAGCCAAAGCCACTCACCTTGTAAAAGCTGTCCATAGAGAGCAGCACCACCCAAGGCACATCCAGAGCTTCAATGATTTTATTGGCCACTGTGGTCTTGCCTGATGCGCTCCCACCACACAAGCCTACAAACAGAGCACAGGGGAATCTGAATCCTTCAATCCGTGGGGAACAATAAGAAGTGAACCATCCGAAAAAGTTAAACCGGAAGGATCTGAGTCTTGGGAACTACTACCAGAGAGATACCAGGTCAAATCAATGTGGAGAACAGTACTGACATTAGTCTCATCACAGTCAAATGCAAAAGCTCACCTCAGGGACTCACAGTCCAAGGACAAGACAAAGTGGCAATGAAGAGTAAAGAAGAGGGGAGAATGGGCTGGTGATTCGTTCTAACCCCATACCCTACAGTCAGAGATGCATAAAGCAAAAACCAATGATGACTACAAAAAGTGGGAGAATCCTTTAGTCTTTCTCTCTAATCTAGCTTATTAAATGTACAGAATGTTCTGTATCCTGTGACTCCCAGAGCCTTTCCCTTCTCTCATCTGTAGAACAACTGCTAGCAATCAAGCCCCATCAGTTCTGTACTGCAATGAGCAGCAAGCATGGATGCTGCTTCTATACTGGATGCTGCCAAAATCCTAGCAGGTGCTTTGGAATCAACCAGCCTATGACCAGAAGTCTAGTCAACACCCAGTATTTTAGCCTGACTCATACAGAAAAGGAACTACATTGACCAATACAGGCAAGAAAGGCCAAGGGGAGTTCTAGAATCCAGTTTGTGGTCCAGAGAAGAAGCATCAGAAGGAGGACACAGAGGGAAAGGCAGAAACCTCACAAGTTGGGCGAGGAATCATCAATCAAGGCAGAGCCCCCAGCCCATCAGAAAAGCTGAGGAGATGCCTTACCGATTACAAAGGCTTCCTTGAAAGGCGTGCCTGTCTCGTTGTACCAGGGAGGCCGCCCTGCTGTGTAGATGGTCCGCTTGCTGGTCCTGAGCAGTGGGGGTTCTGTCTTGGACTGGCTTGTGGTCCTCTTCCGTGGGGAAAGTGAGGGGGTGAGGGGCAAGCAGGAGAGGAGAGTACCCAGCGAGTCATCTCTCCTCCCGCTGCACAGGAGAAAGGGAGGGAGTGAATGCATTAGTGCAGAGGTCTCCAACCTGATGCCTGCAGGCCGCATGCAGCCACCGACCCCCTTCTGTGCAGCCCTCCAACCTGCCTGTCTGCTATCACCCTCAGTGCCTTTTCCCTCAGACCCATACTGTTCTTCATGCCTTAAGAGGCACCATCTACTGCTGTTCATCCTGTCCCTTTCTTGCAAAAAAACACAATAGCAACATTGTTTTGGTCTCCATGATTCTTTCTGTCAGCCCCCTCTTGTTCTTATGCTCCATAATAGTATTTTGGCAATTCTAGGTGCTTTGCTAGCCAGAAAAGCTCAGGCACCCAAACCATTCAATTTTTAACTCCATGTCTCCATGAATTACCATACTGAAGCTATGCATGTATATAAGGAAGGTATCTGTGTGAATGGGTTCAGAAGATGTCAAGTCTGCTTTTGCAAAAAAAAAAAAAAAAAGTGGGAAAAGGATAGTAAAAGGCCTGGATGTTTTTGGGTTTTTTTGCAAAAAAGGGATACAAAGTGTTTTGCATACTAAACATTTCTAAAGGCTCCACCCTTCAAATCAAGTGGCTTCTAAAGTTACTGATGAGGTTGCTGCTACAAGCAAAAGCATTTTCTTCCTTGCTTGCTTCTGCCTCTCCTCCCTTTCTCACTCCATCTGTGATTGCAGGAGCCGGTGGGTGGCCCCTTGAGGACTTTCTTAGCAGGGAAGCTTATGGCATTCCCCATCTCATATCTTCCTCCAGCCAAGTTTCCCTCCCTCTGGCTGCCATTTTACGGATGGAATTAATTGATTTGCAAGTCAGTGATAATCTCAGAGACATTTACAAAGAAAATAGTCTGTTAAGATTTCTATTCTGGTCTACCTGATATATTTATCAACCTAAAGAAATTTGAGAGCCTGTTGTGACCCAGAGTGGTAAGGCAGCAGACATGCAGTCTGAAGCTCTGCCCATAAGGCTGGGAGTTCAATCCCAGCAACCGGCTCAAGGTTGACTTAGCCTTCCATCCTTCTGAGGTCGGTAAAATGAGTACCCAGCTTGCTGGAGGGTAAACGGTAATGACTGGGGAAGGCACTGGCAAACCACCCCGTATTGAGTCTGCCATGAAAACGCTAGAGGGCGTCACCCCAAGGGTCAGATATGAACCGGTGCTTGCACCTTTACCTAAAGAAATTTGCTGCAGGCATGTTCACAGTCTTTGGCATCACATACATCTGTGAACAAACCTTTTCCAAGATGAAAATGATGAAATTGAAGTGTAGGTCAAGGCTTACAGATGAACATTTACATGACATTTTGAGAGTGTCTGACAAAAAACCTTGACTTGGATATCAATATCTTGGCTAACAGAAAACAGCCACAAAAATCACACTGACTAGGTAAGCATGTGTAGCTAAATAAAACAATTCCACAGTAAAATATTGTTCCAAAATTGACTGCATTAAAGTTAACATTTATCTTTGAATGTTTACTTTTGACCTAAATAAGTAGGTTAATACTTTTGTTACATTTTGGATGGATTCAAGTGTGCTGGTTTGAAGTAGCTGTGCTGGTCTGAAGTAGCACAAAAAAAAAATTGAGTCCAGTGGCACCTTTAAGACCAACAAAGATTTATTCAAGGTGTGAGCTTTCGAGTGCATGCACTCTTCCTTCAGACTCAATTTTTGTTTTGTTACATTTTGGTTTAAGAGGTGGCCCTCTTTAGGCACTGGGCACGCTAATGCAGCCTCCATATGCCAAAAGGTTGGGGACCCCAGCATTAGAGAGAAGGGAGATCGCCCGCAGTTCCTTCCGGCCAGGGGCCCTGCCCTTCATCGTGCAAAAGGCCCTTGGGGCGGCTCCCTCCTCCCTTGGCATCAGCTCGCAAATCCGCACTTCAATCCCTAACCCTTGAGAAGCGATTTCCCCCCTCGGCGCCACCCACATCAAGCCTCCAAGGGGGGCTCCAAGCCCGGCCTCTGCAGCGCATCTTGCCCCTTTAACCTCCTCATGCAACCCTCCCCCCTCCTCCCGGTCGCCGGCCGGACCTGCCACGCCGCGCCTCCTCAGCAGCACCGCCTGGAGCCGCCATCTTGGCCGCACTCCCGCCACTCCTCCACCTGTTGCCGCGGAGCCTGCCGGGAAGGGGGTGGGACCCGGGATGGTGCGCGCGCATCCAGCCGCTGGTGAGGAGAAACTACCATTCCCGGCTGGCAGCGCGGCAGGCCGTCTGCTGGGCTCTCGTTCGCTTAAGCTGCGGTTTGGCGGCTGGCGCCTCCTCATTCTCCACCCCCCTCCCCCGCGCCCAGGCGTTTGTGCAGATCATTCGGAGACGCCGCCTCAGTTTAGAAGGCGCCGCTAGGAGACCGAGCTCACTTCCCCAGATGCAATTGGCATTATATTGAAAAAGCCTCCGTTTTTGGTTTCAGGTCGCGAACAGGACCCTGTTCGGATTTTGCACTCCGTACAGCTTGGGAAGAGGCGATATTTGTGGGCTTACATGAGAGGAAATGGGAAGGGGGTTAAGGGCGTACATGCTCTGTGGCTCTTCTGCACGAAAGAGTCGCCTTCCCGGTCAGAGGAGAGACCTGACCCAGCGGAAGAGTCGAGAAGACCTCAGCCCTGCCCACGGCTAGTGAGAACCTCCCTTCATTTCTGCAGCTGCCCCGGAGAAATAAGAGCGTGAGAAGCAGGCTAGGCAGGAATTTGAGCGCCCCCGGACACCTCTTAGCCCCGTCCCGCCTCTGGGCTTCATCCCTATACCTGCTTCTCCCTTGCCTGGCCCGCCATCCCGAGAGCCTTCGGCCGCTGCCTGCAGGAACTTTTGCTTCCAAGGAATCACGTAAGCCCGCGGACCTCTTCCGACCGCGCTGGCTGACAAAGAAGTTCTGCGTTTCCATTGAGAGCGGATCCGACCTGGGCTTGCGCCAGGGGGCTTGTCTGTCCGAGGGCTGTCCATGGTCCTGAATCCCTTTTTGTACCTCGTTCCGCTTACTTGCTCGGGCGTCGAAAACCCCAAGACAGCGTTCGCCCGGGACGTCTTCCGCCCTTGAGACCTGCAGCTGAGATTGGGAACGGGGGCGGGAGGGGGCGCTAAGGTTCGCTTGAATGATTCTGAAAACCTCTCCAGGATCTCTTCCCCGGACACGTAGCCCAACTGGTCAGGTTTCTTCCGGAGGGAGGCCCCGTGTTGGCAAATATCTGCCCCCTCAAGCCCAGCGCCGTTCTTCGGAGGAAGATCGCCCAGCTGGGCCTTGGGGGCAGAATCAAAGCCGGTCTGTTTAGCTTGGAGCGCTTAACCGCCAGATGTGGCCAGATGTGGCCGGGGCTTCTTGTATCCAGTGGAGGACGGATAGGCAATGCAGTGGACACGGAACAGGGCTCTCCGGGGTGCCGGAAAGAAACAGCACTCATTTTAAAAAGATTCAAATTAGTAGCCGTGTTGGTCTGAAGTAGCATAATAAAATCAGAGTCCAGTAGCACCTTTAAGACCAACAAAGATTTATTCAAGGTGTGAGCTTTCGAGTGCAAGCACCCTTCATCTGACGTGCTACTGGACTCTGATTTTATTGTGTCATTTAAAAAAGAACACTGTAGTTATATGGCCTCCTCCTCTTCCTGGGCTCATCGACTAAGGACGGTCCTCTCCCTCCCCCTGCCCTTCCCGGTGCTGGGCAGTCTTTCATTCGCTGCTGAGAAGGATGCCGTTGCCAACCTCCCGGCAAGCGCTGTTTCTCTTTCGAAGGCACCCTGTGCAACATGCCCGGGACCCTCCTGCCGGAGCGCCGGAGTTTCATTTCACTGTCCTGCAGAGGAAGTGGTAGCGGGGGGGGGGGGGCTGCGCTGGAGGGAAGCCTACAGAAGCCGCCCTGGAAAAAGCTGTCCTCCGCGCACACACCCCAGCAGCAGCAGCAGCGGGCAGGGGGGCACTAGGGAGGTCCGCTCCCTCCCTCCAGCGCCCAGACACTGGCATCAAAAGTGGGTTTGCCCAACAGCGCCAGCTTGGAGTGCTGGACTACGATTTAGGCCAGGGGTAGTCAAACTGCGGCCCTCCAGATGTCCACGGACTACAATTCCCAGAAGCCCCTGCCATCATTCGCTGGCAGGGGCTTATGGGATTTGTGGTCCATGGACATCTGCAGGGCCGCAGTTTGACTACCCCTGATCTAGGCTGAAATCCCCATTCTGCCGGGGGCGCTGGCTGGGTGCCCTTGGGTCAGTCGCTCTCACTCAGCCAAGCTATTTCACAGGGCTGTGGCTCGCCTTTGGGGGTGGGTGTGTGTGAATTATAGTAAGCTGCATCGGGAATGGCGGAACACAAATGAATGAGATCGCTGTGTCTGAAGCAGCCCCTCCTTTTTAAGCGCCCTTCCAAACTGAGCAAGTCGCTACACGGTGGCTTTAACCGCCCCCTCCCCACCTTAATCACTAGGGACCGGGTTTTATTCAACTTTTGGATTCTTAGAGAGCACCGAGAATAGCCAGCCATTTATTTCAATTGAATCCTAATGAATGTGACGTTCCTTTCTGCTTGATATAGCCTACCGTGACTCGTTGACTTTGTTTTTATCGTCAAGTTTACTATCAAAGGGAAATATTAAATATAGACAAAAGCCTCCCAGTCTTAAAGTTATTCCACTTGAGCATCTCCCACCCCTACAATACCTTCATCGTAATCCTAGGTATATCTACTTAGAAGTAAGCCCCACTATGTCCAATGGACTTACTTCTGGCCATTGCATCCTTCCAGGCTTAACTATGCAGAGATGCTGTGGCGTGGCAAGAGAACTGTAATAGCGTTTGTCGCTTATCACTGGTTCTCCATCAATGTCTTAGAAGCCCCGCTTGGAAGTGTCGCAGCTAACAAGGAACGCTGCCCATGGCCACCCACCCATCCACCTCACCGTATTTGCAAAACTCCCTTCTCGCTGCGCTTTCAGAGCTAAAGGGTTTGGTTACCTTTTGATCGTTCATTGCACCGTTCCGTAAAAGGTTCCACCGTGCATACAATCTCCATCAACCCTGTCTGCTTGGGCCAGGATGCAACTCAGTCTTTCCCTCCTAACAATTTAAAGAAAGCTCTGTAGGAGCAGACCAAAGGCCCATCTAGCTCAGTGCCCTGTTCCCCGTAGTCATTAGTCAGGTACTTTTGAGACATACATCAGTAGGGGTGAAAGCATCCCCTGCTGCCCGTGTCTCAATAGCAGCAGCATGCTGTCTCTGACTACGGATATTCCCTTTCGCAATTATTTTATCTGTTTATAGTCCGCCTTTCTCTCTGAGATCCAAAGCAGACCGCACCATTTTAAAACAATGCAATAGCAAGACAATAAATGCTACAATACGATGGCTGCCCTGGTAATGCAACTGAAGCAATGCAAGCGATGCTAGAAAGCCATGCAACTGAAGAGGTGGCATTGCAGAAGCAATGCAAGACCAGCCAGAACAAGGTACAACGTATAACAAGCTGAGTTATAAACCGGTTCGCCTGCAGAGCTACTTTCCGCGGGCTGATCGCCCCTGGTCCAGGAATCTCACCCCAAAGCCGTCCCCGACACACTTTGTAGCGATGAAATCCACTATCGAGTTCATGCCCAGAAATCCCTGCTTTTGTCTCTCCTGTTTGTTTCACTGGGACTACGGGAGAGGGGGAAAGTCCTACGGAAAATCTCCTAATGCGCAGGCTCTCAGCCCCTCTTTTATTCGGGTTGCCCTTTTCTACCCCCCTCTCCATCCCCTTTTCGAAAGGAAAACTAACCAGAAACCTGGAACACACTGGAGCCCGAAATGAACTTTATTCCAGCGGCTGTCTTCTGAAAAGGAGGCGGCCAGAATTGAACCCAGTAACGCCGCGCCGTCGGTCTTCTGGCAGCGGCTGTTTTGTTCCCAGCCCCTCCGGAACAAACCCTGGGGGCAGAACCGGCCTTTTCCCCCGCGGATCCACACCGAGTGGACGTCTTCATCCTTCTGTCCACCACAACCCCAAGATCTTTGTCGTTCGTATATTCCTCTACAAAGATGCTGATGGATGTCTATAGGGGAATTCAGTATATTTTGCTACAAGTTTTGCTCACGTTGAAGCTAATTTGCCCTCTAGTTGCCCGCTTTGGAGAGATCCTTTCCGGGCTTTCTGTCGTCCGTTTGCGTGCTTCCCCATCCCCCCCGGAACCATGTTGAGCGTTTAATCGGCAGGAATTCCCTTTGAAGGGGAGGGTCGGAGAGAGGAGTCGCCCTTCCATTTCTGGCACAGCCTCCTCCAGATCGTCCCCGTTTTCCTCCAGCTAGCTTCCCTTCCTCCATTGCACTATTTGTGCATGGCTCGGGGAAAGGCGATTTATAACCCCTGCCGGCTTGAGAATCAGGAGCCCAGGCAGACGTCTCCGCGCCCTTTCTGCCCCCCCCCCCACAACACACGAGACATTTTCCCGCATTGACACAAAAGCAGGGCCGGGGGGGGGGGAGGTCCCGGGCGCTTTGGCCCTTGAAGGATCCGGATTAAAAATATGAGAAAAGACAAAGAAAGAATTCGAACATTTTGTTTAAAAAATCGTTTTCTTCATGGTTACAAGAAGGCAGAGAAGGCATCCTGCGGGGGGTGATCGTCCTTCTGTTGGGCGTTAAATGAAATCTAAATTTTTTTTGGAGGGGTGTGCAGTTCCTTCTGTGCCCTCCCCCCAACCCGCGCCCAGACCCCCACCCCCGACCCGAGTGGCCAAGGGATCTCTTGGAATGATCCTCTCTTGGGTGATCGCCGGAGGCACTGAACAAATGCGCAGAGGACGGGGACAGGAAGCCCGGGATGCCCCCGCAGCTGTGTTAAAACCTCCTCCTAATCCTAGGACAGCCCACCCCCACCCCCCACCGCACGAAGGGGATCTCCTTCGGCCTCTGGGCAATTCCTTCCAGCGCCGTCCAAAACCTCCCAGGTTGGCTTTCCTCCCCCGCCCCCTCCCACTCGGAGGCTTCCCGGGACTCAGACCGCAGCTGGGGCTCTCCCCACCTGCTATAGGCATCGCCGCCCGCCCCGCCCCAGTCTCAAGAAGGCATCCGTCCCGAGGGTTACCTTGGTCGTCTGCGGCAGGGCCCCTCCGTCCACGCAGCCCCCCACCGCCCCACATTTCCTGCTGCGGCGACCAAGGAGCCGTGGGCTACCCGCCCCCCTCCCTCCGTCCCTCCGCGCGGTTCTCTCTGCCAGGCGGCGGGATCCGCGCGCGGGAGTCTCGTTCAGGTGCAGCCCAGGCAGGCGGCGCGATCTTTGCGCCGCGGGCTCTCATCCAGGCAGCCTTGCGCGACGGGTGGGGTCTGTCATTCGTTTTGTGGCGCCGCCCGCGACTGGAGGCGACGGGACGGGACGGCTCTGGATGGGCCGGAGTGGTGCAGCTGAGGGTGGGCCCGCCGGTTGCCTGCAGGGGGCGGAGCCTGGCAGCCAGGGGTGGGGCCTGTTCGGCGCCCTCCTCCCCCGCGCCCACCTGTGCGCGCCTCGACTCGGACCCGCTCGACGGCGCTGCCGCAGCCACCGGGAATCCCCATGGAGAGCCCGCAGCGCTCCCGCCGCTGAGGGCCCCGGAGCACTTGGCTTGCAGGGCCGGCCCCCAGCCCCGCCGCCATGGAGCCCCCCAGCGTGACCGGCAAGGACGCCTCGGAGACCGCTCGTCTGGTGGGGAGCCGCGATCCCGGCGGCGCCGGCGGCAGCCTTCGCCTCAAGAGGTAAGGAGCAGCCCCGGAGCGGCCTTGCCCTTCAACACCCCCCCCACGCCCCACCCCACCCCACCCCACCCCACCCTACCCTCCCCTCCCCTCCCCTCCCCTGCCCTGCTCGGCCGGCCTGGCCCCGCCGTCAGAAGGCCAAAGCTAGACGGCTAATCCGCACCCGGAAGCCCCCTTTCCCTGCCCATGGCAGCCCCAGCCTCCCCTTTCCCCCTTTCCCCCGCAGGGGTCCCGAAGCCCCCCCCCCCTCCCGGAGCCCTGCTCTTCTTCGACGGCGACCGACAACCTGCGCTTCTCCCGCCGGGCGCCGCGCTTCCTTGCGCCCAGCTGGGCTGGCCTGCCTGCTTTCCCCTCCGGCCCGCGAGTTCGCTTCACGGTTCCCGGGAGCCTTGGGGGGGGGGGAGGGGAGGGAAGGGAGAGGGGCCGACGACTCCGGGGAGAGGCCCGGAGATGGTTGGGGAGCGGGAAGAGCGGGCTGGGCTCCCGCGGTTGGGCCACGGCTGCCAAGTAGGGCGAAGGCGGAGAGGAGTGGCGACGGAAGGCGCACCAGGCAGTCTCCTCCGGGGGATCCAGAGCAGCCTCCGGAGGACTGCAGCGGCCGGGGGGGCGCGCTCCGTTGGGGCCTCAGTTCTCCGCTGAGCCGGTCTCCTAGTGCGCAAGGCAGGGCCGGCGGGGCTTTGCTCTCTGCAGCCGCCCGGGAGAAGGCCCTCGACGGGACCCGCGCGCCTCCGCCCTGGTGGGGAGAAGGACTGAAGGGGGGGGGGAGGCGATCTGGCTTAGAGACGCTGCGGGCGGCCAGGAAGCTGGCGGGGGGGGGTAGGGGAGGAGCGCACGGAGCCCCTGCTTTGTCCTCCGTCTCTCTGCCGTCCGACCCGACCCCCCACCTCCAGTAACTAGGAGGTGGCCCCCACCTCCTGGGAGAGCTCTGCTGGGCGCCAGGGACAGACAGCTGGGGTGTGGGCTGGCAGCATGTGCGCCGAGGAGTGTCGCCGCCACTTCCCTTCTGCCTTTCTCCATTGCCTGGCTCGGGGAGGGAGGTACAGAGACGCCCAGCTCCCCCCCCCTGCCCCGTGGTCAACCCCACCACTCAGCAAGGGTCCTGATGGAGGGGACGAGCCCTGGCGGGGGGGGGGGGGGCAGGTCTGCAGTGGTGGTTAATCTGCCCCTGCTGGGTTGCAAAACCTGCTTCCGGACCCTGCTGCCTTTGCACTGGTGTTGTGCCCAGGCTTGCAGCAGGTTTTGTGCCCCTTTCGTCTGTAGGAGCAGATTCCGCTCTGGAGGGTGCTAACCGAAGGGATTACCCAGTTCTGAGAGAAAGGGGAGGAGCCTAGGGACCCCCCCCCAGGTCTGCATGGCCCATCCTGCTGTCTCCTGGCACCTGACCCTTTTGCAGAAGACAGGTCATCCAGTACAGGGGGGGGGTTTACAGGCACACACACAGCTGTAGAGGGGAAAATGCAAACAGTGGGGATCAAAGGGGGCTCAGTGCAAGAAGAGCCGGGTCTGGCATTGTTACCAACCATTCAGGTGTTGCCAGTCCCCACAGTGAGTTGCTGTTGTGACTGGTGATTGTGCGTCTTCAGATTATATCCTTGCATTTTGCATTTTGCAGCCTTGAAAACCCTCTGGCTTCCTCTACATCCTGTGGCGTAGTGGTTAAGAGCAGCAGCTCCACTCCACAAGTTAGCTGGCCCTCCTCTGGCCACCCTCACGCCAGTTGGCATTAGGCAGACCATTCTCTTTCCATCCTCTGCTCAGATATGGGACAGGCAATGGGATGTGATAAGCAGTCTGGGATTAGAAGCCGGGTGGACCAGGCTCCGCTCTGCCTTGAAGCTGGCCTGGAAGTAGTTGCTCCAAGCTGTCAGCCTAACCTACCTCACAGGGCTGTTGTGAGGACAAAAAAGAGGGGGGATTTGTGCTCCAGAGAGTTCCTATGAGACAAGACAGGGCAGAAATGCAGGTGGGGGGAGGCAGGAGAGAGAGATGTTTTCCAACTAGGGCGTAACTACGTGCATCTAAAAAAGTGAGATCTCATCTGCAACCATGCATAATAATCATTTTGTGTCATTAAGTCTGCCACTAACTTATGGCAACCGCTAAAAGTTCCACCTCATGGGGTTTTCTAGGCCAGAGACGAGCAGAGGAGGGGCGGCTTGCTGTCTTCTTCTACACAACAAACCTTTAGGATGCTTTAGGATGCTTAGGGCTGATCCTGCGTTGAGCAGGGGGTAGGACTAGATGGCCTGTATGGCCCCTTCCAACTCTATGATTCTATGAAACCCTACCTGCCTCAGTGGGGTCCAGTCCAAGGTCTGACCTCGGCCCACCGTGTTTCCTTTCCACGATTTGACAGGCTCAAGTTAACCTTTTCTATTTCAGTTGCCATGCCAGAACAAGCATGTGCCACCTAAATCTTTCTTGTTTGTGTCAGGCTGACCCAGCATCTCTTCCCTTCCCCTGAACTTGTGGCCTTGAAGGTAACCTTCCACAAAGGACCTGAAGAAGTGAGCTGTGACTCACAAAAACTCCTCCCCTGCCACCAATTGTTGTTGGTTTTGTTGAAATTGCCTCCTTTTTTGCCTCCCACACCTGGCGGGAGAAAACTTTTGCTCTTTTCTACCACTCCACAACAGGTTTCAGAGTTTCCCCACCCTGCACATGGAACTTGCCAGAGCAGCTGGTTAGGCTGTCATAAAGCACACACACAGTAGTGATTTGACAGCAATTGTAAAGTCCTGGCAACCGGTGCTATTTTGGGGCATTATTGGATTAGTCCTCACAACGATCTGGTGAGGTAGGCCATCGCGTTGCCAAAATCCCTATCACTTGAGAAATGGAGGGTGGAGAGAGATCTGTGGAGACATTAAAGTGCAAAGGTAGTAGGGTGGAGGGGATGCAATAACATTCTTTTGTCCTCTGCACAGTTGGGAGACATATGAGATACTGGGGGCTAAAGGTAGAATAATTGCATCTCCCTGCAGGGCACAGCATCTGCTTGGCATGCAGAAAGTCCCCACTTCATTTTTGGGGGCACCCAATTCTTTGTTGGGAGCTGAGGATGACTCTTTTCAGTGCAAGGCACAGGAAGATGCTCCCACGTGGAGAAGCTAATGCTGAGCACAGAGGACCAAATGCCTGGCTCCGTTGGAAGCATCGTCCTATACTGGCTATGCCTGGTGTGGGAAGGAGATTCCAAAGGCATCTGCCATCTTGGTATAGCCAGATGCATCCCTGCTTGCTACCTAGAAAAACATTCCTCCAGTCTCTCCTCAGGAAGATGGAGTGTCTGCTGCCCAAATGAACAGCAATGTGCCTTGCTAGGTTCTCCTCGCTTCTTTTCATCCATGGTGCTCTATTTTGTAGGGCCTGCAAAACGTCACTGTTCCGCCAGGCCTATGGCTGAGGTCAGGGCTGTCTGGTAGTGATATGGGCCCCCCCTCCTTCAGCTTGGCTCCCCCTTTGTTATAGATCCTCCAGTCTGATTAGCCCAGTGGAGGGTGTCTAGTGGGTGGAAGGGAGAGATATTGGCTTTCTCTGCGTTTATTATTTATTACAAACTACTCGGAGCCCCTCGCAGGGAGGAGTGGTATATAAACAAACAAACAAGGTTTTTTCCCCCTCCAAAAGGCACAGCAGAGGCCCTTTGCCTTCTCTGCCCAGTTTCTTTAGATATGGACACTGGAATGGCCTTGGGACAAGACCATGTAATCATTTAATCCCTGCAGCACAGGAAAGTCTCTTCCAGGTTCTTAGACCAACTGGAGGGCCTGTTATGGAGATGTCAGGTTTTTTTTTTAGATTTCTAACCCACCTTCTCCAAAATTGGTCTCAGGGTGGAGAGCCAGTTTGGTGTAGTGGTTAGGAGTGCGGATTTCTAATCTGGCATGCCAGGTTCGATTCTGCGCTCCCTCACATGCAGCCAGCTGGGTGACCTCGGGCTCGCCACGGCACTGATAAAACTGTTCTGACCAGGCAGTGATATCAGGGCTCTCTCAGCCTCACCCACCCCACAGGGTGTCTGTTGTGGGGAGAGGAATGGGAAGGCGACTGTAAGCCCCTTTGAGCCTCCTTTGGGTAGGGAAAAGCAGCATATAAAAACCAACTCTTCTTCTTCTACATCAGAAAAATACAAATGACAATAAACATAGAAATCTAGTTAAAATTCTAAAATTAGGCTAGAACCAATCACATTAGCTCCTACTATCCTGCTTCACTCTGGACAAAAACATGCCAACGGGCCAGGCAACAAGTTGGAATATATATATCAGAAAGGCCTGACCCAATGAGGTCACCCATCCAACAGTAACCCCCAAAGTGGGGGTAGGCAGGGGATCCAGATGAATGACTGAGGTACAGCCTGAGCCTCAACCAAATGTCTGGTGGAAGAGGGCCGTTTTGCAGGGCCTCTGGAACTTTTGGAGCTGCATTTCTGCCGGCAACTCATTCCATGGGTCTGAAAAGGCCCTGGCTCTGGTTGAGGCCAGGCACACCTCTGGTCAAGCCAGGCACCTTCTGAAGGCCAAGCAGATGTTCTACTGCTGAGCCACAGGCCCTCTCTCCCTTCCGGCTGCAGCCCCTGTGGGTGCATGTCTGTGGGGCTCAGTCTGTTGGCTCCCGTCCCCTCTCTGAGCTACAGAAAAACCCATGGAGATTAAGTTTTCCCGCAGAAGTTGCTTTGCAGGCATCTTCCACGCTATGTCTCCAGGTGCCCTGGGTTTGTGTGCTTTCGGAGGTGTGCAGCACTAGCCTAGGCTAGTGCAAGCTGGCAGTCTCTTTCATAGCTGGGCCCCCTCTGCTGTCAGACATTAGGGGTGGAGAGGGGGTGCGAACAAAAGCAGGGGTGGGTTTTGCTGCCATGAGTGCCGGAGGGAGCAGCCGCGAGTGGGGGCGGAAGAGGGGGGCGTGTGACACACTGCTCTGCAGTCTGTGTAATAAATGGAGCCATTTGGGATGCGCCGAGGCATGAAATGATGGAGCCTCCGACAAGGAGAGAAGCAGAGAGCTGGCAGGGAGGCGGGGCCCCTGAGATCTCACCCCGGGACAGCCCAGCTCTGAATGAGACTCTGCAGTCTCGCCTGTGTGGGGAGGAACTGGGAGAAACTGCCTTTCCCAGGCATTCCCCATGGAATCGGAGCACGGCAGGATGCGGCAGGGAAAGGCAGCCAGCCTGAGGGGCAGGGAGGTCTGGGAAAAGACCTCTTTCCTTTTTCATCTGTGACTTCTCTGACATTTGTCGTGATCCCTCCCACCACCCCCTTCACCAGAGCACAGGGAGGCAAACGACCGCTGGGCTATAAAATAATTATTTAGGTGCGCTGACTTCTTTTTACTGGACCAGAGTCTCAGGGATACCAATAGGCCTAATAATAATAATAATAATAATAATAATAATAATAATAATAATAATAATAATAATAATAATAATAATAATAGCCTGCCCTTCTCATCAGACTTGGGATGGGTAGCCTCAATAAAATGACAATAGATAAATACATGTACACATACACAAGCAAAATACTATAATAAATTAAATAATTAGGTTTTAAAATAATTAAATCTTAGTTAAAGCCACCTGCCTTACAATGTTTGACTACTGGGGGTTGGTTGGTGTTGTGATTGGTGGAGGCAAGTGGGTTCTTGAGCAGGAAGGCCAGCATCTACGTGATGTCATTTCCTGGCCTTAGCCATGGTCCTGGTGGCACAGCTCTGACTTCAAGGCTCTCTGGAACTGTTTAAGGTCCTGGAGGGCCCTAGGGTGAGTGTTCCACTAGGTTCCCCTTGCTAGGCCCCCCCTGTTGGAACGACATCTTCTAGTATTTCTGATCGGCTGCCCCAAATTAAAGCAACCAATCACGAGAAGGGTTTGAAGGCAACTGTTCATATTTTAAGTGCAAAATTCCAGCCCCAAATTAGAAAGTGTGTATTAAGCGTTTAATTTGAGTGCAACTGTATGGAGTTTTATTGTCAACTCTTAGTTGGATGCATGTATATGTGTTGCTCCAAGATTTGGCTGCCTGCTGAATGGGGTGTCTCAGATTCAAATCACATGTGACACTAGAAATATAGCCACAGACCTCAAGATCTACAGAAGCAACTGTGGAAGAGGAATAGTGAGGTGTTAACTCCCTGATAAAATCAGCACACCCATGCTTTTGCAGTCATATTCATATCTCAAATCCCAAAATAAAACTCCAGCATCACATATGAACAAAGTTGGAGTCCAATGTCACCTTTAAGACCAATCAAAGTTTAATTCTGGGTATAAGCTTTCATGTGCATGCACACATGTATCCAAATAATTACACTTTGCTGGTCTTAATGGTGCCACTGGACTCAAACTTTGTTCATACGGAATGCTGGAGATTTATTTGAGGGTTTCAGACCAAGGCGGTTGGCTACCCACCTGAATCTTGCATCATGTATGGTTCTCAGATCTCTACATGCTCTTATTCCTCAGCAAGGGCCAGGTATCCAAATTCCAAAATTTGGACTGCTCAGGAATGTAACCATTTTAAAAGGTTAATATTTATTAATGTATTATAAGTTAATATTTTAATGCATGTGTAGACAAAATAGTATGGTGGCCGTTGTAAGGGACGAACATATCATTCCATCTGCAATTTTATGTTTTCGCACAAAGATTTCAATAGAATCCTTCAGATGTATTCTTGACAAATGCATTTTGGCCCTAAATACCGCCATTTTGTTGTTTGGAGCTGAGAAGTCCCACTTCCTTGTAATCTATGGATTCTACAACTGTCCTTTGCTGATTGGTTTAGGTTGAATGTTCTGTGTGTGCGTATGTCTAATATGATCAACCTATTGTTCAGTACTTAAACCATTGTTCAGTTGTTTCAAGAAAAGGGATTTCCTGTGGCCTTCTGTGTCTCTGTATACTTTAAAATAGGTGTATGCCACTTTCTTCCTGGATAACACGACTCAGTCCCTGACCTAGCCTGATCCCATCAGATCTTGGAAGCTAAGCAGGGTCAGCCCTGCCTATTATTTGGACGAGAGAAGTCCAGGGTTGTGAAACATAGGCAGCCAATGGCAAACCACCTCTGAATGTCTCTTCTCTCGAAAACCTTACCGGGTCACCATAAGTCGGCTGTGACTCAGGGCACTTTCTATCACCAGCAGAATTCCAGGGCCTCACCAACTTTAACATCATAAACCATCTCAAATCACTGTGTAATAAATCCAAAGACATCAAGACATCCATTACTCACCCTCCTGCTATTGCAAAGCTCCCAGCCTGTTGACCATCACTCACACCTCAAATGCTTGCTTCAGCGATTTAAGAAAGCTCCAGAGCAGCAGCTGGTCGTGCAGGAGAATACTACACCACCAAGAAACACACACACACACAAATACCACAGCCTGGCAGAATGACTGAAATGGACAGTCTGCAGTCCAAGATGATAGCACCTTCTCCCTTCCCAGTTCCAGGTGGCAATTCTTTAGACTACCACTAGGACAAAAATGTCCAGCCTGGGTGGCCCAAGCTAGTCGGATCCCATGAGCCCTTGGGAGCTCAGTAGGTTGGCCCCAGTTACTACTTAGAGGGGAATAAAATCAGAGTCCAGTAGCACCTTTAAGACCAACAAAGATTTATTCAGGGCATGAGCTTTCGAGTGCAAGCACTTTTTTTTTCAGACTATGAACTCTTTACATGACAGGGAATATATAGCAAGAATTAATTATGTTACATTAGGAGACTGACGCGCAACCAAATACAGCCAATGATAATTCTTTGTCAAAACAGTCAATCAGTCCTCTGGAATTCAGTTGTAGTTTACAAAAACAAAAGGAGAAACAAAACTGCCTGTGACAGTGATCAAAGACTCTCACCTCACCATATGCTGTTTGCCTCATCTGTCTCCATACAACTGTGAAACATTCCTATAAGGGAATTGCTGGTAACTATCTTATCCCAAGGCCAGGAAGTTAAACTCAAAATTCCATTCCATTGCCATTACCTTACAGTCACATTATCACAAGTAAAATTAATTGTGAGGAATATGGATACACGAGTTGGACAAGGTTAGCATGAATAGTGAGATAAAAAACCTATGTCCTTGTTGAACCCTGGGTATGTCATAGTTTTGAGTGTTGTAATAACTTAAATTTCTGCAATCTTGGAGGGGAGACCATCTCGAAAGCCCAAGGTTGCTACAAAGAGTCTGGCAGTGGCCTCCATGTTTGTCTCTTGCCTTGAAAACCCCTCGAGGGGGTAGCTGCAACTTGGAGGTGCTTTACATCTACACAGAGAGGCAGAGAGTGGAGCTCTGATGGGGAATTAGGAGTTGGCAATCAGCAGGCAGTGGCTGTTTTTGCACTTTGACTGTTTACACACTGGAGGTTTCATGCCGGGCTGCAGGCTGGAGTTTTAGTCACGGCAGGTTGCCCCACCTCTTCCTGCACCCACACGAGGGAGCATTTGGCCCGGTGTGCCTCATCCGCCCCCGATTTGTGCTCCTGCATGGGAGCTGGGGCACTGAAGTTCCCAGTGCGTAAATGGACTTAGAAAAGTAATGGATGGGATTCTCAATTCTTCCTGTTTCAGAGAGGCAAAATTAGCCAGCCTACGAGGAATCAGTCAATCTGACCGGGACTGTACCCTGGACAATTTATCCACTGGGACTTTTCCTGGCACCCTTCATGGCCAATATGCTCCTTCTTAGAGTTAAGGAACGGGCTTGAGAAATTCCTAAGCATGGCACTATTTCAGACACACGGATACTAGCAGCACCTTCCCAAGCAGAGTTACACCCTTCTAGGACCCTTGGTCTCTATGGGTTTAGGAGGGCGAAAGGTTGCTTAGGATGGTGATGTTAGTGATAGAAGAAAACTGGGGCATTGGTCAGACTACAGAGAGCAGCCAAGCCCTCTTTGTTGAATTTTGGCCTGGCCACTCTAGTATAGGCCTCCCAAAACTCCATAATGGCCTTGGCTCAGTCTCTGTGCCCAGCTGCCTCCTCTGATTAGCCCTTCTGGCAACAGGGGATTCCCAATTCCTCCCAATGTTCAGCCACCGTGGCAAAACCCGGAGATGTGAATTGTGGGCCTGCAGCTTCTCCTGGAACAGAGGATGCTTCATTTTCCCCAGAGGCCTCTGGGAGATGGTCTCCATTAACTAAACCCATCCCTTCTTATTAATTATCTCCCTTAATACAGCTCTCTACGGCTTTATCTGAATGGTCTCCTTAGTATCTGCCCTGTCAGGACAGCAATTGAATAATGGCACAGCCACGTTCAGAGGCGAGGCAGCGGGGGAGGTGGGCAGCAGTGCGTGGTATGCGCAGTGCCTTGAAGTGGAGCTGTAAAAGCACTGTGTCAGAAGATTCAGGATTTTTTTGATCCAGAAAACATAAGACATGCAGCAGCCCCTGAAAGTGCTTTGGCTATTCTGATTTCCATGCCCAGGGATTTTGTTGTTCCTTGGAGGTGTGCTCAGCATATAAAAGTTTGCAAAAGGATGAAAACTGGACAGACAGAATGCTTTTCTTAGGACTGGGAGCAGGCCAAAAGAAGGCTGCAGAGTAAACTTTTCAGCATTTCCTGTTGGACACCAGGTGAGGACTCATATCGTTGACCATTGCGATGTACAGAAGTCAAATATTTTCAGCAAGGGCTGGGGGGCATGAGAACTAGGACTAGGCTCATGTATGAGTACGTAGGTTGTTTAAAACTAAGAGCCTCTGGATGGGACTGAGATTGCATGGGATGCAGCCTTTCCTGTTGCAAGCTATTCAAACCCAGTTTTATTATTGAGTTAATTAATTAGATATGGACGCCGTGCTTAACTCCCCAGGGAGGCCGCAAAATGGCATACAGTGTCTCACCATCTCCCATTTTATCTTCACAATAACCCTGTGAGGTAGCAAAACAAAGTCTAAGCGGAGTGGCACCTTAAAGACCAACAAAGTTATGTTGGAGATATTTCGTGTGCAAGAACACTTTTTCAGATATAATGGAATAGGATGTCCTCAGCCAAACATATAAGCAGAGAGAGGATGGGGGGGGGGCGTAATTGCCAGGAAGGTTTAACTGGAGTTCAGATGCATAATTAACTGGATGATTAGCTGAGATAGGATTGACATAGTGATCAGAATCTTGCAATATGGCCACCCATCAGCATACAAATACGAACAGAAGTTTGTGAGGTACCAGGTTGAGAATGAGTGACTGGTATAAAGCTGCAAAGTGAATGTTCATGGCAGAGTAGGCATTCAAACTGAGGTCTCACCCAAAGACTGGGTTACAAATGGAAGTTCAGCACCAGTTCTGCACTGTATCTTAGCATTGTGGATGCTAGAGAGTCCTTTGGAGGGAGGCCCAGCTCTGCCTCTGCCCCTCTCTGGCCTGGTTCCAGATGTTTGGCAGGTCTCCAGGTCTTGAGGTGGTTAGGTTGATAGCCTGTCCTTGCCTTGTAGCTGACAGGTGCTCACTGCTCAGCTGATGTATAGGTAAAGGTATCCCCTGTGCAAGCACCGAGTCATGTCTGACCCTTGGGGTGACGCCCTCTAGCGTTTTCATGGCAGACTCAATACGGGGTGGTTTGCCAGTGCCTTCCCCAGTCATTACCGTTTACCCCCCAGCAAGCTGGGTACTCATTTTACCGACCTCGGAAGGATGGAAGGCTGAGTCAACCTTGAGCCGGCTGCTGGGATCGAACTCCCAGCCTTATGGGCAAAGCTTTCAGACAGCTGCCTTACCACTCTGCGCCACAAGAGGCTCTCAGCTGATGTATAGGACATGGCAAAATGCTTGATCCAAAACATGGGCATGAAGTCGAGATGTTCAAGAGAGACTTCTAGCCCCAAGTCATCTATGGATCATTACAACCCTGTGATTTGATCCTGAGCTTATTCCAGACCACCTTATTTTCATTTGCTCCCCATTTCCCTTGCACCTCACTTGCCTCTGTTTTTGTGACTCCCATCTCCTGCAGCAGTCCTGCTGTGGTTGTGCTCACTGCCCTGTGTCAGCATTCCAAAGGTGCCTACAGGATTGAAAACACTGTGGACTCTTAGTTGTTGTTGGCAGAGTTTGAATATGCAGAGAGTGTGCAGCACCAGAATGCTTAAAAAATAACATAGTTCTTATTCAGAAGACAAACAACTATGTGTAGAAAGAGGAGAGAAAAGACCTAATTAACTAGTTGCATTCATTCTTCTGTTCAACTGCTATTTTGGAGGCAAGCAGGGAGGGAAATACGCTCAAAAAGCAGGCAGTCTCCTGTTGAACCAATCAGGACTGGAGGAGATAATTTGAAAATCATCAGGAAGTTCTTCTCTCATCTATGCTAAATTTACATCTCCTCCGATGCTCCCTGTAGGACATCCTTTATATTCCTTATCATTAACATTATCATTATATCCCTCCCTCCTCCGAAGATTCAGGGCAGGTAACAACAGTCAAAACACACAAATTACATAGAAAGAGAAAATTTAAATAACGTAAATTATCCATATGTTTTAAAATCCTCCTCAATTATGCACACTGAAGAGCTTGTACATTCCAACACTGGTTCCCCACTGCAAAAGGCAGGCAGCATGGACTCTCCTAGTGGAATGTTTACAAAACAAAGGGTCAAGCCACGGTGAAGCACTTTGTCACTCAACGGTGTGGTCTGTTCACATATGCAGCACACAGTATGAATAGCAGCAATTTTCATCCGTCTGTAAACAATATATCAGGGCTTCACCCTTGGCAAAAAAAAGCCCTGGCTGAGGAACATGGGCCACCAGGTCAGATATCACACACCTTAAGCAAGGAAACTACAACTGGGAAGGAACAACCTGCCTAGCACTTTGTCCCTGGCCTGCCTCTTTCCTGTAGGGTTACCAGTCTCCAGGTGGTATTTGGAGATCTCCTGAGGTTGCTCCTGATCTCCAGGCAACAGAGATGGCAAATTCAGGAGGTGGACTCTATGGCCTTAAACACCCTTGAATTCCCTCTCCAAATCCCACCTTCCTCAAACTCCTTCCCCAAAATCTCCAGGTATTTCTCAACCTGGAGAAATTCAAGGAAACTGATGATGGCAAACAGTTTATTTCCAATGTAGTGTAGTAATCTCAGCAAACAGTCACAAGGAGTCCTTAAGTGGATATCTCATTTTCGAAGAACTTCTTCAGTGACTTTTAAGAGTAATTTCTCTTTTCCATAAATTGTACAGGTTTCTTTACACTCATGTCTTCAAAATATCACTTTAACACAAAGGTTTTTTTTTTTTAACACTCAATACAATCTGAGGATCTAGTGGACTCAGAGTCTTTAAAATTTATGGAAAAGAGAAATTATTCTTAAAAGTCACTGAAGAAGTTCTTCGAAAACAAAGAAATCCACCTAGGGACTCGTTATGACTGTCTGTTTGCTGAGATTACGCTGGAAATAAACTGTTTGCCATTGTCAGTTTCCTTGAATTTCTCCTGGACCTTGCCTGACAGGTTGTCTCCTACTATCGTTTTGATCAGGGGTAGTCAAACTGCGGCCCTCCAAAAGCTGGCAGGGGCTCCTGGGAATTGTAGTCCATGGACATCTGGAGGGCCGCAGTTTGACTACCCCTGGTTTTGACTATTTCCCAACCTGGCACAGGCAGCCTGACCTTTCTGCCAGGCTTCTATAGTAGCATTGAGCTTATGGCCACGACCCCCCCCCCCCTTCCAGCTGAGCACACAGCAATCCTTGGTGTGTGCTCAGAACTAGGATGGCCAAAACAGGTCTTGCCTCTTCATCGCCTGCTTGTGTTTTTCTTGAAGTCATGATCGTCCAGCTACCCACTGCGGGAAAGAAGACACTGGTCTCAGTAGATCCCGCGGGGGGTGATTGTGCGGGACTCTCCTGATGTGATGATCTCTCAGTCTGTTTGCAGGCCCTCCAGATGCCTTCCCTGGCCTGCCCCCGGAGAACGGACATGCTGCGGGGGGGGCGGACCTGGAGATGGAGCGACGCCTGGCCCCGCACTGTCACCTCGGGCCTTGCTCCCCCAGCCAGAGCCAGCTGAAGTTCCAGGCTCAGCGAAAACTCAGCATTGCTTGTGTGGTCTGCTTCCTCTTCATGATTGGCGAGGTCATAGGTGGGTGTTCTGGACAGGAATTGTGGGAAATGTGTCCCCCTTGCTCACTATGCAAAGCCTGTGGAAGGGGAAGAAAACTGCTGCAGCAGATGTGACCGTCAGAGAAAGTCACTAAGGGATAGAAGCTGCGGGCTCAGCAGACAGGACCTGGAGACACCCCCCTCCCAGCCCCAAATGACAAATGCTCTCCAGATAATATATCAGCTCCCCTGGGGAAAACAGTTGCTTTGGAGGGTGGATTTGATGGCATTACACCTCTCTGAGGTCACTGTGCTCCTCAAAGCCTGCTCTCTTCAGGCTCCACCCCCAAATCTCCAGGACTTTCCCAACTTGTCCTTGACAAGCCTAGCCATCTGCAGGCCCTCGGAAGTGGAAAGGTTATGTAGGTGTCCCTTGTAGAAGATGAAGAAGAGTTGGTTCTTATATGCTGCTTTTCTCTACCCAAAGGAGTCTCAAAGCGGCTTCCAGTCGCCTTCCCTTTTCTCTCCCCACAACAGATTTATATTTTGAAGCAAAGGCAGAATTAAAAGATTTCTAGGCTTCAAAAAATTATTGCATTCAAATGTCACTTGATGTAGGGCGTCTACATTGCTTGCACCACAGTCACATATTCCATCTGAGTATGATATCTTAAGATACTGCCCTAGATAGCAGGTGCACCCACATAAAGGAGAAGAAGAAGAAGCTGGTTCTTATATGCTGATTTTCTCTACCAGAAGGAGTCTCAAAGCAGCCTACAATCACCTTCCCTTTCCTCTCCCCACGAAAGACACCCTGTGAGGTGGGTGAGGCTGAGAGAGCCCTGAGATAACTGCTTGGTCAGAACAGCTTTATCAATGCTCTGGCCAGCTCAAGGTCACCCATCTGGCTGCATGTGGGGGAGGAGGGGGGAATCAAACAGGGTTCACCAGATTAGCTGCCTATAAGCTGCCTGAGCCTCTAGGGAAGAGTGGGGAATAAATGGAAAAATAAATTGAAAAAAATAGTGCAGAACAGGCAAATATGAGCAGTAATTGGGGAGCTCTCCAAGTGGAAAAAATACCAACAAGGAGTAGAACAAACATGTTGTGCTCTACAGATTGTTATAATTGTACTTAAACAGACATTTCTTGATCATTTTGTGGCTTCCCATCTGGTAACTGAATAAAGGGAGTCCAAGGAAAGATTGAGGAACTGTACTAATCACTTGACAAGTTTGTAAAAGTCCTCTTTCACTAAGCCAAGGTAGCCCTCTTGGATGCTGAAGAGTAAAATTTTAACTTTAAAGGGGAAAGCCTTCAACTAGACCCGAGCTTCAAAAAATGGTTGTTTCAGTTCAGCTTGGAGGGCTACCACTGCTACACAATTTGGAGTTCTACAGATGGAACATTAAAATGTAAACATTGAATCAAAGGACTCCCCTATTTATCAGTCCAGATACCAGACCCATATAAACTTTGATGCAGGCCCATATTTATTATTTTATTTATTAATTAAATTCGTATACTGCCCCTCCCATACTGGCTGGCTTAAATGGTGGCTAGGAAATACTGAGCCAGATGAATAAAAGAAATGACAGATAATATCTGATGCTGATGTAACCAATCTTTTAACACGAGCAGCTTGCACTAACCAAGTTAATCTCTGGTCAAACCAGACCCCTTAGTCTTTAAACTAGGGGACTCTTATGCTTACTCTTGGGTGGTCTTCTGGGTTTTCTCTCTACATCCTGAGCATCGGGGACCACTGAGACATGTCTCTTTTGCTTTGCAGGTGGGTACCTGGCACACAGCCTGGCTATCATGACGGATGCGGCTCACCTGTTGACAGACATGGGCAGCATGGGCGTCAGCCTCTTCTCCCTCTGGGTCTCCACTCGTCCAGCCACCAAGACCATGACCTTTGGCTGGCACCGTTCAGGTACATTAACTCAATCCAGCCGCCCCCCTGGATTTTTGACTGCCCAGAGCACAGACCTTTGCCATTATATCTCTGCAAAAAAAAGGGTTAGACCTACTTAAAAAAAACCTGGGAAGTCAAAGGACTGAGCAGATCACAGTAATAAATCATTGCAACATTATTGTGCTGTGGTGCAATGGCAATTAATTTTTTTTTATAAACTCCTCAAACTGGTCTCTGGTTGCACAGCTGGGGGGAAAGCAGGGACAGTTCAGCGCTGTGGAAGCACTTGTCACCCCCTGTGATGTTTGGAGTGGCCAGAGGCCAAGCAATGGCAGATGGGTCTGTCCTTGTGAATCTGGGGTGTGTTTTTGTGACAGACTTTCAAGGCCTCCATTTTAGGGTTGCCAGGTCTCCCCCAGCCACCTGCTAAGGATGGGGGTGAGGGAGATCGCCAGGTCTAGGATGGAAAACTCCTGGAGATTTGGGGTCTGCAGCTTGGAGAAGATAAGGACTTCAGTAGGGTATAACGACAGAGAGTTCATCTTCCAAAGCACCCATTTTCCCAGGAGAATAGATCTTTGTAGCCTGGAGGTAACCTATAATTCCCAGGGCTCCTCAGGTCCCACCTGGAAGCTGGCATCCCTAATCCATTTTGCAAGGTGAAAGTAGGTTAACTAGTTAAACAGGTAAGGGGGAGGCATTGCTGTTTGCAGTTCCCTTTGTCCTCTATCATGTCTGTCTTTTGCCAAATTCTCGCAAAAGAGAATTTATTCGAGCAGAACTGCCTAGATGTGTGCGGGCTTCTCTCTGGTGATCTTCAAAACAGATCGCTCAAGCATCATTTCCTGGCTTTAATACATCAACACAGTGCTCCTGTAAATAGCTGTGGCAGATGAATTCAGGCAGTTCTCTCATATTTGAGTTCAAAGAGGGCAGAGGCCTCCCTTTTGAGTGGTCGCAGAGAGAGCTGGTCCTTTCAAGTCCGGCCTTCAGCAGGGCTTCCTGATTGCTAAGACAGGGGGGTGTTATTAGGAAGGATAAAAGCGCGTACACATAACAAGGACAAAAGGATGCAAGCTACACATTAAATGATGGGAGGTTTCTTTCCATTGAGACCCACTTGGGGGTCCTTTTCCAAGGCAACCCCGGTACTGACAAAATCCTTGTGGTGCTGCATTTGACATGACCTTTTGCCCTTCTTTTGGAGATCTGAATTTGACAGCTTCCATTCCCCTTGATCGTTTTGTCCTTGCCCATTTACTGGGCATCAAAAGTGGGCAGTTGGAAGAGAGGAGGGGTCCCAATTCCCCAGTAATGTGGTAAAAGGAACTCAGTCATTTTCTCCCTCACCTGTACCTTCCCTTTGCTTCAGTATTCCTTCCCCTCCTGTGAAATGGAGCTACCTCACTCTCCCTTACCTGCCTTGTATTTAGGGTTGTCTGGTTCCTTCTTGCCACTGGCAGGGGGTAGGGGGGTAGGGTTGCCAGACCCAGGCTGGGAATCTCCTATAGATTTGGGGATGCAGCCTGCCCCCCCCCCCGGGGAGGTTACAGTGCCCTAGAGTTGACTGTCCAAAGCATCCATTTTCTCCAGAGGGAATTGATCTCTGTAGTCTGATGATGGGCTGTAATTCTGGAGGATCCCCAGGTCCCACTTGGAGACTGGCATCCCTACATGTGCTTCCAATCCTGTTTCACTTTTCCATGTTACTGTTATTTTCCTGCCAGAGCTGACCAGTAAGGCCTGTCTTTATTGCTGGCCAAAATATATATATGAAAGATTTGCCTTCCCTCAGTGTTAGATACAAAAAGGCCGAACTCTGTTAATTTCCAATGAGACAGTAATATCCATACATTCAGTATTCAGTGGTGGGATTTATTTTGGAGAGGGAAGGAGGGAGGCGTATATGATTTAATTTGCTCGTTCTGGCCTCAACCATAGACCTGGTGGAATAGTGCCATTTTGCAGGCCCCATGGAACTTGAATAGTTCCATCAGGGCCCAGGTCTGAAAGTAGAATGCATGTAGACTTCACAAATTCAACGCCATCAATTTGTGAAGTATATGTGCATTACACTTCCCTTAACTTTATGTAAGTACCCAGCTTGCTGGGGGGTAAACGGTAATGACTGGGGAAGGCAGTGGCAAACTACCCCACATTGAGTCTGCCATGAAAACGCTGGAGGGCATCACCCCAGGGGTCAGACATGACCCGGTGCTTGCACAGGGGATACCTTTACCTTTATGTAGCCTGGCATTGTGTTTTGCTTTTGCTTGTGTATTGTCCCAACACTGCGCTTGTGCTTAGTGGTTATATTCCTTACTAAACTGGCAGGGCTAATATGGTGCTCATATGTGGGCTGCAGTCTTTTGCCCACTTACATGTTTGGTCCACATGTCAAGAAAACATCTCTGAACCTTTGTGTCCCCGAGTTGTAAAATGCACAAAGATGCTCACAAGGTTCTGTTCTTAGACATTAGTTTTTATCTGATTGACAAATAAACTGCTATACCTCCTTGACCTGGATTGGTTGAAAGTTTTTTTGGGGTGAAAGATCCAAGTCATTTCCCTTTGCTAAGCTAACAAACTAGGTGTGTTGTGCATGGGAAAACTCATACCCTGAGAGGGCAAATATGTTGTTTTGGCAGGTTAGGTGCCCTGACTGGCAGATGCCTTTTTTCTCCCCAGAGACCCTGGGTGCACTGGCCTCTGTCCTGTCCATCTGGATTGTCACAGGTGTGCTCGTCTACCTGGCTTCTGCCCGCATCATCAGCAACGACTATGAGATTGAAGCATCAGCCATGCTGGGCACTTCGGCCTGCGCTGTGGGTGTGAACATCATGTAAGGAGCTGGCTGGAGGTTGCAAACAAAATGTCTTTGGAAGAGGAGGACAGGGGGGTTGATTTTAGGGCATAGCAGTCTGCCAGGTCTAGTAGACATGATTAGGCTGCAAGGAGATATCCCTTTCGGCTTCCATTCACGGCATGCGTAGAACTTCCTTCCGGCAACAGCTCCATGCATTCTCAAGACTTTAAAAAGAGGACATTCCCTCCCTTCCCCATAGAAAGATATTTAATATACAATGAAAACATGAGACTATTTCTTCAGAGGAGTGTGTGTAGGCATCACCACTACAAATGCAGTAGACTGCTGAACATCAGCTGCCCTTCCTTGATGGAGCCATAGCAGAGGAGAATCTTCTCCTGCGTGTAGAATCCCAGGCTGGGTCATTCTTACAGGGCAATCACCTTCAAAGGAACTTCCTAGGCTGCCTTCATGAACAGCTTTGAGTAGAACAAGGCATCAAAGGACAAATGATGAGCTGCTAATTTGTTGATAGGCACACACCGCCTTCGTTCGGACCCCAAGAAGCATCCCTCTTTTCTTTCAGTTCCTAGCAAAAACTAGCAGATGGGTGGGAAAGGGTGAACCTCTCTCAAGATCTGCATGAGCAGTAGAACTTTTGTGTTTTTCATAGCAGCTGTCTTGGGCCCTCCCACTGCCTTCCTTTCCGCCACACTTAATCTGGTGCATGAGAACAATTCTTTTCTTGATGGCCAAGCTACATATGATGCAATCATTTAAACAGTCAGCTTCAGCAGCTTTCTGGGGTTTCATGTTTCTTGGCCAAATTCTCACTAAAGAAGGAGCCAGAAGGAAGCTGGACCTCCGTCGCCTACCTATCATTTTGACACTGAGAATCCTGCCGCTCTGCATGGCTGTCCAGGGACAAGGGCAGGCTGCACACTGGGTGGGGCAGGGATCCTGTGGTCACACTGAACATAGTGGAATGGCTGATTGAGTTGCAATGTCCCCTCTAATTCCCCACTCCCCTTCAGAGTGGAGCAGTTTGCATCCTGAGCAGAATAGAATTACGGTAATCTTAAAATGGGTGATGGGCAGTGCAAGACCCTGTGCAGTTCCAGATTGTTGCTGGGCGGGGCATCTGCTCATGCACACAGCTTAGAGGGAACGCTGCTAGGGAGGGAACACACCTCTTTCTTCTGCAAAAGTTGATGTGGGGGGATTGAGCCAAGGGTGGCAGGAGCTTCCAAACTGGCTAGGATAATTATGCATACCTTGCTTCTGCAAAGGTAAAGAGGACGGCCACAGTTAAGGGGTCGAACATGTTCCTTTCATGTGGGAAGTGTCCTCCTCCACCATAAAGCTTCTTCAACTAAAAGCATCCCAGTCAATAAGGGCTGGGGGGAAATCTCCGCCTGAGAGCCCCTGCCAGGCAGAGGAGATGATTCTGGGCTAAATGGCTGGCTACAAGCCTGTTTTGTAACGTCTGGTCTGCTCCCCAGTGTCTGTGGTCACAGTGCTTGTGCTTCTCTCCGCAGCATGGCCTACCTCCTGCATCAGTCGGGCTCCCCACACAGCCACGGCCCAAGCACGGGGGGCTATGAGCGGATCGGCGACAGCCCCTGTGGCGCCACCATCCCCACCCACAGCAACACCAGCGTGCGAGCTGCCTTCGTGCACGTGGTGGGGGACCTGCTCCAAAGCATCGGGGTCTTTGTTGCTGCCACTGTCATCTACTTCAAGGTATGTGCGGGGACATGCTTCGTTCTCTCCTCCCACTGCCTTTGCACAAGGAGCTTTTCTGACCACACAAGGCCCCACTTCTTAACCTCAGCTAGACTCTTGTGCCTAGAAAGTTCAGCTGGAGGGAGACTGCAGGACCAGGGGCTGATGGAGGAAGCAGCTGGTGAGACATTTATGCCCCCAAAGAGTTTCCTCCAGCATTGCTCAAAGAGGGAGGTGAAGCTGCTTCTTTTTCTTCAAAGAGGGAGATGAAGCTTCTGCAGTGTCTTTGGGGTCATATGGGTAAACTTTCCCCTTGTCATTAGGAGTCCTTGATCACAAATGCCAACATTGACCTACACTGAGAAAGCGAGAGGCCCACAGCAGCCCCTCTGCTTTTCCTGAACGTTCAGCTTAGCACACAGGAAGCCGCTCTCCAGCCGTGATCCAAATTTGTACTCCAAGGCAGACCTGGCCTCTGTTCCAGGCCCAAGAGCAAGGTTTCAGAGTAGGACGGAAGGCCCCTGTCCCTTCTGCCTGCTGTTTCAGCCTCTCCTCTTCTCTTTGCAGCCCCAATATAAGATAGCTGACCCAATCAGCACGTTCCTTTTCTCGGTCTTTGTGCTGGGTTCCACTCTGACCATCCTGCGTGACGTCTTCCGGGTGCTGATGGAAGGTGAGAGATCTTCTTCCAAGAGCCTACTGTTTTTTTCATCCATATGTTTTCCAGTCAGAAGCAACTGGGTGGTAGAAATTTTCCACTGGCTATTAGGACTGGGGGGGGGGGGAGCACTGCCCATCCCACCCCTCTTGCCTGCCCTTTCAACTACTGTTCTACTATATAAAATTAAGGATTATATGTGAAAAGAATCCTGCCCTAAGCAGCAAAGGCATTGCTGCTCCAGTACCCAACGTAATTACTGATGTTTGCCAATTAGGAAAGCACCACAGCTCAAATATCAACTTTGCATGGGGAAGATACACAGAAAATATTTCAGACAGTCATTTTTTTGGTGGTGCTGGTGGAGGGAATCTTCCTTTTTAAAACTCTGGCCTGACTGGTGCATGATGTCATGAGGCAAAGATCTCCCCTTGCAACTTACACACCTTTCAACCCTGCCACAACCGAGGCCACCCAGCTGCACGGGGTTAAGCCTGCATGCCAAAGAGCCTGACGCCCTTTGTGAAAAGTGCCACATGCAAACCAAGCAGCCAGAGGTGCTTTGGATTGGCTGCAGTGGCGTTTAAACAAGACCCTTTTTGTCTCACCAGCTCCAAATCTTAATGTCAGGCCTCTGGACAGGTGCCAACAGCCACAGGAATAGGCTGCCTAAGGAGGTGGTGAGCTCCCCCTCACTGGCAGTCTTCAAGCAAAGGTTGGATACTCACTTCTCTTGGATGCTTTAGGATGCTCTGGGCTGATCCTGCGTTGAGCAGGGGGTTGGACTAGATGGCCTGTATGGCCCCTTCCAACTCTAGGATTCTATGATTCTAAGCTACACTGACTGATGGCCAGACTGCATATCAAATTGATTTCATTCATCCCACCCCCCAAAAATCGCCACAGGCATTTGTTTACTTGCTTGCACAGCAGTTCAGCTTCTTCTTCCTCCTGTCTCCCAGGCGCACCACGGGGTGTGGAGTTCCAGGCGGTGAAGGAGCTGCTGCTCTCGGTCAAGGGAGTGAAGGGTGCCCACAACCTGCATCTTTGGGCGCTGACTCTCAGCCATCATGTGGTGGCTGTGCACGTGGCTATCGGTAAGCGTGGCTGAGGCACCTTGCCTTTCTCCCATCCTGGAGAGGGGTGTGTGTGTGTGTGTGCACCTTGGCCAGGCAGCTGACCCCCACCTTTGGCATTTGCTTCCAGAGCCCAGCACCAATGCGGAGACGGTGCTGCAGGACGCCACAGCCCTCCTGCAGAGCAAGTTTGGCTTCGTCTCCTGCACCATCCAGGTGGAGCGCTACTTGGATGACATGGCCATCTGCCGCCAGTGCCAGGACCCGCGGGATTGAGCCCAGTGCTGCCAGGCACCAGCTCCCAGGCTCCCCCCCCCCACTGCCAAGCCCAGGAGGTGCCTGAAGCAGGGGCCTCCCCCCTCTCTCCCAGAGCCAGGAGCCCCGGTTGTCTCTTCAGACCCCCGGATCTGGCCTCTCTCTCCCCCTCCGCATCTTCGTGTCACATTCCAGGCTGGGTGGGGGCTGCCGTCCTGCGGGGGGGCTTGGCCCACTTCCTGTGTTCATCAGCCTAAGTGTCTTTGATGTGCAAGCCCGCAGGTGCCGGGGCCACAGGAGGAAGGCCGAGATGGTCACCTCTGGGGCTGGGCCATTGGTTGGGGCTCTGTGGCCATTTCTGTACAGGTATGTCATGCTGGCAGTACACATCCCTCCCCTTGGGAGTCTGGGTGGAAATCCATTTCCTCCACAGTGCACCAAGAGCCAGGTGCAGTATGCCCAGGAGGCAACTCTGGGGTCCCCGTTCCCCCCAAGAAATCAGGGCCACCTAAAATTAGACATGCTGTCACCCACCAGCTGGGCGAGTGTCAGGACAGTCACCTTCTCATCCATGGTGGGACAGCCACAGAGGGCTGGCTGCTGCTCACATGGGCCAGGGCTGAGTAGCAGAGATTGGCAAGCCTCAGGTGCTTATTCAGGCTGTTGAATAAGGAACTGGAAGTCGGGGACCAGTGTGCAAGGCCACTCCTGAGGGCAGGTGGGAACACTCACAGGGGAAGGACCAGGCAGAAAGGAGATGCTATGGCAACTTTCCCTTACACAGGGGAGGAAGGACTGCCACCTTCTTCCATCTTGATCACTGCAGAGAGTGGCATGGGACCTCCCCAACACACGCTGACCATGACCCCAGGAAGCCAAGGCAGTCAACTCACAAGCACTAGGTGGGAGACTCCATTTAGCCAGCACTGGAGGTTACTGGCCAAACCCAGGGCAGAACTGCTGCTGCCTCCAACCCTTCTAACCCCAGAGCAATGCTCTGATGGAAACCAACAGAGCCGGGGAGCTGATCCCATGCCCATGTTCTCTAGGGAGTTCACTGCACTGAAGCTGTCCTTGAACATCCCTCAGATTCCCCCTCAACCCCTTTGGAAAGGAATTCTACCCAGTGCTTGTCAGGCACTTCCAGGAGACACAGGGCATACGGACAGAATGGTCCCCCTGCCCGTCCTACAAGCCCTGCTGTCCTAGCAGGGCAAGGACCACCCCCTCCAAGCCTTGCAGGGTGGGGAGGGATGTTGCTGTGGGGTGCGCACGCCAGATCCTTCCTGCGCCCACACGTTGTGTTCTGTCTGTTATCTTGTGGAGTACTCGTCTGTGTGTGCTCATCAGTGTATTTCTAGTGTGTTGTGTGTCCAAGGTGTTGTTTAACAACATGCTGAAAGTACCAGTGATTCAAATAAAGTAACCTGCCTCAACAAAAGAACCTAGTTGTTTGGGGGATGAAGGGTGTCTGAGGGGGAGGGGAGAGAAGCAGTGTGGAAAACGGGATAGCTGAAGCCAGGAGGGGGCGGGGGGAGTGAGAGAGCGAGAGAGAAAGCACCACATGGCTCATCTTTCCTGTAGGCGTCCCACAGCCTGGTACCAGCTTCAGGGGACTGAGGACACAGTAACATTCCTTCCCACAGTTTGCATCAAACAAAAACAGGCAAAAAGCACAGGGCTCTTATCTCACCACACAGCACTGCAAGCAAAGGCAGTGAACCGACAACTGCGGGAGAAGAAAGGGAAGCAAAACACCTGCAGAGTGGAACCAGCACAGGAAGGACAGCTCGGCGGGATCGGCTCAGTGTCAAACTGCCCACGGAGAGGATGGTGCTGAAAGTCTGGCTTTTTAAAATTAAAAGGCAGTGCTAATACTACAAGCACAGCAACATAGCAGTTTTCCCACACAGCTTGAAGAAGGCACACGGGGGTCCCCTCCTGCAACCTGCAATGGTCATTGATGGCCCACTCCTTGCTTTTATGATACTGTGGGGAAGGCAGTGAGGGGAAGGAACTAAATCAAATCCCCTCTAAGGGACTGGCTGCTAAGACTGCTTAGCTTTGAGGGGAGAGAAGAAGGCAGGAGATCCTTACCTTACCCACCCATGAAGGATATATGTGCATTTACACACCACAGTGTGATGAATCTGGTTAACCTTTGCATTGAAAACCCCACAGGGAAATGGTCTGATCCAAGCTACTCCAGCAAAAGGTGAGTCCGCAGTTCCCCACTGCTCATTCCTTGTGGTGGCTGGAATTTTAGGGGTGCTGTGAGACAAAAGACGTATACAAAGTAGTTAAGCAGCCAATACCAGATAAGAAACTGGAGAGAGGAGGCATGGAGGAACTGTCCACGTGTAAAATCTAAGTTAATGTCTTCCCTTCCCAACTCTGTATCATTTCCTCCCATGCAACTTACTGTGAAGATGCTGATGCTTGCAAAACAGAAAAGGGTGTGAAGGCAAGACTGGCGAGAGTGAAATTCTTATCCCTCTCCCTAGAGAGACAAATACCTGGCCTGGCCTCCATTACCAGCATTAATACCTACTCGAGCTGGGGAAGCCAGGGATGACCATGATAGCCTCAAAGGAATTAACACCCAGCATATCCGACAGGTGTCAGGCAAATGGACTTTTTAGTGTTAGGAAAACTCTTTGGAGAAAAACACCCAAGCTGCCAGCTCACATCTCTTTACCTTGCAGACCAAGGGCAGACTGAAGGAATAAAGGGAAATGCGTCACCAACCCTGACTCAAACAATGGCAGTTACTGTGCCCTTTCCACAGACCATGGCTGAAACACAGGGCACAACCAGAAGAATTTCTCAAGTGATGACAGAGGCTCCTGCCATACCTCTCACCTACCACTGGGACGAAAGAGGCAGCCTCCTTCCTATCTTCAGAGAGACAGGTGTCCTTTAAAAACCAAAATCCACTTTACTGACAGTTGACAACAAAACAGCTCAATGTGAGCAAGGTAGTAGCCCCCAAAAAGGCAGGCAGAGGGAAGCACTGTAAGCTGACTCCTTCTTGGTGTAACATTGAGAGCAAATGAGGAAAGCAGCAAGCCTCCCCACCTGCCTGCCCCCAACCACTGGCAGGCCCATGCAAGGAGAGGTAACATAAGAGCATTATTCCGCTGGGCCAGCCAAAGGGAGATGAAAAACCTGTTCTTTCGTAGACCAGTGCCTCGTGCCATGCACAGGGTAATCCAAAAGGGAGGCTGACACTCCAGCTAGAGAGAACATGCCCCTCACCCTGGTGGGGAGGTGCTGCCAAAAGTGGGCTCATCATCCTGAGGACCTGCCCACAGTTTCTGGGGCAACCCCCTTTGGAGGGCTTGGGACAGTCCGAGTGGCTGGCTGAGCCCAGTCCCTTTGTGCTTCTCTGCAGCCTGTCCATTCTTGATCTGGCTGACTCCTAGAGTTCAGGTCAGGATCCAGCTAGTCCACCAGCTGCTGGAATTCTGCAGATACCATCAGTCAGAGCTCCACATATTTAGCAGGAGACCTGAATCCCTTGGATGATGTGCGATGATGCCAAAATGACTGTAGGCTCCCAAGCGCTGCTCAGCTGACTGCAGTGTGCACACCGCTTGGTTGGCCTCCAGGTCCATCTTCCTGGTCCTCTGCTTGGAACATGGCGCTGAACTGGGCCTGACACTCGAGCAGGAGCTTACGGCTCGGGGGCGAAGCCAACGCACGAAGGCAGTGCACCCGCACAATGCCAGACTGGCCCCCCGACACCAGCCAGCTGTGGCAGTCCAGGTTGGGGCTGAAACGAACCTGTCAGGGAGAAGATGTCAATGAAGTAGACATTGGGGGAAAGCAACAAAGGGGAGGGGGGAAGGGAATGGGCCCTGCTGCAGCCTTCATTCCTCTGGACCAGAAACCTCCGTCCCAGGACTACGAAGGTTCGGCTCCAGCCACAGGCTCTCAGGCAAAGATCCAGAGATCGTCGGGGCAGAGGTGTGTACATAGGTGCCAATGTACAATTCCACACAGCAGTCCCTTTTTTTCTCCTCACCTTATGCACTGCTTCCAGCTGCAATCTGCCGAGACCATCCCCTTCTTTTACTTCCTGTACAGGCAGTTGCTTCCGGGACTTTCTCCTGAAGAAGCCCTTGAAGCTCCTCTTCATTTTTTCCCGGGGGGGAGGGGAGAGAAAGGAGGTCAGAGAAGAAGGGAGAATTCGGCTCAAAAGCAAGTTGTGCCAGCCCTAGCCCTGGCCAGGCTCTCTAGGCAGCAGCAAGGGAAAGAAAAATAATTGCGCCCTCTGTGGTGGCAGGGCCCCAACGCAGGCAGGCCTCATGATTCCTGCTGTCAAGTCAGCGATTGATGGTCCTGGGACTGAAGCCTCATCATCTGCTGAAATGAGTCTTATCAACTGGAAACATGCCACAGAATGGGAAAGACGGAAAAATGGAGTGGGGGGGGGTGAAGCAGCTGGATAGTAATGATAGGACTCCTGGCCTCTGGGGGTTAGGGCAGGAGGGACGGGAGGCAACTGCCACCACACGCCTCTGTCACCACCACCTGCCCATCCCCACTTGGTACTAACAGCAGAACTCAGCTTTTCCCAAATTCATTTTGCTAACACGAAGAAAACTTACCACCCCAAGATCCAGTAGGCAGAAAGCAATCGCACAGGCTCCCATGCTGAAGGCAACATAGGCAGTTCCCACCCTGCACTGAAGCCTCCCCTCCAACCCATGTGGGGTAAAGTCCTGCTTCCTCCAAGCCCTCACCAGGTCAGTATCCTGAAAGTGGATGTAGTTCCGGGCCACTGATTCATTGTATGTCCTGCCCTCCACCACAGGCTTCTCGCTGGCTCCTGTCCTTGCATCAATGCTGACTGGGCCACAGGGTAGCAGGTCTGCCTTGTAGATAGGCTGCATAGGGAAATTCAGAGAACAGTTGAGGGCCAGGAAAAGATTTCCTTCCTCTAATCCTGCTGTCAAATATGGCACAATTCAGCTCCCCCTGATGGCTTCTGTTGCCTGCCTGTCTGGGAAGTGGCTCAAGCAAGACAGCCAAGGCATAAGCCAAGAGAAAGGATTATACCAGCCTTTCCCTCCTGAAGAGACTTCACAGTGAGGGGCAGTATATAAACCAAATGGATAAATAAATAAAAAGCTGGCCAAAAGCTCACTGGCTTATTTATACCCCCCCCCACAAACCCCACATCATTAGGCTTCATGATGACTGTAGAAGAAACTGGACAATTGTGCAGATTTGTAGGAAGAGGGGAAGAACAAAGCAGAGTGCAACATGAAGGCCTAAGTAAACATCTGAGAGTCTTAATTAAATTTCTCTCCACCCCATCTTGAGAAACTATTTCACAATTGTACACTGTGAGAACTTAGAAAACCTCTTTTGAACTCCAATCTAACCTAATGAAGCACTGTAATCACTAATTCCCAAAGGAAGGGAAGGTGGTGACCAATGAGACATTACTGTGGAATACAGTGGCTTCAAAACAGAGACCTTTCCCCACCTTTTCATCCTTTGTTAAGAGGGAAGAGGTTTGGCCCCAAAGCCCCTGGCCTTTTCTAGGTGGAGGAAAGTGAGCCTGACCCAATTCCTTAACTTGCATGACATTTGGGGGGAGGGGCAGTGGGGAGTGTTGTATTTTCCTCAGAACTGCTGCGGAGAGAGGAAACAGCAGCAGTAGCTACGACAGTTAGCATTTCTCTGGTAAAGGCCAGGGCTCTTTTCTGTCCCTGTAATATAGTATGTGATCATAATATTGGGGGATGCCTTCAACACCATTAAGATGCAACTTCCCCAAATGAAGTGGCAACAACACCTACAAATCGGCGTTCAGAGGGTCGTTTGACATTGTGTGGGTTGACTGACAGGTCAGGCATCATGGCAGCCACCAGCTCGCCTGTGGCGTCTCCAGCAGCTATGGAGTTCAGCCAATCAGATCCAGAGATACTCTGCAAAAAGAGAAAGAACTGAGAACTAGGCACAGAGCCCCACTCCTTCCTTACTCAGCTAGGCTGCGGAAAGGTCTCAACTGAACACCCCTTCATGTCTGCCCTCTGCAGGAGTGGGACTTACCCATACAGTGCCTTTGCGAGGGGCCACAAAATAGGCCCGGAAGCCCAGATAGCCAGCATCCAGATAGTGGATCCCACACAGGCCGTACCTACAACACAGGAGGAGTAGGGGATCACGATACCCGACTACAGGGTACAATGGCCCAGACCCCAACCCATGCACACATCCAGTACCCTACTGCCATTCACATATCATAGCATTACTACATTTGATCCAGACTAACTTCTACTAAACAGCCAGTAGGTCGGAGCACAGAAGGCTAGCAACACAGGAAGAGGAGCAACTACAGTTTCAGAAAAGTCCAGAAAACTGTTTCCAGAAACAGATTCCTATCTTCAAGAAGTTAAATCAAACACTGCAATATTCGGCTCTATGGACCTGCTGCCTCTGCTTAAAGCCACCTTTTCCAGTGTGAACCTTCACATAGGAGAAAGCTTAAACATAGCACAGGGGTGAGTCCTGAACATCCAGAGCCAAAGAGAAAAATCTCATTCTCATATCCTACCTTTTCAAAGCTCATCTCCAGAATCTGGCCAGAATTGTTTCAACTGCAGTTCAAAACACGTTCTCAAGCCTGGTGTCATTTTTATACATCCCCTCATAATGTGTGTCTGCATAACATATGCATCACTTCCTGAATGGCTTGCCAGTTTTGCAAACAAACTAGACCTGTGGCAGCTAGGGATTCGGCCAAGGCTGATTTGGACAATTTAACTTGAGGGAAAGTGTGATTTGGACCGGATCTGTCCAAAATGTGCCTAAATCAACGTTTGGCTGCATTTCAGACAATCCAAAATGAATCAAACATGCCTACTGCCAACATGTCTAAGGAGCTGTTTGAGCCCAGGGATGGGCATGAACTATGAAAATATGGCTCAGTTTGTGCTTCATAGTACACCTATGAACTGAACCATGAACCAAACACGGACAAAAACCTGCTCGTAGGAACCGAATAAGTTTGGGAAGCAACCTCACATGATACTTTCATCCTGCATATTAAATGTGGAAAGATTTTACCCTATTTAGGAAAAGTGCAAATGAACTTGGGCACCCTATTGCAGAGCTACTGCCCCCAACACAGACACACACACAATGTACCCCTCCAATTTCCTGTGACTGGGATAAACCAGGCCCCCCCAAAAGGACCACCGTTCATCAGCCACGAGGCTACGAATGTCTGAAGCGGGCTTTTGTGCCCTTCCCAGAATGCACATATGCGCACACACTCACGAGGCATAGCAGTTGTCCTGGGCAACGGTGATCCCGCTGTAAGGCAGCAGCCAGGCAATTTCCGTGCTCAAGAAACGCTTGATGCTGTTGATGGGCTCGTGCAGCCGGCGCAGGTCCCAGAATTTGATCTTGCGATCATTCCCTGCTGTCACTATGAAATTGCTAGGGCAAAAACAGATTGCTCCACTGAAACACCAGCTCCTTTCCAGAGGGAAGGCACCTTTCCTTCAGCTAGCTGCAGCCAGAAAAGGGCTGAGACTAAGGTAGGCTCGGAGTGGCTGAGAAGAGGCAGAGACTAGCAGGACACATTTGTAGCTGGAGGCCGGGAAGCATCCCCGTGGAGGCAAAACACTGCCAACCACTACTGCTTGACTTCTCCTGCCACAGCCAGGTTGAGTGTTGCCAATCTCTGGAGGCTAAGCCCCGGAGGGAAAGCGGCTGCCACCAGCCTCTCTTACTATGCACATGCACGTACACACACCTGTTTGCCTTGCACCACTGGATGTTGCGCACAGCATGATCATGGGCAAGCAAGCAATGAAACGGGTACAGCTTGAGGGAGCCATCAGGCTGGCGGACTCGCTGCAGCAGGGACTTGGTGGAGAGGTTCCACAAGGCTACAGTGCCTGAAGAGAGGAGACCTTAAGTGTGGTGCCAGAAACCCCCGTCTTCCCTAGCCTAGCCCCCCTGTACAGGGCCTTCCCTTCTCACCATCATAGAAGCCAGCTGCTAGCTGATGGTGAGGCTTGGTGGGCATCCACGCCAAGCTGAAACATTGCCCGCATTCAGAGGGGCACCCTGACTGGATGGAGCCCACCTGCAAGGTGGCCACACACTGCACCTGAAGAGAGAGAGAGAGAGGCAGCCGTCAGCAGCAGAAAGATAATTGTGTGCGGGGGAGCCATTAAATTTCAGTCTTCTTGGACTGATGGAACTTAACTGGCTAATGAGGGACAGCCCTTCTCACAGAGAACCACCTCTCTCAAGGGCAGTTGAAAGATGCAGGACAACTTGTGCCTCTAGCACAGGAGCCTGAAGAAGGGGACATATTAAGTGATGCAGACACTGAGACATACCTTGCAAATAGTGTGCCGGGGGGACGGCCCATCTAGGAGAGGAGGAGAAATTGAGTCAGATGGCAAGCAACCTCATTAAAGAGCCAGTGAAAACTTTAATCCTTTCTTCTCCCTGAGGGCTGGGGGAATAGCCCTGCTTTTGCCAGAGCTCTCCCTTCCAGTGAACTCCAGGAGCGAGATGGGATCACAGAGCACCTGCCCAACCCAAATTCTTGCCACAAGGCGATTCTCCTCTATACCACCTTCTGTATCTGAGGATGCTTATGTACTTCTAAACAATTTGCTTGTCTCCTGGAAACTAACCAATGGTCAATGAAAACAGACCCTTCAGGTCTTTATTATTGCTGAAAGACTTATATTACAGCAGTAGAGAGATAAATACCCACCCTCAGTAACCCTACAAACTGAGGACCTTATGATCTTATCAACATTTGAACATATGGCATATAGGCAGCAACTGTGCATGGACATTTGGAAACCTTTTGTAAATGCTTATCTGTAGACTTGCCACAGCTTAAAAAAATTCTTTCTGGTTTAATTTTTTTTTAAGATGATAGACTGTAGGCCAGACTATAGTTGGGGGGGGGGGGATAGGGTGTTCGGCAAATCTGCCCTCCCCAAATTTTGCTCACTTTTCGATTTCCCAATCACCTATCCATCAAATAGCTCTGTCAGACTCTGGCAAGAGAGGAAGAATCATCTAATCACAGAGTTGGAAGGAGCCATACAGGCCATCTAATCCAACCCCCTACTCAATGCAGGATCAGTCTAAAGCAGGGGTAGTCAAAACCTGTGGTCTTCCAGATGTCCATGGACTACAATTCCCATGAGCCCCTGCTGGCAGGAGCTCATGGGAATTGTAGTCCATGGATATCTGGAGGACCACAGGTTGACTACCCTTGGTCTAAAGCATCCATAATAAATATCTGCCTGGCCATCGTTTAAAGACCACAGTGAGGGGAGCTCACTACCTCTCCTTAGGCAGCCTATTCATGGCTGCTCTGTGAAAAATTGTTTTCCTGATATCTAGGTGGTACCATTCTACATGTAGTTTAAACCCATTACTGCCACCTGGAACTATTCCCTCCCCTCCTCCAAGTGACCACCTTTCATGTAAAAAGAGCAATCATGTCCCCTCTCAACCTTTTCTTCAGGCTGAACATTCCCAAGTCCCACAGTCTTTCTCGAAGGGTTTGGTCCCAGGCCCTGGGTCATCGTTGCTCTCCTCTATACCCTCTCAATTTTGCCCATGTCCTTTTTGAAGCGAGGTTAATGGAACATGAAGCACATGTGCTCCCCCTCCCACCCACCATGACACGAGGCAGCGGGAGGGGCTAAGGGCTCGGCCTGGACTCCCTGGGGACTGACTGGCTGTTATCACCAAAGGCCAAGGCTGAGTGCCCACGAGTGCCACAAACATGCAGCCATCATCAATCATTCTTGCAGACAGATATAATTACAAGCGTCATTAGCTGATATAGCTGGCTGAGCAAGGGAGGGAAGGGGAAGGAGGCAAGAGACAGGGAAGAAGACATTCCCTATAGGAATTCACAGTTTCCTGGAAAGAACGTTATTCAGCATGGCAGATGACTGCATTGAAGGGGCTGTTGTGAGTTTTCCAAGCTGTGCGCCCATGATCTGATAATTTTAGTCTCTGATATTTTGCCAGTAATTGTGGCATATATCTTGAGAGGTGTGTGAACAACTGCTAGGCATTTTATTTACTTTTTGTGTGTGTGTTTGTAAAATGTATCAATTCATGTCTTATCTGGGAGTCTCCATGGGGCTGGACTGGAACTAGGAGGCTCCTTTCCTGTATCTGGGTGGTGTTCATTAGCCAGTACTTGGACTCAACGGGTGATGTCTTGAGGTAGGAAGGTGGATTTTTCCACCAAGCTCAGGGGGGAGATAGATGCCCAAGACAACCACACATGGTCACAGTTGCTTAGTTTGCTGTGACAGACACCAAGTTCAGCCTGCCTGCCACTCTCCCAGGGGATGTTACAGCTCTTCCTACCTGTTACCTGGGCTCTCCTGTGGGCATGCAAGTCCTGGGCATGTGGAAGGCTGTACAGCAGCACCTTGCCGTCAGAGAAGGCCACAGCCAGCAATCCCAGACGGCTCATCTGGAAAGACTGTAGGGGGCAGAAAGACTGATAACAACAAGAGTCCTCACAAGAGTCCTGTTACCTCCCACCGTGAGGATCTGTGGGTTACCTCTCTGCATCCCTAAGTTTTCTCAGAACACAAAAGATCTTGGAGACTGGTTTCTAAGCTATCTCTCTTGTTCTGCAAAATCTCTGGCAGAACTACAGCCAGTCATAGTTCTCACCTTGCGACGGGTGGCAGGGAGTTCCCAAGCTCCACTTGGGCAAAACTTCATATCCCAGATGCAGCCATGGCTGGTGGCGATGGCGTATGCCAGTCCTGGCTTGGTTGTAGACCTTGAGGAAAGAAGAGAACATAAGAGAACCTAAGGGAAACCTTACTCATTTACCTATGATCTCTTACCCAGCCCCGATGGTATAGAACCAACTTTGCCATCTGGAACCCTTGTAGTGAACAGGAAAAGTATGTTTCTAGGCTATCCACAGTCTGAAAATAGTCTGAAAAGGCATTCCATTGGCTGAGAAAATTGCCTCTCTTTATTGAAACTTCTCACTGTTACCCCTACGGACTTTCCCCTCCTTTCACATAGCCTGCCCCTTCTTTTTTTTTTTAATAAGATTTTTATTTTTGTTTTCCAAGATTAAAGATAATAAAGTACAGGCAATCTACATTGTTAATACAGAAAAAGAAAGGTTATGCTCTTCATTTGATACATTTAGTCCCCCGTTTCAATCCCCTTTTGTAATATTTAAAGATAATACAATGCAAATAATCTACATTATTGATACAGAAAGAAAAAGATTATGTTCTTCGATTGATACACTTGATACCCCGTTTCAATCCCCTTTTGACTTATTTTCTTAGGTAGATCAGATAAGAGCCCCATTGTTCTTGAAAAGCCTCTTCTCTTAGCCTGCCCCTTCTTGTATCTCCAGTGCACTATTGTGCATGGGCAAAGAGGGGACTTAGTTTAGCATAAGGGAAACTGGCTCACAGAATGTCTGCCATGAAAAAGACATATCTCCCTCTGTCCCAAAATAGGAAAAAACTCATGGTACCCATGGCCAGTCAACTGGCCTCTCAGGGACAGATGCAACTAACATGCCCAGAGCCAGAATCTGAACCCCAGGCAAAGTCTCTGACTTGAGAAAAAAAAAACCCCCCTGCACCGATCTAATGGCTGCCTCACTCATTTGGAACACAGGGCAACCTCAAAAATGGCAGACAAATCCTGTAGGAGCCTCCCGCCCTTCCCCTCTTCTCACCCTGTGTCTTGTTGAATGGCTCCTAGCTCCCAGAGCTGAAGCAGAGCTGGCCCTGTATGGATTCCCACCAAACTGTGCCGGTCATCCATGCCTTGGTTGCAGGAGATCGCCACGTACTGGGATGCCATGGAGCCTTCAGGGGTTGGGCACCACTCCATGGCCCAGATGGGTCCCCCAACAAAGAAAGTCATATCCAGGCGTTCCTCATGAGGCTGCAAGGCATTAAACCTGCAAGGGGGGGGGGAGAGTTCAGCGGTTGAGTTCAAAATTTAGTCTTTGAAATCTTAAGAATGGGCAAAGACCTCTTTGCCTCAGTTGATGCCAGTCACTGTGGACATGTAAAATACAAGAAATTAGACTGGGGACATAGCAAACACATGAGAGCTCACTGTAGGGCCCATTAGGAACCCAGAACTCTGAACAAAGTGGCTTGGAGGGAATGGATGTATTACTTTGAACCAGTATGGTGTATTAGTATTAGTAGCAGATTCTGATCTGGAGCACTGGCTTCGATTCTCCCTACATCCTCCAAGCAAAGCCAGCTGGATGACATTGGGCTAGTCAGTTTGCCTCAGAGCTCTCTCAGCCCCACCTGCTTCAAAGGTGCCTGCTGTGGGGAGAGAAAGGAACACAACTGTAAACTGCTTTGAGGCTCATCAGAGAAAAGTAGGGTACCGAAATCTGCTGTTCTTTGCCTGAATGAGCAAAAGCTGTGTCCACTCCTAACCACTACACCAAGCTGGCTTTTTACTGTTCTTTGGCTGAATGAGCAAAAGCTGTGTTCACCCAAGGGTACAGGGCTTGCTAATAATCACATCCCATGGTATATAAATCTTGGTAAGCTTCCTCACTGCTTTCCCAAACATATACAAATGCTGATATAAGCGTTAACCCAGGCTCTTGAAACTCGGGCCTCAGCTGCAATCAAGCTGCTTCCAGATTTTGCCCCATTTGTTGCCTGGCCTCAATCCAATTCCCTCCAAGGTTTATAAGAAAATCAGAAAGTGGATCACTGCCTTAAAAGGGTCAATGCCTGCCAGACTGAGTGGTTTTCTCTAGTCCTCCATCCTTTATAGCATTTAAAGTACAATATTTCCAGTATCTAGTGAAGAGGCTTAATGGAAGGGAGCCCACACCATTTCTAGCCTATATTTGTACTCCAAAGCATAACAATGCCATTCTAACTAGTTGGAGTCAGCAATGACTAGGCTGCCTACTCAAACTAGGGTCTCTTTCACCACCAAAACACCCATTAGGATCATTCACTCATTTGATGCGTCCTTTACTACATCCTGAACAATACTCAGGTTAGATTTTCTCAAGGTCAGTCCACTCCCTTCCACAAAAGCCAATAAATACATCTTGTTCCACATTCAATCAGTCCTTTGGAACAACTCAATTTCTGCTTGAAAATGCTTGTAGCACACATTTTTCAAAGAGGAAAAGAGCCTTGGAACTCAAAGCATAGTTTGGTAGCAACTCATCTTGCCTTCCTGGATATCTCAGGCAAATCTCTAGGATCAATCTATTTATTTCCATTACCACTGACTTTTGAAACCTGGAATCACACGTAAGCATGATTTCTACTTTTTTTCTTTTTTTGGCAAAACAAAACAAGATCAGAGTGCATCACAACCCTGTTTTCCCACCCACCCTCCAGTATACCTGTTGATCCGGTAGAGGATGCTGCTGTCCTCTTGCAGACCTTCCCGTTTGATAGAGAAGAGAGGGGATTTGGTCTCCGCAGGAAGGTAGTCATTCAGTTCACTTTGGGAGGTGGAGAATAGAGTGGAAGCTCAGTCCTAAGAAACTTCTGATGTAATCCTTCCCTTTGCCTTCCCCTGAGAAGCACAACTACTCCCTCAGCCCTTAAAATGGCAAGTTTCCTTGGTGTGTGCTATGTGCAGCCTGCTTCCTGATGGGCATTCATAGCCCAGAGGTGGGGGTGGGGGTGTCCTTTCTCCTTCCCTGCCAATCCAGGTGTCCCTTTGACCCATCACAGCAGCCACTGCCATGTGCTTCTTTCCTCACCTGTGTGCTGCCCCAAGGAAAGCCAACATGGTGCAATGGTTAGACTAAGACTGAAGAGACCCAGATTCAAATCTCCACACTGCCATGAAGCTCACCAGGTGACCATGGGCCAGTCACTCTTTCAGCCCAACCTACCTCACGGCGTTACTGTGAAGGCAAAATGGAGGAGGAGGCCAATGCACGCTGCCCTGAGCTCCTTGGAGGGAGGGAAGTATAAAACTGGACTGATCAATATGACAACTGCTAGATCTCCCATTCAGCTTCTCTCCCAATGACACAACTCACCTCTCGGACAGAAAGGCCCATTTCCGAGCCGAAGGGATCCACTCTGGAAACTCCCATTGAGAGTAAAGCCGCTCACGCCTGAGGGAGAAGCAAGCACAACCTCATAGTCACAGGGATGTAACCAAATTTGCAGAACAATCCATCTTAAAAAGAAAAAGAACTTTGGGGAAAGCCTCCCACCACAGCAGATACTGCCAAAAAACAAACAAACAAAGAAAAACAACCTAAGAGGCATTTTAGGCTGCCCAGCAACCCAAAATGGTAACCAAACCCTAGTGGTGGTTTGCAGAAATAGGGAGAACCCAGAAGTGGGAAGGAGAGAAAAAGGCAAAGGAAGTGGATTTCCACACCTCTGTACAACCTCCTGGAACCTACCCTATAACTATAACCAGTGAAAATTTAAATGCTAACAAAGTCATAAAGAATACACTTTATATTCTTAAACCAATAAAGTTCAGGCTTCAAGGTAAGTACCGCATGTATTTTATAATTCCCCAACTTTTTTTATTGCCATGGAAGAATGTCAGAGAAACTGAAACCCTCAGGGCTCTGATATCATTTGGGAGGGATTCTGCCAGGCCAGAGCCAAAGAGGCTCTGATCTGTTGATGATAGCACCTTCCTCAAGTTTCTAATGGGATGTGAAAGCAAACAGTGATGGAATTAAGGCCCCAAACCAAGGTCATTCATATACACAGGCGCTATGTCTTTCCACTGGTCCCTAACTGAGGTCTGTAAGATCTATTGTGTCCTGGAACTCCAACTTCTGAGCCAGTAGCTATAGCACCCCCCAACACAGAGGTTCTCAACCTTTACAAGCCTGTGGCCACATCTGGAATTCTGACACAGGGAGATGGGCACAGTCACAGTATGGCTACCACAAAACAGCTGCTGCAGGAGGTAGAGCCAGTCATAAAACAGCTGTCATGGTTTACTTTCTGTTGCTCAGTGAAGACCTTTGTATTGTGCTGAGAGTTTTTGCTATAGCAATGTTTTAAAAAATCTGCACAGCCAATCAAATCTCCAATGGTCAATCAGAAGACTTGCTGACAAAAGCCCACCCACTTTCTAAAAAAACATAGTGAGTACCAGGAAATGTTTCAGCAGGCACCAGGGCAATCATGTAGGAAACACCTGCCCTAGTAGCCCCCTCCATGTGAGCAAGTAGAGGTATCAGGTGCCACCACTTTGGGCAACACATCAGTGTCACCCCTCCAACTCGGGGCCATCAGCATCCACTCCACCTTGGTCAAACCTGCAGCTATCTTCCAGTTCCCTAAGCTTGCCTACTTAGTGAGAAAACCAGGAGAAAAATATAAAAGAAGCCCTGTACTCACAATTCATGGGTGACCCTGAGAGACTTCCAGACAGGAGCCATGATAGAGTTGTGTAAGCCATTGGAGGCAAATCCCCGGCACTGAGCCTTGGACCGCTGGAGAAAAGAAACCGCCATGAAAGCTGGACCCAGGATCCTGGAGCCTATTCTCCAAAGCTCACAAGAACCTTGTCCAACTAAGCTCCCCAAAGCAAACTGGGCTCTGTATTTTGAGATTTCCCCCCCACAAACCTCTTTGCCTTAGAAGTATCAGGCAGGAGAGGCCCTGAACATAAAAATACTGCAGTGCCATGTTACCGCAGCTCCCCGTGGGCTGTGCTCCAGCTCAGGCTCAGATGCCTCACTCAGCAACAGGTCACTCTCCTCCTCTTCCTCCGCCTCTGCCGCCTCCACAAGTCCTTCTTCCGAGGGGACAAAGTCTGCATCCCCATCATTCTCTAGCTTCTGATCGTGTGGCTTCCGACCCCGTCGCTTTTTGACGGGCTGCTGAGGCTCAAGGGGGCTCTCTGATGTCCCCTGAGTGGATGGCTGATAGGCAGATGTCAACTCCTCAGCCAGTTCCTGAAGGTACAGAAGGGCTCTGGGAATATACAAAGACATAGGGTGAGGTTGGCAGAGCACAGAATCCCACCTGTCACCCTCCAAAGCTAACAACAAGACTCATTATTAGAACATTCTGGTGTGAATCTAGCACTCCCAAGAGAGACAATAACATTGGACCAAAAACTTTGCAGCTGCCTCCATCCCACTCATCTAGAAAGCATATTGCTGAATATTTGATAACCAAGCCTGTAGGGATTTGATCAGCCAATGAAAAAGATGCCCACAATTGCCCACTGGATGCCCACAGGATTGGTAAAGGTATCCCCTGTGCAAGCACTGAGTCATGTCTGACCCTTGGGGTGACGCCCTCCAGCGTTTTCATGGCAGACTCAATATGGGGTGGTTTGCCAGTACCTTCCCCCAGTCATTACCGCTTTGCCCCCCAGCAAGCTGGGTACTCAGTTTACCGACCTCGGAAGGATGGAAGGCTGAGTCAACCTTGAGCCGGCTGCTGGGATTGAACTCCCAGCCTCATGGTCAGAGCTTCAGACAGCATTTCTGACGCTTACCACTCTGCTCCATAAGAGGCTCTTCACAGGATTGGATGGGGGTGTATTTATCTTTAAATATACATATATAAGTGCCATTTTGGGAGAGGCATTTCCCTTTTTCTTTGATACTGTCTCCTAAGATGAGCTTTGATCCAAGATGGGAAGGACTTTTTTCTTTGCACCAACTGCTTACCCACATGGAAATAAAGGCAGATTAAGTAAATAACACAGCCTTTCTTAACCTTTTTTATCACTGAGAAACCCCTCAAACATTCTTGAGAATTCAAGAAACCCCAGAAGTTGCATGATCATGCAGAATATGGCTGGGACGCATAGATGTGTACATACCCACCTGGGGCTCCTCCATTTTGGGAGGGGGTAGGTGGGAGTCTGCCATGAAAATGCTAGAGGGCGTCACCCCAAGGGTCAGACATGACCCAGTGCTTGCACAGGGGATACCTTTACCTTTAGGTGGGTCGACTTGACGGTATAAATAAATGTTTAACAAATTAAAATATATACATTAACATTAATTAACTCCCACCCATTCCGGAAACCCTTCCAGGACTGTCAAGAAACCCCAGGGTTTCACAAAACCCTGGTTGTAAAAGCCTAAAATAACTATTAAAATTTCAAGAGCTGATAGCTCTAGCACAAAAGCCAACTACAAAACTGCAGAAAGCAGAATTATTAAGAGGAGCTTAAGCACAAGTTAAAAAGAGGTCAGTGCTGTTATTTAAAATGGTACATGCAAAGCATTCCTGAGAGGCATGGAGTCTCCTACTTAATTCCAAGTACAACCTTTTGGGCTGGTATCTTAAATTTCACTTCCCTAGTCATTAACTAGGAAGCCTCTTCTCCAGTCTACCAAATGACTCTTACACAAGCTATTACTATCTGTGCATTTCTTCTATTCAGATGAAGGCCTTAAATCCTTTTCCTTACACTTTAGCAGCCCGGCGCTTTGGACGCCCCCCAGGAGTAGTATCCAAGCAATCTTGGCTCTCATCACTGGCCAGTGACTTCTGTTGGTGAAGGGGTTCGGTCGACTGGCACTCCAGTCCCTGCGACAGCTTCAGCAGGAGCAGCTCTGCCTTGGATTTGCGCCCTCGCTTCTTTGGCACCTTCACAGGCAGAGAAGGGCCATTCTCTGAAGGCCCAGGGACCTCACTTTGAACTCTGGGCTCCTGAGGAGGGGAGCCTTTGTGAATCTCTGCTTTCTTTTTGGGCTTCTGGCCACGGGCAGGTTTCTGTTTCAATTGGACGGCGGCTGATACAGTTTCAGGATGAGTAACAGCCACGGCTGTTGACATGTGGAATTCATCTGCTTGGAAAAAAAGACCAGGTTAGTGCAGATACCGACCACACATGAAGTGATACAGAAGGACTGTTCTGGGTGAGGCTTCCTATCCCATCACATGCAGGCATGAGCTTTCAGCCTCAATAGCTCATGCAGAAAGCCAGCTTGACACTGAATCCAATTTATCCTCAGCTACCCTTTCCCACTTCATATCCACATTCTTGCTGCCATAGAAAACTGAAATCCTGAAAGATCCGATAGGTTCTGCAGAACTGAGAACAAACTTTCTACAAGACTACAGGCAGTAAAACAATTTAATGTACTGCATATCCACAAAATAGAGCCTCTCCAGTAATGGAGAACCATAACAACTAGATCAGCCTTTTCTTTCCACACAATCAGTCTCTAATCAGACACACCTCCTGACAAAATCTCCAGGAATGGGTGCAGAAGGATAAATTCTCTTTCAGGGCTTGTCTCATGCAGACTTGAGCACAGTGAGAAATGCCTGGCAAATGCAAGAAGAGGGACTTAGCCTGTAATCCACCGAGATTCTCTTGTATTCCTGACTCTGCAAAATATTCTCACTAAGCCATTTCTTTTTTTCTCCTCTTTGCAAAATGGACGGACAGAATCATTCAAGTTTCTGGCAAAAAAGAGGCTCATCAAAGATCAAAAAATACCGAGAAACATACCAGAGGGTTCTTGATGGTCAGTTTCCTCAGGTTGCTTCTTCAGTTGCTTAGGAGGAGGCTCGCCTTCTGCAGTGTCCCTTCCTCTCTTCTTGCAGCAGGAGCTCTGCCACTTTTCCTGGAGACAGCTTTCCACATTGGGGCCAACTGCTGTGTCTGCCTCACTTATAACTGCTCCAGTAGAGGTCACCACCTCACAAGCTGTATCGATCTGCCCACCCCAGCGAGTGTTCTCTGCGCAGGTCTCCATGCAAATGGGCAGGCTAACACCTCCATCCACTTGCTCTATGGCTTTCTTGGCTATCCCCATGGCACAGCCTGATATGGGGCAAGATTCCATGAAGACGCCACAGCTGTTCAGGCAGGTGCTATTCCTCCCATTGCGTTCTAGGCTCTGCCTGCAAGAAAGAGATGGAGTGTACAAACTAGGAAAACCATTGGAAGACCAGTATCACTTGAAATTAAGTCAGAAAACACTGAAAATAATGGCTGTTCAGTTGGACCGGACAAGACATTTAGAGCAGCGGTCCCCAACCTTTTTATCACTGGGGACCACTCACCGGGGACCACTCAACACCTTTTACTGAGGCCGGGGGGGGGGGTAGTTTACTCCTTTACTCTCAACCACTGCTCTGATCGCTATGGTAATGTTTAAACATCCCTTCAAAATAAGATACAGACACACCACAACAATGAAGTGTGTTGTAAAGGGCCGGGGGGGGGGGAGAGAAGGCGTCCTTCGGGGCCCACCTCCAATTAGTCGAAGGACCACACGTAGTCCATGGCCCACAGGTTGGGGATCGCTAATTTAGAGTAGAAATCTAAGAACAATGCAGATAACAAAGGGGGTAAGAAACCCACTTTTCTACCATGTAAGAAATAAACAGCCTCTTGTGGCGCAGAGTGGTAAGGCAGCAGACATGCAGTCTGAAAGCTCTGCCCATGAGGCTAGGAGTTCAATCCCAGCAGTCGGCTCAAGGTTAACTCAGCCTTCTATCCTTCCAAGGTCGGTAAAATGAGTACACCGCTTGCTAGGGGTAAACGGTAATGACTGGGGAAGGCGTTGGCAAACCACCCCATGTTGAGTCTTTGAACAAGATATTGGTTCACCAATATCTTGAATTGAGAAGGCACTTTTACAGCAGGTCATCTTTGTTTTGCTTCCTCAGATGAATGCTGCAGTATTAGCAGTACAGATTAATTCAGAGGGAGATTAGTACGGGTTTAGACTACATGTTACTGCTGTCTCCTTTACCACTGTGTCATTAGCAGTTATTAAGAGGATTTAGCCAACAGACAGAATAGTTCTAGGTATGTCCTACCTTTGTAGTTCCCTCTCTGTAAAAGTGGCATAGTTATTCTTTCTTCACACAGCCGTAGGTCGTGGGTTTAAAGAACCTCCCCCAGAATTTTGCAAATTAAATGTTCTAGAGAATGAACAATGCTAACTCTATACAACAGTGATGCATTAGTTCAGCAACACTATTACTTTCATGTACAGCAGTGGTTCTCAACCTTCCTAATGCTGAGACCCTTTAATACATTTCCTCATGTTGTGGTGACCCCCAACCATAAAATTATGCAAGTGTTCTTTCACAGAAATTAAACCAAAACTGACCAATGGTGTGAAGATCCATTGTTCTTGATTGTATATAAATTGGTTATAAATTGTATATAAATTGATGGGCACCTTCAGGAGCTGTAACAGTTGCAGCACCCCCCCCCCCCCCGGCCAAGCTGCTTGGCCTGCCACAAGCCCTGTGAGTCATTCAACCCCCAAAGGGGTCCCAACCCCCAGGTTGAGAACCACTGATTTAGAGTATGTCAATATTATTATCCCACATGGTAGATGTCAGCAAACTCATGGCTCATAGTGGCTTGACTAAGGCCATGCAAAAACACCTTGGCAGAGCTGAGACTTCATAAAAGTGCTTCCAGCTAAACTCCAGTCAAAAAGTAAGAGCTGAGGTATGTATTTAGTTATCTGACAATTAATAAAGATATAGATTCAAGTGGGTAGCCGTGTTGGTCTGAAGCAGCACAACAAAACAAAATCAGAGTCCAGTGGCATCCTTAAGACCAACAAAGATTTATTCAAGGTGTGAGCTTTCGAGTGCAAGCACTCTTCCTCAGATTGCCACTTAATATAGTGCTTTCAGTCCAAAGCACTTCACATAAATGAAGTTATAACTAACCACTCTGTATGGGGATTAAAAAGTATTTGGTGAAAAGAAACTCTCCTTACGTTTCTGGAGATATATAGAGCCTGCCATCTCTCCCACAATATGTCCGCAGTAGTACCTGGAACGGTCTCATTCCAACCCAAGCCCACAGCTTCTGGTTGGATGTGCCATTTTAAACAAACACCACCAAAGGTGTGTGCACTAGTGTTAATCCCCCTCCCCCCCGCATTACAACGATTGCTATGGCATGATGGGATAATCTTTAGAATGTCCGGCTGCTAGATCAACCCCATTCTTTAGGCATCCAGAGCCATTCCCTCCCTCTCCACCTAACCTACCTCACAGGGCACTTGCAATAATAAAATGGGCGGGTAGAGCTATATTCGATGCGCTCCTCAGAGAAAAGCTGTAATGAAAAGGCGAGAGAGGTCTTCGGGATGCGACTGGCGCGTGTGTAACCTGGACAGCAGACGCCGCCGGCCGGGCCAGTCGCAGAGATTCAATCAGCCTGCAAGAAGCCCTCTCCCAGCTGGGGGCTGGGCTTCTGCAGGGGCCACGCAGGGTGCCGCGGCCTGAAGCAACACCGACAACCTCTCCCAACCTGCCGTGAAAATGGAAAAAAAAACCGACGAGGCGATCAGCCGACCTCTCGCCACTCTCACCTCGAACCGCCTTTTCTTCACAGAAACCGGTCGGCAGGAGAGGTGGCGGAGCAATCAAGATGGCGCCGGCTAGGGCTCGTACCGATGACGTCAGCGACTCAACGGCTTTCGGGCACGCGCCGGCCCTCTGCACGTGACGCGCCCTTACGGAAATTTCGCGCTGCGGGAGCGTCTCGAGAGGCAGAAACCTGGGCGCCTGCGGCTGACATGGAGTGTTGTGATGTGAAGAGTATGTATTTAATCATAATGACAACAACAACAATTATAGTGGTGATGATGATTTCCATTCTGCCCTCGTCTGGACATCAGCTTAGAATAGTGTTGCTATGACGATAACAGCACTAAACTAAGAACAACAGTTGAGTCCAGAAAGGGTAGTCAACCTGTGGTCCTCCAAATGTTCATGGACTACAATTCCCATGAACCCCTGCTAGCGTTTGCTTCAAGACCAGATATAGTGAAACAGAGTAAAATCAGAATCTTAAAGGTGCTACTGGACTCCCATTTTATTGTGCTACTTCAGACCAACACGGACACTCATTTGAATCTATCCTAGTGAAACAGAGTGAACACAGTGAAGGAACCATGTCAAAATGCAGGTGTGAAGGCTGAATGAGATTAACATACACAGTGAGATAAGTAACTGATATCCCTGTTCAGTCTTGGTTTTTTTGTTGTTTTGAGTGTAGTAACAACTCAGCCGTTTCCCTTTTCAGATAGTTCTTGGAAGTTCCTTTGAAATAAAACAGCTACTTTGAAGTCGCCCATGGAATGTCCAAGAAGGCTGAGGTGTTTTCCTACAGGTTTCTCAGTCTTGTGATTCTTGATGTCAGATTTGTGTCTAGTCTTTGGTGGAGAGTTTGACTTCTTTGCCTCATGTAGAAAACAGAAGGGCATTATTAAAATTTAATGACATATTCAGAGTTAGAAAATGTATATGTGAATAAGCCTGAGGCAATGTAGTTGATGTTTTTAGGTCCAGTGATTGGGTTGGCCATGTTCAAATTAGATGTATTATTGCAAGTGAGGAGTTATTTGAGACTGGGAGGGGGGACCTGTCTATGTGCAAGAAAAGGTTTGCCTCCAGTACTTGTGAAATACAACTGTCATTATCAAGTAGAGGTTCTAAGTCACTGATGATGCGATGAACTGTTTTGAGTTGAGAATTGTATGTGACCACTAGTCATGTCCTGTTATTGTCTCTTTGGGGCCTGTCTTACAAGAGGTTTTCTTTGGGCATCATTCTGGCTTTGTTAAACTGTTTCTTTATTTCATCAGGTAGATACTTTATCTTACACCTTGAACAAAACTTTATTGGTCTTAAAGGTGCCACTAGACTCAAACTTTGTTCAGTTACTTCAGACCAATATGGCTACCCACCTGAATCTTTCCACATTTTAATCACTCATTGTGTAAAGAAGTATTTTCCCAAGATGAAACCCTTCCATATCCCAGCTCCTGGGCAAACTCCACACCATGATCAACCTGTACAATATTAGCCCCTCAACTGCTGCAAGGCACCGCACTGTCTGCATTCAAAGGACCAAGGTATAGGCTTAGAGGAGAGATTGTTTCCTTTGGGACACTTAGAGCCAGAGTGATGTAGGGCAGGTTCTGGGAGACCCAAGTTTAAATTCCTGCTCTGACATGGATGCTTGCTTGGTGACCTTCATTACACTCTTATTTTAACCTTCATAGGGTTGGCATGAGGATTAAGTGCAAGTGTGGACAACAATACAAGTTCTTTGGTTTCTCACTGGGGAGAAAAGTGAAACATTAAAGTAATAAATGGGGCACTGTCTGCTCTGCAGCACAGGAATATGCCAGAATGTGCTGTACCCTTACTTTCTGGGGTCCACAGGATCCTATTGACCTACCATATTAGCCATACCTCTCAAAGACAATCCTCCCCCCATAAATGAACCTGACTTCTTATAACTTGCACAGCCGATACAGTTGACACTGGGTTACTTATCTATATGGTGAAGATTTCTACCAGATCACAGGAGAGAATAACATCAAGTTGACCCTCTCCTGCAAGAGCCCTCCTCCTGGAATGGAATAAGCCAGGGTTTCTTAAAACTCTGAGGCTTCTTGATGGCCCTGGAGGGATTTCCCAAATGGGTGGGAGTTAATTAACGTATATATTTTTAAAATTTGTTAGGTTATATGACCATATGTTGACCTACAAACCCCCCCCCCCCCAATGGCCAATGATGGGCCTGGAGGGCCCTCAGGTGGGTATGGAAACAGCTATGCTTCCCAAACATATTCTGCATGATTGCACCACTTCTGGGTGCTTCAGAGGGTTTCTTGATGGTAAAAAGGTTGAGAAAAGCTGGAATAAGCACTGAAGGCAAGGCTCATAGATTATGATAGAATTGAACGGCACTTTATTGGTTTTTTTTTGTTTTTATCGCTTTTATGTTCTATATATATTGTAAACCACCCTGAGCTGGCTTGCTGAGGGGGCGGTTATATAAGTATAAACATAAATAAACCTTGGCTAAGACATCAGAAGAGCCTTGCAGGATCAGACCTGTGGTCCATCTAGTCCAGCATCCTGTCTCTCACAGTAGCCACCCTGTTCCCCTGGAGAGCCACAACAGGGTACAGAGGTACCTTCCTCTCAAGTTCCCTCCTGGCACTAGGATTCAGAGGCTGACTGCCTCTGAACTCAAACTTGCAATAATGGGTTTAACTGAGTGAGTCCTCAGTGAGCTGCACTGGAGGTGCCTATAGAGGGGCCAGACTACCAAAGAACACCAAAGCCAGAAATTGTGTGGAGAAGGTGTGAGTGGAAGGAGAGGTAGAAAGACAAACAAGCACTGATCCCTTGAAATCAGAACAAAGGCCATTCTGGACTGGAAAGGGCAAAACACATTCAAAGCCCTGCAAAACTGTAGTTAACTTCAAAACAAAGACCTGGGTCCCTGCCTACCTATATTTAGGAGTGAGGGAAAGGCACTCTGCACCTGCTTACAGGTACTCACGCATATGGCTTCGTAGCTTCTTGGCCTGAGCTGTCCCCCCATATTGATGGCCTCTGCGTATGGTTCTACAAATACAGGTAGGGTTGTTCTCACAAAAGCACCTGGGTGGTTCTTACATGGGAACATGGAGCTGCCATATACTGAATTAGACCATTAGTTCATCAAAGCCAGGATTGTCTACTCAGATGGGAAGCAGCTCTTCAGGGCCTCTGGTTGATGTCTTTTACATCACAAGAATGTCTAAACTGGAGATTGAACCTGGGACTGCCTGCATGCCAAGCAGATGCTCTACCACTTAGCCCCAGCAGGCCAGTTCTGCAGTGGAATGGGGAAAGGATGCTACGGGGACACCGCTTGGTTGGAACCACGTCTGAGTTCAGGAGCACACACAGCACAGGCACAGAGCAGGGCACAAAAGGTTTATTTGCTCCCCCCTCCCCTTCCACATTACTGCTCCACGTTCTTGACACGCAGCACAACTGGAACAGAGGTGCAAGGGATCATCCCCAAGTCTGTGATCACCAGATCCACTAGTTCCATGGGGGTCACGTCGTAGACCAGATTTAGGAGGCGCAGGGACTTGCTCTCTTGCCAGTTGGCCAGCGGGATCTTCCCTCGTTGCGGCACTATCAAGTCGTCAGGGTCATCTGTGAAGACATACGTCCAATAGGGAAACAAGCAGGTGGGCTGAGGCTATCTCCCCGCAACAAAAGCACAGCCAGGCAGGGATGCCGGGGTTCTGTGGAGGAGCAAGCCCCTTCTTTCCCCCTTCCAGAAACTGACACCTGCTTCTAACTAGAAATCTGTTCCAAACTCATCTCTTCCCCTCAGGGAACAGAATCAAATCCCAAATGGGAAGACTAGAACTGGCTTAGTCCCACCTCTGACACCTTTCTCCCACACATCTGGAGTGCCCACCAATGGTAATTTGTTGCCGCTAACCACAGACAATGTGGACTGCGCATTTGGCAGGACCAACCCTTGGAGATGGTAGAAAGCAGTAACAACCATATCCTCTGGCTGGCTGCCAGCCAAGTTGTTCCCCAAGTTGTTTGATTCCCTGCTTGGCCTTGAGGGCTTTTTAGCTGTTCTTACCCCTGCCCCAGCACAGGATTCTTGCAAAGGTAACTGTGACCATCTGGCATTACTGAAGCTACATCAGGGCAGAAATTCAGCAAGATAAAAGCAGATCTCCCACCCTTGCTGGTCAGCCCCTTTGTAACAACATACCTAGTTCATTGGAGACAAAGGAGTCGGTCTGGACTCGGTCACAGAACTTGTAAGTCTCACAGCAGACTAGCACTGGCACATTATGAGCCTTGGAAATCAGGGCTATTTGCGATGTGCCCATCCGTGACATCACAGAGCCATTGGCCAATAGTGCATGGGCTCCCAGCAGCACCTTGGAAACCTGTCAGAGTGGAAAAACTGGACTGTTCATTCCTTTTCAGATTAACCTTTGAGAAATCCCATCCAAACAGCTTTGCCTTTCCCTAAAGGCTGCCATGTCAAAGGCAGGTGGGCAGCTGCCTCTCTTCCCCTACTTAAATCCCATTAAACTACTAGATTTGGCTTATAAGCCTCAGTGAAATTTGGCCTATCAAAAGTAATATTCTCTACTCAGACTGGCAGCAGTTCCCCAGGGTCTCAGTCAGAGGTCTTTCCCATGATCTACAACCTGAGCCTTTCAATTGGAGGTGGCTGGGATTTAAACAGGGACCCACTACGTGCAAAGCAAATAATCTGACCCTCATTAGCCATGGCCCCTTCTCGGCTCCTTTGCCTACATCCCCTCCCAGTCCTGAATCCCTGCGTCTTTCCACCAAGCACCCACCTCAGGCAACACATAGGAGATGGCATTGATAAGCACATAGCTGCAGCGGACACCCTGCTTCACCAGCTGGCGTAGCGTTTCCCGGCCCTCTAGCCGTGGCCGACTGTCCACCACCACCACTTGGAAGGCACGGCCCTTGGCATGGGCATCACACAGTGTGCGGCTCACCAAGGAGGAGCTGCCAAGCAAAAGCACATAGAAGCAGTCATTCCTGGAGCCCATCCCTTTTACTCCCCACAACTGATACCATGGCAGAAAAGCATTGCTGCTTCCTCCCTTGAGTCACAGTATGGTCACAGTACAGTCTGAAATGTAATGAACTTCGGCAGCTGCTGGGTCTGGAACCTAAATCAGGGGTAGTTAAACCTATGGTCCTCCAGATGTTCATGGACTACAATTCCCATGAGCCCCTGCCAGGGGCTCATGGGAATTGTAGGGTATAATCCACACCGCTTCCTGACAGTGTTGCACTGGCTAGAATAACCACCTGCTCAGCATGCAAAAGGAGAATCTAGGAACAAGGCTGCCTGTTGTGGAACATCAAGACTGACCCTTTCTTTTCCCTCCTGCCTGCAGGTATAAAGCCACAGCATGGCCAGAGGCACAAACCTTTTGACAAGAGCAAAGGACTGAGTCCATGAGATGAACAGCCTACTGGATGCAGAATGAGCCTATGCTTTTTAAAAATTGTTGGGTATTTTCTTTGTTCATTTAAATTGTACTTGTCTGCATGCTGCTTTGGGGTGATGTTAGATCTCTATAATGGTCTGACATCTCGTTTATGGAATGCTTTTCCTCTTAAGACTCACCGGGCATCTATGTCTTTATGCAGGGCTGGGTTTGCAAAGCCAGGTTCTAATTACTATCTTTTAATGCTTTGTTTTTATATTTTGTAATCTGTTTCAGGCAGGTTCCTGGAAGGGTAGCATAATTTTTCCCCCTAGTTAATAATAATACAACAGCTTAATAAATAAAAACACCGGCAAGCAATGGAACAGTGTTGATGGATTTGATGAAATCAACACCTCTCACCCACAGCAGTAGCCCTGCTCTTTATTCCACTGCTGGTTCACCCAAGCAGCAGGATTTCACCATCCTGACCCCCACGGCACAACTCCTTACCATCCGTATACCAGAATGACGTCCCCGTCGTTGATCTTTTCAAAGGCAGACTTGGAGATGGCTTCAGCGGCCAAAACAATCTTTTCCCGCACATACTTGTCAATGGTGTCTTGTAGCACCCCCTTGGCCTGTTGATGGAGGAAGAGTCTGGTCAAATCTGGACATGTTCACATCAAAGCTTCACACTCCTCTTCTGCTTAAGTTGATGATCCCAACTCCACCACTCCACATGTAACACACCAAGTCAAGAAGAATCCCTTGCTTGCCCCTTGGAGAACAAACAGGTCTGTTTCTCCAAAGAATTCCCTGATTCACTGGCTGGTGGGGGAAAGGAAGTCACAATAGGGGAGAGGAAGTGATACAGCGCTGCTAGGAACAGACAAATGTATCTGCTGTGTAGAAACAACAATTCAAATTACCTGGAAAATCACCTACATTAGAAAGCAATGGAGAGAGGTAGAATGAAAGAAATCTCTCTATTTGGGTTACATAAGCTAATGTGATTACTCTGTCCACATCCAAGTTAAATTACTGTAACGTGCTTTATGTGGGCTACCTTTGGAAATTTTAGTTGGTCCAAAATGTTGGGGGATGGATTACTGTTGGGGGGTGGATACAAAGACTGTCATCCTGGTCCTTAAAGATCCATACTTGCTATCCATCTGTTTGCAGGCACAATTCAAAGGGCTATTTCCCCTCCTATAAAAGCCCTAAATGATTTAGGACCAGGGTACTTAAAGGCTCACCTTCACCTGTGTTATCCAGGCCACCTTTAAGATCTTCTGACACCGTTCTCTATAACCCTGTTTTCAGAGGCGAGGCAGATGGCAAATGGAGACAGGGCTTCTTCAGTGGTGACACCCCACATTTTGAATGCCTTCCCCATGAGGTTCACCTGGTACCTATATTACTTTCTTTTAGGCAGGCCCAAACAAATAGTTTTATGAGAAGAAGAAGAGTTGGTTCTTATATGCCGCTTTTCTCTACCCGAAGGAGGCTCAAAGCGGCTTACAGTCGCCTTCCCATTCCTCTCCCCACAACAGACACCCTGTGGGGTGGGTGAGGCTGAGAGAGCCCTGATGTCACTGCCTGGTCAGAACAGTTTTATCAGTGCCGTGGCGAGCCCAAGGTCACCCAGCTGGTTGCATGTGGGGGAGCGCAGAATCAAACCCGGCATGCCAGATTAGAAGTCCGCACTCCTAACCACTACACCAAACTGGCTCTCTAGAATTTTAACTAAGGACTTTTATCTTGCAAATGTTTTCTGATCAGCTTGTAGCCCAAGGATCAATTTATTTATGTTGTGCTTGATCAGTATACATTTTATGTTGTTGTGATGTCCTGGTTTGTTTTAATAGCATTGGCCTGTTCGTAATACCTGTGTTTTAATGGCATTGTATTATTGTCCTATCTGCAAGCCACCTTGAGCAGGTCTCTGGAGACACAGTGTATAAATTTTCTAAGTAAACAAATGGATGGGACAAGCCCACAGTGGTACAGTACAGCATGATGGGAACTTCAAAATCTTTCTCCAGGATTTCTCAACCAGGGTACTGTGATGACCCTGGAAGAGATTCCCGAATGGGCCTGTTGGTGTTCTGGTTAAGGGTGGCGGCGTCTAATCTGGTGAGCCAGGTGTGATTCCCTGCTCCTCCACATGCAGCTAACTGTGTGATCTTGGACTCATCACAGGCATGATAAAGCTGTTCTGACTGAGCAGTCTGGTCAGGGCTTTCTCAGCCTCACCTACTTCACAGGGTGTCTGTTGCTGGGAGAGAAAGGGAAGGTGATTGTAAGCCGCTTTGAGACTCCTGGTAGAGAAAAGTGGCATATAAAAACCAACTCTTCTTCTAGGTCAATTTATTTTAACTGTTTTTATTGCTTTGTATTACTTACTTGTTTCTGTAATCATAAGACTAGTTCACGTGCTTTTTCTGGGAACGGGGAAGCCCGCCTCTTGTCAGTTGGGGGTGGGGTTTATGGGGTTATATTGATCAGTGTATTGCCTGTCAAATCAGTTTCAGCAAGAATAACCCTGAGCTTCATATTGCCACCTCAGTAAACTGCTTCTGCTGGTAATGCCAAGTGTATTTATTGAGAAAGTCAATGGGGATCTGACACTCATTCCACAAATGGAGAAGGTGATTTGCTTCCTTTTATTTGTATTTATGAGACTGCTCCAATTGATGGAGAGAAAAATGAGGATTTAAACAAATACCTCTGAGAACAGCTGCTTACCGTCGCAATGTCCTGATCCACAACCCTAAGGAATAGCAGAACTCACCTCCTCCTCTCGCATATTTCCGGGCAGTCCTGAAATCTCCTTCTTAAGGAATTTGATAGCATTGCCCATGCTGGCAGAGAGGGGCCGACACTGATTCAGGAAGCTGCAAAGGAAAGTTGCGTTCAGCCCAGCCTAAGGGAGCCTTCTCCGTCTCCAGTAACTCTTGCCCTCCCAAGGGGCAAAAAGCTAGCCCTCTCAACCTCTGTCACCTGATGTAGGGCTTCAGCTTGTTCACCAGGTCCCGTGATAGTTCCTCATTGGCAGGGGTGGTGTAGTCTGCAATGACCTGAGAGGACAAAAGAAGATGCCATCAGGAGCGCTCCTTTAATCTCCAGCACAACCCATTCTCCTCCATCATGCATACCTGTTTGAAGACACGCAAGAGAGCGATGCAACGGGCATTGGAGCCATTGATGATGCCCTGGGAATACTGCAGCCCGAGACGTACCACTGCTGGATGGATTGCCGATGCAGGGATGCTGAGGGTGGGCAGGAATTAGAGATGAGTACTCTATAGCAATTTATTATTTATAGTGGCTTGCAAAATGCAACACCTCCCCCCCCAGTGTTGGGGAGGTGGTGGTTAGTACCATTTGATTCTCACAACTATGGATCGAGAATCCTAGAATAATAGTTGTACGGGACCTCATGGGTCATCTAGTTGAACCCCCTGCACTATGCAAGACACTCACAACCCTATTGCTCACCCACTGTAACCTGCCACCGCCTTGAACCTTCACAGAATCAATTACTTTGATAGTTATCTGTTTTTGTTCTTAGCACTGTTGTACTGTATTATATTTTTTCTGATGTAAAACAAGTTAAATGTATTGTTTACATTCTATATGGACCACCCTGAGCCTCAGGTATACAAATATATAATAAATAAATAAATAAATAAATGCCTATCACTTGGGAGGTATAAAATCTTTTTTTTTATTGAGACACAAGCAGTACTCAAGAAAAAACAGAAATTGTGACTATGCATAAGTACACGTCCCCCTTGCTGTGACTCCCCTAAACAAGATCTGGTCTGAACACTTAACTTCAGAAGTCACAGGATTTTGTAATTGGGGGTCTATCAGTGTGCATTCCAAGTGCCACTTCATCTGCCCCAGGTTGTCTGTGTGACTAGACCTGTTCTGAAAGGCCCCTTACTCTGCAGCACCACTAAGCATGCAACATGACCAAGGAACATCCAAACAGGCCACGGGACAAAGTTGTGAAAAATAGATCAGGGACGGGTTAAAAATGAACATCCCAAACTTGGAATATCCCCCTCACCACCACATGTGAGCACCCACCTCATTTGCTGTGTTAGCAACTCTTTGCGGCTGTACTGGTGCAGATGGGAGAAGAGGCTGACTTTGGCACCGTAATCTGGTCTCAAAGGCACCTGGGAAGATGGCAAAGAACTGAGCTGGAAAACACCTGTACTTTCTGGCAGCAAGGGCCTCCCTTCCTATGTTTCACCCTCTCCTACAGTTTTTCACTCAGCAGATCCCTACTTCACAAACATTTGTTATATTTCGATTTGCAACATTCTTGCATGCCCGCTTATAATTTGCCAAATCATCTTCTTCCACGCCCAAAGCTCAGCCCAAGCCACACACTGGCCTAACATTCACAACCACCAACCAAATTAAAAACTGATGAGTGGCAGAGTACAAGCCAGTGTCAGACTAGTATCTGGAAGATCCAGGTTCAAATCCCCGCTTGTGCCACGGAAGTTCACCGGGTTACCTTGGTCCAGTCATGCTCTCCCCACCCACATCTACCTCACAGGGTTGTTGTGGAAATAAAATGAAGGGAGACTGACAAGTTGGGGTTGAGAGGCCAGGTATAAATGACGTCAATAAAACCCCTTGAGGGCTTCCTAAAGAGTAGCAAGCCCCCAAGCTGTTGGGCCTAGCCCTGTCAGACCCCCACCCCCACCCCACACCCAATACCTGCTGTCGCTCCAGCTTCTTGGCCAGTTTCTTGAGGGCAGCCGGGTCATCGACCTGCACGTGTTCGGGGAGCCGCTTCACCACTAGGATGGATGGATGGGGGGCGGCGGAGAGAAACGCAGGTGAGGGCCGAGGCTGACCCAGGGAGCCCGCCGGCCACCCGCCCGCCCGCCCGCCGCACAGTCCTACCTGGCTGGGGTTCGCTAGGGACGAGCCGCGGCTTGGCCGGTAAGGCGGTCGGGCTGTGCTCGCCTTTCTTGGTCTGCTTTAGGGCCCGGTCGGCTTCCTGCTTGGCCCGCCGCTCTGCCCGCAGCTCGGCTTTGCTTTTGGTCCCCGCGGCCTTCTCAGCGGCCATGGCGGGGGTCGGCGCCGTGTCTAGAGGGAGGGAGGGAGGGAGCGGGTCAGGAGCCAGGGCCCGGCGCCCCCCCTCGACCGGCGAAGCCTCAGCGAGGGCGGGGAGCGCCTCTCCCCAGCAGCCGACCCGGCTCCTGTCCGTCTGCCCACCCGCTCCGCCCCGGGCCGGGCCCCACTGCCAACCTGGCGGCGGCGGCGCACTGCTGGGCGCAGCTTGGACGAGGGGGGCTCCATCTTGCTGCTGCTGCTGCTGCTTCGGCTGCGGCTGCTGCTGGGGCCGCCGCTCCGGCTGCTCCTCCTGGCGGCGCTGCTTCTTCTTCTGCTGCTTCTTCTCTTTGCGGAGCTGCAGCTTCTCCTCGCGGGAGAGCTCCGCGACGGGCGCCTGCAGAAGCGGCCGCAGGGTTAGACAGGGCGGACCGGCGCCTTCCTCGCCCGACCGGCGCCGCCGCCCACCCCCCTTCCCGTACCTGGACCCGCTCCGCGCTGCACGGCGGCTGTGCGCCCACCCCGGCCTCGCGGTTGCTCTGCTCCGCCATTGCCTCTCGGTCCTAGCTGGAAGCCGGCGGCAGGCAACTGGAGCAGCGACGCCTACCGGTGGGAGCGAGGGCGCCAGGCCAGACGGAAGGGGGCGCAAGCCGCCTGCAGCGCCGGCGCTTCAACAGCTCTCCCGCCCAGTCTGGCCGCTCGCTCCCTCGCTCGCAGGAGACGCGCCACTCGGACTGCGGCAGAGTCTACGGCAGGGGCTGGCAGAGGGCCACAGTTTGACTACCCCTGGTCTACGGGGTGGTCAAACTGCGGCCCTCCAGATGTCCATGGACTACAATTCCCATGAGCCTCTGCCAGCCCTTACTGGCAGGGGCTTATGGGAATTGTAGTCTATGGACATCTGGAAGGCCGCAGTTTGACTACCCCTGGACAGTGAGGAGAGAACGGAGGGCCGTCCGTCGCCCTGCCTCCAGCGGGGCTCCCCGAGGGGCCCGGGGCAGAGGGCACGGCTGCAACCCTCGCCTCTGGATGGAGGAGAGGTGGGAAGGTGCTGGGACTGCTCAACCTCATTTGAAGCAATGATGATCTATTTGCCCATTGTCCGCTTAACTGCGGACATATTTATTGTACAAATGTTTCCCGTGCAATTCAGTCTCGAGTGAATACAAACAAATCCAAACTGCTGGTCCTCCCCCCCCCCCCAATATTTATCTCTGGAATCTGATCTGAGTACTTTGAATAAAACTATTGGTCTTAAAGGTGCCACTGGACTCTAAATTTGATCTCTGGGATCTGTTAACTATTTCCATTATGCTGAATGTTAATTTGCTCTCACATTCTACCTATAAATTTGAACGGATTTCTTCCATTCCATGACACTATCTGAGGAAGGTTCAAATGGTTAGCTGCTGGTCTGAAGTAGCACAATGAAATCAGAGGCTAGTAGCACTGTTAAGACCAACAAAGATTTATTCAAGGCATGAGCTGTCGAGTGCAAGCACTCTTCCTCAGACTAAGAACTCCATGCTTCAGGCCTGGAGTTTAGTCTGAAGAAGAGTGCTTGCACTCGAAAGCTCACGCCTTTAATAAATCTTTGTTGGTCTTAAAAGTGCTACTGGACTCTGATTTCATTATCTGAGGAAGGGTACCCACACATGAAAGCTCACACCTTGAATGAAACTTTGTTGGTCTCAAAGGTGCCCCTGGCCTCTAAATTTGTTCTGCTGCTTCAGCCCCAACAAAGCTACCCACCTGAATCTATCCTAATTTGAATGGAGTGTAAAGAAAAGGTCCATTGGAGTTGAAGGGGACATTGCTGAGAGGATGGGTGCCTGCTTTGCCTCTCTTTTTTCCAAGGAAGAAGTTAGAAGACCCTGTTCGCAAGCTGGTTTCTGGGCCTTTTTAGAGTCCCAAATGAAACTGATAATGTGAGGACACAATGTGAGGACTGGTGTGCAGAGAAATTTTCCAGAAGTAAAAGGGCCTGCCAATGAAATAGCACAAGCTTTCCTGAGTCACTGGTCACTTCTCTAGAAGTGAGCCAGGCCTCACGAAAGCTCCTCCCCTGCCTCCATGTTTTTTGGGGGTGCTATTGGACTCTTGCTCTTTTCTATTGATACCGACAACCTAACTTAGCTACTCAGCTTGATCTACCTGCCTATGAAATGGTTAGGCAGCAGTCAAAACTAGCCCTCCCATACAAGAAAACAAGTACTTCTCTTCACTATGCATTGGTAATTTGCCTGGACAGACAGAAGATGGTGTGATGGCTGCCAGCTTCGGCCTCATTTAAACTTCTTGTTGATACGGCATTCCCTACCTCTGCCCCCTCCCCTGCTAGCCCTGCAAAGAATTGCACTTGCTTAAGACTTGGTGTCATAGTTAAAGGGTTGGACCAGGATCTGGGAGACCCAGGTCCAGGTCTCCAGTCTGCCAGGAAGCATGGGCCACTGACTCTATCTCAGCATAATCTGTTTGGGCTGTTATTAGGGGGAAATGCATGACCCTAAACTCCTCAAGAGGAAGAGCTAGGTGAGTGCTGTCATGTCACTTCGAACTTCTGACCCATGTCCCTCCAAACCATCTCATAATTAACAGCCTTGCTCAGGTCTTGCAAACAGATGGCCAAGACTTCCTTTACTGAGTCAATGCATCTCCTGCTTGGTCTTCCTTTTTTCTGCTGTTTTCAGCTTTCCTAGCATTCTCACCTTTTCCAGTGACTTGTTGTCATTTCATAATGGGACCAAAGAACACTAGCCTCAGTTTGGTCTTTTTGGCTCCTAGGAAGTTATACTATGCTTCATACTATAGTAAACAGTGGAAGTTTCCTTGATGTTGGAGTCAAGACAGGCTATTTTTATAACAAAGCAAAGAGGAACTAAAGAGCCTCTTGATGCGGGTGAAGGAGGAGGGTGCAAAAGTTGGCTTGAAACTCAACATCAAGAAAATGAAGATCATGGCATCTGGCCTTCTCAGTTCCTGGCAAATAGATGGGGAAGAAATGAAGGTAGTGACAGATTTTATTTTCATGGGCTCCAAGATCACTGCAGATGGGGACTGCAGCAAAGAAATTAAATGACGCTTGCTCCTGGGGAGGAAAGCTATGGCAAATCTAGACAGCATCCTAAAAAGCAGAGACATTTTCCTGCCAATGAAAGTGCATCTAGTCAAGGCTATGGTCTTCCCAGATGCAATGTATGGCTGTGAAAGTTGGACTATAAGGAAGGCCGAGCATCAAAGGATTTAGGCTTTTGAACTCTGGTGCTGGAGAAGACTCTTGCAAGACCCTTGGATTGCAAGGCAAACAAACCAGTCAGTCCTAGAGGAGATCAGCCCTGCCCCTGACTGCTCCTTAGAAAGACAGTTCCTGAAGATGAAACTTAAATATTTTGGCCACCTCATGAGAAGGAAGGACTCCCTGGAGAAGAGCCTAATGCTGGGAGCGATTGAGGGCAAAAGAAGAAGGGGGTGACAGAGAATGAGGTGGCTGGATGGAGTCCCTGAAGCAGTCGGTGCAAACTTAAATGGACTCCGGGGAATGGTAAAGGACAGGAAGGCCTGGAGGATTATTGTCCATGGGGTCGCGATGGGTCAGACACGGCTTTGCACCTAACAACAACAATGTATATGTACACACAAAATATATACATATAAATAATAATTAGTATGCTAGCGCAACACCCACCCAGGCTACCCCAGTCTGGCATGCTTATAACATGCTAGTAGCTGCTTTTGTAGTTCGAAGGAGATGTATGAGTGCAAAAGTAATATGGATGAGTTATTTTTGTCTTGCCAGTGTCCTGTTTAAATCAGGCCTGAAATTCTGCAGAATTCTGCAGTCTAAACCCATTGATTTCAGTGGATTTGGACAGGAACAATTTTCCATAGGGTTAATAGAGTCAAAGAATGATAAGAGTTGGGACATCCAGTGTCATCTAGTCTAATCTCCTGCCCAATGTAGAAACTCACATCTACCTGCTCACCTGCAGTGACCCCAATTTCATGCCCCATGCCCCCACCAAAAATCTCCAGAATCCAGCCTGGCCTGCTGGAAATTCACCTAACTTCCCACAGGGTTGTAGTGTGAAAGAAAATTGTAGAGGATTTATAGTCTGTATTAATTGTATTTCTTACCTTATTTTGGTTGCACTATCTCCTACTTTTTGTCATCTGCTTTCTGCATTATGGGATGTTATGCCTTAAGACAGTTCTGCTTGTTTTCTAGTTCTGTAACCATAATCCTATTGCATTGCTTATTGGATGTCTTATGCTGTCTGACTGAATTGTTTTTTATAGTTTGTAATCTTGCGAAAACTGGATCCTGAAGAAAGAAGACAGGAGGAGAATAGATGCTTTTGAATTATGGTGTTGGAGACGAATGCTGCGAATACCATGGACAGCCAAAGTTACCAACAAGATAGTTTTAGAGAGGAGCAAAACAACCATGTCATTAAAAGGGAAGATATTATGGCTAAGGTTCACTTACTTTGGACACATCATGTGATCAAACTCGCTAGAAAAATCAGGAATGCTCGACATGGTTAGCGGCAAAAGGAAAAGTGGTCGCCAAAGGATCTGCTGGCTCGACACGATCAAAGCCAACACAGGGATGACCATGAACCAATTAAAAGAAACAGTCAGAGACTTTGCACATGGCAAGGACTTTCCTATAGAATCACCGAGGGTTGGACACGACTGAACAGATAACATAATCATCAGTCTTCCTGGAGTCTCAAAGAGAAAGATGAGCAATAATCGAAGTAAATAAATAAATAATATATATGGCCATTAGACATAATGGCAAAATGAAACCTCCAAACTCAGAGGTAGTGCACCTCTAAATCCAGGATGAAGGAGCTTAACAGCTGGGAGGGCTACTGTGCTCTATAGGCATCAGAAAACACAAACTAGAAGTGACACAAAATAGCATATGCATCCGGTAACCCTGGTTGACTTCTGTGGGAAACCGATACTTCCTCTTCTTCCTAGCGTCCGCCTCACTACAGCTTGTATCCAGTTGCTACTGGTCATGTTCAAGAGAATAGCCATGTTGGTCTGAAGTAGCACAACAAAAATTGAGTCTTTGTTGGTCTTGAAGGTGTTAAAGATAAAGGTATCTCCTGTGCAAGTACCGAGTCGGAAGGATGGAAGGCTGAGCCAACCTTGAGCCGGCTGCTGGGATTGAACTCCAGGCCTCATGGTCACAGCTTCAGACAGCATGTCGGCTGCCTTACCACCCTGCGCCACAAGAGGCTTGAAGGAGTTACTGGACTCAATTTTTTTTGTACTGGTCCTGTTGTAATCCGCCATGAACCCCCGGGGGAAAAGGCGGATGATGATGATTATTATTGGTGAAAATAAATAAAACTGACGGGTGAACAGGGGCAGGGAGTGGAGACTTCAAAAACGGCAACATCCACCAAAGGAAACCTCCCGCAGCCCCGGCGACGGAGCCCAGGCCCCCGTCCGAGGGACAGGCAAGCCGAGGGGCGGTGTCAACATACCCCACGTGCTGCGTGCCCTTTAAAGGGACGTACCATGCCGCCTGCCCAGGAGGGGCGTGTGGTGTAGAGGAGAGGGAATGCCTCTCCTCGCTTTCTCCCGCTGCTCAGAGGCTTCCCCGAGGTTGGAGCCGGGAGGCCCGCCGCCCCGCCCACGCCGCAGCGCCCGGAAGCCCGCCGCCCCTCTCCCGCGCCCTTGCTGTCTCTCCGCCGCCCCCCCCCCACTTGGGCCTTCCTGAGCCCGTCCATTCCGCGCCCAGAGCGGGGGAGGACCGGCTGCGAGCAAGGCGGCCGCCCCCCGCTCCCCGCCCACACTGGGGCGGCCTCCTCCCCGCGGCCCGTGCAAGATGGCGGTGCTTGCGGGGCTCCGCTCCGGTCGCAGTCGGAGGTAGCAGCGGACCCCGGACCGGGCGACAGGCGGCGGCCATGCACTTCTCCATCCCGGAGACCGAGACCCGCGCCGGGGAAGGCGGCAACGGCGCCTACGTGGTGGGTGTCGCGGGAGGGGGGGGGGAGGCAGCCCTCCTGCCCCTCGGGGCCCGGGGAAGGGTGGCCATGCCTCCCTGCACGCCCGGCGCCCTGCGGGGAGCGAGGGGCTGCAGCCGACGGGCTCCCCGCTCTGCTTGGCCACCCGCCCAGGGCTGGAGCGGGAGGGGGCTGCTGCCGCATGCAGGGGATGTCCCGGATGGGCCCGGGTCCCCTGCCCAGCAGCTGCCGTGCCGCCCTTCGAGTCGCGCCCGCAAGTCCTCCGGCCCAGCCGAGGAGGCAGCGCTGTTGGGTCGCGTTCCCCTCCCCGCTCATCCTTTCCGAGCCTTCGTTTGCAAGTTCTGTGTCGGGGGAGGGGGGCCGCCTCGAAGGGTTTCCATCCACGCTGACGGAGCAGTTAGGCAGGAGGACCCGGCCTGGATGAACACTTTAAAAACAGCACCAAATAAAAGACTACAAAAGAGCCTCGAGTCCAGCAGCGATCTTGGTCCTTGAGGGCCTCCGGGAAGATTCTAGAGGACTCAAAGTCTCCCTTGCAAAGTTCCCTTTTGCAATCTCCCCCTAAATGCAGGGAAGAGTCTTCAAATGTGACCCTCCTAGTAGGGCTAGGGAAGGGTTTTGTGCCTGTGATATTTTCCAGCCTTTCTGGCCCATTTACATAGCATTTTTTTTTTTGTGGCCACTGCCTAACCAAAATATCTGGTTTTAAGATGTACGAAGATGCCTGATAACAGAGCTGGTCCATATTGCCCAGAATTGCCTGCTCTGGCTGGCAGAGATTTCTCCATCACTCGGGCAGAGAAAACCTTTCTTAACATTTGCAACCTGAAATCTCTACGTTAGAGAGGCCAGGGATCTTCTGTGTGCACCGCTGGTGCTCTGGGGTGTGCTGTGACTCTTTACTTGTGTAGCTTGTTTAAACGTCTTTGACAAATTTTGCAAGAAAGCAAGGAACAACTCCTCTCTTAGCTGTCTTCAGACTCCCACTGGCAGTAGCTTTTTTCCCCTTGGTATTTTTTTATTAATCAGTCTTCACCTGTTTCTCCTTGAGACGGAATGGAGAGAACTTCTTTCTGGCTTACCCATTCCTACCTGCCATGTTGTTGTGCCACTGTTCCATGTGCGTGCTTAGTGTGCAGTTGACGTGCGCAAAGACGACAGCAAGCATTACTCATTAATCCGTGTTTCTTCTCTGGTGTTTCTGTGCTGGGAGATTGAGCAACTGCTTCCATTCCTCCCAAGATCTTCTTGCAAGGGGGAAGGGAGGGGTACTATAACTGCTGCTTCACTTGAGGCTGTACCCTTTTCTGGCCATGATAATGGCCATATTTTTAAATCAGAGTATTTTCCTTCCTCTGTGTGTTATGCACTTGTTGTGAAAGCCATGCAAGTAGCTGTAGGAATCATGGCTTTTGCTGGAGCCACACCATTGGTCTGCTAAAGTCAGCCATGTCTGCTCTGAATGCTGGCGGTCCTCCAGAGGTTCAGACAGAGGTCCATCACATCACCTACTTGTAATTGTTCTAACCAGATTGCGCATGGAATGTCCTGGATTTAGCCTGGAGGGTTGCAAAACAAAGCTTTGAGAAGAGATTTTGGCTGCCATAAATGAGTGCTTTAACATTTCCATATGGCTTGAAGGGCAGGCAGCCCAGCTGGACTTTCTGTGACCATGCAGAGCAGATACTTCAGGCACACTCTCCCCTCCCCAGTCCAGGGAATATAGTATTCTTAGGGTGAATATAACAGATGCTGATGTACCATGCTAGCCTGTGGTCATTCTCCTTTTTCCTTTCTCCTTCTGTCATTTATTGTCCAGCACAAAGCAGAATATTCATAGGCATCACCTCCTCTTTCAACACATAAAGGTTGGCCTGCTTCATTTGGCCGCTTGGGCCATTATGCAGGGAGCTAAGCTGTCTCTGCCTTCGGCCAGGGATCTGCAATTCACCATCTAGCCAGAGTTGTCATGGGGTTGATAGATCTCATACCTGGAAATTCTTATCACACGAGAGTCCTATCACCCCAGTGTAGTCAAAGGGTAGGGGGGCTCCCTCTCCCCAAAACAGGTCTCGTCAGTGTATCCTTACTCTGTGTACCTAGCTGTTGCCTGTATTCTTGATGCCTTCTTTCACCCCGGCAGGCCTACAATATCCATGTGAATGGCGTCTTGCACTGCCAGGTGCGATACAGTCAGCTGCTGGGCCTGCATGAACAGGTGAGGAGCTGGGGGTGGGGTGGGCACTGGAATCTGCCATTAGATGGAGCTGTGAGACTTCTAGGCTGTAGGATGTGCTCCCTGCCTTTTGATACTGCAAATGGTGAAGCTCTGTTAGTAGCTTTTGGGGTATGCTGGTTTCTTGTACTACCAATTTGTCATGAGACAGAGGGGACTCCCCAGGGCGAGTGTGCTCAGCCCTCTGCCAAAATCTGAGTGGCAAAGCCATTCTTGGCTGCTTTATAACCAGAGGGGCACTCATCTTTCTGCAGCTAAGGAAAGAGTACGGCACCAACGTGGTACCTGCCTTCCCCCCAAAGAAGATCTTCACACTCACCCCAGCAGAGGTGGAGCAACGACGGGAGCAGCTGGAGAAGTATATGCAGGCGGGTGAGTGACAGGAGTCTACCTTCTACACAGCCAGACTTGTCTACTTGGACAGGTAGTGGCTTCTAGCATCTCAAGACAGGAGTCTTCTGTATCACCTGCTAACTGATAGTTTTAGTTGGTGGTACCAGAGATTAAACTGGGGGTCCTTGTGCATGCAGAACAGATGCTGTGCTGTGAAGCCACCCTCCCCACAAGTTTTCAAAGTAACTGTTGAAGTCTGGAAGGGCTTGAGGAGAAGGAGTAGTTGAGACAACTAAGCAAAGGCCATGTTGCGATGAGGGGTGGAATTTTTGGGGCTGACAATGACCTCTCTTGTTAAACCACAGTACGACAGGACCACTTGCTGGGCGGCAGTGAGATCTTCAACAGTTTCCTGCGCAGAGCTCAGCAGGTGAGGGGGGAAAAAGTAGCAAGCTTGGCGGGCGTGGTGGATATTGGAGGTACGGGTTAAAGTATTACAAGTAGAGGTAAACAGACCGCAATCCCTGTGTGCCCTCAGGAGACCCAGCAGATTCCCACTGAAGAGGTGCAACTGGAAGTGCTGCTGTCCAATGGGCAGAAGGTCAAGGTCAACATCCTCACCTCGGATCAAACCGAGGACGTCCTCGAGGTGAGCACCTTCTTGGGGGTGGCGGTGTGCCATTTGGCTCCTACTAAGTGGAGAATGGGGAGCATAGAGACAACTTCTTCAAAACGTTTGCTGTCCTCCTCTTTTTGAAGGGGTGTGAGGAAGCGGCATCTTCTGGCTGCTCCCTCTGTAATGTCCGTGACCAGGACAGCCTTTCATAAACTACAGCTGTCGGGAGAGTTCAGACTAGGGTGACCCCCTCCCATTGTTTTCAGGCTGTAGCCTCCAAGCTGGACCTGCCAGAGGACTTGATCGGCTACTTCCACCTCTTCCTGGTACGAGAAGCCAAGGACGGAGCCTTTTCCTGTGAGTCTCCTCTCTGGCTGGCCCTGGTGTGTGATGCAGGGGGAGGAGAGGAACTGGTTGCATGTGGGGGAGGGAAAGGCTACCGTGGGTGCGTTCTGGCCCAACTTGTTCTGAGCTGTCTTCTCTTCCAGTCATTCGGAAATTGCAGGAGTTCGAACTGCCGTATGTGTCTGTCACCAGCCTTCACAACCCAGACTACAAGATCCTTCTGCGGAAAAGGTACGTGGGCACGCAGCGTGGAAAGGCCGATGAGCAAGTGATCCACCATCACAACCTGATTTAGTGAGCTAAGGGTCACCTTTCCTGTCTTCTCCTTCCACTAGTTACTGGGACTCTGCCTACGATGATGATGTCATGGAGCAGCGGGTGGGGCTGAACCTGCTGTATGCCCAGGTGAGATTATCTGGTTCTTGGAGGAAGGGCGGGGATGGGAATCAGCAGCGAGCAGTGCAGCTCTGCCTACTTTCTTCTTCTGCCCATCTCTTTGCAGACAGTAGCAGACATTGAGCAGGGTTGGATCCTCGCCAGCAAGGAGCAGCACCGGCAGCTGAAGTCTTTGCAGGAGAAGGTCTCCAAGAAGGAGGTGGGCCCCCGCACTGTGTAAGCAGAGCTAGTCTTGAGCTGCTTCTGGCTCCTTGGTTTCCTCCGTGGCAGTCAAGGTGAGAAATTGGGCAGCAGGCACAGAGAGGTGGCCTCTGGCGCCAACACTCCCTTTCTCCTTTTCACCCCACAGTTCATCCGCCTGGCCCAGACCCTCAAGTATTACGGCTATCTCAAATTTGACCCCTGCATTACCGACTTCCCCGAGAAGGGCTGCCACGTTATCGTCGGAGCTGGGAACAGCGAGTTGAACTTCCAGGTCAAGCTGCCAAACGATCAGATCAAGGAGGGGAGTTTCAAAGTGACCCGGATGCGCTGCTGGCGGGTTACTTCCTCGGTGAGTCAACCTCTGAGACCCTGTTGTCTGGTGCAGGTGGCAACAGTCTTCCGTAGCCCAGATACTGGGAATTTCTCAAGAACAAACCTGGAATTCTTTGCATGTGCTCTGCTTCTAGGAAGCCAGGGGATACACAGTCTTCCCCAGGACAGGTACAGGAGCTGCAGGATCTCACACTGTACATCTTTCAGGTCCCCGTGAACAATGGCCCATCGGGTCCGATGGCTGGCAAGTCAGAAGTGAAACTGGAACTGGCCTTTGAGTATCTGATGAGCAAGGATCGCCTGCAGTGGGTCACCATCACCAGCCCACAAGTAGGTCTTAAGGAGGGGACCTTGGCGGGGGGGGGGGGGGGGGGGAGAGGAGGTTTCAAACCCAGGGCTGCAAATTTGATACGTTCGCTTTCTCTCACTTAAGGCGATAATGCTGAGCATTTGCCTGCAGTCCATGGTTGACGAGCTGATGGTGAAGAAGTCAGGAGGCAGCATCCGCAAGGTCAGAGTCTGGCTCAGGCAGCTCCGGGGAGGGAGATGGAGCAATAACTCTTCCTCTTGTTGGCACCTTGGGAAAGGCAAGGTAGGAGCAGCACCCTGTCAATGCTGCATACACCAACGGTTAGGTGTTGTTCTCCCTTCCCCCCTCAGATGTTCCGTAAACGAGCCAATGGTGCCCTGCAGCGTTCAGACAGCCAGCAAGCAGTGAAGTCGCCTCCACTTCTGGTAAGTAGGCCTCATCCCTGGATAGCCCATCTCTCCCTTACCTCCCCGCTAGGGGACAGGGTGTGTCTTTCTGTAAATTGCTTCCCCTAATACAGCCTTCCTCAACCTTTTGGCCGTTGAGATCTCCCTGAAACATACCTCAGGCTTTGACCAACCCAGAAGTGATGTCAGCAGGCCACACACCCCTACCACATCCCTGAAAGTCATGTCAGCAGAAGTGACTTCACCAGGCCATTACCATAGCACAGGAAGTGACAGCATAGGAATGTTTTCAGATGATTTGTGAACAGAACAGACTCTTGGCTGCCTACCAGTTGGCTTTTCTTCACCAAAGGGAGCCTGTAGAAACAGGGCCAGGGCAGGCCTATATTGTCCACCTCCCCGCACCAGAAACAGGGCAGGGCAGGTCTATAGCCTCCCCCCGATTTACAGATTTACAATGAGTACGTACCTCTCTGGACTCCAGCCATTACCATGTGTGATCAGCATCGGGCAGGAAGGCCTTGAATGGCTGGGGCCCCTCCCCTCCAGGCCACAGGGAGGGGTCTGGGCAGGTCAACATGACCTTATATGGTCTTATTACCTGATTTTTAAAACACACATATAAAATTAATGAATTAGCTAAACCCTTCTGGGGCTGTCATGAGACCCTGGTTAAGAAAGCCTGCCCTAATAGGTCTGCTTGTCTTGCCAGGATTCTCCGGATGCCAACAGAGAGTCAATTGCAAAGGTCTCGGTAAGTCCCATTGTTTTGTGCTATTCCCATAGGATCAAGACCCCCCCTCTCTGCTGTTTGGAGGGCAGGGCAATGGAGAGCCAGCTTGGTGGTGTGGTTAAGAGTGGAGGCCTCTAAGCCGGGTTTGGTTCCCCACTCAGAACCTTGGGCCAGTCACAGCACTCTTAGGACTGTTCTCTCAGAGCACTCTCAGTCCCACCTGTGTCTGTGGCGGGAAGAGGAAGGGAAGGAGATTGTAAGCTAGCTTGGGACTCCTTCGAGTAGTGAGAAGTGGGGAATACAAACCAACCCTTCGGATTCTGCCTTCTTCCTACAGAGCAAGCTCAGCTCCGTCAGCCTGCGGGCGATCAGCCATTCCAGCTCTTCCACCGACATCCGGGCCAACGATTTTCATGGCAACTTTGCCTTCGAAGGCATCGGCGATGAGGACCTTTAGGGCTCCCGGCCCTGCCGCAGCTGTGGAATGTATGACCTGTTCCTGGGTTGAGAGAGGGATGTGCCTCAATCAACCTTGGCTGGCCCCCCGTCCTCCACACCCCGTGCCTGCAGCCTGTGGGGACTTGCTTTGCCCTTTGCAAGGCAGCCGCATGGGGCAATTGGCTGGCAGCTTCAGCTCCATACATGCCGAGTTAGGGTAGAGTGGACACTCGCACAGAAAAAAAAAAAGAGCATTCGTGGCTCTGGCGCTAACCATAGACTCCAGCATAACCGCTAGGCTTATAACCTTGTTTTTATCTTCCTGCTGTTTACAGATGAACATTAACGAATGTTTGTGGCAATGATTAAATAGTCCATGAATGGGGCCTGTGCGCCCTCCCTTCTTTCTGTAGCTAAGCTAGCTGTGGGACGAGTTATTCTTCCTTGCCAGAGAAAGTGTGCCTCGTGGTGCTTACTGGCCTTGTGGGAGAGGACTCCCCACCCAGAGTGGAGGTGGGAGATAGGGTGCTGAATGGGTTCATTGGGCAGGGAATATTTCCAAAACAAAGAAGAGCAGTGGAGAGAGAAGAGGAGAAAGCGGACCAGCTGCCTGCTATGAACCTGTTGAGGCCAGGCTCTGGGTTCAGACACTACCCCTCCCCACCTCAGCCAAAATAAAGCAAGATAAGAAAACCATTTAATGCGTTAATACACCATATAAATTACACAGACTCAAGCAGCAACCACAGTTAAAGGAAGGGGGAGGTGTGGCAGGCACAAAAGACAGAAAAGCACCAAGAACTTCCCCTTCCCCTCCCTGGGCTTCAGCTGCACTCCCCCCCACCCCCCAAAAAGCAGCAGGCCAAACCTGTCACTGATGTGAGATGGAACCGTAAAGAGCAGGAAGTACAATTTGCTTTCTCCAGCCCTCCGAATGGGTGGGGCTGAACAGGACCATAGTTCAGGCCTTATAAAGTAAACGCCCGCCCCACCCCGAGGTATCCACAGCTTCCATCTAATCCCAAGATGCTTGCTAACAAGTCAGTGCCTCAAAGTCTACCCCCACAGGCAGTGAAGGCTGCTGGCTGCCATTCTGTCCACCAGGACTGCAGGAGTGTTCAGGACCGTCCCTTAAGTGCCCAAAGAACCTCCCTGCTTCAGGGCATACTGCTGTCAGGGCCGGGTCCCCCTTCATCTGCCAGGACCTGCCCATGCACCTTCTGGTGGCGCTTATAGTTGTCCCAGTGGCCGGTGGTGTAGGGGCAGATGCGGCACTGGAAGGGCTTCTCCCCGGTGTGTCTCAGCATGTGACGCTTGAGGTTCATGCTCTGATTGCAGGAGTAGGAACAGAGGCGGCAGCGGAAGGGCTTGTCCCCCGAATGGATGCGGCCGTGGCGCTTGAGGTTGGCAAGGTTGCCACAGGCGTACGGGCACAGCGGACACTTGTAGGGTTTCTCGCCGGTGTGCACCCGCTGATGGCGTTTGAGGTTGTCCAGGTGGGCCGAGGCGTACGGGCAGAGGGCGCAGGCAAAGGGTTTTTCGCCACTGTGGGTCTTCATGTGCCGTGCCAGGTGGTTGGGGTAGGTCGTAACAAAGGAACACAGCTGGCATGAGAAGCCTTTAGGAGATGCCGACTCAGCCCCCAACACTGCCAGGCTGCAGCGCCCACACACAGGTTCACCCAGGCCCTCGTCAGCCTCCAGAACCAGTCCACAGGCCCTGCAGGTGAACGGAAATAGCAGCTCAGGGAGAACAGTGGCAGAGTCCTCAGGCCGCAGGAAGGGCGAGCCAGGCAGCAATGGTTCTGTGGAAGAAAGAAGCAATGAGCAAGTTTGCAGACCTTCTGAAGTTCCCTCTGCAGATCTAGGACCTGCTACTCTATTTTTGTTTTATTTATGTATACCAACCTCCCCAAAGGCTAAGGGTGATTTTCCCCTTCGGTGCAGGTGCCACCTCACTTTCTACAGTCTGACACCAAGCCTGTGCTGTGAAGCCCTTGAGAAGCAGTTATAAAACCAGGGAAGAGGCATGGATCAACAGCAAGAGCAAGCAAGGGTTTATCTGTGGGGAAGGTCTCCACTAGCCCACTGAAGCTAATTTCTATCTCAGAACAAGATGACAGATCCCTGCTGCAAGGAGTTTTACGGTCTAAAATTTCAAAGACAGAGCCATGTTATGTCAATTGGAACAAAAAAGACAGGCAGGAAATGTTCGTGCATAAACCTTTGTAATCTAGAGGTTACTAACTCGTACACTACTGTGTGGCTCGCTGTACAGTCATTTTATGGAAAGGTTAAAAAAAAAAGAGGTGAAGTTAGTTCAGGCTTCATTTCAGCAGGGCAGGGAAATGGCCCAGGTTGGAGATTCAGTCTCACATAATGGTAAACAACCTTTGCCCTAGAAGTGGAGAATCATGAAAGCTTCAACCTGGGAGGGGGGGAGGGTTAGGTTTTGCTACGTCAAGGGCAGCATGAAGGCTTGCTCCTATGCATCCCAGCTCCCCTCCCCCACAATGCCCCCTTGTCCCAACGGGTACCTGTCTCTTGGTCAGCCACCGGTGGTCCCTCCAACTCCGGCTCCGATTCCCCTTGGAGCTGCTGGCTGCGGGGTTGGACAGAGTTGCCGTGGATGCAGCGGCAGTTGCAAGGGCTGCAGCACGCAGGCCGTTCCTGGCCGTGGACTCGCTGGTGCCTCTTGAGGTTGCCAAGGCTGCTGCAAGCAAAGGGGCAAGTGGGGCAGCGGTATGGCTTCTCGCCTGTGTGGGTGCGAAGGTGGCGCGTCAGGTTGACCAGCTGGGCCGAGGCGTAGGAGCAGTGCGGGCAGCGGTAAGGCTTTTCACCGTTGTGAGTCTTCATGTGTCGTTTGAGGTGGCTGGAGTAGTGTGAAGTGAAGGGGCACAGCTGGCAGGAGAAGACCACACGCCCCTTAAGGGAGCCTTCCTCGTCCCCCTCGGGGCAAGGACGGCAGGGGGCGGAGCCAGGAGCGGGCAGGCCACAGTGGTGACAGGCCAGGCCTGGGCCACCAGTCTCTCTGTCCTCCTGGGTCTGGCACAGAGGTGCGAACTCCTCCTCGCTCAGTGTGTAGGCCGGCAGCCCAGGAGTCCCCCCAAGGGAGTCTGCAGCACACAAGGAGGGAGCATCAGGTAGGCAGCTGTAGGGATCCTCACCTTGGACTCTCCCTTTCCTGCTGGTACAATAGGGGATTACCGGGTGGGAGACCTAAGCTGCAGGAATCCTTCCCCCCCCCCTCTAGGCTCCCCCAGTAGGGACGCCTGAACTTGTGGCCTCTCTGCTATCCAGAAGCTCTAAAGTCTCGACCAACAGCTGCAGCCGTCCTGCACGCTCCCTCCAAAACACTCCGCATCTCTCCCCTTCACCGCCCCCTCGCTCCCCACAGCAATCATTCGGGAGAGAGAAGAGAAAGGATCCCGGTTCCGAACCCAGCTAAGCAAGGACTGAGGATCCCAGAAATGCCACTGGCCCCGGGCAGCAGCCCGATGCAAAGGCGGCGCCACCAGCTTCCTCGCCCCGGACCCCGCCATGGGCGCCCCGGGGACCCCCCTCCCATCCCCCCCGAGCCCACCTTCTGAGTCCTTCTCGAAGGCCAGGATCTGCTCCCCGCTCTCCTCCAGCTCCAGCTCGTGCTCCAGGAGGAAGCTGCCCTGCGGCGCCAGGCCGTCTCCCGAGGGCTCAGCGGGGACTCCCACGGCGTCCACTGCAATACACGGAAGCCGCTTGAGAGAGGAGCGCGGCAAGCGCCGCCAACCAGGCTGCCACCGGCCTCGGGGGAGTGGAGGCCGCTCGGGCAGAACCCCGGGCCCGATCGCCCCGCCGGCACGGGGGAAAACGGGCGCCTGGCCGGAGACAGCCGGCGGAGACTGTCCGGGCGGGGGGCACAGCCCTCCTGGCGGGGGGGGGAGGAGGAGGAGAAGGGCCGGGCCCGCCTCACCTTTGACTGGCTGGGGGTTGCGCTGCTTCCGGCGGGGCATTTTGCCCGGCGGGGGGGAGGGCGGCCGCTCCAGCCCTGGGCGCCTCCCCCGCCCCGCGCCGCTCGGCCTCGTCTTCCGCCTGCGCCGCCCCGAGGCCCCGGCAGCCGCTCCCGCCGACGCTCCCGCCCATCCGCGGGGCGGGCAGCTGCGGGTGCCGCGGGTGGTTCCGGTTCCGTTCGCGTTGTACGACGGGAAACGAAGTCCTTCGGAAGCACAAAGGAAGGCGAGGAAGAAGGACCGGCAGGACCGCCAAGACGCTCCCCGACGCAATAGCCGAGAGGCGGGGCGCGTATGACGTCGTGGCGCTCATCCCGCTCCCCCCGCGCGCGGGCGTCTAATTGTAGCGCCGCCTTCTGCCTCCTGTCGCCGCGGTGCCTTTAAGGCGCATCCTGATTGGCTGCGGAAGGAGGCGGGCGTTTTGGGTTCTCCGGGGATCCCCGTGAAAGTCTGGCTGTGTTTGTGCGGTTCCGAATGAAGAAGAGTTGGCTTTTATAGCCCGCTTTCCTATCTCCTAGGGGGTTCAAAGCGGCTTACAATCGCCTTCCCTTCCTCTCCCCACAACAGACATCCTAGGAGGTAGGTGGGGCTAGCGAGCTCTGAGAGAACTGCTGTATGAGAACAGCTCTAAGAGAACTGACTGGCCCAAGGTCACCCAGCTGTCTGCATGTGGAGGAGTGGGTAATCAAACCTCATTCTCCAGATTAGCAGCTGCCGCTCTTAACCACACCTAATCTTGCCCATGGCTGGCTGGAGGAGGGCAGGCAGCACTATGGTTGCTGTGGCTTGTGAAGCCCTACTCGGTTGGGTGTGTAATCTGAGCCATACTTTTGTTTTAACAGTACGTTTCTCCTTAGTGCAGTGAAGTGTTCTGGCTATAGATTATGATCGGAGAGTCTTGAATTTAAATCTCCACTTTTCCATAAAAACCTGCTAGGTGACCTTTGGATCAGTCTCACTCCTATTCCCCCTTGCCTCCTCATGTGCTTCACAGGGTTGTGAAGGTAGACTGCCTAGAATGGCTAATGTACATCACCTTGTGCGAATGTTTGCAGTCTCGGTAACTCCTCAAAGCTAACCAGAGGATTGTGCTGTATCCCTGTTGGATTATTTGGGTTGTCTGTTGTGGCACCTTTTTGGATTTTAGGCTCAGAAAACACTCGGTTTAAGGGAATTGGTTAGATACACACCAATTCCCAGCTGTGCCAAAAGATAGGCAGCAGAGGCCTGCCTGCCTTGACATTTGCACTGTGTATGCACAAGAGACATTCTGCGGTCTCTTACACTATAGTCACCAACCTTAAATCATCCACATGTTCTCTGCATTTAGGGACTATATTCTAGCAAAGGGCTTAGTTTAGGTTGACCATATTGTCCCACTTTTGGAGGGACATCTGGGTGCACCTGGCAAATTGTACTTATGTTGAAATTAAAAAATATATATTACAATACTATTTTTGCGTTCTATGAAACTTTTTGTTGCTCCATATAGACCAAATTTTTAATCAAGAACCCCCCTGGTCAATAGTGTCTCACTTTACTAACATTAAAATCTGGTCACCATAGCTTAGTTACTGTACGAAAGCTTTTCCAGATGGAATTTCAGAGTGTGCTGTAAAATGCCTTATACTGAGTCAACCCATTGGGTTGTCAGAGCAGATCTTCTGGGTCTGAGGCAGAGGTCTTTCCCATTACCTAATCTGATTCTTTTAACTGGAAATCTGCGATTGAACCTGGGACTTTGTGTGCAAAATGATCACCAGCCAGCCACGGCCTCTCCCAAAATAGTAGTGGGGCTAGAGGCATCACAGAGCAACTGCAGGTACTGTTCAACATACCATTCATGACCTCGGTGATCAAGCAGGTTTATATGATCAGAAGTAGTTATCAGGATACCATGGCCATAGAAATTTTAGTCTTTGGAAGATCACAACCAGGACTTTGAATTGGACTGGGATGTGTATACTTTCAGAGCCTCCTGTGGCGCAGAGTGGTAAGGCAGCCGTCTGAAAGCTTTGCCCATGAGGCTGGGAGTTCAATCCCAGCAGCCGGCTCAAGGTTGACTCAGCCTTCCATCCTTCCGAGGTCGGTAAAATGAGTACCCAGCTTGCTGCTGGGGGGTAAATGGTAATGACTGGGGAAGGCACTGGCAAACCACCCCGTATTGAGTCTGCCATGAAAACGCTGCAGGGCGTCACCCCAAGGGTCAGACATGACTCAGTGCTTGCACAGGGGATACCTTTACCTTTACCTTTTTATCAAAAGAGCTCAGAAGAGCTAAGGGCCCTGCTGGAGTTATCAGCTTTCCACAGGGCCTGTAAGATGGAGCTCTTCCACTAGGTGTATGGTTGAGGTCCTGGAATTATCATCAGGGGATCCCCTAGAGCTGGTGATATCAGGACCCTCGCTCCTAAGGAAAGAGCTCCAGACTGCTAGCTGGATGGGAGGGGGGACTGTGTTGGGGATTTTAAGGGTTGTGTGTTTTTGTTATTTTATTGTACACTGCCACGAGTCCTTGAGAGCAGTGGTATATAAATAAAAGAATAAAAATAAACAAAATTTTACATATTTTACATACATAAAGGCAGTAGTCCTGAGCAGGTCTACCCATAAGTCAGTCTCCTTTTATTCAGAGGACCTTACACCCAGGAAAATGTTCTTAGGATCGCAGCCATAATTAACTGTTGGTTAAACACATATGGTTAAACATTTATTGGATGAGATTACCATATATGGTCATGTTATCGTCCTCGTCCTCCCAAAATGGCCAATGATAGGCCTAGAGTGGGTGGGAAGAGGAGGGGCCACAGGCGGATATATACACAGCTATGTTTCCCAACCATATTCTGCACCACTTCTAGGGTTTTTCAAAGCCTGAATAATGTTTTGGGGGTTTCTCAGTGGTAGAAATGTTGAGAAAAGCTGGCCTAAACAGTCTGGAATACTTGGGTGTTATTGCTCTATACATCTCAGACTTCTGGCCAGAGGGCTCACCATGATGCCTTGATGTCATTCAGAACTTGCTGGGGAGATCAGATCAGATTCTTCATTTGCACATGCCAGACAGAACCTAGCCTGTCCTCAGGTGTGCCCTGCTACACCCACCTCGATCCAACTTTTACTTACCACTTCCTTAAATTATAGTCCACTTTTCTCACTGAGATACACAGTGGATTATAAAATCTAAAATACAACAACACAAAGCAATAAAACAATATGATGGATATAATAGACAATGCAATAAAACTGTATTATAAAATTTTGAAACAATGCAATAAAACCAATATACCTATACAGTATACCTATACAGTAAACAATGCAGTAAAACTACTAATCCCTCCCCCCGAGACATTAAAACTACAACTATATTCCCTTTCTAGGAATGCCCTCCTGATCATTTGCATTTTGCATGTTCTGTAAAATGATACAAATATAGGAGTCGATCTAACTATATTGAGTGGGCCCTTCCACCAAGTTGGAGTCTTAGCAGAAAATTCTCAGGTGTGGGTAGCTGCTGATTTTACCCATTTATGGGAGCAGAAGATGTTCTTGGAGGGAAATGTGTCTCAGATGTAATTTTGCCTGATACTGCATCATTTTATGGCTGGGGGTCACCACATCATGAGGAACTGTATTAAAGGGTTTCAGCATTAGGAAGGTTGATAACCACTGGTCTAATAAATGAATAAATGCTTCAGGAGCTTCCAGGCTGGACTACAGTAATGTACCCTACACGGGGGCTGCCCTAGAAGACACCAAGAAGCTTCAACAGATACAAAACGCGGTTATCCTCCTATTCTTTGGAAAAGGATATCACGATCACAATTGCATCAACTGTGCTGGTCAGCAGTTTGCTTTTAGGCCTTAATTCCAGATGCTGCTGTTAATCTTAAAGCTCTTTGCAGTCTAGGACTCCCATACTCCATACCACCCTTTTCTACTTGAGCTAGAGTTTTCAAAGTTATGACACCCCTTCTTTGGAACTGGGATCAGTTAGGGCAGTGTTCACCAACCTTTTTTATCACTGGGAATGGTCAACGCTTGACAATTTTACTGAGGCCCGGGGGGGGGGGGGGTCACTGCTGCTGCCTGAGCCCCTGCTCCACTTGCTTTCCCGCTGGCGCCCCTGACTTCCTGCCGCCCGCTGGGGGGCGCTGCCAGCAGCAGCTGCGCAGTGCCAGGCTGAGGGGGAGCCCCAGCCATGGCAGACGCTGGAGAGCAGCAAAGGTGAGCCAGCAGACGAGTGGCAGGGCAGCCCCTGAGGCAGCAGCCGGGGAGGAGGACGAGGAGGAACTGCGGCCCGGTACTGACTGATCTATGGACCGGTCCCAGTCTCCGGACCGGGGGTTGGGGACCACTGAGTTAGGGGACACCATTAAACGTTCACAGAGGATGCTAAACTTCCTTCTTCTGTCTGAGGAAAATGTGTGAGGCAACCCAACTGAGCCATGGGGAAGAGCGGTATATAAATCAAATAAATAATAAAATAATGTTTATTTTGGCTTATTAATAGGCGGTACCTTTGATATACTATAGTAAGGTATGGTGTTTAAATAGATGTCACCTTAATGTTTAGTCACTAGCTGCTACTGATATGGCTGAACTGTCTTTGAGGGGTGGGGAGGAAGTCAGGGCAAATGTTTTTACAACGAGCAGACTGGCAGTGTCCCAGATTCAAGGTTGAGCCCAGCAACTGAGCTCCTGTCATGATGTGTCAAGCGCAGAGCATTGGATGCCTGCCCCAAGACAAGAATCTCACCTCAATTTGGTCTCCAGGCAGAGGCAGAGGCCAGCCTGACAATGCCAGTGTCTTTTTAGCATCCTGCGTTTATTGATCCTTCCTGTCTTGCCAAGCACTCCTCCCAGCAGGGCTTATATCCTAGTGCAGGACTGTCCCTAGAGTCTGAAGACATCAGGAAGACCTCGTCTGCGAGGCCAATGAGCTGGCAAAGCTTGGGGATGGACTACACTTCCCAGGATGCCGTGCAGCTGCCGGAGTGCAGAGGGCGCAGCGGGTGGGGGAGGGGGGCCTCAGCTGTTAGTGAAGAAGCAAGCAAGGCAAGGCAGGGGCTCAGAGAGCGAGCGAGAGGCAGGTAAGCCAGCATCCTTCCTCCTTCCTGACCCTCTCCTTGTTGCCCCGGCAACACCGCTGGGAGGATCCAGCCGGCTCCAGCTGCTGGGAAAGGGCAGGCTGACATCTGCTTCTCCTTGACTGCTGGGCTGGGATGCCCTCTCGTGATGGGGGGGGGCAGGGGTGGAGGCTGGCGGGGAGTCCCAGTGGCCAGGATGAGGGAGAGAAGCAACAAAGCCACCGCTAATCTGTGCTCAAGAGACGGCTGATGGTCAGTGCAGGAGATGCCCCCGGCCACTCCGTGTCATCCGTCCCGGAATAGGCCCTTTGGTGACCAGCTGGCCTCTGGCCATTTCACCCTCCCTTCTTCAGCTGCTGCCTGTACCCTGATGGCTCTTCCAGTATTAGCAGTCCTGGCAAAAACCCTGCAGGCCAGCCAGCCTGAGCAGGGGGTTGCCAACCTCCAGGTGGGGCCTGGAATTCTCCTGGGATTAATGTTGCTCTCCAGTCCTCCAGACCTCAGTTCCCCTGGCAGGAAAGGGCAGCTTTGGAGAGTAGACGTACATCCCACTGCCCTCCCCTCCCACAACTCCTGTACCTTGAAGTGCCCACCCCCTTACTCTCCAGGAATTTCAAGCCAGACCTGGCAACTCAAGCGATCTTACAGCATGCAGAGTCAGACTAGGCTTCTTGGGCACCCTCACTGAGTTCCTGTCCTCTTCTCTTGTCCCCTCTCCTAGGTCCACAGACTTCGATGGGGAGGCGATGATGGTCTAGCTCTTTGCCCTCAGAGCCAGCGGAGGGGAGGAGCTGCCGGGCATGGGGCAGACGTCTGTGTCCGAGAGGCTTCTCTGTCTGTCTGCTCCTCATCCTGGCTGGGGAGCACAATGTCCTGACGGCCACCTGCCCCCTCCTTGAGCTCACCCTTCCTCGTCTCCAGCATGAAGCGGCCCAAGGTGGGACCTCCCTCCCTTGGCATCCTGGGCCTTTTTGGGCGGAAACCCAAAGTGACTTTGGAACAGGATGGGAAGCTAGAATCCCCGCTGGGCAACCCTGAAGAGACCCACATCTCTCTGGTGCCAGAGGAGGAGGAAGAGGAGGAAGAAGAGGACGGCTTGATAGAATGCCCACTGTGCCTGCTGCTCCAGCCTCCAGAGGCCTTCCCGGCACTCTCCTGCTGCTCCCACCTGTCCTGCCTCACCTGCTTGCAGCAATACCTGCGCATTGAGATCAGTGAGAGCCGCGTCCAGGTGGCCTGCCCGCATTGCCCTGCTCTTCTCCAGCCCTCCGAGATCCATCAGCTGCTTCCCGAGGCCAACCTGTGCGAGAAGTATGAGGAGTATCTGCTGCGGCGCCTCCTGGTGGCTGATCCAGGCACACGCTGGTGCCCTGCTCCAGATTGCAGGTGGGGCAATGGTGACCTTTGGGGGAACGCATGTGGAAGGTTGGCTATCTAGCAAAGGAGCTTGGGCTAGGGAAGAGATCCTGTTGGCCAGGGGTTTTGTGGGCTGCATTGAAATTAAGTTTTCCACTAATAGAAGAGGTGTATTTTCCACCGATTTGCCAGGCATGGCTGCATGCACGTTACCTACCGATGTCTGAGCTAGCCACTGTGATCCATGCAACAGTCACCTCCGGATTAGACTTCTGTAACTCGCTCTGTGCAGGGCTACCCTTGAGGTTGCTCCAGAAATGCCAATTGATCCAGAACTCTATTGCTTGGCGCCTGACAAAAGCCCCGTGCAGAGTGCATCTTACACCTCTCCCAGCTGTACTGGCTCCAGATTGGAGACCGAATCAGACTCAAAGTTATGACTCTTCAGGACCCTTATATCTTTGGTACCATGTTTTCCCCTATACCCCCCTCCCCAAGAAATTTTAAGATCAGTCAGTTTAAATCTGTTTAGGGCCCCAGAGAGGTAAAACTGGCCTCAGCCAGGCCAGGGCTTTCTTGACTAAACAGGAGATCAGGGCCCTCCAGGATTTCAAGCAGTTCTGGAAGGCCTGCAAAACTGAGCTGTCCCACCAGGCCTATGGCTGGCCTCCCCACTGAAAATATCTATCAGAAACATCCACTGATGGGAACCCCTCCAACCTCTGATTAATTCCCACAGGGAAATGGACAGGAGGCAGTGTTAGGAAAGAGTAGTTAGTTTATTCCTGCATGGCTTTACTTTTGATCTTGTACCATTTTAAAATGTTGTTAACCGCTCTGAACCAATGGGGATGAGACTGTATCTAAATAAACTATGTAATTTAAAAATTCATTTTATTTAATGGAAGAGGTTGTAGCGATGGCCAGGGGGATTAGCCAGATTCATGGAGAAGGGGTGACTAGCCATGGTGACTGAGGGGAACCTCCACATTCAAAGACCTCTGAATCCCAGTGCCAGGAAGCAACATCAGGGGAAGTCCTTAGCCTCTCTGCCCTACTGGTGGCCCTCCAGAGGAACTGTTCAACCACTGTGTGAAACTGCACTAGATGCACCGTCTGATCCAAGCGGGCTCTTCTTGTGTGTATAACATAAGCAGAGAAGAGCTGCAACCTGCAGGGGTGGCCCAAGCACTCCTTGGAGATCCTGTCTGGTCCCCGTTTGGAAGGTCAGGATCAGATTCCTGCCTGGTTTGGTCCTCAGCTTTTCCATTCTTAAGAATAACTCAGGCAACACAATTAGGAATGATCTTGTTTTGCCTAAAAACATAAGAAGAGCCCTGCTGGACCAGGCCAGTGGTCCATCTAGTCCAGCATCCTGTCTCAGTCAGTGGCCAACCAGTTCCTCTGGAGGCCAACAAAGTGTCAGAGAGGCAGAGGCTTTCCCCTCATGTTGCCTCCTGGCCCTGGGAATTAAAGATTTAACGCCTCTGAGTGTGGAGGTTCCCTTCAGTCAACATGGCTAGTAGACAGTCACTGATAGACTTGTCCTCCATTAAACTATCAAATCCCCGTTTACAGCTGTGGCCATCACTACTTCCATTACACGTTTTAATCACTCCCTGTGTAAAGAAGTATTTCCTTCTGTCCATCCTGAATCTGCCTGTCAGCTTCACTGGATGCCCTCGAGTTCTAGCCTTTTGGGAGAGAGAGAATACTTTTTCTTTGGTGACCCTCTCCACCCTGTGCCTGGATCCTTGGAGAATTCCTGCCTGTCAGAGCGTGCAGTGTGGGGCTGGATCCAGCTTCCCAAGTGCCCCTGTATGGGCAGTGTGAGACCTCAGCTAGGGAAGGCAAAGCAGAAGGTTCTGCAGTGATGGAGGGGGAAGGAATGGGGACAGCCACTCCAGCACAAGCACTGGAGCGGGGGGAGGGGGGAAGCTGAGGTGCTTGAAGGGTTTTCAGGAGATTGGGGGAATACTGAGCCACAATAGCCCCCAGGTGAAATTACCTCTCGTCCCCTTATTACCCGCCACTGTCAGCAAAGCTGGCTCATGGCGGGTTACAAGATAAAATAAAGTAAAATGCAAGTCCCCTAAAAACCCCACTAAAAACACAACAATTAACAAAATACAAAAACCAGCAACAAACAGCGGCAAACCGACCCCCCATCTACCCCCACTGGGGACTAGGGGAAAACTGCTGGCCACCTCATTTAGAATGTGGTGGAATACCTTCCTTCCTTTGGGGGGGGGGGGCACAGATCTTCTCTTCGCACTGGCCTCAACCATAGACCTGGTGGAAGAGCTCCGTCTTACAGACCCTGCAAAAAGCAGAAAGTTCCTTGCCCTTCAGGCCACAATTTGGGCCCTTGTCACATTCAGCCTCTTGTGGCGCAGAGTGGTAAGGCAGCGACATGCTGTTTGAAGCTGTCTGCCCATGAGGCTGGGAGTTCAATCCCAGCAGCCGGCTCAAGGTTGACTCAGCCTTCCATCCTTCCGAGGTCGGTAAAATGAGTACCCAGCTTGCTGGGGGGTAAACGGTAATGACTGGGGAAGGCACTGGCAAACCACCCCGTATTGAGTCTGCCATGAAAACGCTAGAGGGTGTCACCCCAAGGGTCAGACATGACCCGGTGCTTGCACAGGGGATACCTTTACCTTTACCTTTACACATTCAGAAAGCTTGAGAAGGCGTTCCATGCTGCTATCTGCCACTGGCATCTGGCTTGGTTCTGTCATGTAGGCTGAGGGAGAGGCTGCATTCTTGCTCCCCACTACTGCAGGAACAGGGAGTGACATGTCTTGCCATGAACACATGAACACCTGAAGCCACCTTATACCGAATTGCACTCCTGGCCTGTCAAAGTCAGTATGGTGCGTTCAGACAGCTAGTGTCTCTCTAGGGTCTCTCACATCACCCTGCAGGGGTGGCCCAAACACTCTTGACCTGGTACTTAAAAAAACAAACAAACCCTGGAGGTGCTGGGAATGGAACCTGGGACCTTCCCTGTGCCAAGCAGATGTTCTACCATTGAGCTGTATTCTCTCCCCGTTATTGCTGTGGTTACTGTGTGGATTTTTTTAATGCTTGTATAAGATCAATGCTGATGTCATCTCTCTCTCTCTCATATCTTACTGGGATTTCAGAGGACACAGGAAATGCCTAAAAAGAATCTAAATCCAATTACTCCTGACTTCTCTTATGTTGTAAAGCATGAGCTCAGGTTGCCTGGAAGAGCAATTGCACCAAACTTCTCTTTGGGCCCTGAGAGCACGCAGCTCCTCTGACCACTTCCTGAAATTCCACCAATTGACTGATTGATTAATTGCCCGCCACTCCCAGCCATGCTGGCTAAGGTCATACATTAAAATTCCCCACAATAGATCCCAATAAAATAAAATAATCCTTCCCTGGCAGCAAAAATAACTCCCCTTCCCTTCGATAACTTCCCCAACCACCCTGCCTGATGGGATAGATGGTAATCAGATGTTAATCAGGGAGTAGCAGATGTTCTAGGCAACTTGTGGGTGGTGGACTAGGTCTGATGCCCTGGCTTCTCCAAAAGACCTGGCGGAAGAGCTCTGTCTTGCAGGCCCTGTGGAACTGGGAAAGCTCCAACAGGGACCTCAGCTCTCCAGGAGCTCATTCCACCAGGTTGGGGCCAGGACTGAAAAGGCTGAGGCCAGGCATACCTCTCATGGGTCAGGGATCACCAACAAGAATGAAGAGCCCTTTGGGATGGTATAGGAGGGTAGGTGGTCCCATAGATATGTAGGGGCCCTAAAGGTCAATACCTTAAAGGTCAATACCAAGACCTTGAACCTGATCTGGACCACAACTGGCAACCCATGCAGCTGCCTCCATGGCTTACCTGTGAGGACCCTAGCAGCTCCATTTTGCGCCAGCTGCAATTTCCAGGTCAAGGACAAGGGAAAGTCAGCATAGAGTGAGTTACAGAAGTCAATCCTGGGGGTGACTGTTGCATGGATGACCATTGCATGGATCACTAGAACCTCCTGGCAAAATATCACAAGCACTTGTGTGTTTTATAAATGAAACAGAAGCCCTGCCCATTAGGCACAGAATGTAAACAATGGCAAATGCTGCACATCCACAATGGTGGTCGAAAGTGCCGTCAAGTCGAAGCTCAGTTAGGTTGGTTTTCAAGGCAGGGAATGTTCAGAGTTGTTTTTGCTGTTGCCTGGCTCTGCATCAGGGAATGCATGCAGAGAGAGGGCGGGGATGCGCTGATCCTAAGCTGGCGCCTTTCCTCTTGTTCTTCCCTCAAGCTACGCGGTCATTGCCTACGGCTGTGCTGAATGTCCCCGGCTAGTTTGTGGCCGCCAGGACTGCAGGACGGAGTTCTGCTACCACTGCCGGCAGCCCTGGCACCCCAACTCTTCCTGTGAGCAGGCCTGGCGGGAATGGAGCCGGCAAGCACCGGGGGCAGTGGAGCTGTCCACCCAGCTGATCCAGAAGGAGGAAGCTGCCCGACGTGAGTCTGCCCAACAGGGCGTCGTTTGTGCCTCTGGTCTCCCAGCTGCTGTGGGGTCAGACGGATGTCCCTCATCTCTAGGATTTGGGGAGAAGCCCAGCACCCAACTCACAAAACTTGGTTCTCCACATGGGGCACTGCAGTTCCTTATCTGCTAACTGCCCACTGACAGCAGTCCCTCCAAGGCTCTGCTCCGTTGCTTTAGACCAGGGATAGTCAAACTGCGGCCCTCCAGATGTCCATGGACTACAATTCCCATGAGCCCCTGCCAGCATTGATGGGCATTCGCTGGCAGGGGCTCATGGGAATTGTAGTCCATGGACATCTGGAGGGCCGCAGTTTGACTACCCCATTGCTTGTTAACTTGGTGCAGTGGTTCAGAATGGCAGCCTCTAATCTGGAGAACCAGGTTTGGCTCCTTGCTCCTCCACAGACAACCGGATGGGTGACTTGGGGCTAGTCACAGTTCTCCTAGGGCTGTTCTCACAGAGCAGTTCCGTCAGGGCTCTCTCAAGCCCACCTACCTCACAAAGTGTCTGTTGCGGGGAGAGGAAGGAAAGGGTGTTTGTGAGCGGCTTGGGGACTCCTTTGGGTAGTGAAAAGTGGAGTATAAAAAAACCAGCTCTTCTTCTTTCCTCTGCCTCCCCAGCCGACACAGAAACCATCAAGGTGTGTCCCCGCTGTGGTGCCTTCATCATGAAGATCAACGACGGGAGCTGCAATCGCATGAATTGCACCGTCTGCGGATGCCTGTTCTGCTGGTTGTGTTTGCGAGAGATCACGGACGTGCACTTCCTCAGGTGGGGCTGTGCTGCGGGAGGTGGGGGGGGGCGTACCGTTGCCGTGGTTCAGGAGACTCTTGAGGGAAATTGAACCTTTGCGCTTGGACCTCCTTCCCAGGTCCCTTCGTGAAAGGCGAGCTTAGGCAGTGTCCCATCTCTCCCGATGCAGCACATAAAACCTGCCTCAGGCATCACGTCTGGTTGGCTCCACGTGAGACGGGAGGCTGGGCTAGATGGTCTGACCCTGATGTCAGTCAGCCAGCAGCTTCAATTGGCACAAATCATTCTGACCTTAAAACAGAGGCCACCATTTATTTATACTCATTTTCATAGCTGAACTTGAGTATTGCTTTCCTCCTGCAGAAGGATGCCAAAAGTGGCTTCCAGAAGAATAGCAACCACTGGACAGTCATGAGTCACAACACAGTTCTTAAAAGTAGTCGTGTGAAGATTAACCACGGCTGCAGGAACGTAAAATTCAGTGATCTCGATCACAAAACGTCTGGCGGAAAAAGAAAAGGTTGCCTTTTGAAATGGCAACAAAGTAGGCCTGATGGATCTCTTTTGGAAGAGTGTCCCAAAATATTATTGGGGGGGGGGGCGATGCTGACTTTAGTTGGATCTGAGATTCTATACAAGTAGAGAGAAGAGTAGAATTTGCTCTTAGCCACACAAGGTGAGCGTCTGATTAAACACAGTGGGAGTCACAGAACTTTCATTATCTTAACAGTGAATGCCAGAGGTGCGTGACCCAGCTCAGGCCATTTGGGGCGGGGAGAAGGGGTTTAGTCCTTCCAGTTCTGCATGGGTTGGCCCGTCAAAACGACCTTCCCTGTGCTGCTATGAGCCCCAGAAAGGCAGGTGGGAAGCTATCTAAAATTGTCCATAGTTTTCCCTTCCAGAGCATGAGTACATTTGCGTGGGTGGGGTGCATGTGGAGTTTTCAAAAACAAAATCATGCAGATGTGGGAAAACAGAGACACCCTCTTCCTCGCTGTGCGGCTCTGATCTGGACTGGGATCGCATGTACCTGTACGCTTTGTAAATGCTGAGTCCAGATCACAATTCTCGGGCCATGTGGCTAATGTGGCGCCTCAGGACCCCAAGGATCTCACCTTTGTGGCTACAATAAATAGCCTATGAAACAGGGTGAGCATAACCATACCCAAAGGTGGGGCATCTGCCAGGGCCAACTGCTTCTGGCTACCACCCACATTGCTCCCTGCCTTCACACCCTTCTCTTGTCTCCTTTCTTACAAACACGCCAGCTCCTATGCTCCTGGCTTCCCAGCACCACAAGGGAAGAGTGTGCAGGTGGTGCAGTTAGTGCTCTGGATAATCACAGCTTGGCCACATGCCCTATGCTTTCGATGAAAGGGCATCTAGGTGGCTGCGCATGCAGTTGGTGGGAAGAGTCAAGAGCAGGCAGGGGAGGGGTGCATAGGAAAGTGAGGGGGGTACATGGGGGGGCAGGAAGGGGAGTATGAGTGCGGATCCAGGTGGTGGGCAGAGGAGAGGGGGGCCGTCCCCTGAGCCCTTTCTGGCCAAGGACTTTCAGAACCTAGAACCAGCCCTGCTATAAAGTATGTGCAGGAAGGCCTGGTGACATTGCAGGTCAGACTTCCAGCCTCCTTGGCATTATCACTCCCACTACTGACCCCCAACTGTCTTCCCCCCAGTCCTTCTGGATGCACCTTTTGGGGGAAGAAGCCCTGGTCCCGGACACGCAAGCTACTCTGGCAGCTGGGCATGGTGCTGGGAGCACCCATGGTGATTTCCCTTGTTGCTGGCATTGCCGTGCCGGTCATCACCCTCGGGATACCCATCTACATGGGGAAAAAGGTAAGGCCTTTGGCTCTCCCACCTCCAACAGCAGGAACTCCTCAAGAGCTTCACCGTAATGCTGTTCTGGGCGTAGTGGTGAAGGGACCACTCAGGGGTTCTTTTGACTTAGCATTCCCTTTCCAAGCCTCAGTGCTTCCCTCCTTGCAGGTTCTGAGTCACGGACGTAAGAGCAAACTGTCGGTCTGCCAGCAGTGTCTCTCTGTGTCCAGCAGCATTCTTCTGTCCCTCTTTGTGTCGCCTGTAATCACTGCGGTCACAGTCGGTGAGAGCCAAAAAGGAGTGGGGGTTGGAAGAGGGTCCTGGGTTCACAGAGGCATCCGTTGCATTGCCGATGCACAGCAAAGGGTGACCTCGCTGCCCCTTTGGCTGTGCTTTGTCCGCCGGCCTGACCCACACATCCCGTGGGAAGAGGCAGGTCTCACAGGAGGCTCTCTGCTTGCAGGGGTCGGGGTGCCGCTGATGCTCACCTACGTGTACGGAGTGGTGGCGCTGTCTCTGTGCCGGAATCGCTGGGGGTGTGGCGGCACCCGAAGAAAGGCCGGGGAGCTCAGCACGGTGGAACTGGAGAACCTTGCCAAATGTACGTGAGTTGTTTAAGCGGGGCAAGAAGGGGAAGCCCGAAGGTCTGGGGGAGGAATTGGTGGCCCCATCACTCTCCTTGGCATGTCACAGTCTCTCCATTCACCTCCTGAACCACCTTGAATGAAATAATCCCTTCTGACTTGGGCACGGGATACATGTTTTATTCATTCATTTATTCCTTCCAGCTTGGTGTAGTGGTTAGGAGTGCGGACTTCTAATCTGGCGAGCCGGGTTTGAAGCTGTGCTCCCCCACATGCAGCCAGCTGGGTGACTTTGGGCTCACTATAGCCCTGATAAAACTGTTCGGACACAGGGTGTCTGTTGTGGGGAGAGGAAAGGGAAGGCGATTGCAAGGTGCTTTAAGATTCTTTCGAGTAGAGAAAAGTGGCAACTCTTCTTCATTTCCTTTTGGTTATTTGGTGGTCTACCTGTCTCACCGGGACTCCAGGAGGATTACACAGGTGCGGATGAGAGGGGACACCCTTGATCAGGGCTGGCACCAGCATGCCTTGTGGTGGAGCAGCTGCCCGGGCCCAAGGCTTCTAGGCGGGCTCACTGCTGCCAGCACCCTTTGCCTACTCCCTGCTGCACGCACTGTCTGGTGCCACTGGGTAAAGGGCTGCAGGCAGCTGTGAGCACAGGAAGTGAGTATAGTTACACGCAGACAAGTGAAGGGGCTACACTCACACAAGCAGGTGGGAGTCATGCAGGTGGGGTGGATGGGATGACTGTAACCTGCCACCCCTTTGCCCTCACAGAATCAGCCTCTCCATCAGATGGCTATCCAGCTTCTGTTTAAATTTCCAAAGATGGAGAACCCACCACCTCCCGAGGAAGCCTGTTCCACTGAGAAACCGCTCTAACTGTCAGGAACTTCTTCCGGATGTTTAGATGGAATTTCTTTTGAATTAATTTCATCCCATTCATTCTGGTCGGTCTGTCTGGGGCAAGAGGGAACAATTCTGCTCCATCCTCCATATGGCACCCTTTTGAATAGTAGGACCTATTTGCAGGCCCTTCCAGCCCCCAAGAAAGTCATCCTCCATCAGACTTGCTAATTTTTCTTGTCAGCCTGAGAAGATTAACTGGTTTTCGAAGGTATCTCGAAGTTTTGTCTTGGAATGTAACAAGTCTGAGTGTGCAAAATGTAAATGAGCAATTAAAGAACGGGTAGCCCAGTTTTAGTGGTCTTCCTAAAGTCCATGGCACTAACACAAGGTAAGGAAACACAGTGCAGAGAAACTCCCTCGGGGACCAGAATATTGTAATGGTGAGGGGAAAAGGGGGCAGAATTTCTCTCTTCTGTTAATGGAGCCACTGTTGAGTCAGAAAAGGCAAAAAGGGAGAGTTTTGTCCCCATTGAAAACCTTCAGCGTGGGTGGTACAAATGAAGTTTCTAGAAGAAGAGTTGGTTTTTATACCCTACTTTTCACTGCCCAAAGGAGTCTCAAGGTGACTTATAATTGCCTTCCGTTCCTCTCTCCACGAAGAGCCTAATGCTGGGAGCGATCGAGGGCAAAAGAAGAAGGGGACGATAGAGAATGAGGTGGCTGGATGGAGTCACTGAAGCAGTAGGTGCAAAATTAAATGGACTCCGGGGAATGGTAGAGGACAGGAAGGCCTGGAGGATCATTGTCCATGGGGTCACGATAGGTCGGACACAACTTCGCACCTAACAACAATAACAACCACAAAACCTCTCTCCACAACAGACACCCTGTGTGGTACGTGAGGCTGAGAGAGCTCTGACAGGACTGCTCATCCAGAACAGCTCTATCAGTGCTGCTCGGCAAGAACAGTTCTAGCAGGACTGTGACTAGCCCAAGGTCAACCAGCTGGCTGTATGTGATTGAGGAGTGGGGAATCAAACCCAGCTTGCCGGATTAGAAGCCACTGCTCTTAACCACTACACCACGCTGGCTCCTAGGGTAGAAAAGGACTGCTGGGGGTGGGAAGAGAATTTGAGAAAGTTCCACAGCTGTTTCAGCTTCTTGCTGACACATTGCTGGATCCAGCCCTCTGCCTTTTCTACCATCAACAGTGAAATAGAACAGTAAGACCCAACCCTGTGTATGCTATTCTCGTAGCATTAGTACTGCATGCAGGTACAGAGTGCTAATGATACCCTCGCATGGAATTGAAAGCAGTTGTGTGGTGTCTTAGCAATTATGATGTCACCTGTAGACCATTCTCTTTGCATTCATGTCCATAATGCTGCTCTACAGGGAGACAACTCTATGAATAAGAGTCCTTTTTACTCCTATGCTATTAAAAAAAAAGCACATGTATGTATCGATTGTGCAATATTTGAAGACATACAGAAAGCTCCGTTCTGGCCTGGAAATTCTTGTATGTACAATGATTAGTTTTTTGGAATTGTCTAGGGACCCCTCGTAACATAACATTGTTTTTCTTCAGTCTTTCTTCTGGCTTCTCACGGCAGCTTTCAAGTTCTTTCTCCTTTTGTATTTTCGTCCTGCAGCTAGAAGGGTACATTCGACCAGTTATTCAGCCTCCATTACCCAGTTCCCCTTCGCACTACAGTTCCTGACCTACATGGCTGTTCTCCATGCCGCTCTTGTGACCCCACCCCATAACATTTTGGGGTGGTTGGAGGAGACCCCTTCCTCTCTTTGTTACCAGTGGAAAAGCCGGCTAGAGCCTCTCCAGTATTTTCCATTCTCCTCCTTTTCTGCTTCCCTCTCATGGGAACAAAGACACTATTAGTGCTTCCACTATCGCTTTTTCATTGCTACATGTCCCTGTAGATAATATTTCCCAGCTACTGTTACTCGGGCCAAAGCTGTTTCTGGGTGGTATTATATTGACCGAAACGTGATCCCAGCATTCCTGTGCCCTCCTCCTTCAGATGTTCTCCTCAAAAGCACCTTTCTGCCATTTCCCCCCAGAGGGAGAAGTCCCCACCCACTGAATAGATATGTTCAGCAGGGTTTTGTTTGGTTTAATTTGTTTCACTTTACAGCAGGGGTAGTCAAACTGCGGCCCTCCAGATGTCCATGGACTACAATTCCCAGGAGCCCCTGCCAGCGAATGCTGGCAGGGGCTTCTGGGAATTGTAGTCCATGGACATCGGGAGGGCCGCAGTTTGACTACCCCTGCTTTACAGGCAATCCTCCCCTAACAATCCTAATCCTCCCCTTTACAATCCTCCCCTAACCAGCCAAACAATCCTCAGCCAGACCTTGTTGTCCAAGGAGGAACCTGGAGCTGCCTTCTGCTGAGTCTGAGATGCTGGTCTGTCTCAGGCCTGCTGTGGCCTTCTGGCTGCAGGGGTGGCCCGGATGGCCGAAACGGCTTCTCCGAGTTGCAGAAACGCCGTTCTTCACCTCTTGTCCTCTCTCTGTTGCCTGTTCCAGTGAATGAGCTGCTGCCTGTGCTGCCCGCTCAAATGCTGGCTGAAGCTGGGGGTCTGCCTGCTGCGACGCCGGCTTCCTCATTACACAGCACTGGCCATAGCCAACGTGAGGAGCCGCCTCGAAAGCAGCAAGACAGCCAGTCCGCCAGCACCGTAGCCCTGGCTGGCAGCATGCTGAGCGAAGGCCAGGAAGCGTCTTACAGGTCAGTGTGCGGGGGAAGGGGAGGGGGGGCATTGGGCAACACCTGGCCAAAGGTTGCAAGGAAGGAGAAGGGGAGATGTTGCGCAGCCTCTGGCTGTAGTTCTCCATGGTCGCATGGGTCTCCTGATTTCAAAGCAGGCTCAATGGGAGGAGAGGTCCTGGGGCAGTCAATGGCTCACGTTCCACTTTCTTCCCCACCCTACAAGCCAAGGGGGTCCTACCTAAGGCAGAAGGCTACCTATTGATTATATGAAGAAGAAGAAGAGTTGGTTGTTATATGCCGCTTTTCTCTACCCAAACGAGGCTCAAAGTGGTTTATAGTCGCTTTCCCTTTCCTCTCCCCACAACAGACACCCTGTGAGGTGGGTGAGGCTGAGAGAGCCCTGATATCACTGCTCTTCACAGCTGTGATGGTTTGGTGGAGGATTGGGGGAAGTAGTGAAAGAGTGAACTGGGGAGCTCAGGACACTAGGAGTCTAAAATGGATGGGGTGCATAACAGAAGAAGAAGAGTTGGTTCTTATATGCCACTTTTCTCAACCCGAAGGAGGATCAAAGCGGCTTACAGTCACTTTCCTTTCCTCTCCCCACAACAGACACCCTGTGGGGTGGGTGAGGCTGAGAGAGCCCTGATATCACTGCTCGGTCAGAACAGTTTTATCAGTGCCGTGGCGAGCTCAAGGTCACCCAGCTGGCTGCATGTGGGGGAGTGCAGAATTGAACTCGGCATACCAGATTAGAAGTTTGCACTCCTAACCACTAAACTGGCTCTCAGAATAAGAGTTAGGTTTTGGTACTCAGCTTTTCGTGACCCGAAGGAGTCTCAAAGCGGCTTTTGATCGCCTTCCCTTCCTCTCCCCACAACAGACACCCTGTGAGGTAGGTGGGGCTAAGAGAGCTCTGCTAGAACTGCGACAAGCCCAAGGTCATCCATCTGGCTGCATGTGGAAGAAGAGCAGGGAATCAAAGTCAGTTCTCCAGACTGGAGACCACTACTCCTAGCCCCTGCACGCCACTGGCTTTCTGCTCCCTGTCCGTCACAGCCGCAGGTGGTTCTTGCCAGCCATGCTTGTTTCCTTCTCCTTCTCAGGGACGGGCTGAACTTCGAGGTGGAGGTGGAAGTGGAGCCCCAGGCTTCCTCGGAGCGCAGCCTCTGCAGCGCAGCCTCAGGCCACAGCTTCTCCACAGACTCTTTGGCCTGCACCAGTGACGGCTGCAGCTTGGCAGGAGCAACGACAGAATAAAGCAGCCTCACATGGAGCCACACAGGACGCCTAGGACCCGGGATCACATTGCTGGTCTGCAGCCCACGCTGGACCCGTCTCCCCTCACTCCTCCTCACGACGCCTTGCATCTTTAGCCCCTCCCCAGCCTGCAGCCGCAGCTCAGAACTTGGTGCTTTGAGGCAATAAATCTGCAGCCAGCAGAAGAGCCCCACGACCCTCCCTTTCCGTCTTCTGGTGTCCGCTCCCCGCTCTTCAAGAACGGGGAAGCGGCCTTGCTCGGAGCAGGATAACACTTTGCCTCCAAGCCTCGGGGCTCAGTGCCAGAGAGCCTGTTTCATGTGCAGGGGGCCTCGGCTTCAGACCCTGACCGCTCTTAAAACACGTGGCATAACAAGGGTTTCCTAAAACCTGGAGAAGTGTACAGGATGGGTCTAGAATGTTTCAGTGATCAGGGTTAGCCTCCTGTATATGGCCCTTAGAGAGAGGGAGAAGGTAAGGGAAGAGGCTGGTTGGTGCAAATGAGGCTCAACTCCTGCCGTTTGACAAGGGCAGGAGCTATAGGGCAAGAGGACAGGTCCTTTTAAGAGTCACTCTGCAAATGCAGAGAATCTCAAGCCTAGCAAAGACTCAGGTGTTCCACACTTGGGACACCACGGTTAACTGCCAGCTTCCTGCTTGGAGTCTCTCTCCGCACTGCTCCTGCAGCAGAGGCCCCAGATTCTACCCAGGGTGACAAGGACAGTGATTCTGAGAACCAGAAGGGTGTGCCGCTTGGCCTGCCACACTAGGAGACTAACTTATTTTAGAGGATAGTTGAGAAAATGAAACTAGGGGAGCTTCTTGGGGGGGGGGGGTGCTCACGGTGTGATGCACAGGCCCTATTCCACACACCCCTTGGGTGCCATCTGACCACTGAGAGTGCCCACATGCTATGAAACTGCTTCATTGCTAGCTCTGGCCCAGCCCTTGGGAGAGAAATGGGGCAAAAAGCCATCAGGAAACATGAAGGCTTGTAACGTTAAGTAACAACCAACATAATGGGGGTAAGCCATGAGAGAACTATGCAAATGTCCTAGTATGAACACTGAGAATAGTACTGCAGTTTATTCATGATCTGGAGGCAGGGTGCACAGGGGTCCACACCCAGGCAGGAGTTTCTTAAAAATTCTGAAGAGTTCAGAGAAGAGCAAGGACTTTTTCAGACCATCATTAATGTTGCCGCATGAGATGCAGGAATCTTGGGGAGAGGGCAAGGAATCCCCCCTGACCCAATAACTGAGTTTCAGCACTGTTCAAAAAGTTAGCAAGTTGCTGGAGCATAACAGAGTTTGGACTCCTTGCTGCAAAATGAACAGGGCAGGGCTCCTTAGGCCCGGGGTAGTCAAACTGCGGCCCTCCAGATGTCCATGGACTACAATTCCCAGAAGCCCCTGCCAGCATTTGCTGGCAGGGGCTTCTGGGAATTGTAGTCCATGGACATCTGGAGGGCCGCAGTTTGACTACCCCTGCGCTTAGGCAGTCCGTTCAAAGCTCAGCTTCTTACTACCATTAAAGTTTAGCAGCCCTCTGGAAGGCAAGTCAGTAGTAGCTGGTCAGCAGTAGCAGAGGGGTTTGCATTGAGGAAACTCAGGTTCATTGCTGGCACCCATGTTACAGAGGCGGCTAAAAGGCCAAGCAAGCAACAAGGTGGCAAATGAGATTCAAGGGGGAAACTATGCTGCAGGGGGCCGAGAAGCCACACTATTAAGAGGCTGACCAGGAACGACTTCCTGGGGACCTTGGCTTTACTCACTGAAAGTACCGATCCAGGGAGCAGCAGGAAAAACATCTAAGCCTTAATGTGCTCTGCTGCATAGATATATAGTGCCGCAGGCAATTGAAAACCTGGCTACAGTTTTGATCACAACTTAAAAGGGGGCAGCTAGAAGGGGGCAGCCATGCTGATCACAGGATCGAAGCAACTTCCTTCCAAAAGAAAGGGTCAAGGGTTACCGTACAAAAACACCCCTACCACAAAATGTGCCAAGGGTCATACCACAAAGTTGTAAAGAGTCTAACCTATAGCTTTCAGCCACAACTGCCAAAGGACATGATCACCCACACTCCCAGGTAAGATGCTAGGTGATCAGATACTTGGAAATGAGTTCCCCAAAGTTCCCATCATTCCACGTTTGGGATAATCTGTAGGATACCTAACAATGGCTGGAGATGGACCACTACAAGATTTAGGGGATATTCAGATTTTCCAAGATTCTCCCCTACTCTTATAACTGTATTTACACAGAAGGATGCCTAATCCCCTCCCCTGGGGGGCCATCAAGGAAAAGACGGGAGCATCTAACATTTGTATACAAATATGTACAGCATTTTTTAAAAACCCTGTCCATAATATTTCGGGGAGGGTCATCTTCCTGTCATGTAAATATAGTATGCCAACCATTCTGTAAGATACACCCCCCAAGTCTCCAGTAAGACAGACACAGTTTTGTGAAATGTCCCTTTCCCTACAAAAAGCACAAAGGCACAGTTCAGTTTTTGGTCTTTTTAGTTTGAAAAAAATTTCATTGAAAGTGAACAACACAGTGAGGCTTGGCGGCCAATTTCTCTTTTTTTTTTTAGGGGGGGGAGGGCAGCCAGTCCCACAAATAAAACCAGAGGGGCTTTAACTGGAGAGGGAGGGGTGCAGATCAAACCTCCACAACAGACAACTGCTTCCTGCTGACAGAAGACATCACAGGCACGGAAATGGCAACAACCACACGGAGACGTTGCGGGGCAAGGTAGGTAGAGGGGAGGCTTTTGGGCCCCGACCGGGCCCTGCCCCTCCCCACCATTCATTCTTTGGAATGGTTTCAAAGAACAGCGGGACCAACGTGAACCTCAACTTCTCACCTCCCTCCCCTGCAACGACACAGACGAACTGGGCCTCCCTAAGGCTAAAAAAAGGCCTAAATCGGGCATCGAAAGTTCAGCATTGCTTAGAAAAACAAGAGTCCAGTGAGAGCTCGGGCAATTCCCAGCCCAACTTGGCTGCTAGTCCTGCTTGGCCTTCTTGCTGCAGCTCTCTTCCGTGGGGGCAGTCGCTGGCGTGTTGTCTTCAAGTTTCCGTTTGCCGCCCTCGGCAGGGAGGGCCTGGCCAGGGCGGGGCTTGAATGAGATGATGATGCAGGTCATGTTGTCACAGCCTGTCCCATCCCCGGATGTGTCGGGAGCCAAGCAGCGGTCCAGGAGCTGCGGGGAGAAGCAGCAGAGAATGAATCTCATCCAGTTGAGCAGTCTGCAAACTCCCAGTAGGAGAATGTATGGAAGAGCCAGTCTCCACTCATTTACTCAAAGACATACCTGCACTCGACCAGATGTGGACATACATGTCTAACAACAGTTTGTCACAAAGCCCAGAGAAATAATTACAGGCTTAACTCAGTGATATTGAGGGTACAGAGTCATCTTTAGGCACAGAACTGCAATACCAGGTGTGACCAGGTGTGATGCCACTGGACAGATTCTAGGACTCCCAGCTCTGATTGGTTTGCATTTTCATGTAGCACACAGCCTAGCGTGATCTCATCAGACCTTGGAAGCTAAGCAGGGTCTGCCCTGGTTAGTATTTGGATAGGAGACCACCAAGGAAGCGCAGGGTAACGCAAGCAATGGCAAACCACCTCTGGACATCGCTTCTTAGAGCCCTACAACCTGACAGTATTTTCCTCCTCAATGTAGCACACACATTTTCCCCTGAAAGTGACACAATATGCAGTTGTACTTTTGCTTTGCGTAACCCGAAGGAGTCTCAAAGTGGCTTACGATCGCCTACCCTTCCTTTCCCCACAACAGACACCCAGCAAGGTAGGTGAGGCTGAGAGAGCTCTGAGGAAACTGACTGGCCCAAGGTCACCCAGCTGGCCGTGTGTGGAGAAGTGGGGAATCAGACCTGATTCTCCAGATGAGAAGCCACTGCTCTTAACCACCATGCTAAGACATGGGGTTTGGCCACAATGCACTTGGGACTCTTAATATGTCAGGGGAATTTTTTGTGTGTGGCTGCAACAGAGTAACAGCAACCACTCATTTAAACTTTCAGGAACTGAGAGTGCCCTCAGAGATGTCACTTAACAAGCTTCTGCAGGCGGATGCCTCATTTCAGCTCTCACTCACACCTCTCCCAGCCCCCCTGCCCCCTCCCTTTGAAGACTCACTTCTTCTCCTATGGATGAAAGGGGTCTTAGCTTGTCATTCTCATCTTTCTCAGTGATCTTGGACTGGACGAAATCCACCACTTCCTGGCTGCTCATGACATTCCTGGGAGGAAAAAAAAGGGGAAGTCATCCAAAGCAGGGAGAAGTTACTGTGCTACTTTTTCATTCTACCCCCCTCAAGTGCTGCAGCCTCTGCTTTCCTGGGGTATTATTATTTATTTCATTTATATGCTGCCTTGCTCTACGGCTCTGGGCAACTCACAAAGTTTAAAACACACACATATCTGTTCCACATAATATATTTTGGGTAAGGCCTTGGAGGAGGAGCGTGTCTCATGGCTTAAGTGCCACTCAGCACAACACCCACTCAGGACGGCTGTCCTGCCCCTGCCTCCTCCTCCAATTGGCTTGCCTGTCTGTCCAGTGACCAACTAATTGTCTTCTATTCCATGCCCCCCCCCCCGGTTGACTACCCTCTTCTCTTTCCACGTCCCTCTGAGGCTCAAAGGCAGCAGATCCCTGCTGTGTGAGAGCTGCCCCTGCTGGTGAATTCCCTTCCCGGGGGCCCACAGCCTGCAGCCTTTCCAGGTCCTGGGGGGAGGGAGAGGCCATTCACAGAGTTCTTCCATCCCCCACCCCCACCCCACCCCCCAAATCTAGTGCCCACTGTATTCCCGAATGCAATAGGCTTGGCCCCTAGTAATAGTATAATAGAAAAATATATAAAATGTTCTCTTAATTTAAAAATAAATGGTGCCCATTCTATCTGCAACATCTATTTCTAGGCAATGGTGGGCCCAGGAAGGGAGTCCAGCAGGTAACAGTAGTCCTGGGCCTCAACCATAGTCCTGGTGGAACAGCTCTGTCCTGCAAGCCCTGTGGAAGATTTTAAGGTCCCACAGAGATCTGATCTCATTAGGCAGAGTGATCCACCAGGCCGGGGCCAGAGCTGAAAAGGCCCTGGTTGAGGACAGTTTTTATTTCTTTAGTGCTAGGGATCCTCAGTAGATTTTAATCACCTGATCGTAGTGCTCTCAGGTGGGTGGGATAGAGAGGGAAAGGTGGTCCTGCAGATACAATGGTCCTAGACCATTTAGGGCTTTAAAGGTAATAGCCAAAACCTTGAACCCAATCCCATCTTCAATTTGGAGCTAATACAGCTGGGACACCACTGGTGTGTATATATATGTTCTCCATTGGGTCATCTGCATCTTGGTGACACCCAAGTCCAAAACTCCAGACCAGCTGCGTGGAGAGGTGCATGTAGATGTTAAATTACACTGGAGAGAGAATGGCTGTCTGCAACAGAACTGTCTACTCCCTAGCCTCAGGAGCTAGCAAGGGGCAGCTCAGTCCACCATAGGAACACCCCCAGAGTCAATATGGGGACAGGGATGAGATCCGAATCCCACCCTTGGCTCATCAAGTTCAATATTGTGTCCTCAAGACCAGCAGTGCATCTCGACCTATGACCTGGTCCTTCCAACCAGAGACTGAAACGGGACCTTCTGCATGTCAAGCAGCAGCTCTCAAAGCCGAGCCATGGCCCTCCCCAACCCAGCCCTGGTGCCTGAGCTACTGCCCCGCCACCACCTACCAGATGCCATCGCAGGCAATGACCATAAAGTCATGGTCATCGTTGATTGTCAGCACCTTGATGTCTGGCAGCGCCGAGATCATCTGCTCCTCAGGAGGCAAATTTTTATTGCGTTTATAGAAGTGATCTCCTGTGAGAGAGAAGCATGGGAGGGATGCGTAGGAGTGACTTCCTGCCTTTGAAAACACTTCAGACGGACACAGCACCAAGGCACCCACTGCCCCACCCCGAGTGAATATGGCGCATTAGACAAATTATCCAGCATTTCCATACAGGGCAGCCAAACCACAAGCAGAACAGTGGAAATTCACTGTAGTGATGGCCACTGCCTTGCATGTTTCAAAAGGGGTGTGACAATCTCGATTTTAGTAATAATGATAAAATGGAACTTCCTTGTTCAAAGGTAGAGTATCTTTGAATGCCAGCTTGGGGGGGGGGGGGCACACAAGCTTTCATGGCCTGCTTGTGGATCCAGACTAAGTTTCCTGTTCCTGAAAGAGGTGATGCACTTTTTGCGAGTCTCTCACCCTACTGCAGACCAAATTTGCCCCTCTTGTCATTCCTGGGGGTCCGCCATCCACCCAAGGAGCAGCACTTCAGGGAGGTCAGTGGACAGCAGCAAGATAATTCTCTTCCCATAATGGAAATGTCACCAGTAAGTGGAAAGTCAGTATGGATCCAACCATGTGTATTATCGGGTTCTGTTCTAGGAAATCTTTAGTCTGCTCAGAATGGCCTTCCTCCCACCACATCCCCTCGTTCGTTCGTTCGTTCGTTCACCACCATTCTCAGAGATTCTGGCTCATGGCAGCTGACACAGCATCTCCCCTCCCTGCTAACCTGCTGCCACTTGCACAGGCCAGGATAGACGGAAGGGCAGCTGGCAGTGGGACAGTTGCACAAGAGAGACTAAAGGCCACTGTTGGAGATGGGAGTGCAGGCTGCTGCAGCTCCAGAGCCTCAGTAAACTCACCAATTGCCCTGGAGAGATTGAGGCCGCCATTCACCCGGCCATCCATGGTCACTTTCCCACCGGCGTTCTTTATTCTGGCCAGCTCCACCTCATCTTCGGGCTTGTGGTCGTAGGACATGTCTACAGCCTTACCGGCTTCTGACACCACACAGCGCGAATCCCCGGCGTTGGCTACAATGAGCTGCTTGCCCCGGATGAGGGCGACCACCGCTGTTGTGCCGCTATCTGAGCCGGGCTGGAGACCAAGTAGAAAAGGAGGTACTTCCCACATGCCTGAAGTGAGGCTGGCTGAAAGGATGCTGCCCAGGGCCAGGCCAAGAGCAGACAGCTGTTCCCCACCCCCCTTGCCCTTGCTGTCACACACAACACAGCCCATCTGCCCGCTGCCTGCGGAGCTGCCTTGGCGGAGATTACGACTTCCCTTGGCAACTATGGCAGAATTACCTCCACCTCCCTCCCACAATTCCAGGACTGACCTTCTCCTTTCCCTCCATGCCTGCAAGCATCATGTCTTCATCTTCATCCTCTTCTGCTTCTTCTGTGTCGTCCTCGTCCTCCTCAATGTCTTCTTCCTCACTGCTGTAGCCATCTTCGTCCTCACTGCATTCCTAGCAGAAACAAGAACATCCCAGTCCCCCACCCACCCAAAACACAATCAGACTGGCTGGAGAACCGCAGCAGGCCATTCCCACAAAGCCAGCCAGCTTTCCTCAGACTGAGTGAAGGGAGAAGATGGCTTTCTTGCAAAGCCAACCAGGCCCATTCGCTTGTCAGCAAAGCAGCCAAAGTACTGAAACTCCCAAGAACCCTTTCCCCACTCAGTTGTGGAAGCCAGAGGTTACCTCGCTATCATCTTCCTCCTCCTCCTCTTCTTCCTCCGCCTCCTCCGATTCCTCCTCGCTGTCTTCAAAGAACTTGGACTTGGTGGTTCGCTGGCTCTTGCTCGCAGAGGAGCAGGACGGCTCGGCCTCCCCTGCTGCAGGGGCCGCTCCCTCTGTTGCCTTTCTCGGGGGAGCACTGGCATCCCCTCCGCCAGCCGGATCTGGGCCGGGGGAGGTGCTGCTGGCAGATTCAAGGCAGGGCTTGCCGTTCTTCTCCTCTTCCTGGCGATGCTTTGAAAGCTCCTCAGAACCTGCCTCGCCATTCACGCTGGGCTCCTCCCTCATGTCCTCCGGGCCCTGCTCGCCACCTGGCGGCCCCAGCTTTCCCTTGACACAGTTCTGGCCGTAGCGAGTGAGCAACTCCTCAATGGTCATTGTGGCTTCCTCGTGCAGCAAGGCGGCCTCCTCCTTGTCCACTGAATGGATGGGGGGGGGGGTTGACTGTCAATATCACATTGGGCTTCTCTCAGCTTTTTCCCCTTGGCTCAAATTCACTGAACAAATGCACCCCATGCACTAGGAAGCACGTGAATAACATGCTATCTGTTCCACACACAGTCTTCCCCAAACCAGAAATATAACCTTCCCTAAACAATGCATAACAGGAGCTGGGGAAAACCTGCAAGCACCCACACCCCATGAGCTGCCTTCTAATAGGTCCAACAAACCCTGTATTGTGTACTTAAGGCTCTAAAGAGGCACAGCCTCTTGCAGTTGTTAATACGGAGACCATGGGGTGGGATGGTTGAATGCTGTCAGCATCTTGTCTTTATATTTATAAAGACATAACTCTGGTTTTACTTGTGCATGAAAGAACGTGGCTACTTCACTGGCAGGCTCTGGATCCCAGTGGCATAGAGCTGCACCCCACTTTCTGATCCTGTGCAAAGGGTCTCCCCCGGCCCAAGTGATACTACAAGGATATTCTGGCTTCGCTCTCAGGTTGCCCACTTCTGGGCAGCTGCAGCTTTGCTCACCGTCATCTTCATCAGCCACCTTCTCCTCCTTCTCCTCTCCGTCGGGTCGGGGCCGCCCCGCCATCTGCGACAGCTCCTTGATCACCTCCTCGGTGGTCAGCTTGGCATCAATGGCCAAAAAGGCATCCTCAAGGGCCTAGGGGACAACACAGTGAAAAGAGTCTTGCCCGGCTGGGCAGCAGGAGGGACAAAACAGCAATTACAGGGGCGACTCTTTTGAGGCCTCCGAAGCAGCACACCTGACTTCTATGTGTCTTAACACCATTAGAGACCATTTACAGACTCAACATTACAGAACAGTCTGTGCAGTCCAAGGGGAATGGGGGAGGGGTATTAAATAGTTATCCATCCAATGTTGAAGACAGAGTGGTAGACTGATCTTTACTACTCTGCTCCTACCAAGCGGTTCTCATTTTTACGGGAGTCTTGTTGCTGGCTTCGTTCCAGTTCTGCTAAGACCTGGACAGCATTATTAGGGTCAATTAGGCATTATGCACCATGCTTGGCTTATACGAGTCCCAACTCAGGTTTGCTTTATTTATTTGTTCAAATATTGTCAGGTTGCCTTCCTTGTCATTCACAATGGCTCAAGGCGGCTTGCTTTTGCCACCCAAAACCAGTAGGCAAAAACATAAACTATACTAACTTCATACACACAATAATATAAGTGGAAGATTAAGGCATCAGGAACAAACCAAAACGAGAACAAGGAGGATTCACGACCACTTAAGAAATATCAAGTCTTACAAGTCAGCTAACCCCATTCTGCTTAGTTTCTATGTGAAAAGTCTTATGGCTGGAACCACCTTGAAAACAGTCCCTTTGAAGTGAAGGTGTTTGTAATTTAGAAACAAGGTAAAATAAGCTATCATTACAGGATAAAGATTTGTGGCTCATATTTTGGTATTAAACACTACAACAACCCCCCTCCCCCAGCACAGGTTAATTTTATTCATTTAAAATATTTATTAGCTGATTTACGTCCATACATAGCTCAAAACAGCTTAAAATATAAACAAAAAACATTAAATCTATTGAGAATAATTTAAAACTCCATCTTCAACTGCCTCATAAAGACTGAGAGTGAGGGGGCCAGGTGCAGCCCCCTGGGAAGGACCATGGGGAAGGACCACTGAAAAGGCTGTCTTTAGTGGATGGGACAGACAGAAGGACTTCTCCCTATGATCTTAATGCTGAGGCACAAACAGATGGGAGACATCTTGGGCTTGTAAAAATTAACATCTCACTACACAAGTCTGGAAGAATTCAATGCCTAGATTACTTGGCTATGACATCAGAAGAAAGGTAAGGAAAAGGTGCTGGAAACACACTGACCAGATGGCCCTGGGAGGATGCAGGACAATCTCTTGCAGCTTACCTTCTGTAACTTCCCTTCCTTGTATGCTTTCTGGTCCTTGATGATCTCAGGGAGGTACTTGGCACAATATAGGGCAACCTCTTCTCCTGGATATCAAGAAACAGCAGTTAGACACCTGTTTGCCCTAGCCCCAACACACAGTCAGATGAGCCATTCATCCCACAGAGGAAAGGCAATGTCTCATTTAGGTGGAGGAAAGCCATTTTGGTGATCCTACAGTAGTGTGTCTATTTCTTCACTAAAGTGCATGAAGAATCACATTGTGTTTCCAGTTAACAGGAGATCACCAGATGGGCTGCCCAGACTAATGGAAAATGGTCAAGCCCAACAAAAATGACAGCTTGTGTGGAACAGTAGTTAAATTGGTAGAAATCCTACTCTGCCAAGCAAGCTTGGGCCAGTCATAAGAACATAAGAAGACCCTTGCATGATCAAACCAACAGTCCAACATCCTTTCTCACACATAGCTAACCGGTTCCTCTGAAGGGCCAACAACAGGGCATAGAGATTGACACCTTCCCCTCGAGTTGCCTCCTGGCTCTAAGATTCAGAGGTTTAGTGCCTCTGAATGTGGTGGTTCGCCTCAGTTGCCATGGATAGTAGCCACTGATAGACATTCTCCATGAATCTATCTAATCCCCTTTTAAAGCTGTTTATTCCTGTGGCCATCACTACATCCTCTGGCAATGAATTCCACATTTTAATCACTCTCTGTGTAAAGTAGTATTTCGTTTTGTCCATCCTGAGCCTACTATCCATCAGCCTCTTTTTCTTTTGTCAACTCTCTCCACCTCATTTTATAAACCTCTATCACAGGCTCAGCCTAACCTACTGCATAGAGTTGTTGTGAGAATAAAATATTCTGTTTTAGTTCCACATCAGAGAGAAAGGGGGGGATATATATGAACTAAGTAAAGAAATGCCTGTGGATATGATACCAGCAACTGTGGCCACTGGCCTTCCCTCTGCAAGGCGTGAGATGGAAAAATGAAATACTGCACAAGAGCAGAGCAAGATTGAGTCCAATACACGATGGCCTCACATTGAACAGGAAGATGACATATGAAAAGTCACGTTGGATCAGGTCAGTGGCCTATTCAGTTAAACACTGTGTCAAACAGTGGCCAAAATTCAGGTCCCTGTCAGGAGGTCCACCAGCAGGGTCAGAACTCCAGAAGCCCTTCTGGTGTTGCGCCCCCCCCAAGATAGTGTACTCTTGCCTCTTGCTTCCTTCTGCAATCATACTCACCACACCACCACCCTATCCCTGCCGGGCATAACAGAAGGATTATAAATGCAGATGGTCTCAGGTTCAGTGTCCAACATTTCTAGTTAAAAGATCTCAAGATCTCACATTGGGGAAAGGCCTTTTTCTGCCTGAGGGCCAGAAAAGTGGCTGCTGAGAGGGGAGACAGGATTGGCTACAAGGTCCAAAGCCTCTGTCCGCCTTAATCTCAAATATGTTTATGTATATCCCCTACTCCCCTCCTACACTACTGTATATATCTAAAAGCTCTTTGTACGAAGGAAGCACTAACTGGATATTTTACCTCCATGACCATCATATACTGAGAACATTGCCGTCTCGCTGTCCAGGTCAGGAATGCAATTGTGTGCATCCTGAAAGAGAAGATAAAATTGGCAAATGAGGGAAAGTGTATTTGCAAGCTGCTAGTAGTATGGCAACGGGGGAAGATCCCAAAAAAGCAAACAGGGAAAGTTGCTCATCCATGTTAAAGTCATGAGTACCATCTTTCCAAGCAGGAATTCTTTAAGAATCACCAGGGATCGTTTGAACAGAACAGGCAGCAACATTTAGCACCTGGTGTAAGAACACAAGGAAATAAGAAGAGCCCTGCAAATCAGACCAATGGACCACCTAAGCCAGCATCCTGCCCCACCGTGGCCAGCTGGTTCCCCTGGAAGGGCAACAACAGGGCATAAAACCTGCTACCTTCCCCTTGATGTTGCCTCCTGGCTCTAGGATTCAGCGATTGAGTGCCCTTAGCTAGCCACTCCCCAGGAAATCTAAGCGAACCACGACCAAACTCAGACTAGGGACAGGGATCTGCAGACGAACTACAGCAGTGGAAACCAGTCCGGCTCCTGCAGTAAACGGGCAAGGTAATGGCGAAAGGCAGAAGACTTATCACTCCGGGTTGAGTGGGAGAAATCCGGGTGGAGCCTATGCCCAGGGAGCCCCGCTCGTAGCTGGCCAGCCACGCCCCCTCCCCTGGCCCTGCCTTTCCTCACCTCCATGGAGACCCGCCAGCCTTGCATGGCGCTGTAGCCGAAGAAGAGCGGGCGCGGCCCCGACCCGCTACCGTTTCCCGAGCATTTGGTCGTCCTGGGCTGCGAAAGGTAGGCTCCCATGGCCGGCCGAAAGGAAGGACCAGGCCCCGCCGCGCGGGACGAGGGGAAAGGAGGGAGGAAAGGAGGAAAGGAGCGCACGGCGGCGGCGAAAGCGGACCGAGCAAGAGAAGGAGAGAGACCGGGAGACGGAACCGGAACCTGGCACCATAGAGTCTCCGCCGGGAGGCATGAAGGGGACCGGAAGCCGAGGCTAGCGAGCCTCAGGCGGAAAAGGAACAGCTAGAAGGAAACAAAGGCCCCGGCCATAGAGACACCCGCGATTTATGGGCAGAGGGATTACCTAGTCCTAGAAAGGATGACCGGAAATGGATAGTCGCAGAAAGGCCCGGAAGCGGTGAGAGGATTTGGCATGATGAATCATAGAGCCTCAGCGAGGGAGTGTCTGGCTTGTGCGCAAGCCAGCTTGACGTTGGTTGCCGGGCAACGGTGGAAGGCCTCGAGGCGAATGTAAACTGCCTGCCGGCTTCGGGGGGCGCCAGCATTTAAAGCACGAGGGGAACCTCATCCAAATGTCACCGGTAACCACTCCAGTTTAGTTCAGAAATCCTTACGATCGCTTATCTAAGATGCTACCTTTATTAAGCCAAACTAAAAATAAAAAAGGACTGAGGATAGCCGAATTTGGCTGTAGGCTGGATGTTAAAACCGAAACAAACTGTTCAAAACAAAATGGGAAACGTGTTCTATCATGTGCAACAACACGTTTTTCTTTCCTCGCCTTCTTTTGCTTTGGCTTAGCATCAAGCTGAAGGTCTTGTTCTACTGCACTCAAAAGATTGTGACACATTACTTGGTAATAGAAGCATAAAGCTAAAAGGGACTTCCAGGGTCACTTAGTCCAACTCCCTGCAGAATGCAGGAAATTCACAACCTGACCACCCACACTGAGGGCAATTCCATGTTCAGATGATGCCCCCCCCCCAAAAAAATACACCAGAATCCCTGACCAGTCTGGTTTGGAGAAAAATTGCCTTCTGACCCCAAAGTGGTGATAAGGATTTCCCTGAGCATGCAAGAAAGGGCCACAAGAGCAAAGCTCAGACACAATTGCTTTTGCCCACCCACTTACAATCTGCCGTAAGTTCACAGAATCAGCATTTCTGTCAGATGGCTATCTAGCCTCTGCTTAAAAACTTCCAAAGGAGAACCCACCCGAGGAAGCTGTTCCACTGAGGAACCACTGTAACTGTCAGGAACTTCTTCCAGATGTTTAGACGAAAATTTTTTTGAATTAATTTCATCCCATTGATTCTGGCTTGATCCTCTGGAGCAACAGAAAACAACTGTACTCCATCCTCTATGTGATAGCTTTTCAAATACTTGAAGATGGCTATCATATCACCAAGAGCCTCTTGTGGCGCAGAGTGGTAAGGCAGCCGTCTGAAAGCTTTGCCCATAAGGCTGGGAGTTCAATCCCAGCAGCCGGCTCAAGGTTGACTCAGCCTTCCATCCTTCTGAGGTCGGTAAAATGAGTACCCAGCTTGCTGGGGGGTAAACGGTCATGACTGGGGAAGGCACTGGCAAACCACCCCGTATTGAGTCTGCTATGAAAACGCTAGAGGGCGTCACCCCAAGGGTCACACATGACTCGGTGCTTGCACAGGGGATACCTATACCTTTACCTTTATCATATCACCACTTAGTCATCTTCCCTCCAGGCTAAACAGACCAAGCTCCCTCATCTTGGTCTCCAAACCCCTCACCAGTTTTCTTGCCCTCTTTTGAACACGCTCCAGTTTGTCTATATCCTTCTTCCATTGTGGTGCCCCAAACTGAACACAGTACTCTTAAATGAGGTCTAACCAGAGCAGACTAAAGCTGGACATTATACTTCTTTTGATACAGCCCCAAACCCCATTTGCCTTTTTAGTCAACGTATCACACTGCTGACTCTTGCTCAGTGAATTATCAGTAGACCCCTAGATCCTTTTCACACATACTACTGCCAAGATTGGTCTTCCCCATACTATAATGATGCATTTGATTTTTCCTACCTAAATGCAGAACGTTACATTTACCACTATATATATTAATCTTATTCATTTTAGCCCAGTTTTCCAGCCTGTCCAGATCATCATGTGTCCTGATTCTTTCTTATGCTGTGTTTGCTACCCCTGCCAGTTTAGTATCATCTGCAAATTTAATAAGCAACCCCTCTATTCCTTCATCCAAATCATTTATAAATATGTTGAACAACACAGGGCTCAGGACAGATTCCTGAGGCACTCTACTTGTCACTCCTCTCCAAGAGGATGACAAACCATAAACAAGCACCCTATGGGTGTGATCTGTCAACCAGTTCTCGATCCACCTAAGATTAATGGGATCCATACTGAATTTTACCACCTTGTCAACAATATAATCATGTGGAACCTTACCAAAAGCTTTACTTAAATAAGATAAACTATATCCACAGCATTTCCCTGATCCAGCATGGTAGTCACTTTCTCAAGAGATAAGGTTAGTCTGACATGACTTATTCTTGAGAAAGCTGTGCTGACTCTTAGTAATCACAGCCATCTGCTCTAGCTGCTCAAGGACTGGCTGTTTTATTTATTTATTGTATTTATATCCCACCCTCCCCTGAGGCGCAGGGCGGTTTATATGAAACGTAAAAAACAATACATGGAACTTAGAAAAAATTTGTTCTAAAATTTTGCCAGCTATAGATGTCAAGCTGATGGGTTAGTAGTTACCCGAGTCCTCCCTTGTCCCCTTCTTGAAGATGGGGACATCTGCCTGCCTCCACTCTTCTGGCACTTCACCTGTTCTCCAAGAATTGTCAAAAATAATGGACAGAGGTTCAGAAATTATATCCACAAGATTTTTAGGATCCTTGGATGTAATTAATCTGGCCCAGAGGATTTAGTTTCATTTAAGGAAACTAGTAGCCTACAGTGATCACGTGAAATGATTTTGTCATACAGAGCACCATTTCCCTTGCAAGAGAAGAACTGAGCAGTAGGAATTGAGCAGTTCAGCCGTCACCTGCTACAATTCTACTTTCTTGTCCCTGCAGTGGTCTTACAGTGGTCCTCTTTTTCTTAGTTGGAACATAACTAAAGAACCCTTTTTTGTTGTGTTTTGCATTCTTCGCTAGTCTCTCATACTGAGTTTTTATAACTTTCCTTACAAGCATTGGTAATTTATTTATATTCATCCTTGGTTATAATATCCTCCTTCCATTTCCTAAATCAGTCTTCTTTATTAATCAATTATTTTGAAAGCTGTTTATGGAGCCACCCTGGCTTGTTTAGGCTCCTCCCATTTTTCCTTCTCAAGGGAATTGTTTGTGCTTGTGCCTTCAGTATTTCATTTTTAAGAAACACTCATCCCTCTTGAACTCCCATCTCCTTAAGCTTTCCTGACCACTGGATTCTACCCAGCATGACTGTATTTATTTATTTATTTAATTTTTATTTGATTGATTTCTATACCGCCCTTCTGTATGGCTCAGGGCGGTTTACATACAACGTCATAGGGGATACATGGAACGAGTCAACATACAACATAGTCAATATACAACAATAACAACACAACAGAGGTTCTAAACAACAACTTCAGTGGTCCCAACAATAACAACATAACAAACTAAACTCCCTAGAGAGGTTTAAGTTTGGTAAAATTTGCTTTCATTAAGTACAACCTATATGTCTATGTACAGTTTTTCTCTTCCCCAAGATTGCAAATTCCAAAATCACATGGTCCCTTCTATGATATTCTATGTAAACTGCCCAGAGCAATATAAAAATCCAAACAAATAAATAAGTGTGCCCATTACTTTGACCTCATCAACCAGCTCCTCCATATTGGTGAGAATCAAATCTGCGGACCCCCTGGTTGCCCACTCCACCCTTCTGTGAAATTAAGTTGTCAGCAAGACAAGTCAAGAATGTATTGGACATTTCATTTTTTAGCAGAGTTGGTCTTCCAACATATCTGGGTAATTGATATCACCCATAACAAATGTGTCCCCCCCCTCTTTCAAAACTTTGTAAACTGGTCTTCGAGCATCTTATCCAAGTCCTCTGCCTGGCCTGCTGGTCTATAGCAGATCGCCACAATAATACCACTGTTATCTCCTACTCGTTTTTACCCAAAAACCCTCAATTGAACTTCCATATTCAGATACATGTGCTTCCTAACATGTATACATTCTTAACATACACTGCCACTCCTCCCCGTTTTTGTTTGTCTGTCCCTTTAAAATAAGTTGTACTCCTCAATCTTAATATTCCAGTTGGGAGTATTATCATACCAAGTTTCTGTAACGCCTATTAGGTCATAGTTCCCTTCCTCTATTAGTTCTTCCTGCTTGTTTTCCCATACTCTGTGCATTAGTGTGGAGACTTTGTAGTCCTTCATTTGTGTGCCCTGGTTTTAGTTTTTGAATTTAATAAGGAAGGTATTATGTATTGAGTTTGTTTACCTAACATATCAACACAGCTATTTGTGTTTTTCTCTTCCAGATGCAGTTTTTCTTAAAAGATCATCACAGAAGAAATGGGTCTCCTCTAGCTTTTCCTCTCATACTGTTTCTCCCCTGAAAAAAACTCAGCTGCCTTTATGCAACTAAGGGTGGGGTAGGAGATGCATACCTGTGCTGTCTTAGACCAGCAGCCCACTATGCAGTTTAGTAACCCTCCTAGAACATCCATGTATCACAATGTACTTCACAAAATGTGGGAATTTGAGAGGTATAATAGAGAAGTGCAGACAGGCACTCCATCCCATCACTGCAACAAAGTTACTTCCATTTTGGCAATTATGATCCCACCGAAAAATCCAGCCTTCTTTGCGCATAGATATCTACAGTATAGCTGGCAGTCAAGTTTAACTCTCCGGGCCAGGGCAATGTTGGATCAATGTCGGGGCGTCTTGATTTCATTGAGTTTTCTTGCCTGACTATCGACTGGCCTGAAGTAGCAGAGCAAAATGTGAGCCCAGGGCCCCCTCTTTATTCAAGGTGTGAGCTTCCGTGGGCAGGTAGACTTGCTCAGATCGACACGCCGACAGACCCCCTGCGCCAAGCGAGCGGCAGCCTCTGGTCCCAACCGAGAGCGGTGCTTTCCCCTGCCTGCCCTCCCTCCACCGAGGCTGGCGCTTAGGCCTTCCCAGGAGCAAGCCCGTTATCTTCTCGCCTCGAAGGCCCTGAACGGCATTCAAAGGAGCCGCCCCAGGACTGGAGCGACTCCCGCTTTTAAAAAACCACCGGGAGGGATTCTCCCACCCCGCCCTCAGCGGACATTTCCCATCCGGGGATCAACGCGCAGCACGCCCGGATCTACCCGGCGCCAGCGCTGCCTCGACGGTTAGCAGGCGCCGCCTTTGCCACGGTCCGCGCACGCGCGCTTCTCCCTCTCGCTCGGTAACTCGGTAGACTGACAGGTATTAGAGAGTGGGCCGGCTGTCTCAAGCGCTCTGTCCAATCCGAAACTAGTCCCGCCGCCCGGGGCGCGCGCTCATTGGCGGATGCGGAGCCCCACCTCCCCTGGCTGTCCAGTCGCCGCCGTCCGCAGCGTGTTAGGCTGCGCGGCTCGGAGGCTGCCACTTGCCTTCGGGCTCTCGTCGCCGGAGACGGGCCTGTGCCCGGTAAGTCTCCTTGAGCCTTTCCCGTCACCCCGGGGGTGGGGGGGAGGGTAGGCCGCGCTTGGCCGGGCGGGGGAACATAACTCGTGCCCCGCCCCCTCCCGCGTTTCCATGGCGCTGGCCGTGACTATGGGGAGGGTGCCTGGCTGACCCCCCTCCCCAAGGAGGCCACGCCCTCCTGAAGTGGATGAGTTCGGGGTGGGCGGCGGCGGTTGAGGCCTTCTTTCTCCTCCGCAGGGGGGTTGGCTTAGGGAGGACAGCTGCTCGTGACGCAGCCAGGGAGGGGGGGTGAGGAATTGTCATGGTAACAGCCCCCTCCCTCCTGTGCCTCGTGCGGGGTGAGGACCCTTAAGCCCCCGCAGTCGAGGAGGGCTCGACTTAGGCAGAGTTTCCCCCAAATCCACGCCCCGCAGGGAAGTCCCCGGTTACTCCCTTGACTTCCTCCGTGCAGGTTTGCGAGCCTTGTCCAAGATGTCTGAAGGAGAAGCCAAGCAGGTGCCCAGTAGCGGCTCTGACCCAAAGCCGGATTCGGGGCCTGTCCTGGCCTCCTTGTCACCGCCCATGGCTGCTTCTGCCCCCCAAGAGGAGGAAGAAGAGGAGAGTGAGGACGAGTCCGAGATCCTGGAAGAGTCCCCCTGTGGAAGGTGGCAGAAGAGGCGGGAAGAGGTTTGTGATGGGGATGATGGACCTGGGAGAGAAGTGGTGGTGAGGAGGGCACCGACTTAGAGGACAGACTTTGTTCCTTCTGCTACTCTGCTTTCATAGTGCAGGCAATCATGATATGGATGTTGGATCTTTCCCAAGGACGGCAAGATCGAAGCACGTGCCCTTGCTTCTTTGCTAAAATCACCTAAAAGCTCTGTAGTTCTTTTGAGTTTCATTGCCAGTGTTGGTGATGGATCCATATGATGCCAAAATCTAGAAATGCTCTTAAGGTCTGCAGTGCTTCACTTTCCAATATCTGTCAGTAAGTAGTATAGTTTGTCATAGCGATGAATGAAGAGGAGAAATCAAGATTGGCGCTAGGCAATGGCCACTAGGCAAAGGGCTGCTCTTTGTTATTCACATACATCAGTAGGCTGATGAAGCATCTATTCTATGATGGGTTTCCCAAGTGAGAGCTTGGATCCTTTCTATGTGAGATAGAGGCTTAAATACATAGGGGAGAGTTGGCCTGAGGGAAACAGGAGTTGCTGAGTATTGCTGTATCACTGTAGAGGACATGCAGAAATAGTAGCCCTCAATCTGACCCTGGAGTTGAAGCAGCAAGAGACAATCCTTGGTTGAGCTTTTCCAATCTTGTCCATTCCATTTTTAATGGGTAGTATGTAGATACTTCTGGTACTTTTGCATTCACTTCATTGCAGGGGCTCGTTGCTTGCTTCTTGCTTTTTTTCCTGCTTGGATGAACACTCCAGATGGCTGATTATCTTCCAGCTGTTTGCATTGCCCTTAAATTAGTTTCCTGAAGAATGGAGTAGAAAATCCAGTTAAACAAGACAGTACTAGAATAAATAATTCTAGAAATTTAAAAGGCATGGGAGAAACCCATATATTACTTTGAAATTGGGATTGCTGTGCAGCACTCTTGTATTTTGAACTTCTCTCAACTTATAAAAGATAATTGCACTTGAAAAACTGGGAAAGGTGTGGGTGCTCAGAGGCTAAGTTATGAAGAATGTGCCTCCTGCTTATATGGCACAGAAGTGAAGGCAGATCCTTTCACAGTTCTTGTGGTGTTGGGGTTTTTTGTACAGGAGTTAATTTTGTATGCCTTCACTCTTAAACTAGAGAATTCCTGTAAATCCCCTAGTATCCTTATTTATTCCTTCTGTTGGGCAACAGACCACTACATAACTCCTCGTGGTTTTGTATTGGGGTATTGTGTAAAATTTCACTTCATTGTGGTACTAATAGTTTAATTTCAGTTAGTTCTAAACTGTAGTATACTTTTTGGGATTTGCTGCTTTCTTTCTTCACAACAAACCATGTTATGACCATTTCACATATTATACAGAGGCATGCCCAAACTAGCCATTGAGCTTCTCAGCTGACTCTAATCTTTCTCCTGGCCTCACAACCTTCTTACCAGAGATTTAGGAACCACTATTTTAAATTGCTGAGACTACATCATATATTTTATGTCAGTCTTTACCTCAGTTGTGCAATATTTTTCATTCCTGTCTGTTATTTAGTTTTTCCACTGGGTCAGAGCATAAATTACTTTTTATCTACTTATTGTCCAGTGTGTGTGAGGTGGTGCCAAAACTGAACTTATTGTATACAGAATCTGCAAATGTAGTTCATGACAGAAATCTCAAAGCAAATACAGAGTAGGCCATTCAGCCAGAAGCTATGGACTTGAATGGCTTCACCAGCATCTAGTTTTTGTTTTGCTTAGTCTGCCTCGCCCCCCTTGGGTTGGGTAAGATGCTTCAGAGAGATCCAGTGTCTTGACTTCTTGGGCTTTACTTGGTGTGCTTGCTCTAGCCCTCACTATTTTCCTTCTCGTCTTAAAATAGATTTTCTGAAGCTTCCTTGCTGTGCCGAGTCTGTTGTGGGTTTTTGTTGTTGTTGTTGTTGCTTTGCTGGTTTTTCATACAGACCCTTAACTCTGCACCTTTCAATCCCCACATCCCAGAACTGTTCTCTAAGCTATATTATTCTTACCTCCCATTTTGGGGGGTTGTGCATGTGGATGTTAAACGATTGTTTTATTTTGGGTCCATTTCTACAGTAAGTCTTGTTATTGTCAGTGTGACTCGTCGTAGTTTAACTGCTAGAGGAAGTAGCATCACATCAAGAGAAGAGGCATTTGGGAATGTGTCCCTGATGCAATTCAGGTGGCCACATCACCTAATATGTCATTCTGTTGGAATGTTGAATGAAACAGCACTGAGTGACTGGACAGTGGGAGGAGAAGTGGAGGCTTGCCAAAAAAACAATAAGTGCTGGAGCTGTGAACTTCAGACAGGTAGGAAAGAGAAGGGATTGTGAACTGTGGCTGGAAAGGAATGAACGGCCTCACTGTTTTTTTTCCTCTTTCTGGTCTGTGGCCCCAGGAGGGTCACATAGATAGGTACCTTGGTCTTGCTTTTATTGGTTCTTATCCACAGTCCTCTTGGATGAGACATGTTCTGTGTACATGGTTGGTACACACAAATGAAAGAACAATCATAGCAGAGCAAATTATTAGAGTTAAAGGGGGAAAAAAGATCCAGAATTTTTGATCAAAAGCTATTTTACCATAGTTAGTGTGGGGATAGTATCAGGGGGACCTGAGTTCAAATCCCCAATCAGCCTTGAAGCTTTCTATAGGCAACCTTGGGTCAGTCACTCTCTTTCAGCCAAATCTGCCTCATGGGTTTGTTTTGAGGGTAAAATACAGAAGAGAACAATGTATGCTGTCCTAAGTTCCTTGGAGGAAGATAGGAGGATAAAAATGTAATAGATCAGTCTGACCTCTGACTCAGGGAAGCTGGTAGAAAGTGCTGAAGGATTATTTAAGAGAGTGAGCTTTATGGGGAAACTTCATCATTGCTTCTACAAAAAAAGCAAAGAACTGGGATTGGCTGTGGGAAAACATTTGCTTTGCATGCAGAGAGCCCTATGTTGAATCCTTAGCATCTCCAAGTAATAGGATCTGGGGAAAGTGATGTGAAAGAGCCCTGCCTGAGACCCTGGAGAGTCACTGCCTGTCAAAGTAGACAGCGCCAACCTTGGTAGGGCTTTGTAGAATGCAGCTTCAGGCATTCACGTGTTTCATTATGGCTTAGAATCATAGCATCTACCTTTAAAACAAAAGCAAGCAGCATGTGGGAATACACGAGAGAGGCCCATAAAATTCTGAGTAGCAAGTTCAAGGTTCTGGCCATTCACGGCTTGGGCCCTACTTATCTCCTTATGCCCCCCCCCCCAGGGCATTTCGCTCTGCAGGTCCTAATCTGCTTGGCGGTCTCTGACTCTAAGGAAGCATGCCTGGCCTTGACCCGGGCTAGGGCCTTTTTTGTTCTAGTGGAATGAGCTCCTGGGAGGGCTTGGGGGCCTTGACAGAGCTATCACAGTTCTGCAGGACCTGTAAAACGGAGGTCTTTCCCCCAGGTCTTTGGTTGAGGCCAGGGTTAATAACAACAGGGCCCTTCCTCAGGCTACGCACTAACATCTTGTGCACCTCCACCTTGGAGTAAACTGCTGCGAGGTTAGGGGGAGGATATATGCTGCCAACTTTTTTTTTTTTGAGGGTTTGATGGTTATTGGACTTTTATGGAGTTTTATGGGGTTTTATATACTGTAACCCACCACAAGTCTCGGGAGAGTGGTGGAGTAGAAATGCAACAATAAAATAAATAAGTGTAATTTAGAGTAGATAATGAAATATTTTTCTTCCCCAGTAGCAGCTTTTTTGGTCATCCAGTGAAATCAGAATGTTGCTGATTCAGGACCCACAATGGAAATCTTTCACTCAGTGTATGAAATTGCTATCCTAAGGTGGACAAATGATCACGAGTATATGTAGCTTTGCAAAAGACTGGCCAAATCGAGAGAATGTGGAGTGATCATATCATCAATAATCAATCAATCAATCAATAAATATTTTTAAAAATTTCTAGCCCGCCTTTCCAATACAACTTAGGGTGGGTGACAAGATCATTAAAAACGATAGACTAAGTTATAACATGAATGTAATCTAATTTCCCCCAACTGATACATAGCAGATTGAGGTTTTGGGGGCGAGTTCTAGAGTTTGCAGAGCAGATCCCCATCTCGAGTGGTGAGGCCAGCACTTTTTGATACTATGTCTGTTAAGTGCCAGCAAATCACTTCTGACTGATGGGGACCCTGTGAATTAATAACTATCCTTTAATTAACAGCCTTGCCCAGGGCTTGCAAACTGAGGGCCGTGGCTTCCTTGTTTGAGCCAATCCATCTCCTGTTGGGTCTTTGTCTTTTCCTGTTGCTTTCAGCTTTCCCTAGCATTATTGCCTTTTGCAGTAACTCTTTGTCTTCTTATAATGTGACCATGGTATAATACTTTCCGTTTAGTCATTTTAGCTTTAGGGAGAGTTGGGTAACCTTGGGCTAGTTACAGTCCTGTTGGAACTGTTCTCACAGAGCAGTTTCTCTCAGAGCTCTCTTAGCCTTACCTAGATCTGTTGTGGGGAGAAGAAGGGAAGGCACTTTGAGACTCCTTTGGGTTGTGAAAAGCACTTAATTGTCTTTTTGGTGGCCCACAGTACCTGTAAAAGTCTCCTTGAGCACCACATTTAAAATGAAATCATATACTATCAGCCGTGATTGTATGGAATCTTCACCTTTAAAGGCAGCCTACCTCTTCAGTACCAGAAGTATCTGGGTGGCCGCTAGACAAAGATCATTTGCCTATAGAGAAGCCTTAGGGTCTAATTGGGCAAAGCAGGTCTTGTGGTCAGTTTAATCTGAGCTTAATGAAACCTTTGATTTGTACACTGTCTGCTTGCTTACTCGCCTACTCTATTACCTAAGCACTCATTGCTGGTGCTTGTCATTTTGGAATGTTTTACCAGTCCTTTTGGTGAGGCTTTTTAGAAATCACCATTATGAGTGGGAAGGGCCATGGCTTAGTGGTAGAGCATCTGCTTGGTATACAGAAGCTCCAGGTTCAGTTCCTGTCATCTTCAAATAAAAGTGTCAAGTAATAGGCCTTGAGACCCTAGAGAGCTGTTGCCTGCCTGAGTAGATAGAAATGACTTCAATAGACCAAGGATTCGATTCAGCACAAGGCAGCTTCATGTGTTTATGAGGGAGATTATCCCGAGGGAGAAAGGAGAACACTGTACTTCCAAAAAAAATTGTTTCTGTTAATGACCTCTTTTCTTGGGTTACACCTAATGTGAAGCCTTTCTCAGATGTCTGCTTCTTGAGTCCAGGTAAAGCTTCAGTGACCATTTGATCTCCCAGGCATTGTTTTCTTTCCTGCTGGGTTCAACCTCTCCCCCTCCTCCTCGCTTCCCTTTTCTTTCACAGAGTCTTAGTTGGCACCTGTGTGCAGTTCAGTTGTGAAATATTTCCCTTTTGGACCTCCAGCTTCCTGCTTATTTCTTTTAATTCCAGCTTAGATGGGGGCTGCTGATCCCTCTTAAATATCCCTCAGAATTAAAAGCTTAACTGTGCTCTGTTACTTTTAACATTTTAAAAGTAAGTAACTGAAGGTGAATGAATTGATTAAATATTCCTTTGCCAGATCTTGGTTGCTAGAGCTGGGGTACATTGTGTTCTGAGAGTTACGATAGCAGCAAGTTAAAATATCCCACACAATGAGAGGCCAGAAGTTTTCAGACTTTGGCATCATTGTCTTTTAAAGTCCACACCTGGGTTCCACTATTGACTTCACTAATCACATGATCATCTAAGGCAGCACTAATTGGGAAGGGGGTTTCATGTTTGCACACGCTGGATTGTATCCAACCAGCTGTGAATAGCATGCTCACAGTTTTCCTGTGTTCCTTTCCTTCCTCGCAGCACAGAGGAAGAACAAGGGAAGGACAAAAGATGAAACTGATCCCTTTCCTTGGTAGAGCTGCTCTTGCAGAGGAGGAAGGAGGACCAGTTCATCCCTATATCCTTCCCCACCTATGTCCTCCAGCTCACACACCTGTTCCTCTGCGAGTCTTATGGCCCTGGGAGTGATCTTTCTGGAGGTTGGAAGGGACTTCTGGAACAGAAAAAAATGCAGGAAATGTGCCATATGCCATGTGTGAAATGGTTAGAACAAGGCCAATAGCTGGAACTGGGGAGAGCCTCCAGCCACTTCACTGTAGGCTGCTTGGAAGTAGCACATCCAGTAAGAGATCAACGCGTCTTCATCTTCCCCTCTCGGCTATAGAATCCTGTAGGCTTGAAATCAAAAGACCAAGAAACCTGCAGTTGCTTATTTGATTCTACCTGTAGTCCATGCATAACCGAGCTTACTTCTTGCCCTCTGTCATGTTGGAGGCTTTGACACTAGCAGGGTTTGGCTGGCGTGAGGGGCAACTTTACAAATCCACTTGTTAATAGAGACCTCTCCTTTAAGACTGAAAAAGTATCCTTGCTGTGATCCCTTTGGAGGAGGAAAGAGAGAAGACTCCCAAGCTCAGTCCCACCACAAACAGCAGCCTCTCTGCTTGGGTAATAATGCAGGATTGTTTCCCATTCCTTATTTTGGCCTAAGAGCCCAATTCCAAAGTATCCTCTTCTTCTCATTTCCACTTTTGCTTGTCAGTTGCTGCCTTGTAGTTTGTTAAAAAGGGTCACAGGAGTGACATTGCCCAGCTGGTCGAACCCCTTCTCCAGCTTTTTAGCCACCATGGAACCTGCTTCAGCCAATCTGCAAGCATTCTGCTGCTCCTTCCTGCACTGGCTGTACCCTCACTGTTCTTTGAGTCTTTCATGCTGAGCTGATTCTTGATGAAGGGTAGCATTGCCTGAATACTGGGAAGATTCCTTTAGATCTAGTTTGTCTGATCTTTTGCCAATTTCAGCAGCCATTTGACTGTACTATGTGTAGAGGCAGGCCTTAACTCTAGCCTTCTGTTTGCTGTTTGAGTCTCCACTATCTCATGTGCTCATCTTTTGCACCAGGTAAATCAGCGCAATGTTCCTGGAATTGACAGTGCCTACCTGGCAATGGATACCGAAGAAGGTGTGGAAGTTGTGTGGAACGAGGTTCAGTTCTCGGAGCGAAAGAATTTTAAGCTTCAGGAGGTATGTAATGCTTGTACTCCTCTAGGAGCCACAACTTGTGACTAAGCTCACTGGGCAGTGGGACATCTGTGCAGATTGCCAGGGAAAGTGGACAGGCTTGACTGCATTCACAGTGGGGAGGGCGAACTGCATGCCTGACGATGTTGTGCTGCAGCCTTGCTGCAGGTCCGTTTTTGGAGTGGTGACTCTGCTTTGCTTGTTGCTACAGGAGAAGGTCAAAGCTGTCTTTGACAATCTAATCCAGCTGGAGCATCTGAATATTGTGAAATTTCACAAGTACTGGGCTGATGTGAAGGAGAACAAGGCCAGGGTAAGTAGAGTGAAGCCTTCCTATCCTCCCAGAATATCAGTTGTTCCATGTTCTTATGGGCTTTTGAAGAAGCAGCGAGTGGTAACCTCCCCTTCCTCTCTTCCTTTGCCAGGTGATCTTCATCACAGAGTACATGTCCTCTGGTAGCTTAAAGCAGTTTCTGAAGAAGACAAAAAAGAACCATAAAACTATGAACGAAAAGGTGACCCCTTGTTCCTTTTCTGATAACCAGGAAATCATGCATGCTTGCTTTGTCCTCCATTCCAGGGCTGTTGTTAACCTTTGGATAGGAGTACTATGCAGCTATTTCTCTTCTGCCCACTAGTAGCCACAGATCCCTTGGTGATCTGAAGGGGTGATGGTCAGCAGATGGCTAGCATATCTCTTCGATTGATCCTAGGATAGGGATAAGGAGAAGCAGCTAAGGTTTGAAAGCTTAGAACTATTTGAGGACAGGAAATAAGGGGAGAACTTGTCTGGGCTTCTGTGAGAGGGCCATAGTGGACATAGCATAATGCTTCTTGGTGCTGAACATAATTGATCTGTGTTGCAGGCTTGGAAGCGTTGGTGTACCCAAATCCTTTCTGCTCTCAGGTATGTATATGAGAGGAGCTTTTGGGTGCAGGCATCACCCTCCGTCTCATTTTTGAGCTTCCATCTACTTGTTTACTTGCCTATTTATCTGATGTCATCTTCAGTATGGGGTAGCCAGTGGAGGGAGTAAGGGGGGCGGGGATGAGGTTTTAAACTGTATTTTAGTAATGCATCTTATCGTATTTTTATTATTATATGTTTTGTTGGATGTGGTTTTAGTTGTTGTGAACTGCCTTGAGCCCATATAGAGAGGGGCAGTATAGAAATTAAGAATAGTGGGAAATAACTGTGGGTGCCTAGATAAACACAAACACACCCATCTGTCCAAGCAATTAGTGGAATGGCTAGAATTTGCTATCTGCATGGGCTAGCATGGGGAGGGTTTCCAGAGAGTAGGAAATGTTCAAAAAACAGATCTTGGAGAAATTTAAGCCTATCCTCTGAGACACAGGGATTTTCACAGGTTGAGGACGATGCTGTGTGGCGGAGTCTTGCTAGTCCTGTGAACTTGGTCTTGGAAGACTCAGAGGGATTTGGTCTGCCTTAGGTCTTCCCTTCGAAAGCATCACAGAGATGGGGATTATGACAGAACTCTATTCCTGGTTCTGTAGGGTTTATAGTGTGACTCGTTTGCTATCCCACTCTCCCCCCTGCGGTGTTGAAGGCTTTGGTTTTGCACCCTTCCCATCAGCTGTTACCTTTTGGTTTGTGAGCATGCATATTGGCCAAGGATAGCCAGTTCCTCCTCCTTTGAGGCTGCTTGGGTGCCATATGAAACCGGCTCCTAGTTTGGTGTATCTAGCATGACCCGCTGGAACTCAGCCAGGTCTGTTTTTCCCTTGTGTTTCCTTTCCAGTTACCTCCACTCCTGTGACCCCCCAATTATTCATGGAAACTTGACTTGCGACACCATCTTTATCCAGCACAATGGGCTGATCAAGATCGGGTCAGGTAAGACTGTACTGGGGATGGGGTGGTCACTGTCCGTGAGGAGACATTTTGAGAGGAAACGGCACTTGATACTTCCATTTTGCTGCTGGGTTAGAAAGTTTGGCTTGCTGTTTGCCCTGCTCTTGGAACTGGTTCATACACCAGCCCTGGGCAAGATGAGACCAAGGGGAAGGACTAACGGGGAACTCATCTGCTGCCTGTAGGATTCTGTAACCTGACTGGGGCCTCTGTTTATAGCAAATGGTGCTGACCTCTGGAAACCTCCTGGAAACCTCTGCTGCCTGAGGACACTCTGCCCTGAGCTGCTCCTATTGCAGGCTGCCCCAATATCCCTTCTGCTTTCTACTCCATAGGAAAAGCCAGGAGGTGATCAGAATGCTGAGCCGCTTTGCCCTGTGCTTTTGCCCTCTTGGAATAGAGACAGGGAACTCTGCTGCTATTCATCTCTGACCCTGTGCTGCCATCTTTTGATCTCTGTCCTCCAGGCAGCAGCTCCCTGGAGATCTGGGGCATGGGGCTGGCATTCTGGGCTCTCAAGGGAGTGCTCTTTGTTCTTGGCAGTCTCCATGCCAGTCTTGTGCTTTTGTCATTCTGTGTACAGCTCTGGCAGGGCTGAGTGTCAGCCAGTGGGGTAGTAGGGGATGGGTGGCTAGAGTTGTTGGGCTTCTTCCCAAGCAAATACAGTTGCCAGAGCAGCTTGGGATGTCATCAGTCTCAACTTGGGAGTCCTTTAAGCAAGCAAAGTGTTTTTGTTGTGTGGTGCTGTCAGCTGCTCTGGTTTATGTTCCCTCTTGTGCCTCTTCTGCTGTGGCTACCTGTGGATCCTCTCTAGTAAAATGGATTGTATCATTTTAGTTCTTGGAAATCCTTCCTGGATTCTCTTTGGCATTTGAGGTAGGCGAGTTCAGAAATTTCTTCTCTCTCCCCTGAACACTTCTGTCATGGGCAAGCTGGATGAGTAATCTGGGAGAAACATTAATTGCCTTATATTATCCATAGTGTTCGCTTATGTTGGCTAACAATCTAACAGGAGTGGGGGTATAAACTACTGGGTGGGCTAGAGATGGTCCAAAGAACTCTTGGCACAGTGCCAAATAAATTTCCCAGAATTCTTTCAGGGTGTCATGGATGGCAAACTGGTATAAAACCATTTGATTGTACATCTACCTAGATATGCAGGTATTTGTGGGGCTATGGGAGTATGCTGTTCTTATGTATGGTAGGGGGAGGGGATAGGGTACATTATGGACTTGTCCTTTTGCCATTGAGCCCCAAAACATCTCTGAGAAAGCCCATCTAGGTTTGCAGAAATGCCACATCTAGTCCCCAGGAGGTATGCCTTGGTACTGCCTTTCAGAAATACAAGTGTTGCCATGCTGGATCAGCTAAAATAGTCTAACAGGACACCGCTGTGAAGCTTTTGCTTGTTCTTTGTCTGCCACTTTGGGTGCTCTGAGCTATACCGCTTCTAAACATGGTGGTTCCATCCTTGGGTATAATGGCTAACAACTGTCAATACACCGGCTCTTGTATGGAAAAAAACAGTGTGCTTATTTTGCCTTACAGTAGTAAATTCCATAAGTTAAATATGTGTTACCTCTGGAGAGAAGTGAAATGTGAAAGGGCACAACGTTCTATGAAGCAAAGTCCAGGACTATATTTTCATGAAAGCTGTAACACTTGATTCCTTCCTTTCAAGTTATCATGTGGGAAAAGGTCACACAGCTCTGTGGCAAGGATTTCCAAACTCAGCTGATCAACCAGTCTCTGCTCCTCAAATGCCACACTTGGGGGAAGGAGGATTGCTTGGGACCTAGAACAAGAACTGAGTTCAGAGGTCTTCAATGTCTGTTAGCAGAACCTTCTTTACTATGCATCACATATTTAAGGGCAGTGGATCTGCTGGAGTGTATTTCCCTCTCTCCTAGTTGTACATCTTCTTTTTCTTCTAGAGGAGGCAATTCCATCTGCCAAGTATTGGGTCCTTAACGTGATAAAGAGGGCTATTCGAATTAAAAGTCCAGAGAAAAGAAGCCTTCAACCAGCTGGCTATTCAACTCTCTTTTATTATTATTTCAAAAATGATTTATTATGTATTTATGTTTGGTATTAGCTTTGTATTTCATATACCCCCTGTGCCCAAGAGCGGTTAAGAAACCTCCATTAAACTTTTAGCCCACAAGGACTGTTTATATGAAATAACTGAAGAGAATTAAGACACATTATGTACAAAAGGAACAGCACTGACAAAGAGTGAAATTGAAAATGGCCAATTGAAAAATTCATCTTTATCTGGAACCTGTTTTGGTTAATATTTTAGTTTATTTTCACATGAATATGAAGTGAATATCTATTTTGAAATAGAAAGTTAGTACCAAACGTAAATACATAATAAATAATTTTTAAAAAAATAACAATAAAAAGGGAGAGATTTTGATAAGCATTGAGCCCTCGGCAAAGGATGCTACTTGGAATTGTGTTTTGGGAGGAAACTCTACTGATTTGAGGATCTCTGTATGGATTAAAAGTCCCTCGTTTGCAGCATGGTGAAGTTTTCTGGCTGGCCCAGCCTTACGGTAGGAAACCGGGGTGGGGGGGGGGAGGCATGTCTTAAGTAAGAACCAGTGGAATGATTGATTACCATTTCAGACTTTATAAGAAATCAGATCCTCAAGTGGCATCTCTTGCAAAAAAACCTCTTTGTCAGATTTGTACACCTCCATCAATTATAGCAGAGTTTGCAAGGCCATTTTTTTAAAAGCAGGAAGCAACATTTCTGTTTAACCAAGAACGTAGAATGACTTTACTGGCTGGACCTGTCTAGCTGGAATGGCAGCTGGATTCTTGAGCAAACTCAGTGGCCAGCTACGGGAAATCATACAGCACCTGTCTCGCAAGGCCATGTGAAGGAACAACAAATGACATGATGACTGAAAGCTGCTGAGAGCATGCCAGCCTGGGGGCACCTTGCACAACGGCTTCTTCTGTCACTTCCAAGTTAATGAAATTCTGAGATTCTTGAATGGGGACCGGTTACTGGCGCTCTCTCCTTTTCCATCCCTCTCTCTCTTTACCTGGAACGCACAAGATCCGTATCTTCTGCATTGCTATCAGAAAGGAAAAATCATTGCTTCAATGGCAAAGCAAGGAAAGACTCTTGCCAGGTCTGCTCTGAGAAGAATACTTGGTGGTTGGGTGAGATATCTGCCTAGGGAGAGCCATGTCTGTCGACCTCAGGCAACCATCAAGAAGTGCGCTGTGGATTCATTCTGGAAGCAAACTTAAAGGTTGTGGTTCCACTCTTGATGGGGCAGGGCCTGTCATGGCTCTGTCTGGAGGGAGAAAGTTGCTGCCTTGGCGACTCTGATGCGTTTCCCGAATTCTACTTGAATGCTGTCTAGGTTGTGAACAGTCTGGGTTGAATTCGTTCCAGATGTTTGCAACTGCTGAATTGCTCGACTTGGACAGGCGATGTTGTTGACTGCCCTGTTCCACATCCATGTCGGTGTTGACCTCTTGCAAGCAAACTCAGCCTTCATGTGACCATTTTTGTATTGAGCGATGAGTAAGCCAGATCAGAGTGCATTTTTCATTCTGCTTGAAGAACCCCAAAGAAACAAACCTCTTGATCTGAAGCTGCAATTATTTTTTCTTCCCAAAATGGGGCATGAAATGTGAGGACTGATGCCTACTTTTGGGGAATCGAGGCTTGTCCTGACAACCATTCCCTCTACATATGGAGCAGATTGGCCTGTGGGCATGAATGGGTGAGCAGTACTATTGTAAGGATCAGCTCACATTAAATCTGTCTTTGAACCTCTATCTTAACATCCCACATTGAGAGCTGGCTCTTCAAAAACGAGATTCTGTGTCTTCTCTTCTTCCCCAAATCTTACCAGGAAAATTCTGCTTCTGTGGAAGCTCAAGCAAGTGTAGAGTATCCAATCCACTTCTTGGTCTGTCTTTTCCTCTTTCCACCCAGTTGACAATGCATAAGGGGAGTTCTGTAGCACTGGCTGAAGGCGATACCATCCAGGAGGTTCCCACAGCTCAGCAGCTCAAGAGGTTGCCGGTGACACGCTAAGAGATGGAGGGATGACAACCCAAACTGTCTTGAGGCAGCTGATGGTGTCTTGGAGGGAAGGAGGAGGGAATGTCTTGGGGATGTCCATCAGTCCAGGAGTTTCCACATTTCAGTGGGGATGAGTGATCATATAATCGGAGGCAGGCAAGGAAGAATCTGCTGCAGTCCCAATTCAGCCGCTCCTGCACTATGTGAATTCTTAGAGTTGGGATTTAACCCAGCGGGGGCAGGGCTGGTTTAACTTTATGGTTTGCCCCCCTTCTGTGGCTGGTGGAGTTATGGGGAAATCTGTACTCCAGATCTGCTTACTCCAGTGGACCATTGGAAATTGAGCAGGACAGTTTGGGGGTCCCATTTCGGGGTGGAGTGGATGAAGAAAAGGGGTTGGGGAAAGAGACTTTCTCTTGTGTTCCCCTGTTACCGGTTTGCTACCAGGGCCCATTCTGCACACATTGGATAATGCAATTTCAATGCACTTTAGAAGTAGATTATACTGTTCTGCACTGGAAAATCCAGCTGCAAAAGCAGTTAGAAAGTGCATTATTCAATGTGTGCAGAATAGGGCCAGGTCTACAGAGACAAAAGACGTCCCTATTGTCCTGTCTCTAAGCAGGCCTTTGCTTTGACCCTTGTGTGTGTGGGGGGGAAGCAGGAAACCATCCAGCAGCAAACGTGATATGCCAGCATTTGGTGGCATGGAATATTTGAAAGGGAAGATGAAGTCAACAGAGAGGGTTCCTGGCCTGAGAAGGAAGGGTAGTCTCTCGTTCCCTCATTAGAGTTGTTGGTGGGGAGGTGGCTGCCCCATTTCCTTAGATGGTTCACCTTGGATCAGAAACGCATGTATGTGCACTTGCACTTTCCTTGGTGGGGGACAAGGAGGCGAAGGCAAGGACTTCTGGGTGCTGAGAACTGGCTTCCCTTGTGGGTTTGCAGCCTGGCCCTTCAACTGCAGGAGAGGGCTTTGCTGGCCCTGTCTCTCTCCTGCCCTTACTCTCCACTCCCGGCTGGTGGTGCCAGCAAAGGAAAGGCGCGCCACCCCTGCGCTGCTACCATGGTGACTCAGCCAACTGTTGTTTGGATTGTGGTGAAGGGCTAGCTGTTCATCAACTCGGCTCACAGACGTCCGTCTTGTTAATTTCCCGCTTATGGGCTGCTTCTTTTCTCTTCTCTCTCTCTTTCTCTTGCCAACAGTCTTTCATAGGATTTTTGCTAATGGTGAGCAAATCTCTCTGCTCTGTGATGTGACTGTGACCTAAATATATAAATATATATGAGAGCATCACTTTATATATATTATAAACTCCTCTCCTCTGGTGTTCCTTGCTTACGAGGCTGGCGTGTACATCCCTCTAGTGTAGCTCTGCCCTTTCCTGATCTCTTTGCCCTGGCGAGCTCCTGGCTGGAGGAGAGCCGTCTCTTGACCTCTTTACTTTTCTTCCTCTCCCCACAAAAATGTTAGGTTGCACTAGTCTTTCCCTGGCCCCCTTCCCCCTGCTGCATGCTACCTCCTGCATGTGGGCCTGGGCTTTCCTCACATATTGAGGAGCCGCCACAGCCTCCTTTTCTGGCTGTGGTTGGGGCTCTGCTTGCTGCTTGCTTGTGGCTTCTCTAACCCCTTGGCTGGCTGCAGAAGGGACAGTGCCCTGAGCCTGCAGCTACCACCTAGCAAAGGGAGCTTGGGTGAATTGCAGCAGTGAGGCTTGGAAGTGGGCTCACCATGCAGCTGGCTTAGCTGGGGGAGGAGAGCAAGTCGAAGGTGTTTGGGGGCTTCTGAGCTCGGCCAGAAATCCCCCCCCCCAATTCCCTGGAATTGCTCTGCTGGCTCTTGCTGCAATCATCCTCTTGAGAAGCGCTTGCAGGCCATTGCTTTGCCACGCAAGGGACTGCTGCACTTCTGTGACTTGGCACTGGATGGTGGGAGGATGGAAACAGGAAGGGCACCTCTGCTTCCATCATAGCTGGCTGACCTCACTGTATCTTAGATGTCTGTCTCTCGAATGTGTGCCTCTGTCCCTCCCAAGGTTGGGAAGTGGTATGTCTGAGAATGTGCTCCTCTCAAAAAAAAAAGGCATGCTAGTAGAGGCAAGGTTCTGGGATTTATCAGCTGTGCTTTTCAGGTAGGAGGGGTTTTTGGGAATGGAGCAAGGGAAGAAGTGACTTGGGTATGGGACAGATGCTGATAGTCACCTTGGGACTGCAATAGTCTCATTGACACAAGATGAAGAGGTTAAGATGGTTAATGATGTGTTTGGGTGACTGGGAATCAAGTCTTAAGGGTGAGGACTTGAAAGAGAAGCCTTCTGCTTGGAGTGTGTAGGGGCCATAAACCCTTGTTAAAGATGCTGTCAGCATACTGTAACTGGTGAGAGCTGGAATTATGGTAGTGGAAAAGTGGTGAGTACCTACCCAGGGTACGACAGAAAGGAGCCAGTAGAATGTCACCAACCATGTAGCTCCTCCAACATTGCCTCCTCTTGTTTACAGAAGAGGGGGCAATGATTTCTAGTTCCTTTCTTCCACTGCAGACTCTCACTTTGCTTCCTGTGCTATTCCTGAACCCCACTAAACAAATTTGGGAGGGGGAACCTTGACTGAGTTTCAGAATTGTGGGAAGCAAGTCACTGCCATTCGGCAAAGTCCACAAATGCTTTGATACATGCCTCTGTGCCTAGAGAGGGCCCTGCCTGGTTGCTTCCGCTTTGGCTGATCTGGTGTGCATGGGATGTTTTCAGCAGGGCTGTCTGTTGTATATGACTGCACCGCTCTGCATCTAACTACTTCAGAGGAAAAAAATAAGTACTTGTGGCCCAGAGTAGAGGCTGAGCAGATATTCTTGTGGTGGTGTGGTATAAAGATGATTCTTCTGGTCCCTGAAGTAGATGTGTCAGCTGTACTTCCGTAGCACTCATCCATCCCTAACAGAGATGCTTATGGCCATCAGGGGCTTCATGGCAGAGTTTTAGCAGCAGATTATCCATGCCCTATCTGAGCACCGGCTAGCTCTCCATGCCAGCTTGTGTTCAAGATGCTGTCTTGCTAGTTAATCTGAAAGGGTGCTAGCTTTGCTGTCTCCTCTTTTTCTCTCCATAGTTGCTGGCTAGCCAGGGGAGAGCTCCCCAGGACTTTCCTGTTCACCGGGACTCTGTCTTTCCTGGGGAGGTCATGTATTTGGTAATTGCCTGTAGGAATATGAGGGCCTCTTGGATTGGTCACATGTGAGCATACTCACGAGAGGGATCATCCACAGAGGGCTACAGGTGTTCAGTTTCGCAGGCAATTTAAAGCCATGAAGCAATCAAAATTAAAGTATAAGCAATGTTTCCTTATGCGGGATAAAACAGTGGCTCAGTGATAGAACATATCATTTGCACATAGAAAGGCCAGGTAAAGGATCATGCTGTGAGTGGTATGAAAGACATCTTACCTGGGACCTGAGTGCTGTTGCCAGTATGAACAGAATAGAACAGAAAATGCAGACCTTCATAGAGCATGATCTATAACTAGATATAAGGTGTCTTCATATACTGAGAATGAAAAACCAACTTTTTTACTTAAGGAACATGAAATATTGAATTCAACGACCTCCATATAGAAGGAAATAACTGTTCACTTAGTGGTGTTCTGTAACCCTGAAAGAGTTCATTTTATAGGAGTTCTCTTGCTGCCACAGAAGGAAAGAAGAAAAGAAATTGCCTTACACCATCTAGAGGCCCCTTTGATTAAACTGCACCTAAGAATAGCGAAAACAAAGGATTCAGTCATTAGAAATTAATATGAGCATAAGTGAAGCCATGTAACCTTGATAGAAAGTAAATATGAAAGTATGAAAATTTTGAAATTGAAAGGTCAAACAGTAAGGCAGTCAGGTGTAATTTACTTTCTGGAAGATCTGTTCTAAGATTTTCTACTTTACCAGTTTACAGAATTGTGAAATTACTCAAAGGTGCTGTTCAAATAAGTCATTTTGGAAATGTACATATACACTTTTAATCCATTCCTTGAAGAAATTGGAAAAATACAAAGGAAATTCCCTTTAAAATCCAAAGGCTTTTTATGGGTTTAATGTATTTAATGTATTGGTTTGTAGTGAATTATTGTGAACTGCTGCAGGCCTGTCTCCGAGAGTGGCGGTCAAACTGAATTAATAATAATAGTAATAATAATAATAATAATAATAATAATAATAATACTGTGATTCCATATTATTCCCTATTTTTTATATTTGCAGAAGAGGAAGAACTTAAAACATTTGTGACAGCTGAAGGAATGCTAATAGGGAATTTCCACATTTAAATTGCTTAGTTTAATTCCAATGTTTAAAGCACCAGATACGGAAGGAGGACTTTATGGAACTGTTAGATTAGATGGCAAAACAAAATGGTCAGATGAGCAACTAGTTAGAGAAGCAACTTAATTTAGAAGACAATATCAGTAACGAAAATTACAGAAGCTGCAGCTGGAAAGCATTTAAGAACACTAAGCTGTACAGAGGATAATCATGACAAACTGTCATGTGGCAAACCATGAATATTGTAATCTTTTTCATTAGAAATATGGTAGCAATTAAATGAGGCAGTTAAGAGTAAAATTGCTCAACTAAAAAATAATATAAATAAATATCATAAATAAATAATATTGAAAAAGGCATGGTGCTTCTGGGAACTCTTCACTGGGTTTCTGTTTATGTGCAGAATGTACAGCAGGTTCCATCCACTATCCATGATAAAACGAGAAAGATAATTAATGAAAAAGCTGTTAAAAGAAATATTTTTGGCACAGGCAGATAACAGAATGAGTTTATGCCCCTGACACAAAGTAATTATAGTCTTGTCTCAAGTCTGTTAGAACAGAGGTAGTCAACCTGTGGTCCTCCAGATGTCCATGGACTACAATTCCCATGAGCCCCTGCCAGCATTTGCTGGCAGGGGCTCATGGGAATTGTAGTTCATGAACATCTGGAGGACCACAAGTTGACTACCCCTGTGTTAGAGGAGGATTATTGGGGGTGGAGTGCTATGTATGTGGCAATGGACAGCTTGCTGGTTGGGTCACAGTAAGAAAAGAGGAATCAAGTCTCTATAGGGCCTGTTTAGGGTGGGTTTTAATAACTCTTGGAGAGCAGGTGTCTTTTTCTAGTATTTACCACATTTAAAGACTTTCCTATCTGCAGTCCATTGTGATCAAGTTATGCAGATCACACACCTGTCTTGTTACCAGTGCTGTTGGGACCTGAATTGCTTAGTCAAGGGGTGTGGAAGTTAAATAGCATAACACTCGCAAAAGTAAATCAGAATTCAAGCTTTTAAAAAATACAGTGGAGGAAGATTTAGAAGGTAGTGCTGAGTTGTATTAGTATCCCTTCCAACTGTGTGTTCAAATCAAAACACATTGGATGGATTTACAGCTTAAAAAAATCTACATGGTTTTGTTTCTCACTCTACCATTTATAAATTCGTAAAACCCACAGGCATGTTTTCTGTCAATTCCAAGGAAAAAAAATCACCTGACAAATATGAATTATGACATTCAAACAAGCATGCTTGCTTCATCTTACATTGACACTGCTGTTATAAATCAGCACAGTGCATCTTTAGAAATGGGAATATTTCTGCAGAGAAATAAATCCCTGGAAAACTTTCCACCACTATCTCTGCTTGGAAGACCTTTTCCATCCTCTGGTCCTAGGGGTGTTGCTTGCTTGTTAAATCAATGTAGTAGCAACACGATACATCCCTAAGTTTGAACGATTAGCATGAATTGGCTGTCATATTATTTTAAAACACTAGTTTGGAATATATTTAACTTGCAGTTCTAAAAGGCAGAATGCTTTAAATAGAACATAACCCCCCCCCCCCAGATTTCTGTTTCCTCCCAGTTAAAATCGTGGGTGTTCCAAATCTTTCTACAGTTATTTTTCCCTCTTAGCATCTACATTTCTACATGGGCAGTATTCCCTTGTAGGTAGTTTGGCTTCTAAGTTTGTTCCTCCCTCTCCTGTTGTGGCTTCTCCCAGCTAGTAGCATTTCTTTCCATGCTTCCATTTATCCAGCTTTCTCAGCAAGGTCTCTGAGTCTCAGGGGGCTGATCCTGCATAACAAGACCTTCAGTGGCGATACCATTGGATCCACAGTTCTTGTGCGGTGGTGCCCTGCTGAGGTGCTTGTATAGGAATAGTCCTGGCAGTGATCTTAGGTGAAAGGTCAGGGGAAGAAAAGAGCACCAGGGTAAGGTGGGGCTAGCATGAGCTTAGGCTTTGAGCCAAACAATATTGAGCGTGCAGCCAGAAAAAAGGTAGCTTCTTCCTTCCTTGGAGCTTTTCCCAGGAAAAAAAATGGCCAGTTTGTGGCCTCCCCCTGCCCCCAAGGGTTTGGTTAGAGCAAGCTTTTTCAACCAGGATTTCCTGAAACCCTGGGGTTTCTTGATGGCCCTGCCATGGTTTTCTGAATAGTTGGGAGTTCATTTTTAACATATTTTTAAAAATTATTAAACATATATCTGGTAATATGACTATATATGGTCATATTGAACTGCCCCCTCCATCCCAAATGGCCAATGATAAGCCTGGGGGAGGGGCTGCAGTAGGCGTGTCCACAGCTATGTTTCCCAAACATATTCTCCATATTCTGGGGTTTCTTGAAACCTGAAGGATATTTCAGGGGGGTTTTAATGGTAAAAAAGTTGAGAAAGGCTGGTATAGAGACTGGACTTAGACCCCTGTCTGTATCTCTCTTCTCTTCCTCTAAGAGAACTTCAACTAAGATTGAAGTCCAGTCTGTGTGAAGTGACCTGGAAGATGCTTTTTTTAGCTCGGGGCATGGAGGTAGGCAGCAGAGCACCAGAAGCAAGGATATGTCTCCTGGTTTTGAGGCTGTAGAGGTGTGTGTGTATGTGTGTATGTCTGCCTGCTCCCCTTTCTGAAAAAAATAGTTGTTTTGCTGCAGAGCCCAGGCAAAGCTGTATGCATTGGTGCCAGCCCCATCTCCCTGCCCTTCCCCTTGCAATGAGAACAGTGTGCTAAGCAGCGGAAATGCAAGGCAAAGCTGCTGGGAGAACTGTGCAGATGGGGCAGGAGCTGCCTATTCTGCTTTTGTGCAGTGTCCCTGACTGTCCTCCAGCAAGACTAAGCAGTGGCCAGTTTCCACATAGGCCTGCAATGCTCTTGATGGAGAGACGGCTTAGCCCCAGGGTTGGGGAGAAATGGCAAGGGCTTCCTTCTTACATTCCCTCCTTCTCACTTGTTTCTGAGCTGTGGGTCCCCTTTCTCTCCCTGGTCTTGCACCTTTGCTGTGGGGTAACAGCAAGCATGGGAAGGGAGGTGACTGCAGCCCCTTGTCCTCCTTTAAGCTTCCCTGTAGCTATGGACCAAGAGGAACTTACTTGAGCCCCCCGACAACAGAAGGTGAGGCAAGGCATTGCATCTGATCAGTTATGATTCTCCTCTCTTCTAGTTGCCCCAGATACCATCAATAATCATGTGAAGACGTGTCGTGAGGAGCAGAAGAACCTGCACTTTTTTGCTCCAGAGTATGGCGGTATGAAAGGGAGGGGGACGGAAGGTGGTTGGGGGTGTGTCGCTAACAGCATGCCCACAGCCCCGCAGACTCAGTCTTGGCTGTGGAGAGTGCATGGTATAGTCTCTTGCCCCGAGCTTGACTCCGGAACAGTTTCATATCTACTTGCACTCTTTCTCTCTGTTTATTTGTTCTGGTTCCTCTTTTATGTTCCAGAAGTTGCACATGTGACCACTGCCGTGGATATCTACTCCTTTGGGATGTGTGCACTGGAGGTGAGGAAGTTTGTAGGGGGATGCTTGTGTGAATGTGCATAGAACAGCTTCACAGACCGTTGGTGATGCCCTTGTGGCATAAATACTCCTCCAAGTCTTGTTCCTGAACTCCTTTCCAAAGAAGACTGAGTCTCTTAGGGGCTTTTCTTTTTCCTTTTTTGGAGGGGAGAAGGGAGTTGTGCTCTATGGTTCCTGCAGCCTCTGGCTTCTTCCTTCCTTCTCTCTGGGACATAGGTTAAATGAAAAACATAAATCAGAAAGAGAGGTGCTGGAAATGCCTCTGAGGAGCCACTGCAAAGCACTACTGCTGTTTTGGGTCCACCCTTGCAGCTGAATGTATGATTGATTGGCAGAATGGAGTGATATGAAGGCTTTCTGTGTTGTGACTAATTGGTGATGACTGACTCATGCAGCTCTTCACAGTGAGCGGTAAATAACCTTCTGTTTGCCAATGGTTTGTGCATCTGTATGCTCTTTGCCTGCAGATGGCAGTGCTGGAGATACAGGGAAACGGTGAATCATCCTACGTGCCCCAAGAAGCAATTAACAATGCCATTCAGTTGCTGGAGGACCCCTTGCAACGGGTAAGGATCTGGATGCTTCTTTCCTCCCCTGGGCAAACCTGTGGGGTTCCCCCTCCAGGGAGCTGGGCCAAGCCATAGCCTGTTTCCTTTCCAGGAGTTTATTCAGAAGTGCCTGGAGCTGCAGCCAAGTAAGCGTCCCACAGCTCGTGAACTCCTCTTTCATCAGGCCCTGTTCGAAGTGCCCTCTCTGAAGCTCCTGGCAGCACATTGCATTGTGGGCCATCAGCGTGAGTATGGTCAAGCAGAGGGTATATAGGCTGTGAATGTTGTCCAGTCAGAAGCTTCATAGTAGTTTAAGGATTGCTTTAGCTGATCCAGTTTCTCTCCAGCTCAAGGACTGTACAGCAGATAGGCCTCTAGGGTGTTCCATAACAACACACTAGACAAAACAATCAGTACAGCTGAAACTAGTATAAAATTGCAGCCACTCAGTGTGTTATTTGAAAACAAGGAGAGGGAATGCTCCCTTTCCTGATTTAAGCAGAAATGTCCTGAGCTGATGAATCTTAACATTTGAATCCTACTGATCTACATAGTATTCTTTAACCAGGAATGATGGTCACCCTTGTACCACTTGGAGACTGACACCCAGGCCATGAAGGGTGTGAGCATGGTGTTAGCCTCCCCCAGCATCTGGTACTCTAGGACATACTATCTCCTTAAATTTAAATACCGGGAAGCCTCCAATTCAGGAGAAGTCCAAAGGGATGATTGCATAAACACTCGGAGTAACATTGATAGGAGCCTAATAGAACTTGGAAAGTGAGGGCATGATGGCAACTGAATACCATGTGTGGCGACTAAGGGCCCTAGGGAGGTGATGATTACTGAAGAGGGAGATGCATTATAGGTGTCTATATGCCGATACCAAGATGGGGGAGCTGGAGTGCTTGGTGTTCAATGACAATTTAGTATAGTAAGTATCTCAGAAACATGCCAGAATGGGTAAAATCCTTGGGATGCTGTCATTTCTGGGTATAAGCTCTATAGGGAGGATAGGAAAGGATGGGTTGGTAGAGGTGTTGCATTGCACATCAAAGAGGACACAGAATAAGATAATTTACGAAGCATCAGGGGAAGTAACTCCCCAACAGAAGCTATCTTGTTGGAAATACTGGGCCATAGAAGTTACGTAAAAGTAGGTATGGAATATCACGCACCTGATCATGGAAGTGAAACTAAGGGAGGTGACTAAAGCACATAATGTTATTATACTAGGAGACTTCAACTAATCTCATATTGACTGGGTAAACTTGTTTAAGCCGTACTGTAGAAATGAGATTTCTAGATATCACAAATGACTGCGCTGGGACAGATGTTCACAGACAATTAGAAGGCTACAGATCTTGGTTCTGGGCAGGTCTTAAGAACTGGTGAGAGATGTAGAAGTTGTTATACCAGTTGTGAACAATGACTACTGTGCTATTGAATTCAGCATTCAGGTTAATGACAAATTACCCCTAAAAGTCCATAACTGTCACATTTGATTTCCAATGAGGAAACTTTTTAAAAAGCCAGAATAGTAAAGAAGCTGAAGGGGAAATACAAGACAGTCGGATTTCTAGAGGATGCTTGGAAGTTATTTAAAATCACCCTAGTTGAATCTCAAATGCAATGCATTCCACAGATTAGGAAAGGCACTTCCAAGTCTAAAAACCAGCATAGTTAACCATGGAAGTCAAGGAAGCTATAAAAAGTAAAGGGGCTTCTTTTAAAAAGTGGAAGCTCTCCCTTGTTGCATTAAACAGGAGAGGCCACAGGAATAATTAGGCATGCAAAAAGGAGTGGGTTGCTAAAAGCATGAAGACAAACAACATTTTTAGATACATCTCAAGCAGGAAACCAGCTAGAGAAGCAGTAGAGCCTTGGGATGACAAAGGAATAAAGGGAAGATGAGGAGATGGCAAAGAAGATCAATAGCTTTTTTGCTTCTGTGTTCACTGTGGCAAGTGTGGGGCAAGTCCCCAGGCCACAGCCCCTGTTTCCAGGAAGGGTGGCTGAGCTAAATTGAGGTGATGGGGAAATTAAACACGGATAAGTTTCCAGGACTTAAAGAACTCAGAAGACAGTTGATCAACTAACCCGTATGGGTTTATCACTAATTTATCACTAAATTTATCACTAAATTAAGCCACTGTACTAGAAGACTGGATAGTAATGAATGTTGCACCATTTTTTAAAAAGGGACCCAGAGGGGAAGCAGGAAATTACAGGCCAGTCAGCCTTACATTTATCCTATACAAATTAGTAGAAAATGTAATCAAGTATAGCATTGCTAGGTACATAGAGGGACAAAGCTGAGTGAAAATCAGCATGGTTTCTTTAAAGGGAAGTCCTGCGTCACCAACCTTGTAGAGTTCTTTGACACAGTGAACAAGCATGTAGTCACTAGGAATTGGCACACTCATTATTTTGAGTTCAGGTCAAATCTCCTCAAACCCAGTTCAGTATATCCTGAATTCCAGTATCGGTTTAGGTATTCAGGTTTAGCAAGATTTGAGAAAGCCAAATTTTTGGCTTTGGGAAAGCCAAAGGGCTTTGGCTTTGGGAAAGGCAATGCAGTTAAACGGACCTATATCCATATAAATGTCTCCAGACACCACCAAACAGCTCATCCTACTGAGAGACGTTTCTCCATAGGATCAACTTGGGCTGTCCAGGGAGGGCTGGTTTGAACAAACAGCTGAATTGAGCAGAGGTCAGCCCAAACTAATCCTGGGAGAGAAGCTTTTTCATGGGATCAGCTGTTTGTCAGGCTGTGTGGGGAGGGCCAATTCGAATTGCCCCCTTGCACAGCCCAACAAATAGCTGTTCCACAGAAAAGCTTCCCCACAGTATTGGCGTGGACTGTACAGGGGTCAGTTCTCCCCTCACAGCCCGCAATCTGGCAGCCATTTAAACTAAACCCTCCCTTTGGCTGCTAGCCATTTAAACTTAACAGCTGACTGACTGACAGATTAAGCTGTTAAATTTAAATGGCTGCCAGCCATTTCACAGCACTCTTTTGGTTCCCCCGCCTTCCAAAGGGAGGGAAGCAAAAAGGATCACTGGAACGAGGGAGCATTGATTCAGGAAGCACAAATAATCCAAATCGAAAAGTGAATTGATTTAGTGTTTAACTACTTGGCTCACAATTCAGTGAGAGAATCAGTTTGGTTTAGGAGATGATTCATAATCCTGAATCAGCATGGATTCAGAATTTTTGTTTTTGTTTGGCTAAACTGAATTGCACACCCCTAACAGACAATAGTGACCTGATAAACATTATACACTTGATCTTTCAAAAGGCTTTTGAGTGATACCTCATCAAAAACTCTTGAGTAAACTTAGCAGTCATGGGATAAGAGGGTGAGTTCTCTTATGTATTAAAAACTGGTTAAATGATAAGGAAGCAAAGAGTAGGAATAAATGAACAGTTTCCACAATGGAGAGAAGTAAGCAGTGGGTCTCACAGTTGGGGGTGGATGGGCACTACTTAATTTATTCATAGTGATCTGGAACTAGGGGTAAGTTGTGTGTGTAGGGGCCAGATTTGCAAATGGCACCAAATTACTCAGGATGGTAAAAACCAACAGTGAGGATCTCCACAAACTAGGTGAGCGGATGACAATGTGATAAATGCTCAGTGTTGATGTGTCAGGTAATGCACATGGGGACAAAACAATCCCAACTTGAGATATAAGCTAATGAGATTTGAACTTGCCGAGTTACAGAAGAAGCTCTTGGGGTTGTAGTAGGTAGTGTAATGGAAGTGTCAACCTAGTGTGCTGCAGCAGTGAAAAAAAAGGCAAACTCAGTGTTAAGGGATTATTAGGAAAGGGACTGTGCAATCTTTAGTTATGCCTGTTGCTCCCCATGTGGTTGCACTATAGATTTCTGTTAAGAAATAGTGATGCTGGATGCTTGTACCCTCACACCCTTTCCTAATAGCAGAAGCATTTCTTAGTCACCCCTACTTCAGATCTCCTCAGTATATACATGAAGATAGTATTTCTTCTCCAGTTTGCATCACTGTAGTTTAAACTTTCTTACACTGAATCTGTCATTTTGTGACTTGTCCAGCCCATTTACTGAAAGCCTTCTGGAGCTTTTCGGAGTCCACTTGGTTTTCCTGGCCACTTCGCTGGTCACTCCTGACTCTGTATTGCATATCATCTAGTTGGGGCCTTTTGTTTCCCCTTCTGCCATGAAAATGAGCCATTCTTACTCATTGGTTTCTATCCTTTAACTGGCTGATTGCCCATCAGAGGGTCTATTGAAATTGAGGTGGTGGTGCTCAGGTAGTGCTACTAGGACTCTTAGCTAGAGAAGGCCATCCCTGGATGCCCTTGTAACACAAAGTTTTCCTCCCTTGACAGACATGATCCCGGAGAATGCACTAGAAGAAATGACCAAGAACTTGGACATGAATGCTGTGCTGGCAGAGATCAACCATATTGACCGGGAAGGCATCCGCATGATGTGAGGCTCTTCTGGGAGTGCTTGGGGAGTTTCTTGGAAAGGAGGACAGAATGGGGAACCAGTATCCATCAATGATTTAATTGGCATATTTTAAAACATCCCCCCCCTGTGCCGGGAAGCTCAAAACAGGCACAGTTCTCTCCCTTCCTCCATTCTATCATCACAACAACGTTGTCAGGTAGAAAGGCTGAAAGAGTGACTTGTCCATGATCACCCAGTGAGTTTCATTGTGAGCAGAGATTTGTCTCTCGGGTCTTAGTCCAAATCTCAAATCAGTTTGGGGTGGGAGATGGATTAGTTGAAGATCATTGATGGCCTGTCTTATTAAATTGTTCTTTTGCCTTCTTACAGCTTCTCCCAGTCCCCAGCTCTGGAGCTAGACAAATTCTTAGAGGATGTAAGGTAGGAGAATTAGGGGGATGGGGGAAGAAGCTGCCTTTTCGGTCCATGGCAACCGGGGTCCTCTCTTGCTGCGGGTCACTGTGCCTGTGGAAAGGGCCCTGGGAAAGCTCGTTGCAACGGCCTTATTTCTTGCTGTTGTGTGAGCAAACTCCTCTTCTCCTCCTATCCCTCAGGAATGGCATCTACCCTCTCACTGCCTTCGGCCTGCCACGACCTCAGCAGCCACAGCAAGAGGTAGTGAAATCCCCCATCGCGCCACCCTCAGTGAAGACACCCACTCCAGAACCTGCTGAGGTGGAGACTCGTAAGGTGGGTGATTGGTTCACTCTGCCTCTCAGAGAGAGAGAGAGAGAGAGAGAGTTGGGACTCTGCCTGAATCTCAACTCATAGCCAGCTTCTGTCCCCAGGTGGTGTTGATGCAGTGCAACATCGAGTCAGTGGAGGAGGGTGTGAAGCATCATGTATGTATCTCGTCTCCCTCGTGCTCTGGGGGTGGGTGGGGCAATGTGCTGCTTTTGGACTGAGAATGGCAGGTGGGCTTCACAAGAAAGAAGCTGGGGTGGGTCCCAAGGCCAGGGATTGCGACTGAAAGCTCACCTTTCCCCCTTCTTTTTCTCCTCTCCCACCCACCAGTTAACACTGCTGCTGAAACTGGAAGACAAATTGAATCGACACCTAAGCTGTGACCTGTTGCCCAGTAAGTGTTTGTTTTGGAGGATGGGAGGGGGGCACTGGATTGGCAAAACATTCATGACCTGTAAGGTGATGCATATTAGGGGGAAAAACCCTACTTCAAATATAAGCTAATTAGGGACAAAGCCCATTGCATTCAGGAATACAATGGGTGCTAGATTGGGGGATGGGGGCGAAGAACTCTACAGATGGCCTCTCCCTACTCCCAGGACCTGGAAAGGCTGGAGGCCCTGGGCAGGAAACTCACTGGCAGGGGCGGCTCTCATGCAGCAGTGATCTGCAGCCTCTGAGCCTCAAGTGAAAGGAGAAGGGAGTGGTCAGGGGTGGGGGATGGAAGGCGATCAGCAGGCCACTGAATAGACAGGCCAGCTGGTTGGAGGTGGAGGCACTGAGGGGCTGGACAGATGCCCTGAGTGGGTGTGTTAAGTGCCACTTAAACTATGAGACCAGCTTCTTCTCCAATCCCTTACCAGAAATACATAGTGGTACAGGTGGGATGTGAACTTGCTGAGTCTGAGAGGGAAAAGGATCTTTGGGGTTGGAGTGGATAGTTCAAGGAAAGTGTCAACCCAGTGTCATGCAGCAGTAAAAGCAGAAAACTCTATTAAGAAAAGTATTGAAAATAAAAAAATATTATAATATCCATGTGTCTGTCTATAGTGCAGCCTCCTTTGGAATATTGTGTACAGTTCTGATCGCTGTCCCTCAAAAACGACATTCCATGGCTGGATGAAAGCCTTGAAGAGTCAGGGACTCTTTTCATAGTCTTATACTTGTTCTTTCCACTCCTCCCAGATGATAATATCCAGGAACTGGCAGCAGAATTGGTCCAGTTGGGATTCATCAGTGAGGTAGGCGCTCTCCTCTCATCCACACCCCTTGCACCTCTCCCACCTGGCAGCTAAATCCATCCTTCCTTTAGGTTTCTGGTACGGGTTAGGCTCATACTAATGCACACCCAGCAGGGCTCTAGGTGGGTCTCTTACCCCAGGCTGCCCCCACACCTCACTGCCCTTTTGTTCCCCATGCAGGCTGATCAGAGCCGACTAAGCTGTTTACTTGAAGAGGCATTCAGCAAGTTCTTCTACTCGCGGAACGGGGCGCTGGCGGCGGTCACTGTGTCATCTTAAGGGCTGCCCCGTTACCATCGGCACTCCCGCTCTGCGTCTCTGCATCTGTGTAGGATAACACCCGAGGCCGGCTGGCTCCACTGAGGCCATGCTTGGCTGTGCCTCCCGCATGTGTTGTAGCTGGGTCTCACAGACAATCGCTGCCACCGTTGGGGAGGGGGCAAGGCAAAAGGGGGGGGGCTGCGTGCCTCATCAGTATTATTTCCCTGCGGCCAATGGCCTCCCCTAGGCTCACATGCGCATGGAGTTTTGTTTTGCTTGAATTGTACAGAGTTTTTTTTTTTGCACAGCACAGAGATGTCTGTCTTTATTTAAAGGTTAGGCGGGAGGGAGGGAGAAATCGGATTCCAACCCTCATGCTGTCTCCAGACCCGCAGGCACTCCTCCTCCCTCCCCTCTCCGCCGTTGCTTCACCAACAAGGAGAGGCTGTCTTTTGAGCCCGCCTCTTGGAAGGGAGGCCCTGTCTGGAGGAGGGGGGGGGGGAGGGAGAGGCAGGCAGCCGGGAAGGGGGAGCAGCACTCAAGTTCCAGCTGCGAAAGGCAGTAGGTGGGGGAGCCCAGGATGCTGCCTGGGGCTGGAGGGCTCTGGGTATGTGTGCTGTCTCCTGCTCCTCACTTCTCAGTCTGGTTCCTGCAAGCTGGGCCCTCTCTCCGCCTCTCCTCAGCAAGGCAGTGAATTGTGCCCCCCCCTTTCCTGCGCTGGGGCCTCTCCAAGTGTCATTTCTGTTCCTATTTTTAATAAACTGTTTTGTAAATAAGCAACTGGGACCTCTTTGTGACTGGCTTGCCCTCGCCTGGAACTTGGGAAAGGGGGGGCTGGTGTGACGGCACTTTGGCTTCATACGTTGCTCTCCTCCCAAGGCCACTCAGCCCTTTGCAGCAGAGAAGGCAATCTCCGCTTCCAGTTCTAGATCATTAGCAGTGACTAATTTGTCCTTCCTCCCCTCACCAGAAAGCTCCAGATGATGCTATGTCCTTCTCCCCTTTTATCTGGCACCAGCTCTGTGAGATCAGCTGGGCTGAGAGGAAAGAAAACCAATTACTCCAGTTCAGCCAGTGAGCTTCCAGGTGTGGGGAGTGCCTCATAAACGACCAGGGCAGTTCTGTGCACCTCTATTGTGCCTTTGGTGGAGTTTTGAAAGGAAAAGGCTCAATGGAAGCTGAGGCCAGTTTTGATGCCCCTTCCTTATCTCAAGAGAAGCTGAGTCTGGAAGCCAGTAGAAACTCCTTCAGGTAAATGGGCTTGATAGGAAAGAAGCATTACATGGCATTCCACTCCTAGCCTCTTCTCTAGGCCCTGCCACCGTTAGCATCAAGAGAAGTGTGCCTTTAATTGTGCATTTTCCAGCAGCTGGATTCTGTCCCCAGGTCTCCTCTCCTTTTTTCTCTGCATTGGGAGGAGGTTGTAAAATGCACGCAGAACAGGCACCACCCATACAGATTCTGTGTCTCCAGTAGTTAACCTCCTCCACCGACTAGGGAAGTGTTTTTTGGGCATGGGTTTTTTGGACAGCACCTGGTGTTGTCTTGGTTCCTGGCTGGCAGACTTCAGGGAGCTGAGAGGCACTTCAGTGTCAGCACAGGTGCCTGGTCTCTCCGTTTACGGTTGGATCTTAGTTGTGATGACTTACTATCAGAAAGGATTTGGTTATCTAGACTTCTAGGTGGAAAAAAAAAACACCTTGGTGGTCCATCCAGTTGCAACCAACACGGCAACCCCCATAGCAGGATGTAACCAGATTGGATGTTGCCTGGACAATCCAGGTCAGGATACCAACTCTAAACTAAAGCACTGTGTGAAGGCCAAGTGCTATTACTGGAAGAATCGCAACTGGGATTGAAAACGATCAAACTGACTGTCTTGGTGGGATTTAGACCTCTGACACTGTGAGCCGCTTGTTAACCAGCCAAGTGCAACCCTACCTGGCATGAGGGGAGCACTAGTCCAAAGCAGCCACCTTTCAAACTACTGTACACATGCAGTGTGATCAGGGTCGAGTCTGCATGGGGCTTTTTATCCATCCAAATAAACCCCTCCCATCTGCATGGAATCCAATTTCCATTTCGATTTTGGGCACTTTAATTTTTCCCTCTGCAACATGCATGATAAATCCTTTCCCCCACGATATCCAGAAGTGGATATCAGCCTCAATATTTGAAAAATCGCCACCAGTTAACTTACTGCTCGATGCCCTATAGCAAAGCAGTCTTCCCTGATCAGCCAGGGTGTCAGTTCAAAGACTTCCTGGTACCTGGTTGCAAGGCTTCCCTCCCTGTTTTAAAGAGACTGTGCTCCAGAAGCCCATTCTTTCAGAGATTTGCTGGCTTGGGAGTCGAAAGAGAAGAAATAAAGAACTAAAGCGAGCTGGACTTCACCTGACCCCCCCCCCCCAGTTCAGGAAAGGTGGTTCAGCTTTGTGAGCACCACACCCTTCCCTGCTCTGACCTTCCCCAATCAAGTGCAGAAGACTTTCAGTTTCAACTGGTGGGGTGGGGGAGGGGAGAAAGACCAGGGTTCAAATTGATCTGAATTCAGCAGGATCGACAACAGGAAAAAAAGTAAGTCCGAATCCACCTAGGTCTCTGAGCAGCTGAAGCTGGGAGGGGAGAATTTTATTTATTTATTTATTTATTTATTTAAATTTATATACCGCCCTCCCCGAAGGCTCAGGTCCTCCTTCTCCATTATGAATTTTGCTGACTGCTAACACAGGTGGCTTTTGATAAAGGGCCACCTGTAGGCAAAGGGGCACAAGTCACATGGGGCAGCAGAACTCAAGGTGCCCTTGGGTTTTCCTGATGAGAGGCAAGGTATTGTTCCCTGCCCCCCGCCAGGGAGCATCATGAAGCTGTTCAGACTGTCAAGTTCAGTCAGTTGAGCTTGTCTTCGTAGCAGTTTTGTTCCCAGAAAAGCTCAGGGCCTTTTAATTTTTCATGAAGATTAGAGGAGGGGACCTTCTGTACATAACACTGTGAAGAAACAGCCCAGTCTCTGTGGTTGGACTAAAGCAGGGGTAGCCAAACTCTGGCTTTCCAGATGCCATGCCCTGGATTTGCTGGCAAGGGCTCATGGGAAGTGTAGCCCATGGACATCTGGGAAACCAAAGTTTGGCCACCCTTGGACTAAAGCCTCCAACACAGACACTGATGTAAGTACAGCTAGGTTCAAATCCAGTGGCACTTCAGAGGCCAACAAGATGCTGGAGGTATAAGCATCTGAGATCCAAAATGCCCTTTGTTGGTATCTGGTGAAGTATCAACGCTCAACGGCTTCTACTGCCAAAATCTTGCAGGTTTATAAAATGCCACTAGACTTGTGGATTTCTAAGATGTTTCTAAGATGCCACTAGACTCAAATCCAGCCATTCTACTGTGGATCAATCTGATTATCTTCTGAAACTGGTGTGAGTCCTGGATTGAGAGAATTCTGTTTTGCCTTCACATATGGCTTGTGAAGAATTACATTATTGCTGCATTCTGGTAGCCCCACCTTTGAGAAAGAAATTGTCCTTTCTCCATTTTATCTTTAGCTAGTAGTGTGTGAGGGGGTGTGTGTGTGAAGTATTACCAAGATCCCCCCCTAACCTAGATATCTGCTACCTGCTCTGATTCCATCCTGGCTAACTTTGCCTGGGTAGGCACGTTCTCCAGCTATGCTGATAAATGACTGAAACCTTGGCCAGGAGACTGATTCACGATGGGTGTCACGACCCACAGAAAGCAGTCCCGCAGACAGCCGTTGAAGCCAACAAAGCCGATTCCCAGTAAAAAAAAAACATTGGGAGTTATCTTTATTGAAGGCACATAGCAGGAAGAAGCAGTAGGTACACACAGAACCAGGTAATTGCCAAAGATGGGGGACAAAGGAAACATAACGTGTGGGAGACCGATTCCCACAACTAAAAACATTTGATCAACAAATGTGTGAGCTGCCAACGCCACTTTTCTGCCTCCGGGCCTTCAGGACATTTCCTTGCCACCCAGAAGTACCCTTCCACGGCCTGCCTTTTTTTTTTCACTGGGATCTTTGGAAGTTCTTCCTAAAGTCCCTGCTCTTAGCCTGTGGATTATTTATTTATTTATTTATATTTTTATACCGCCCTTCCCTACGGCTCTGGGCAGTTTATCAAAACAGACTGGGTCATGGAAGTTAAGGTGATGTTGGTATCCAAGGAATCATCACCACTTTAGAGAAAAATTAAACAGAGGAGACAGAAATATAGATTATACGAAATAGTAGGCTTAAATGGACTACAGGATAGTAGGCTTAAATAGACTACAGGCCTAATCCAGCAGGGAGTCTGTACATTTCACAAGTATTTCCAGATGAGGCAAAGATCCTCCAGGTGGGGCCTGGAGATCTCTTGGAATCACAACTGATGATCGCCAGACTCCAGAAGTCAGTTCACCTAAAGAAAATGGCAGCTTTAGAGGAAAGAAAAAACCCTACTTCAAATATAAGGAGGAAGGATTGGCAGAGCATTAGATCGCCTCCCCCCCAGTCCCTTTCACTCTCCAAATCTTCTGCAATGTCCCAAACCGGAGTTGGCAACCAGGGCATACAGGAGGTCGACGCCTCTGTGGAATTTGCTCCCTTGCCGTCCCGGCAGCGGCGGATGAGAAGCCGGCAGGGTCGCCTCCCCCAAGGCAGCTCGGAGCACCCAAAGGAGGATTTCGTCCAGCAGAAACTTGGGGGGTCACGCGTCACCGGTGCCTGAGGTGGCAAAGAGTTCCCGCCGCTGCTGCTGCGGCCAACTCCCCTTGGGAAGGCGGGACTCGGCCAGCAAGCCCCGGCCCGCCTCCCAGCTCCTCGGGATCGCGAAAAAGAGGCCGCGGGCGCCCACCCCCGCCCCCACCCCGCCTACGCGACGGGGCGGGAAGCCAACAGGGCCGTCGAGCCCTTCCTGGGCGCTGCGCCCTTGCCGGTCCTCGGAGGCGCTCCCAGCTCGCCGCCCAACCTCTGACCGGACCAGGCTGGGGCCGCCGGGCGGGCAGTGTCATGGGGCGCCGTGGCGCTGGACGGTGCGGCTTCGGTGAGGGCGCTGCCTCCTTCCCCGCTCCCCTGGGCCGCCAGCACGGCCCCACCTTGACCGCAGGGGAAAGCGCCGCCCGGGCCGAGGACTGGGCGCTCCGGCGTCGCGTCTGGGAAGTGCCGTCCAGTCGCAGCAGGTCTCTGGCCATCCTGTCGGCTTTTCAGGGCAGAGGCAGTTTGCAGTCGCCAGTTCTTCCATCCTGCTTGGCTCCCGAGGGAGAGCGGCATCGTGTCGGCCTGGGCCGCCCGGGTCAGAGCAGGACTGGAACCCCCCCCCCCCCTCCGGTCAGGCTATAGAGACAAGGTCTCTGTTCCAGGCTCCCCCGTTGTTCAGGATCCTGGCTCTGATCCATACATAAGTAATGCTCCTGGGGGCTTCCGCTGCGTGGGCAGAAGGGATGGGGCCGGAGCTTGGCTTTTGCGGCCCTTTCTTGCAAAGCCAGGGAAATGCTGAAGGCCACTTTGGGGTCTGGAGGCAAATTTCCTCCAGGTCAAGGATTCTGGGTGGGTTTTTTTGGGGGGGAGGGGCATCATCTGGGCATGGAATTGGGGTCACTGGGGATGGGCGGGTAGCTGTGCATTTCCTGCATTCTGCAAGGGGTTGGACAGGGGTAGTCAGCCTGTGGTCCTCCAGATGTTATTGGACTACAATTCCCATGAGCCCCCTTGCCAGCAAATGTCTGGAGGACCACAGGTTGACTACCCCTGGACTAGATGACCCAGGAGGTCCCTCCCAACTCTAGGATTCTATGCCTTTTCCTCAGAACTCCGGCCCCCTAACTTCTCTCCCCTACCGCCCCCCCCCCAACTTTTGCAGATGCCAGACATGGGCCCCAGCGACTGATGAGGAGTGGCATCTCCATGGTGGTGATCGGCCACTTGAATTTGGTGCTGGGCGCCATTGTCCACGGCTCCGTCCTGCGCCACGTGGCCCGACCTAACCGCGCCGTCACTTTGGAGTATGCTGTGGCCAACATCATTGCGGTGGTCTCTGGTTTTTTGGTGAGTGAATTCGGGAGAGAATTTAGGGTGACAAATCAGGTGCATCCAAAGATGCACAGAGCAAATGAGACAGGATCTGAGACAGATCCTTCTTATGGCCAAAAGCAGGTGCAAGTACGTTGCATTGTGGGAGGGCTTGAGACAACTCCCTACAAGCAAGCAGTTCTTGGGGCAACAATGGCAGTGAAAGGAAGGATGGGGCTGGGGGCTGAACCCTGGCACCCTGCTGCAGGACCTGAGCCTGTGGGCCAGTGTGCTCCTCCAGCTACCCCAAGGTAGGCGGGCATTTACACCTGGCTGCACCAATGACTACCCCTCTGTTCTGGTTTTCCTAGAGCATTGCTACCGGCATTGTGGCTATCCTGGTGTCCCGGAATCTCTCCCACCGCCCTCTGGTGAGTGCTTGCTCCTAGCCCGGAAGGGAAGCTGCCCTGGAACCCTCCCCCTCTTGCTTGGACTTTGCTCCTCACAAGGCCTTGTTCCCTCATGCATGGAGGCAGCGGGCCATCTGCCAGGAACCACTCCCCAGGCAGTGGCTGCCAGCCCCTCACAAATCTGCTGCTCTTTGGCCCAGTCTACGGGCATGCTCACTAGCTTCTCTCTGATGTGGGTTGAAAGATTGTGGGTTTGAGACCCAGTGAGTGAATCATCTGCTCCCAGACTGCCTCTGGCCCTGGCTCTCTCCCCGGGATGAAGCACCTTTCTGCCCTGCTCTTTGCACAGAGAGGCTCAGGGGGACGCTCCGGGTCTAACTGATGGCTTCCCTGCCCCTGCCCTTCCCTTTCTGCTTCCAGGGTTGGGTCTTGCTCCTGGTTGCCCTGGCCAATGCCTTGATCTCGGGGGCCTGCTGCGTGGGACTGGTGGTCGCGCTCTCTCTCACCGTCGCCAGCGGTGGCCGCCACCTCCTTGCCGGGTGCAACATTTCTGTCCTTCCGGCTGGGAGCCACATCATGACCAACGAGTGCCCTTTTGACACCACCCGCATCTATGTGAGTGGATGCCCACAAGCTACTGTGACTCCAATTGTCCTTTCACCTTTAATCCCGTGGCTCGGCCACCCGCCTCACGCCCCTCTGCCCCGCAGGATACGGCACTGGTCCTTTGGCTCGCGTCCGTAGTGATGGCAGCGACAGAGGCGGGTCTCTCTGCCTGGTGCTGCGTGGCGTCGCTTTCCCTGCGTGGAATCTGTCCTTGCCCTGCTGCCTACAAAGTGGTCCTGGTAAGACGGCCCTCCGGCTCCCCTTTGGAGGAATGGCTCCTGCAGGAGTTTCTTCAGCTGAGCCCTGCAAGATGCATGTGCGTGGGCGGGGGGAGTGTAGATGAGGGAATGCCCCCCCCCAAGCTTGACTCGTGTGCCTTCTCCTTGTTCTCTCTCCTTAGGTCAAGGAGACAGTTCCACAGGAAGAGGCTGCAGAGGAAGGCTGCCAAGGCGAGCCTCATCACCAGTTGCTGGCTGAAGCGGCCAAAAGACACTCCTAGGAAGGAGGGGGGACTCAGGGAAAGACCAGCTGCACCGGCCCAGGCCCACGGGGTAGGTGGGGACTCTGACGGAGTGGTGTTCGGTCCAGAGCCAGCCTGGCTGCAGCCTAGCCCTGCCCTGCCCTGCCCTACCTGAGGTGGCTCCTACTCCAAACTAGAGAAGAACTGTGAAGGAAGAGGAATGGCTTCTGTAAAGGCTGTTTTGCAAAAAGCAAAAGAGATGTCAAGAAGCCAGATTACCAGGTCTGGCCAACCCACAGCCCAGCCACTCACGCATGAGGCAGATTCCCAGAGCAGATCCCTGCCTAGTTTTAGAGTCAACTTTTACGCAATAAATTATGCAGAGCAAAAAGATGAATATAGTCTGAAGGCTCTAAACTTCAAGGAATCAACCCCCAGCCTCCTCTTTGCACAGTAATCTTTGAAATCACTAGGATGCTTCTGAGTGTGTCAAACTGGCCTTTCCTTTCTACCATTATAGAAGAGCTTTTTAAAAATACCCTGCTTTGAGACTCCTTTGGGTAGTATAAAGTGACCCCTTCCCCTTCCTCTCCCCACAACAGATACCCTATGAGGTAGGTAGGGCTGAGAGGGCTCTGACAGAACTGCTTTGCAACAGCAGCTCTGTGACTGGTCGAAGGTCACCCAGCTGGCTGCCTGTGGAGGAGGAGTGGGGAATCAAACCCAGCTCTCCAGTTTAGAGGCCACCACTCTTAACCATCTGAAGGGAGGGACCAAATCAGGCTCATGACACAAACAGAATGGAAATGTGCCAGTTCTCCAAAATTCTTCACTAGGCTAGATGCTAAAAATAAATAACCACTTCCTTATGCTAGAAGCTCCTTGAAGGTGAACTCTGTAGCTCTTCAGGGGATGGGGACCTCTCCCTGTGCTACGTTTTCTGCTTGCAAGGAGATTGGTTTTAGGGACTGGCGTTCCACAGTGATCTACCTGCTTCTACCCTCTCACCCAGAGGCATGACTTGAATCTCAGAGCTCCTACCTTTTCACAGCTTAAATAGAATCAGCATGTATCAGTCATATGAGTAAGCTGAGAAACGTAAAAAGATATATTAACAATAACATCCAAACTTCTAAACAGCTTACCTTGGCTTCCCCTCTTCCTCAACCAGGGCAGGATTCAAAGCCCCATCAATGTAGGGACTGGGGAGACATGAATGTTCCCATCCTATGTCTAAGGGCATCAGTGCAGAAGCACCTTACAGAGCAACCAGGTTTGAATCCCAGATTCATAGAGTTGGAAGGGACTTCCAGGGTCATCTAGTCCAACCCCCTGCAGAATGCAGGAAAGTCACAACTACTCTTGAAAGTGTAAACCCTGGAAATTTTGTCACTGTCTAAGGTGCTGCTGGATTTGAATCTTGCTCTACCTCTTCAAACCAGTACAGCTATCCACCTGAAACCATGCTACATGTATTTACTCAAAAGTAAGTCCCACTTTGCTCATTCGGACCCTCTCCAGTAAGTGTGCATAGAAGAAGAGGAAGAAGAAGAGTTGGTTCTTATATGCCACTTTTCTCTACCCGAAGGAGTCTCAAAGTGGCTTACAGTCGCCTTCCCTTTCTTCTCCCCACAACAGACACCCTGTGAGGTGGGTGAGGCTGAGAGAGCCCTGATATCACTGCTCGGTCAGAACAGCTTTATCAGTGCTGTGGTGATCCTAAGGTCACTGAGTTGGCTGCATGTGGGGGAGTGCAGAATCAAACCCAGCTTGCCAGATTAGAAGTCCACACTCCTAACCCCTACAGCAGAACAGCAGACAGAGCCACACACGCCTTGCAAATCTGCAAGTGGCTGAGTTCAGAAGACATCTGGAGCTCATTGCATGACTGGCCAGCTGAGCATCAGCGGGCTCTGCAAGGGAGTGAGGCAGAGGGGCCTGCCTTTTCTCTGCAGAGGCTTCTCCCTTGACTCTACAGGAGGCTGCTCTGCCATGTCAGGGCAGAGGTGGCTTTCCACGGCATAAACCAGGTGGGGTCAGGCCAGGAGAATTCCAAAGGCTGCCGGCTGGCTGCTGCAGGGAGAAGCCTGTGTGCCACTGATGGCCCTTGCTGTTCTTCACCACTACACCAAGCAGCCACCCAAGTGTGGAGAGGAGAGCACCGAGGCGGCAGAAGAAGGTGAGGGGCTCCCATCCCCAGCATGGTGCCCACACTAACCGCATCATATTACTGACCCTTCCTACACTTCCAGAATCAGTGGCTCTGTCCATGTGCAAATCACCTGCCGTGCTGGGCAACAGCACAGGCTGCTCTCCTGGGACAGGGTGCGGGTGCTAAAGTGGGTGGCGTTGCTCAGAGGAGCTGCAGGTGCCACGCCAAAGGAGCAGCATGGCTTCCGGGCTACTGAGTGAGCATCACTGGTCTAAACCCCAGTCAATGTAAGCTGCCTCCCCATGGGCTGCCCGGCAATTCTTGGAGATGATGGAAATGCAGAGGCCAGGGGGAGTGGGACAGGGGCCACCAACACAAAGACAGGGACCAGAGCGGTACTGAGAATATACGTTTAATGACTGGAGAATAAATAGTGAAGGAGGGGGCCCTTCCTGGAAGGGAACGTTCTGCGGCCAGCGGGAAGCAGGGGACCTCCCTGGCTTACTGGAAGGAAAAACTGGTGGTGGGCAGCCCCCCACACCACTGGTTGATGAACTTGAGGACATCCTGGCAGGCAGGGCTGTGTGACATCTGCAAGGGAGGGCAGGACAAAAGGCAGGGAGAATAAGAGCTGGCCAGGGCCTCATGCCTGGCTGTTGGAGGCAGCCTGGCCCGTCCAGCCCTGCTCCATCGCCTTCTGCATCCTTCCCATCATGCCCCCCTATCTGCCCTCACCTTCACGGACATCAGAAACTTGTTCCAGCTGTCCTTGTTGGCCTGCTTGCCGGGCCGCTTGAATTCCACTTTGTTCCTCAGCACGGGATAGCCTGGAAAAGGGGGAGGGAGATGCAGGACTGCTGAGGCTCCCTTGCTTCTCTGGGGGTAGGGGCCTAAGGTGCCCTCCTGAGAGGGAAGCAAAACTTTCCTTGTATGTCAGTTGTGGGGCAGGGGCTCAGCGTTTGCAAACGCTGGCAGGGGCTCATGGGAATTGTAGTCCATGGACATCTGGAGGACCACAGGTTAACAACCCCTGATGTGGGGCACGTGACCTGGCTGGCAGCCTTGGAAGGCAGCTAGCTGGAGAGCAAGTCACCCGAGTTGCCATCCGGTTATGTCTTCAGAAAGTTCTATTCCCCCCACCCCAAGTGGGTCTCCAGCAGAGTCTTAGATAGTAGGGCTCTTGCTCAATTACAAGTGGACAATCGTACATGTCAACTGATTTGTGCATAGATAAAATTTGCACATATCTCCGTAACCCTCGGCACATCGCAGGGAAGGGCAGGGACCCAAGTTGCAAAGAGGAGTTTCCTTGAGTGACTTTGCTTGAGGGGCATGCTGATGATGGCACACAAGAGAGGTCCTCTTCTGACATAATGCAACAGCATATGCAAATTCAGAAAGAATCATTTACAGAGAGGCATTCCTCCCTTTGAAAGGGAATGCCTCTTCCTAGGACGCCTTTTGGAAGCGCTTGTATTTTTGTTCTCTAATAAATGCGCTATATAAAATCCTGAGGATTTACACCGCTGCGTGTAAAAGAACCTGAGAACGGGACCAAGGAGGATGCGGTCAACATGGCTTAGGTTGAAACCTCAACCATGAAACTTCATCCAGATGATCGAGGGTAGAGAGAGCTCTTTCCGAGACTGCTTTTTGCCTCCAGGGCCACCACCCTCCCTGTGACCCTCAGCACCGCCCCTGCTCCCGGCCCCTCCTCACCTGTGATAAGGCAGGGCAGGGAACGCACACCTGTGCTCACTGCCACCAGCGAGGCCTCGTAGGTGTCCCGTTCGTCCCGAGGCAGCACCTGCTCCAGCCGCTGATCCATGGACATGGTGAGCACCCAGTCGCGGATCTCCTCCCGCTGCTCTTCCTGCCACACATAAGCAAGCCCTCTCCATGAGACTGAAAGCGTGGTCGGGCAGGAATGGACTATTTGGGGGGATGAGTACCTGGATGCGAGAAGGGCAAGGACCATCCTCCCCTCCCGAGCCCTGAGAGAGACTGCCTTCTTCCCTTTATCCCTCCCCCCCCTCACATGGTTGGGTGGGCACAGGACAGTGGGACTCACCACCACATGCTGCTTGGCTGGCAGCGGCACCTCATAAGGGATGTCCGAATTTTGGAAGTCGGAGTGGTCCAGAGCGTCAAGGGAGCCCTCCTCAATGGCCTTGAGAGAACAAGGGTGAGCTGGTGAGGAGGAGGGAGACCCCAACCACTCCCATTCTGCCACCCCTCCCCTGATGTGGGGTCTTCAGGCAAGACTCACGTCCGTCAGGTCGAGGAAGCGATTCAGGAAGATAAACGCCATGTTCTCCCAGCCAACTTCCTGGAGAGGCAGTGGAGACAGAGAGAGGGGGGCATTAGCAAGTGGATGGGGCGGGGGTAGAGCGGGCACCAAGTGATCTAGTTTGGGCCTCCATGTCCCACAGCCAGTATGGATGCCAAGGTCCAATAAAACTTTAAGGACTGGCCAAGAGACCCCAAAATTGCCCTTCTTGCTTCTGCAGCACTGAGAGACAACCGAGTGTAGTGGTTAAGACTGGTGGAGACTAATCCGGAGAGCCGGGTTTGCTTTCCCACTGCGCCCCAAGAAGCTTGCTGGGTGACCTTGCACATGTCACAGTTCTCTCAGAGCCCTCTCAGCCTCACCTACCTTACAGGGGGTCTGTTGTGGGGAGAGGAAGGGAAGGCAATTGGAAGCCGCTTTGAGATTCTTTGAGGCAGAGAAAAGTGGAGCATAAAAAACAACTCTTCTAACCCAGCCAGTTACTGGAGGCAGGCTTGCCAAGAAGCAAAGAGCTGCTCAGGTCCTCCTCCCTGGCCAGAGCTTTCCTTGCCAGAGTGGTTGGGGTGGCAGCTCCCCTGAGTCCCAGGGGAGTCAGAGTTGAACCTGGCACTGGTAGTCGTATCAAACATGGAAATGGTCCCAGAGGAAGGTGGACTCCAAACACCGCCCAAGGCAGAGCAGGCCTTTTCCGGGTCATGCCACTGCAACACCACTGCCCTCATGCGGCCACACGCCATGCTCCCCTCCTCCTGCATCTCTGCCCTGAACAGGAAGTGTGCAGGCAGCAATCCAACCCCAGGTAATAGGGGTCTAATCCTTCCTTTTTGGGACCAGGGGCCTAAACCTAAGTCCTGGAACAGAGCAGCAGCTCAGAGGCATAGGCAGCCACCCATCTGGATCACAAGACTGAGCAGAATGCTCCTGTTGGCCCAGCAGCCTTCTCCGTGCAGGGCAGGGATGCTGCTGTCTCCAACCTTGGCTCTGCACTCCACCCTGGGACTGGCCAGCAGCTGTGCCCTTGAACTTCAAAGCAACTTAAGAGCCCTAGAAGCAAGTGCAAAGAACTGGCCGCTGTTTCAACTCGCCTTGAGTAACGGCAGCTCCCTTGATCTAGAGCATTGCTGGTGTTGGTTTCTGCTCGAGGCCCTGGAAGCTGAACACCCTTTGTGCTGGGCATTGGACCTCTCAACGCCCCCCCCCTTCCCCACAGCCCTCTCACCTTAGCTGCAGTCCCAGCTTCATAGAAGGCCTTGTCTGCAGGGATGATATCCGTGTGCCGTAGCAAGGAGATGGAAAGCTTTGCTGCCACAGTGTCCTGAGGGCAAACGTCCTATTAGCTCCAGCCTTGTCCCACCCCCCACCCCCTGGCCATCGGGGCTCAACTCCACATTGCCTTTCAGAGGCGTAAGCCTCCCCTGCCCCCATAAATCCCCCCCATTTGTCCACCATGATCTGTTAAACCTCCAACTTTAACCCTCTCCTAGGGGCTTCCAGGCAAGGCCTTCTTTCATGTTCTTCTAGAACAGAACAGACGGCAGTCTTCAAGCAGCAGCTGGGCAGATACTTCTCCTGGATGCTTGAGGCTGATCCTGCGTTGAGCAGGAGGTTGGGCTAGATGGCCTGTATGGCCCCTTCTAGGATTCTATTATATGGTAAATACTCTGGTTTTGTACAAATGTATGGGGAGGGGGGCACATTTAAAGAGAGCAAGTGTTTGGAGACCATCCTTGTACAGCCAGCTTGGTGTAGCGGTTAGGAGCATGGACTTTCAATCTGGAGAGCCGGGTTTGATTTCCCACTCCTACCCCACACACAGCCAGCTGGGTGACCCTGGGCTCGCCACAGCACTGATAAAGCTGTTCTGACTGAGCAGTAATATCAGGGCTCTCTCAGCCTCACTCGCTTCAGAGGAAACGGAAGGGAATTGAAAGCTGCTTTGAAACTCCTTCTGGTAGAGAAATGCGGCTATAAGAACCTTCTTCTTGGGGCCTAGTTCTTCTCACTCCTCTCAGTTGTGGGGAAAGTGTCAGGGGAACACGAGAACTGCTAAAAAATATTTCCTCACAAAGAATGGTGGTTCTACTTCCTCACTCAAGAATGCTTATCTGAAATAGCTTCATCCGCTCAATGGGATGGGTCTTGAAGTGCCCAATGTTAACTGGGTGAGAACCTGGGACAACTGAATGAGGTTCTGCCCTGCTGATCCCACGGGAAAAGGCCCTTTTGCAAGAGATGAAACAGGCCGCAACACCAGTGGCTGGCAGGAAATTCTGTCCGCCTGTGAAGCGCTACAAGGCTCCTGCTAACACGGTTACCTCTCTGGCCCTCAAAGCCTGGAACTCTGGTTCTGGTGGGAAGACCGTGCTCTCCTTTCAGGAGAAGCCAGCCCAGATGGCCATCCTTGTCATAGCCCCAAGGGCAGCGTCTAGCTGTGGCCTGCCCCTGCCCCCCTCCACTCACCAGCTGCTTGAGGCTCTGGGCTGCCGCCCGCATGGCATAGTAGTGGGATACAAGGAGCATGGTCTCAAACTCCTCGTGAGCAGGCGTGTTGGCTTCACTTGACTTCACCAGGTTCTCGCACTGCGGAGAAAGGGAGATGGGGAAGCTACTTAATGTGCAGCGTAGCCTTCACCAGCCAGCCACACAGCTGCTGCCTGCAACCAGGAGTGTCACCGTTGGAAATTAAAGAGGTGCACTTGGAAGCAAATGGGAAAAGGCACAAGCTTATGGCTTTCCCCGAAGGAGGCAGGCTCTAGCCAGTAGTGGGGGGAAGGAGCCACAGTTCACTGGTAGAGCCTCTGGTCCCAAGTCCAGGCTCAAGCAGCAGCTCCAGTTTAAAGGAGCTTAACAGGAAGAAGACCTTTTTTTGCCAGCTGCTGCCGGTCAAGGTAGAGAATACAGAGCAGGGATAGTCAAACTGCGGCCCTCCAGATGTCCATGGACTACAATTTCCATGCGCCCCTGCCAGTGTTTGCTGGCAGGGGCTCATGGGAATTGTAGTCCATGGACATCTGGAAGGCCACAGTTTGACTACCCCTGGTACAGAGGTTGAGGGATCACAGCACTAACAAAGTGTAAAAGCACCTTCACGTTTTTGGGATGCCATGTGTAATTTGTATACAGACAGTATGTCATGAAACACCTGGGCTTTGGGCCCTTGGGAAACTACCAGGACTCCATTCCCACGGAGTTCAAAGGCAACCTCTGAGGAGGAACCAATGGGCGAAACCATCAAACCAGACAAACATACATCTGCTGGGCAGCAGGTGATGGCAAAAGACCCAACCCTGGGAAATGTGAAGATTGTCTCATCACACTATTCTTCTACTGCAAGGAAACTTTGGACCTGGATTGTGGAACAGGTTAAATCCAAGATAACATGGGCGGGGGGAAGACTCCCTTGGCCTTGACGGTCGGCTGAGGCAAAGTCATTTTGAGAGAAACATTCCTGTCCCGGAGAGTTCCACAGGCACAAAAGTTCATATCACAAGCCCCAGAAGTCTCGAGTTATAAACAAGGACTTCTCTTGCTTAGAACCAGATTTCCCTTGCCATGTCCTCCCTACAGTGTGCAGCTAAGGGGATACTTGAAAAAAAGAAGCTCACACACTGCGTGCAGATCTCCTTGCAGAGCTGCTCAAAGGCCAGTGTTCAGAATGGGTGGGTGCAGCTCAGAAGCCATGCAGTCCGAACTTGGTGCTCCGGAGGAGACGCAGAGAGGGCCTTGCTTACAGCCCTTGTGCTGCTGGTGCTCCTCTGGCCACAGAGCACCAAACGTGGACATGAACTTTCCCCAGCTACTGGGGACCTGTCCGATCCCTGTGCCACTCACCAGGTTGAAAAGCACATCTCGCAGGTCGGCCCAACTGCTGTAGGCCTCCGCGTTGTTCATGCCAGCCACATTCACCATCTCCACAAAGAGCCGTTTGTAAATGTTGAAATTCTGCAGGGGGAGGGGAGAAGGCTCTGGATAGAGAGATCTGGGAAAGCAAAGGGCATCAGACAGACCAGCAGTTCCCATCCCCTCCAGGTGTCTTATCGTCCCTTACCTGGGAATTGGCAGGCGTGCCGTGCTGGACGTAGAGGCTCAGGGCTTTGTCCCAGTTTCCCTCCCGGATGAGGTGGGTGGCAAAAAGGGCCACATACTTGTGCAACACCTTGTAGTTCTGCAAGAACAAGCAGAAGGCTGGGAGGTTCCTTGCAATGTTATCTGTCTAAGGCTCTAGGGAGGAAAGGGATGAGGAGTCTGCTGGATCACCCTCGCCCTGGGAGAAAGGCCTGGTCATTCAAGGGCTGGCTGTACTTTTCAGCAACCTCCTCATTTGTGGACTGTGCCCTTCGTCTTTCCCATTTCTTGATCATGAGTAAGAGGGAAAAAACCATTGGTGAAATCAAATAGCAACCAACCCCCTGTGCCAAAGTCACCCCTCAACTGTCATGAGCAGCCAAGAGAGTATGGATTGGCAGGCAGGAAACTGGAATGGTGAGGTTAGACTCTCCCACTCCAGCGGCTGCTTGTTCACCCTACAGCTAGTACGCAAAACGTGGATTCGGTTTACACATCCTGCACAATCCATTTTTGGCTGACCTTTGCCTTATCCAGGCACTTGGCAGCACTCGCAATCACCCAACCCCACTGGTTTCATTCCATTGGGCGGAACGTCAGGGAAGAAGGGGAGGCTGGTTCAATGTGCCCGGTCATGCCTGAATGCCAGGGTTCCCTGGAGCTGAGACAGCCACCCTTCTCAGGGGCCCTCATCTTGCTGCATTGAAGATCTGTGGCCAGCTTCTTTGAAGCAAGTAGACCAGGCTCATGGAGATGTGGGAGGCAGAGGGAATGTGGTATGGATCTGAGGGGCAGGAAGTCCCGCAGCTACCTGCTTGGCGGCCGTCTCGAGGCACTTTTCCCATTGTTCTCTCTCTACATACATGTCGAGGGCAGCCATGACATCCACTCCCACCAGCTGAAAGAGACAGCACAGACAGACAACACTGTGAAGAGAAGGGCCTTCCTAGTACCAAGAGTCAACTTGAGCTTAAGTCCTGTCCTCGCAGGCCACCTGTGGGGGCTGCCATGGATAGCCCTTTGCTCTGTCATGGGGGTCACAGTTTTGGGCCCCTGGAAGATTCCAGTTGACAGTTTCCACTGAGGGATCCATTGCCTCTCCTCCTTCCCTTGTCAAACAGCTTGCTGGCTTGCACTTATCTAGCACATGTGCATTGGTTTAATTAATGTTTTCATAAATGATCATGAATGGCGTGTAGCAGGTTTCACACGTCATTTCAAAGGCAACTTTAAATGCTGGTCAATTGTAACTTTTTTTAAAGCAGGACTTTTTGAGTAACATGACACATGTTGATGTGAACAGACATCCCACTGTAACCATTTCAACAGCAAAGGTTCGCTTTGTGCCCTTTCCCCTCCCTCCCTCCCTGGGTTCCATCTCACCGAGTCCACTTTGCCCTGGTCCTTGAGGTACTCCTTGTAGTGCTGGTCCACGTACTCTTCGTACCTGCCACAGAGGAGAGGTCTGTCTGTCGCTTGTAGCTTGGCAGAGAACGTGGCCCTCCGTGGCCCAGAGGCAAACAGCCTCCCCAACATAGTCCCAGTGGTATCCAATAGAGGGCATCCCCCTCCTGCTCAATGAAGTCCTTAAGAGCTTGCAAGGCAAACAGATGTACTCTCAGCTCTGCCTCTACGATCTTGTCTTTTTTAGACCATTAGTAGGAAAAAAGCTGCTGCTCAGTAGAGCTCAAGTCCTCAATTCAGTCCCTGGCATTCCAGTTAGGAGGACAAAGTTGGAAAAGGCCGTGTTCTGCCCAAGACCCTGCGAAGCTATTGCCAGACACAGAATCAGAGAGTTGGAAGGGGTCCATATAGGCCATCTAGTCCACCCCCCTGCTCAATGAAGGATCAGCCTAGGGCATCCCTGACAAGGGTTTGTCCAGCCGCAGCCAGTGTGGGGCGTGGGGGGAGCTCATCGCCTCGCTAGGCAGTCACAGCAGAGAGTACGGGGGCTCAGAGGAGCCATAACTATGTCTGTCTAATAAATTTAGAGTCCCGTGACACCTTTAAGATTAACAAGGCTTTATTGAAGGGATGAGCTTGCGTGTGGATGCACGCTTCCTCAGATACAATGTCATACATGAAAGCTCATCCCTTGAATAAAACCTTGTTGGTCCGGAAGGTGCCACTGCTTCAGACCAGCATGGCTACCCACTTGAATGTGTCTGTCGAAGGCAGCTTCACCAGGAAGAGAAGTTACCTGGGGTCAAGCTCCTTGGCCACCCGCTTGGCTTTGTTCCACTCTTCCCCCTCCATGAAGGCATCGATGGCTTCCTTGGTCATATCCAGGTTGAGGTAGAGCTCGGCTGCCTGAGGAGGAGTGCGGAATCAGCTGGACAGCTGGGAAACGTAGGTGTGCCCACACAAGACCTGGATCTGAAGTGCACGGAGCCAGTCCGGTGAGTGAGCTGTGCCCCACAAAAGCAGCTTACCACATTGAATTTGCCAATGCTGATGAGCTGGGGTCCCACTGTCCGCATCACCTCAATGCTCCGGGGCTGGCCGAGGAATTTGATGGCAAGCTCTGCTGCCTGCCAAAAGATGAAGGGTTCAAACCCATGAGAGGCCAGAGTGGGGGAGGATGCCAGGATGATCTACCATTGCCTGGTTCCATAGAATCGTGGAGTTGGAAGGAACCTACAGGGTAATCTAGTCCAACCCCCTACACAACTTCCTGTGCGAGGATTGCAGAAGGTGGCATGAGGGATGTACAGCCCTCAAGGCACTGGCCCGGGGGAACAGGGAGGAGACCTCAAACCCTGCAGTGCACTTAATTCCAGTGACCTTGCATGTCCTCTGAGCAGAGCCAACCTCCTAACTGGTTGCCTGAGATTTACACTGGAACAATCCTGCAGATCCCCGGTGGTCACTTACCTTCATCCCGCATTTCTCCATCCGGGCACTGTTGCCTGGGTCACGAACCTTCAGGTAGCAGTCCACAGCTCGGGAGTACTCGCCTGTCTGCTCCCACTCACGCGCTTGCTCCAGGATCCCCTCAATGCCCCTGCAGGCCAACAGGGCCTTGGTAAGCGTCTGGGGGGGGGGGGTGCGTTAGCATTTGGGCCCCCCTGTGGAATGTGGGGGCCTCCCCTCCTCCAGCAACAGAGCTGGTGCTAGGAGCACAGGCTGATCGAGGTAATCGCAGTCGTGGTACAAGGAGCTGGAAAGCTTTTGGTTCACAAAGGTGATGGTCTGTGGATCCCAGAGCCCAGTGACTGAGGGGGCCCCCTGGGGGGCTGACTGGGGCTGCCTCTTCTGCATGCTAGGATACTCTTCCAGGCCCACCTTCCTGGAGAACTGCTCACCTGGGACCCTTCTTTGCCGCCTCTCTTTCGTACGCCTCCTGCAGGGCCTCCAGATCCCCAGGAAGATACTCCTTGCAGACGCGGAGAGCATCGGCCCACATGCCTGCTTCCTGGGGTGTGTGAAGCAAGCACAGGGTCATGATCACAAGTGGGGGGGGGAGACTGCTCAGGACCCGGATGGGCCCTTTGCTCATCCTCTGGAGAAGAATCTCAAAGCTACCCCCCTATGGGGTGTGTGTATGTCATTCTTCAGTGCCATGAAATTCTTGGGCAATTTGGTAACCACAGTTTTGCACAATCCACACAGGATCGTGGGGATGTTTGCACCTGTGACTGCCAGCAAAAGCAGTCCAGCACGGTTGGCGCCAAATGACCAGCAGAGGTGCAGATGAGCTCACTGGGACCTCTCCTGCAGGATCCTGTTTGTACCCCTGCCCTCTCTTTCGTGCTGCCAACAGCAAGAGAAAGTGTGTCTCCTCCCTTGCAGCCTGCGCAGATTTAATCCTGCCCACACCACATTCTGAGCACTGCTCCTTTATTTCTAGGGGAACCATTTGTGGATGGGAGAGGAGAGGGAGTAAGAAGAGCCCATCCCTGCTCCCTGCTCTAATTCCCTGCCAAAGGCCAATGAGTGGGCTGGGGAGGGGGCGGCTCTGGCCTCAACACAATGTCCTGAAGCGCCCTTCCTGGGTAGCAGAGCTGGGCTTGGCAACACTCCACCCGCTCCCCAGCCAAGCAGTCCCACGCGGTCCTCCCACCTTGTAGTGCTTCACGGCCAGGTCGAGGCGCTGAGCTCGCAGAAGCAAGGCCTCCGCTTTCGGGAACTCCTTTTGCTTGAAGGCGGCATCAGCCTGGCCGACCAACACGATCACCACGCTGTCTGGGTCGTGGGTCTCGGCCACCCGCTGAGCAGCGGCCCAGTTCTGGGCATGAGCGTGCCTGGGGGGAGTGCAGCGGGACAGGATGGAGCAGAGACAGTCACACAGTCATGAGAAAACCGAACCGATCAGGAGATCCCTTTATTTATAATTTGGCTTATAGCCCGCCACTCATGTGGCGGGAAGCAAAATTTCAACCCCCACAATAACCCTCCATAAAAACCATTAAAAACCCTTACCGTGACATGATGAGGGCAGAATAAAATACCCTCCCCCCAAACCCACACAACAGAGGGCGTATTATTGCCTCGGGGGGCTAATAGGGAGCAGCAGGTGACCTCAATGGCTCAGGGAGGGGCCCAGATCGTGACTGTCCTGCCCTGGCCTCAACCACAGGCCTGGCGGAAGAGCTCTGTTTTGTAGGCCCTGTGGAACTGCAAAAGCTCCGTCAGGGCCCTCAGCTCTCCCGGGAGCTCATTCCACCAGGTCTGGGACAGGACTGAAAAGGCCCAGGCGAACCTCCCTTGGGCCAGGAATCTCCAGTAAATTTGCACCTGCAGGGCGGTTAGAAGAACATCTTCCAGGGGAGGTCAGAAATGGGGGCAATGAAGGCAAGAGAAGCCAGGGAGACCGTTGTGGGGATGGGGAAAGGCACACTTACATCAAGACTGCTTCTTTGGGCTTCCCGGCCTTCACAAACTCCACTTCTGCCTCATCAAACTTGCCCTATTTGTCAGGAGACAGGGCAGTTAATGCAGGCATCCCACCCACCCACCCGATCCCAGTCCCACGCCAGCCCTCCTACCTCATCTTCCAAGAAGGAGCCATACTTGAAATGAATCTCGGGCACCTTCTGCTTGAGTGAGAGTCGAGCCAGCTCAAAGGCAAAGTCAAACATGCTGCAGAGAAAAAGAAGGAGCTGGAGGGAGGGGAGGAGCATAACCTGCCTCCAGCGGATGGCAAGGGGTACTCTGTACACACTTAGCTAAGGAAGGGGTATGGCCCACAGAGGCTAAAATACTGGCAGGGGGTAGCAGGCCCCTGCAGAAGACTGGTATAATGCAGGAGGCCACAGAAAGCCCCGCCTCCTGAAGGCATTATGGGCCTATAGCTATAGCAAGGCACTCTGAGATCCTGCCTTGTGCCTTTGTGGGAAGGGCCTGTCAATGCCCAATGCTTGGATGTGAAAAGATTTCCCACCCAGATAGTCTGGAAGGCCAGTCTGGAAGGCCTGCAGGCCTAACAGTGTCCTTTTCCTGGTGTGACGCTACCCAAAGACACGCCAGACTGGAAAATGGCTCTTATGTTTTTTATTTAGCTGCAGCAAAAGACACAGGGGACTCAAGTCCAAAAGGAACCTGTGCCCAGAACAGAGTGTGACATAGGACTTTATACATTTACATTTCACTGGCTGCATCCCTGGACAAATGCCATCATTGCTTCCCCCCCATGCCATCTCCAGGTCCACCCCCAAAGTCTCCAGCCTAGCCCTGGAGTCCTGATCTCATCCTCTGATGTGGCAACAAGTCAGCACCCAGCCTTCAGGCTTACATTAAGAAGAAGAGTTGGTTCTTATATGCCGCTTTTTTCTACCAGAAGGAGTCTCAAAGCAGCTGACAAGTCGCCTTCCCTTTCCTCTCCCCACAACAGACACCCTGTGAGGTGGGTGAGGCTGAGAGAGCCCTGATATTCCTGCTCAGCCAGAACAGCTTTAATCAGTGCTGTGAAGAGCTCAAAGTCACCCAGCTGGCTGCATGTGGAGGAGGAGCAGGGAATCAGATTAGAAGTCTGCACTCCAAACTATTATACCAAGCTGGCTCTTAAACAGAGAATATTTCTCCCTAAGGAGCCTACCTGTGCTAAGCACTGTTTTATCAGAAATATAAAGTTAAAGAGATTCTTAAGGTAAAGGTATCCCCTGTGCAAGCACCAAGTCATGTCAGACCCTTGGGGTGACGCCCTCCAGCGTTTTCATGGCAGACTCGATACAGGGTGGTTTGCCAGTGCCTTCCCCAGTCATTACCGTTTACCCCCCAGCAAGCTGGGTACTCATTTTACCGACCTCGGAAGGATGGAAGGCTGAGTCAACCTTGAGCCGGCTGCTGGGATTGAACTCCCAGCCTCATGGGCAAGGCTTTCAGACGGCTGCCTTACCATTCTGCGCCACAAGAGGCTCTTATAAGAGATTCTTAATTTTACTCAAAACATTTCCTAGTATCTAACAAGTCGCCTTTGACACAGCTTAGTACCAACTCTCTTATATTTTACTGAGTGAAATATCATAAAACAGGCAACATTTGTTAATACAGAGAAAGATCTCGTCTCCATTAATTAAAGAAGAAAGCCCATTTTGAATAACTGAATGATACTTAGGAATTTGTAATCACTTCCTTCATTGCCTCCCCATCAACCCCACACTCACTTGTGGTCAGCTGCATGGTCAATGGCCATTTCCAAGAGTCCAAACTTGTTCAGGAGTTTCACGGCAGCCTCTCCGCCCAGACTCTTTGCCCACAAAAAGGCCACGTGCTTGTGGGAGTTCGCCCCGCCATGAGCTTTGGCCACCTGCCTCAGATCAAAGACCGGGAGGACTGAGTAGGAGACAATATTTTGCAGCAGCTCCCTCCTCCCCTGCCACAGAAAGGATGCCCTCCCTCAGCCCCAGGCAACAGGGGAGTCGTTTGGCATGGAGGACAGTGAGAGCTGCCAGCTGCAAGCTCTGAGGTTGTGCTTTGGCTTATGTGCTCTGTCTCCAGGTATAAATTCTGGGCATGGTCAGGGATGCAGTTGCAAGGGAAAGAACCAAAGAGTCCTTGGGCAGGCACCCTGTAGCCTTGGACCCCTGGATACAGGACCAGCCCAGGGCGTAATTATGTTCATTTGTTTTATGTAAAATATATGTGTTTCTTTTATTATATTTTGGATTGGATTCTTATATTTTTGTTGTAAGCTACTCTAGGCTTCTTCAGGGAGAAAAGTGGTTAATAAATATGCCAAGTACATAAACACTAGATCGGGGCGGGGGGGGGGGAGTGTAGTCACCCCCTGCAGGCCACTCCTCATTCAGGCATCAGAGGGTCCATACATGACCCAGCCACCCCTTCAGGGCTCAGCTGGTATAATGCCGGGAACAATCCTTATTGTTGCTACTGCAGTGCACGCTGGGAGCTGCCCTTACCCTGTAGGCCTCATCCCACATGTTATTCACTCGGTACATGTTGACGGCCGCCTTCCATTCCTTGGCTTCCAGATAATGATACTCCGCCTCCTGCAGGTGGCCATCAGCTTCCAGCTCCTGAAACCGGAATCCTGCCCGTTATCAGGCTGGCTCTCCTTGCCCCTGCCCATTAAAACCCTCTCTGGGATTCTCACCTTGCCCAGGTGGAGGTGCGTATCGCTCAACAGATCTTTGTGGTACCTGGCCAGCAGGCGGATCATCTCGTCATACATCTTGCACTTCTTGTACATGGTGATGGCCAAGTCCGGTTCGTCGACCGTGATGTAAAGCCTGGGGGAGGTATGGCGCTGAGAGGGTGGTCTCCGAGTGCGTGGGAGAGTCCAACCCCCTTGCCTTGTGCATAGCTGGCTGCCGTCTGCCCCAGATGACCACCACAGAACTCGAGAGCACCCCAAAGCTGGCAGCGCCTCTACTGGCAGGGCAGCCACAGGCCTCCCCCGCAATCCTAGTGGGTTGGCATTCCAGCTTGGGCAGCTGCACCAATGTTGTTTACCTCTCGGCCTCCTTGTACTTCCCTTGCCGCTCCATCTCCTGGGCCTGTGTGATGTACAGCACAGACACGTCCTCCGGCCTCATGCACCGGGATGCCAGCTGCAGGGAGACACAGGCCAAGATGATCTCCCCAGACCTCCCCCAAAGTAGGGTCTAATTTACCCCCACTCATTTATTTCAATGGGGCAAGCGATTCAGAACAGACCACATTCTTAGAAAAGCAAAGAGTTTCCCCTCTACAGCTGGCGGAATCTCTCCTCCATCTGGCCCAGCAAGATTCCACAGGGGGGCCTCCATTTGAGGGTCACCTGCTGAGCCAGGGACCGCTGCATCAGGTCCTGTGAGTTCATTTACTGCTGACTATATTGTGGATTTTATGGTTCAGTGGCGCTCAAAAACAGAGAAGACATACATCTCCCCGGGTCAGTGTCATGCACAAACGCGCAAGAGGAATGGGATAATCCAGACAGGAGTCTCACCTTATGTGCCTGTTCCCAGCGCCCGGCCTGTGTGTACATGTCAATGGCATCCTTGATGCAGTCCCCTTTGATGTACACCTCCTCGGCTATCTGGAGAGACAAGGGCCACATTAGCCATCCACACGGTGCCACTCACTTGGCGCTTGGGAGGGAGGAGGAGGGCGGGGCCTGACCTCGTACTCCTGCAGGGCTGCATAGTACTGGGCTATCTTGGGATAGTACTTGGCTCCTGTTTTCTTGTCCTGCGTGTCTAGGATGTAGATGGCCTTCTTCCACTGTCGTGCCCCGATGGCCGCCTCGATGGCCTTGACGGCACACCTGGAGTAGGAGGACACCCTTCTTAGGGCAAGACTCTTGGCTGGAGCCTGAAGCTTTCCAGGAGAACAGGGAAGGAGCGGGGAAGGACAGTGCCAAACCCACACACCACAACCTGGCCCCACAGTGCCCAGCACAGTCACAAGGAGGGCCGCCTGTCCCAGTGCTTTTATGTGCCTGAAGTGCCGTCCAGTCACACTTCACATAGCAATACCAAGGCAAGAGACATTCTGAGGGAGTTTGCCATTTCCTGCCTCTATGCAGCAATCCTAGGCTTTCTTGGTGTTCTTCCATCCAAGTACTAACCAGGGATGACCCTGCTTAGCTTTCCAGAACTGATGAGATTGGCTAGCAAGGTCAGGGTCCCCCTACCTTTACCTGGCTTCGATGTAGTGGTTGATGGCTGCATCCAGCTGCTTCTGCTGCACCAGGTGGTCCCCCCAGCTCTCCTCCAGCTTCACCACTTCAGCCGGGAAGACCAAACGAGCCAGCTCCACAGCTGCATGGAAGGGAGATGCAAGAAAGGCCTAAGGGGGGGAGGCAGGAAGAGGAAGAACACCAGCCCACTTGCTCTTTCTTGAATTCCTTGATCTGGATCAGGTCCATGACAATAGTCTTAAAGAACCGAGGGACAGGCAGGGTTGGAAACAGAGACAAACGCCCCATCCCACCCCCATGTGCTCAACATAGGATTTAGGATTTATCCAAGCCAGAAACTTTGGGAGTGGCCCATCTGCTCAGGCTGATACCTTTCAGGAAAGAGTTGCCCTTCCGGTAACACTCCAGTGCCCTCTGTGGATTCCGAGTCTTCTCAAAGAGCTCCCCAGCCTGAGACACAGATGGAAGAGGGGTTGCCGCTGAAATCCCTTCCCAAGAGAGACTGACCTGGCTGCAATTCTAGCCCCCACGTCGAAGTCCTTTTGAACTCATTTAGAACAAGTTTACAGTGACCAGATTCAATATTTTCTGGGGGTCACATGTCCCCTTGGTGCCCAGAGTCCAGATGAACCTTGCTGCACCCCTAGTTGCTTTGCCCTCACCTGGGAAACTATAATTTTAATTCCGATTGCGCTAAGGCAGAAGAGAGTGCTGTTGAGGCCTTTACAATTGGGAAAACCCACTGCGGCCCTTAAGGGAAAGTGAGAAGCATCCAAAAGACAGGCTGCAGATGCAAAAGAAGGGGACACCTCAACAACTGACCGAGTCTGCTAAGTTTCCTACTACTAGTCAGGTCTACTCAGAAGGGATAAAGGGAGGTTTGCTTGAAAGACAAGGCATCAGGAACGGCAACTGGCTTCCTTGTCAAAGCTCCCAGCTAATATACCAACTGGGTCTACTATGACCCTCCCACCTCCTCCTTTTCCAGTAGCAGAATAGCTAGGCAACTGTGGCTGGATGCTTGTATATGAATTTTAATTGTATTTAATTAAATATTTTATATTTTATCTGTATTTCATCCTAGATGTGATTTTATTGTGATGGAACCCACCCTGAGTCTCAGGAGATGGAGCGGTAAACAAATACAATGATAAACTAAATAATTGTGATTTTGGGGGGGAAGATCCATCATCTTTCTTCTGACTAATTTTGGCTTTGCAGAAGGATTTCAGTGCTTGTAGAGTCAGATATTTCCAGTCTTTCTGCATTTGGCATTTCCTCTTCCCCATCCACCCCACTACTAATCCCCAACCTGCTCTTGCATAAATATGCACAGTTCCTTTGTCTTGCTCTAAGGGTGAAGAGCTGGATCTTTCTACAATACATTAGCCTGAAGGGATATTGACTCTTGGTCTGCCAGAAGAGTTTAGCAACCCTGCCAAGGTGTGCAGGGATGACTCAAAAGCCTGGCGGTTGCCAACTGCAGGTTCCAAGAAAACAAGAGGTGAGATGGGAGCTGGAGGCTACTTACCAAGGAAGCCTAAAAGGAAGGGCTGATGCTGGGACCAGCGGACGCTTCCCCCTCTGTGTCCCCCTCAGAAATCCACCATGGCCTGACATTGGCTAGCACAGGGGTGGCCACACTATGGCCCTCTAGATGTCCATGGACGACATTTCCCATGAGCCCCTGCTTGCATGGTCAATTGGCATGGGCGCCTGATAATTGTCGACCATGGACATTAGGAGAGCCACAGTTTGGCCAGTTCCATTTAGTGCATCCTTCCCTCGCCCTCTACACCTCCAGCTCCATGCCTGCCAGAAGCCCCACCTGCTCAAAGAGCTCTCCTCGGATCAGAGCTGTGGCGATGCGATTGACCAGGTCGGTGTTGCTCAGCAGCTCCTCTCGTCCCATGGCCACCCGAGCCGCTTTGGCCGGCAGCCCTGCCTTCAAGTAGAGGCCGACCGCTGCTTGCAGGTCCCCTCGACTCTCCTGCACCTCCGCAGCCCGCTCTTCCTGCTGCGTCTGCAACAGCCACTCGTAATAGCCTCGGCGCAATTTCTCCAGGGCAGGATGGCTCTGGGAAAGTGGAAGAGAGACACAAAGTAAGTGCACCAAGAACCATTTGCCATTCTTGCTAGCTCGTGCAAAGAACCACCATCTCCACCCATGGGGTCGGCCCAGTGCAAGCCATTCTACTCCCAGCCTCCTCTTACTTTGGCCTCTGCCACTGCAATGCATTCGTCCCACATGTGCAGCTCTTGGTACATCTCCATGGCTTCCTCCACAGCATTCTAAATGAAGGTAAAAAAGGATTAGGTACAGGGAGGGGTTCAGAGGAACAGGTGGGAGGGAGCCTGGCACCTGGTCTCACCTGCTCTAGGAAGATCATCTCTGCCAGCTTGTAGTTCTTATCCAGCATGGCCAGGCGGACCCGCACCTGGTAATAGTCTGTGCCATCCCCTCCCTAAAAGGAAATGGGGCAGTTTGACAGTAAGGCAGGGAGCAACGCAGGCAGAAAGCCAAAGCATGGATGGCTCCCACACTGTCTGGTGAGGGCTCTTAACCACTATAAAGTAATCACCACCTTGTGTGAGTACAGCATCTGCTCAAACAGACAAGGGTCTAAAGCCCAAGGAAGAATCTGGATTTCTGATGGGAACAAACATGCGAAGCTGCCTTATACTGAATCAGACCACTGGCCCATAAACACCAGTACTGTCCACGCTGAATGGCAAAGGTCGTCCAAGTTGTCAGACTGAGGGCATCTACATCAGTGGTCCCCAACCTTTTTATCACCGGGGACCACTCAACGCCGGAGACCACTCACCGGGGACCACTCAACGCCTTTTACTGAGGCCCGGTGGGGGGGGGTAGTTTACTCCTCTACTCTCAACCACTGTCCTAACACTCTCTGATTGCTATGATAATGTTTAAACATCCCTTCAAAATAAGATACAGACACGCCACAACAATGAAGTGTGTTGTAAAGGGCTGGGGGGGATGAAGTAAAGGGCCGGGGGGGGGGGAGAAGGCGTCCTTCAGGGCCTACCTCCAATTAGTCGAAGGACCACATGTGGTCCACAGCCCACAGGTTGGGGATCACTAATCTACATAACGTACAGCCTGATCCTTTTATTCAGAAATGTGGGGGATTTAACCTGGGATCTGTCAAGCAGATGCTCTGCCACATAGCCAAAGAAACAGGTGAGGCTCCCTCCTTGGTATCTTTAGAAGTGAGGAAGTAGAAAAGTTGGTTCTTATATGACCCTTTTCTCTACCAGGAATCTCAAAGCGGCTTACAATTGCCTTCCCTTTCTTATCCCCACAACAGACACCCTGTGAGGTGGGTGAGGCTGTGAGAGCCCTGATATTACTGCTCGGTCAGAACAGCTTTATTAGTGCTTTGATGAGCCCAAATTCACCCAGCTGTATGTATGTGCGGGAGTGGGGAATCAAACCCAGCTTCCCAGATTAGAAGTCGCCACTCCTAACCACTACACCAAGCTGGCTGGAGAGGAGTATGTGTGCAAGGAAACAAGCAGATGCAGGCCTTTGCCCCACTCACATATTCTTTGGCCACCTGGTCAGCAATCTCATTGGTCTCATGGAGGAATCGGGCCTTGGACACATGCCCAAGAGCAGCAAAACACCTGTGGAGAGAGTTGGGAAGGCTTGAACTGCACTGCAATAACCAGGCCAGCTTGCTCTCAAGCCAAGGTAGCCCCAAATACATGTGACATTAAGGATCTGCGATCAGGCCTTCTAACATGTAGTTCATCTCTGAAAAGCAGCTGTGGGTAACACAAGGTCAAATTCCATTTTCTATGGCCGCTTTTAAAAGGTCATGGATCCCTAATGTAATGTCTAGCGTTTGGCCCTAATAAAGACTATGATCCTGGCAGCTCAAGACAGGAGAAATCCTGCCGTCGGTGTGGATACAAAGGGTCACCAGGTGGTCTTTGGGATTAAATCAGGCCACCCCCTCTCCCCAACACCTTTCGGCAATATGGGTTTGATTCCCCACTCCCCACTCCCAACACACCTTTCGGCAATATGGAGCTGCTTGGCTTCCAGCGCCAGTCGGCTCAGAGTCTTCCACATGGCCTCTGTCTCCGCGGACATCTCCAGGGTCTCTAGGAAGGCAACAGCCCTGGAAACAAAGCAGGAGAAGGTGGGGGCTGCCGCTTTTCACAAGGCAGGGAGTGGGGAGGGGGAGAAGTTGCCTTAAGGCCCTAGCCTGAAAGAGAAGCTCTCTGTGGGGATGGAGGGAGTGCTGCAGGGAGACAGATGGTCCCTTCCTCTGCCTGCCCTGCTTCTTCCCCCCTTACCTGTGGTAATCCCCATCATCGATGGCTGTGCCAAACTCTATCAGCCCTTCATCCAGGGTGTAGGACACCGTGTTCACCCCTTCGGTCACAATCACCTCCGTCTTCCCATTGCTTCTTTCCAGGTCCACAATGTCACCCTGCCAGGAGTCAAAGCCCTCTGTTCAGCTTTGCTCTTCGTTCCCTCTGCAAGCACAGGAGGGCCTGGCACCACTCAGCCCTCAGGGAACCTGGCCTTGCCTTCCCCTCCACCACTGGAGGCAAGTCTAATTGCTTTGCTAAGCTTCCCTTCCTCAGGTGGAGAGAACGGATGCTGGTTTGGTGCCAAGCCGGAGCCCAGGTACCTGAGCTGGTAGCCTTGTGGCAGCCACAAGAATCCCCCCGGCCTGATGGTTGTTACCTTCATGGGGAACATGGTGACACGCTCCGGAGTGTCAATGTTATACCACACGCAGAGGCTGTTTCGGTTCTGGGCCACCACCACGTCGCTCCCTGGGACCCACTGCACGTAGGAGCAGTAGCTCAGGATGGTGGTCTTGGTGGCTCCCTCGATGTCATACAGCTGCAGCTGGAGACAAGACGAAAAAGTGTCATGGGGACACTCGAGAATCATCACGTTGGACAGGCCCATACAGGCCATCTAATTCAGCCCCCTTCTCAATGCAGGATGAGCCTAAAGCATCCCTGATAAGTATTTGTTCAGCTGCTGCTTGAAGACTGCCAGTGAGGGGGAAGTTCACCACCTCCTTAGGGTCTGCAATGAGACTTTCTAACGTGTAGAAGGGGAGGTATGCTCTCGCAGCCTTCATCCCCCACCCCCGCCTCTTCCTCCAGGCCTTACCCTCATCTTCTTGTCCCGGAAGAGCAGCTTGTGACCCGTCTCGTTGAGCTCCAGCCAGTCAATCTTGCTGTCGTGGCTGATGGTGCCGATGTTGTAGCCGCCCAAGAGGTCCACTGGCGAAAGCAGAGAAAGGTCACCTGGCTCAAGAGCTCTGCCTAAAGGGAGGGGGCCAGGAGGGAAGGGAGGGGCCTCACTCACCCGTGGCTATCGTCTTGATGTCCACCAGATAGGCCAGCCGCTTGTTCTCTTCCATTCCCCGCTGCCTCCGTTCGTTGATGCGGACGCTGGGGCACAGGACAGATGGGGGTTACGACTGGGCAGGAGCTCAGTTGCCTCTCTCCCTCATTTCCAGTAAGGAAACGAGAGGGCTTTGCTCCTCACCTGATGAGGTGGGGGTTCATAAACTCGGTCCGCACAGAGCCCAGGATCTCATTGCTGCCATACTCCACCAGCGTCAGCTCCCCTGCGTTGAAGATCATGCAGACCTGAAGCAAGGGGAGAGATTGAGAGGGAGTTCGCTTGCTTTCAAAGCTCAAGGCTTGTCCTGCCTGCCCCGCCCTGCACTGCACTGGCCCTCACTCCCTAGCACTGTGTCCTCCCCCGCAGGGATAGCATCTGCAAAGAAAGGCTGCTTCTGTTCCCAGAGGCAATGCTGGGCGAGGTGAAGGCTGGCCATTCCACCCATTCTGGGGCTGCCCCTGTCCCGGCTGACTTACATTTTCGTTGTCGAAGAAAAACTTCTCATTCCCTCCAGACCCCTGCCAGGCAACCTGCAACAATGACAGCAGCAAAAATGGGTAAGACAACAGGAGCGCCAAGTCGACTAAGGCCCGTTGCACCCACATGTAATCACAGGCAGAATATCCTGTGGGACTGCAGCCTTCTTACGCCACATGCTTAAGTGTTTCCCATCTGCATGTGGCTCAAACACTCACACACACAACCTGAAGGCCACACTCCCACAAAGCAAGTGGCTGGCCATCTGGTGGGTGGCCAGCTTGGAAGGCATTGAGCTTTGCTTGTGGAAGGTCTCTGGTTTAAATCTCTGGTGCTTCCAGTTAAAAGCAAAACCTCTGCCTGGCACCTTGGCCAGACTCTCTAGTAGTCATGCACAGTTACATCACCCCCCTTTCTTTTATTTCTTTATTTGACTTTTACACCGCCCACCCAGCTGATCATGCACGCTGAGCTCATGCAAGGTTCAACAATTGGTAAACTCTGGCTGCATAAGGTTTACATTTTGACAGCTGATTGAAAGCAGTTGCTGAAAAATTAGATTTGTTGCCTTATAACAGTGATCGGCAGTTAACTTCAGCCTTATCTTGCTTTAGAAAAGATGAGGACATTTCAGAACTAGCCTTGGATGCACCGGCTTGATTATATCACAGTTAAGAGCCAATCAGTTATCAGAAAATAATCACATGATTAAGACAAATGTGATTTAGAGTACGATAACACTGGTATTTTTCTATAAGAGCATTACTTTGAGAAGCAAATCAGATTTATCTGGATGGAAGTCTCAGAAGATTAGGTGAGATTTCTCTGTGTGTGTTTGAGCTTATATGAAACTCCCTATAAGCAGTTTTAAATACAATAATATGATACCTGGTTTGCTTTAAAATATTACTTACTATAAAAGGATAACAAATATTAGAAACCTCTGATATGTTTAGTACTTGTTTTACAGTAGCAATTTTCACATGCTTGTGCTTTCTAGCACTTTGCCTAGTAAAGAGAATTATTCCTTTTTCCAGTAAAAGACAAAACACTCTGAAAATCTTTCGACTGGTATGCTAGATTGAGTTCAAATACAAGAATTCACAATTATCTCTTTTGCATTTTCAGATTTAAAGACAGAAATATCTGCTCCCAAGAATTTAAAACAGACAAAGTCCTTTTAGAACAGCCTAGTCCAGCTTTGCCAATTGGATGCGAAAGTTAAGACATCCCATGACGGTCAGAGCAGAGGAATAACAGCAGCTTCAGGTGACTTCTGCAGCTTATATGACCAGGCTTAGCTCTGTAAAGCTATGCCCAGCACAACCCAACCTTCCCACTCCTAGCATCAGAAACATTCCCATAGAGAAGGAGAAAAGACTGATTTATGCTACACTGACCTGGGCTGAGAAGAGGACAGAGTTGTAGCCCCCTAGGAAAGCTGGGTGGGACAGTCTGAACAAACACGCTGGCAAATCAGGAGAGGGAGACTGAATAAAAGGGCCAAAGCAGAGAAGAACCAGAGGGCTCCCCCACCCCCCATAATAGAACCTCTAGGGCCTGAAGGCTCTGAAGTGCAGCTAAAGAAATCTTGCATCTGGTCAATGAAGGAGGCCTGGGAACAGAGAGGCAGGACCCCACCAGAAAGCACCTGCAGTGAAAAGCACCGTCAGAAGGGCGTATCATACATGGACCTATGGCTTGGCCTAGCTGGTCTGGTCACACCGTGCTCACAGATCTGAACCCTGGCACACACAAGCCCTGCCAGGAAAATTTGTGTGAGCCATGTCAGCCAGTCGTACCCCCTGTTGCCTTTGAAAATGGAGTCTGCAGGTTAAGCTCCCCTGGTTCCCACAGGCATTGCACGGTACCTCGCTAAGCTTGGTGGAACTGAGATCCCCCAGAAGCAGGGTGTCTGAAGTGTGGGCCACAAGGTAGCGGTCCTTCCCCAAGATTTTCACCTCGTCGATTTCATAGCCGTAGTGGGATTTCAACACCACTCGCATCCCTGTGGACAGATTCTTCACAATGACCTGGGAGGGAAGTGGAGAAAAGCACATCATTGCTGCTCTCTGGCTGGCCATACGTGTAAGGCCAGAGGTGGTAGAACGCCAGCTAAGGATTCAGTTACTGCATCTGTTGCTATTTGTTTTTGTAAGAACATTTCTCTCGTCCCCGGTCATTTTATTCCGCACTAACTTCTTAGGTTCTGCTTCTTAGGAATGCTGCTCTTCTTTCCGCCCGTTTTTGTTGTTGCTTTTTTGACACGAAAGGAGCCTGCAGGAACTCACAGGGCCCATCTACTTCAGCTGTCTTTGCTTCCCCCACTCTTGGCACCTCTGCTGCTTCTGCTTTATTCCTCTTCCTCTCTATGCACATGCCCAGACAGTGCAGATTATGGTTTGGGGCTGGATTCACCCGCAGAACTGGGGCTCTCCCGGGTTCACAGAAAGCTCAAACTCAGCCCTTGGCACCCCCTACTCTGAAGAGCCCGCATATGTACATGTCAAAACCTGTCTCTTTCTGTTCGATATATGGCTGCATTCTGTAAAGAATCCCTCAGTCTCTTCTGCAGCGTGCTGGGCCATTGTAATCTTTTCTCTCTTCGGCAAGAGCACTGTGCTTCAAAGAGGCTTCAGGAAGGTGCCCCACCAGCCTTCTCTTCCAACCCCAGACTCAATGCAACCTCCCCCCACTTCTTCCACAGCCAAGCCGTCCTCGCGGCCCAAATCACACCCACCTGGCTGGGTCCCACGTATGTCATCTCAAATTTGTTCTTGTAGATGGTTCTGCGAAGACAGCAGTCGAACTGCTCCACCCCACCACAGAGGGTGCCCTGCAGGGACAGCATACAAAGGCATCAGGCAACACCACTCATGCCTTCAGTAGAATCATAGAGTTGGAAGGGGCCATACAGGCCATCTAGTCCAACCCCCTGCTCAACGCAGGATCAGCCCAAGGCATCCTAAAGCATCCAAGAAGCTCCTGTCCAGCCTTCAAACACGCCAGCTGGCTCCTTGGCCACTCGTGCAGAGTGGAAGGCCTCATGAGAGGGGCACCACCCAAAGGGGGCACAATTAACACACAAAATGCTGCCGCACAAACTTCATACAGACCGCACAGAGCCGTGAGCCATCCCGTTTCCAAGCCAAGGCTGTGATCGTGTACAGGTGAGGGATCTCCTTGGGCTTGGCTTCCTCCCAGGCACTCCTGCGGGGACTCCAGTTCAGCACCCTGAGCCTGCAGAAACGGGCGGGGAGACCCTTGATAACCAGAAGGGGGAAATGCGGCGCAAGGTGACTCTGCTGAATAGCACCTCCCCGCAGCACCACACCTGTCAAAGCTGCCGATGACCACCGATTGTCCCCCCGGGCTGGCGGCTGCCACCATGAACTCTTTCTCTGAAGAGTCTCGGCTGTAGTCAAAGGTTTGGATCACGTGCCCTTCCTTCCCGTAGGCCACGATCTTCTTGTCACAGCCGGCAGCCACGATGCTGTTGGATGCCCATGCCAGGGCGTAAGGGGGACAGGGGTGCACTACCAGCTTGCCCTGTGGAAAAAGGAGAGAGGAGAATGGGGTGAGGAGCAGGGTCCAAGCTGTACAGCAAGCCAGCTGAGGTTGCGCCCAACATCTCTCCGCACCAGTATTAGCTCCAGACACAAGCCTCGTGCGGCTGCATCATTCCATTATCGGCAAAAGTAGTGTTGTGCCATGGCCCTCTGACGGCTACCCAAAACAGCCAGAAGACAGAGCCAAGGAGATCAAAGGGCACTGTTCTGTTGGGAGCTATTCTATGATCTCAAACTGCAAGCGAAAGGGATGAGTGCCAGGAAGAGTGCCACAGGACACTGCGAGTGCACTGTTGCGGACACAAATCATTGTTGATCCTCCCAGCTGTTTGTGTAGATAAGCATTTCCAAACAGGGTTATCCTGCTTCCAACTAATGCTCTCTGGCATAGGATGTGCAAGAAAGGTGTCCTGAATGTCTGAGAGAGGGCTGCCACCTGAAAAACACAGGCACTTCAGGAAGTGTAAGTAACACAATGGGGCACCCATGGTCTGATATTTATTTTGGCTTCATGAAGGGATTTGTGGCTAAATGGCTGCGGGTTATGCTACTAACCCAAAAAGCTTGGAAGGAGAATGATTCATGCTCTTATTCACTTCACTGCCCAGTTCCCTTATTGGCTGCATGCCCTCTGGGCTCATAACCAAAGCAGTGACTGCCCCCTCTCTAATGAACTGTTCTACAACCCTGTTGAGATTTGTGCCTTCCTCCTCCCAACTCCCCAACAGCAGTGGGAAAAATTGCTTTGTTCCGTAGTACTGAAGTCACGACCTTGAGATCAGCAGCAAGACATTTAGGGGGCTTGCTAGAGAATAAACAGACTTACAACTTTATGTTGAGTTTGAGTGCAACATGGTTGCAGAAAGATTTTCTATGACATTTTCTATGAAAGCGCACTGCATCCAAAAGTCTGCAGGGTCAGGGATGAGGGAAAAAATGATAATACCTCAGCACTGGTGGAGGGGAGGGGTTTCTTCATGTCTAGTTTTATTTCCAGAACTACCCAACTAATGTCTACAAAACAGGTACATTCCACTTCTACACAATTTTTAAAGTATGCTAACAGAAAACTATCAGCCCCACAAGGCACAAATCAAGCACAGAGGGAGCAGCAGGGACTCGATCATCCAGACCAGTGAGCTCACAGGCTCAAGACAAGAGGTGCTCCTCTGCAGCCTATGCACAACACGCAACCACAGCTCCCCAGAAACTCCACTTAGCACAGGAAATGGTGGCGCCTGGGCCTGGAAGCAAACCTCATGTCACCGTTTCCCTTTGGAAAGAACCAGGTCACAGCCAACGCCCCCAAGCCACTTTGTGGATCTACCTGGACTGGGGAAAGGGGCTGCTTAAAGGGAAGAACCTGACTGCACCTGTGACTCGCCAGAGCCTTCATCGTCAAAGAAGTAGCGCACAATCGTTCCATCTGCGTGGCCAGATAGGATTCCCTTCCCTGTGGTGCTGCAAAAATACACAAGATGTTATCAGCACAGAGGGCTAGAAGGTCTCATTATCACAGCTGTGATGGTTTGGTGGAGGAGTGAACTGGGGAGCTCAGGACACTAGGAGTCTAAAATGGGTGGGGCGCATAACAAAAGAAGAAGAGTTTGTTCTTATATGCTGCTTTTCTCTACCCGAAGGAGGCTCAAAGCAGCTTGCAATCACCTTCCCTTTCCTCTCCCCACAATAGGCACCCTGTGAGGTAGGTGGGGCTGAGAGAGCCCTGATATCACTGCTTGGTCAGAACAGTTTTATCAGTGCCCTGGCGAGCCCAAGGTCACCCAGCTAGCTGCATGTGGTGGAGTGCAGAATCGAACCCGGCATGCCAGATTAGAAGTCCGCACTCCTAACCACTACACCAAACTGGCTCAAAAGACATGTTAAGATTAGTGTTATGCTGCTAAGAAGTCGGCAGGTGAAAAAATAGAGCTTGCCATTCCCGGAGTGACCAAAGAGATGGTAGTGAGTTAGGACTCTTTCCTCCCATTGTCGCACACTTACTTGGAAGCCAAAGATACCACATAGGAATCTGTGCCATAAATAGTGGATGACTTGCTGGACTTGGTGTTTGCTAGACGAACCTTTGGAAGAAAAATATCTGGTCAACAGTGATAGCAGAAAGGAAAAAAACTTATGGTCAAAGTGATCTGGGGCACCAGATGACTAAGACAGACCACTCAGTGCAACAGTGCAATCATTCCAACATGCACATTGTAGCACCCAACGCTGCACGAGAAGCAGACAGCAGTTTCCCTACCTTGCCCTCAACGAGTCCAAAGACGATGGTGTTCTCCTCTGGCCACAGCAAACAAGTCACAGCACTCTGTTGGAGAACAGAAGAACAATAAGCAGGCATGATCTGACTGAGGGAGAGGAAGCTACAAAATGGAGCCTGGTTTCTGGTGGGGCTGAAAAATTATAGTCTCCTCTAAGAACAGGAGTCTTGTAGTAACCTTTGTTCCCAGGTTGCCTCAGAAGGACAGGAGTGCTGGGTTGAGTTATTCTGCCCAACTCATGCTCTCTGACTTTGCTTTGTCCAGTGCTGAACCCCCTCTTCCCTCCCCTCTGAATTTTTCAAACCATGCTCTTGGGAAGATTTAAAAAAACACGCAACTACCCATCCACTGCCAGAATGCTGCCTCTTATTTATATAGAAGTGCAAAGAAGAGCAGGAAGCAGAAAGCCGGGTTCTCCAGACATCATAGAATCATAGACTAACAGAATTGGAAGGGTCATCTAGTCCAATCCCCTGCACTGTTCAGGACACTCACAAGCCTATCATTCATCCACAGTAACCTGCCACCCCCTTGAACCTTCACAGAATCAGCCTCTCTGTGAGACGGCTAGCCAGGCTCTGTTTAAAAACCCACCACCTCCCCAAGAAGCCTGTTTCACTGAGAAACCACTTTAACTGTCAGGAACTTCTTCCGGATGTTTAGATGGAATTTCTTTTGAATTAATGTCATCCCATTGTTTCTGGCAAGAGAGAACAACTCTGCTCCATCCTATACATGGCAGCCTTTTAAATACTTGAAGATGGCTATCTGATCCCCTCTCAGTTGCCTCCTCTCCAGGCTGAACAGACCAAGCTCGTAGTCAAAGCCACCAATTCTCACAGGGAGAAGACAAGCTGGGCCTTACTGTCTGTATGAACTTGTTGCAGATCACCTTCTTGTCGCCCCTGCACAACAGGAAAGAAAAAAAGACAACTGTTACCAGGATAAGTTCTATGGGGATACAGGGGCACCTAGGGACTCCCACTGCAGGCAACAATACTGATCAAGATCACCTTACCCCTTTCCTCTGCCCCTGGGAAGGGGTCAGCTAAGGCAGGTGTAGTCAACCTGTGGTCCTCCAGATGTTCATGGACTACAATTTCCATGAGCCCCTGGCAGGGGCTCATGGGAATTGTAGTCCATGAACATCTGGAGGACCACAGGTTGACTACCTCTGAGCTAAGGAACAGCTATGCACCAATAGAAAACTACTGACTGAAATCCCTCCCTCCCCCATGCTGCAAATTAGGTGAGATGTGGCAGATCTGTGGCTAGGATGCCTTTTACATGTGTTTAACTCAGGGGTAGTCAAACTGCGGCCCTCCAGATGTCCATGGACTACAATTCCCATGAGCCCCTGCCAGCGAATGCTGGCAGGGGTTCATGGGAATTGTAGTCCATGGACGTCTGGAGGGCCGCAATTTGACTACCCCTGGTTTAACTCATCAGCAACTCCACAAAGCTGCCTTGAAGACTTGGGAAATGGAATGCAGTAGGGAAGCAGATACTCAGTCATTTGCCCCTATGCTTTCCCCTTTATTTAATTACCCCAAGCTGTTATTAGTTCCATAGCACATGATGGGATGAAGCAGCAAAACTAACGCCTATATTTTAGGGAGCAATTTCATAATGGGAAACAGCATGAAATAAAAGGTTAAACATCCCCTCTCTCAGCTCCACTTCTCCAGTAGTCCAAGGGGCCATTAATTAGTAAATTTAATAAGGAGGGAAAGATAGATCCGGATCACTGATCTGCCACATTCCAACTTTGAGAAGGCAGGATAAACTACCTGATCTCTCAGAAAACTGAAGTTGCTACAAAGGGAATGAAATCCATAACTAATGTCTTTCAGCAGGGGCAGCAGGAACAAGCCAACCAGCAAGGGTCTAGAGTAGCAACTTGACCTAGTGCTTGTTCTTGAAATGACCTCTTCCTCTGCATGTAAAGGCACTTACCATTCCTCCCCAATCTTGTAGACAAAGATGATGTTGTCTGTTTGCCCAACAGCAATCTTGGTGGAATCTGGGGAGAACGCCATGCCTTTTACCACATAACTTTTCCTGCCATACTGGAAAGAGGAAGCAACAATAAAAGCAGGCTCTGTGCTTACGTACCAACAAAGCCCAAGTGACCCAGAACAAGGATTGACTAATTTGCTCAGCTCAGTGAGGGTCCCTCTCCACTTGGGGAAGGGCAAAGCTAGGTATGACTCCTCTATGCAGTCCAACTCCTCTATGCAGTTGAACTGCACTTTGGAGATGCCTCCAAAACTCAGGATGATGGCATGGATAAGGACCATCACCTTCCTTGGGGAGGCAGTGGTAAGACATATTCTCAGGTACAGCAAGATTCTTCTTCACTCAAGTACCACACCTAATAACTCGAATACAATTGAACCCTTTCCAGTAGCAGGAGATACATTCTGACTGCAATTGTTACTAATGGGTTATGCATATACAGCCACCTGCTAATTTTTATATATGGTACAAAATTCAGTACTGAGCGAGTCCCAGTCAACTGCGGCACTTTACACTCATGGCTCCTTCTTTTGTGAGACCAAAGAGGAAGGGAATAATCCTTTCCCAAGAGTTATGTTCAGGCAGGAAGAACCTGGTGTCTACCTTAGGATCCGCTGGCTTTGTGGAGAACTTGTCCCTCCGCTCACCATGTTCATCATAGAGGAGAACCACCTTGTCCACAGTACAGACAGCAAATTTGGCATTGTTTGGGGACCAGGACATGCATGTTACCTTGGCTGCCCCCTCCTGCAACAAAGTAGGTTAATGGTCACACAGGCTGGAGACAAAGGCCCACTGTGCATGGACCATCAGAAACCCCAGGTTCTTAAAACTTAGGTTGGACAGTAGCATAGCCTGCAGTTGGTCCGTGACAGCACGTCTGAGGATGTAGCTGAGATTATGGACACTTACATTCATTTTGAAATGTATAGTCAGTTGCTTAATTGTTACTGCAGAGAAACCTGGAGACTCAAAGTCAATGCTTGCTACTGGGAAGATATCAGAGAAGAGGCTGCACTACTACACACAGTGGTTTAGAAGTTTATCCCATTTAAATTGGTAAGATTTACTTCTGGATTAGTTAGGCTTTAGATTTTAAGGTTGTTCAATATTTTGACAGTATAATGACATTTCCACACATTTTGCCTTATAACAATATCACTATAAGATAGTGATAATGATGGCATAGGAATGATAAGCTCTTCCAAGCCCACCTTCCCTGACCCCCTTCTTCCTACACGATACAAAGAAGGCTATTTTTCAAGCAAAGTGATCTGGCAGTAGTGTATCAATATAAGATATGCCTCTCTGCCTCTTCATAACCCCCCTCCCACTTTACATGTTGTCTTATGGTTTTGAAAGGATTTACCACTTTTCATTGGGGTGGGGGTGAACTGGTAATTCTCAGATATGCATTTTTCAGTGCCACAATCGAATAGGTATTGTCAGAGCCAACCAGATCGCTTTGTACTGAAGACAGTAAATCTCAAAATACAAAGTACACCTTTAGCACAATGCTGAGAATTGCCATAACAAAAGGTCCCAGACAATGTCTTGTTTAGGAAGTTCAAAATTGGCATGGCAGAAAGGGGGCCACTGAACTAGCAGATTATGAGGGGGGAAGAGAGAGCAGAACACAGACCTCTTATAGCAGTATATCAATAAAAGAGAAAAAGGATTGGTGGTGGTTGTGGTGGTCCTGTAATGCTATTGACGACAGCACCCTCAGCTGAAAAAAACCCAAAGTATTATAGAAGTGTGTAAGAAAATAAACCAGCGTGACAATTGAAAAAATGCGGAGGGAGGGAAGCTATGCGCTCAATGCAATTCCACTGGTGGATCAATGGCAGAAAAGCCCTTTCAGGAGGTTGGGTATGGATATAGTCAACAAGAGGTTGACAAATCTTACTTCAGCTAGCTATGGAGAATTTTCATTTCTACCAGCTCAGGCAAAATGATACAATTGTACTGTTTTTTTCACAGTCAGAGTAGTTCAGCCATGGAATCAGCTGCCTAAGGAGGTAGTGAGCTTCCTCTTACTGATGGACTTTAAGAAGCGGCTGGACAGATACACATTAGCCTGCCCCACCGCCCAGTCCTTGCTCTTGGGAGCCTGCAGGGTGAAAGCAGAGGGGTGCTCTGCAAGATTCCATATTTGGCTTTAGATTCATTCTGCATTGAGCAGGGGGTTGGACTAGATAGCTTGTATGGACCCTTCCATGGTTCTATGATTCTAAGCCAAGAGACGTACATAACTATCAAAATTTCCAGTCTTGGGGAAAAAAGCAAACATTAACCTCTTAACCCAGATGTTCTACTTGTCCACTGATTGAACAGATGCAGAACCATGTGTAGCTAGAGTGATAAATTCGTAGGGGAGCCGAGAGAAGGCCAGCTTGGTGTAGTGGGTAGGGGCACCAACTTCTAATCTGGCCAGCCAGGTTTGATTCCCCACACCCTCACATGCAGCCAGCTGGGTGTCCTTGGGCTCACCACCGCACTGATAAAGCTGTTCTGACCAAGCAGTAATATCACGCTCTCTCAGCCTCACCTAGCTCAATGTCTGTTGTGGGGAGAGGAAGGGGATTGGAAACTGCTTTGAGACTCCTTCTGGTAGAGAAAAGTGGCCTATAAGAACCATCTCTTTCTTCTTGTCTCCTAGACAACTTGGGCAAATCCTGACATGAGCAAAGGCTCAGGTACAGGTGCATTGCCTGTGATGCTTAACTGGAGAAGATGTAGATGACAATTAAAGTGATTGGTTTGCATAATTAGCAAACAACAGGATAATATTCTGTGAATGAACAGACTCACATTCTCTTGGGTCCCAAGAGGTCAGAAAACCCCACAGCAATTCCAAGTGTTCAGTGCTGCAGCTTCCTCCCCTTAATCCTCGGGGAGAGGGAGTTACCAAAGGCAAACTGCGTAGTAACTGTTGCCACCAGCAAATCTGAGAACATCTCTTGGCTGGATGAATTTGCACATCCAGCACTCTGTACAAGCACAGCAATTTCAATGCTTCATCCTAGTTTCTGCATCTCCTGCTTTGCTTCTACAAGCTAGCTCAAGGATGAGCTATTACACTTGCACTACTTTAAGTAATCACACTTAAGGTATGGTGAGCTTATGTACTGCCCCTCCAATTTACTGTTTTCAAGATAGTACAAATGGATAGGAATGGTGTGTTTACAGAAATCAGGTTTCAAGCATTCAAATCAAGTTTAATAAAAAAAGTATTATGCTCTAAATGGATAAATGTGTTGGTCTGACGTAGCACAAAAAAAAAATTGAGTCCAATAACACCTTTAAGATCAACAAAGATTTATTCAAGACATGAGCTTTTGTGTGCATGCACATGAAGTCCGAGTAAGTGTGCATGCACATGAAGGCTCACACCTTGAATAAATCTTTGTTGGTCTTAAAGGTGCCACTGGACTCAAATTTTATGTATGGTCTGTTCAAGAATCAAACTAAGGAAGGATACAAAGAAAAATACGTATTAAGCAGCACTCATACTCTATGTTCAGTACCTATGACATTCACTAGGATAGGCTGGTAATTCTTGAAATTACAGCATTCAAAGGGCCATCATTACTCAGTTCTCAGAATCTGGTCTTTTCCCCCATTGTGCCTCACCACTTGGGCAAAACTGGAGTCCCTAGGTAAAGGTTTAGTCTTCATGGTTTGTGCTCCCCCAAAGAGAATACCAAGATGCAAGAGAAGAGAGCTTCTTTCCCCTTGGCCATAGAACTTATAACCTCTCATTTAAGAGTCCATCTCTGTTTGGGGTTCTCACTTTCTTGCTACCAGAGGAAGAAATTACTGCTTAGCCATTTGGCTGTCCATAAGCCTGTAAAGGTAAAGGTATCCCCTGTGCAAGCACTGAGTCATGTCTGACCCTTGGGGTGACGCCCTCCAGCGTTTTAATGGCAGACTCAATACGGGGTGGTTTGCCAGTGCCTTCCCCAGTCATTACCGTTTACCAGCAAGCTGGGTACTCATTTTACCGACCTCGGAAGGATGGAAGGCTGAGTCTATCTTGAGCCGGCTGCTGGGATTGAACTCCCAGCCTCATGGGCAAAGTTTTCAGATGGCTGCCTTACCACTCTGCGCCACAAGAGACTCTAATAAACCTGTAGCATTCTAGTAAAATGTGAGATAGTAAATCTTTTGCTTTGTGTAAGACAGAGCCACTAGCACTAAGGTACCCTGTGCTTGGGACCCATCCTTTTTGTCAGCTGCAAGATTGTTGCTGGGTTACTGCTCATGAACCAAGTGTAATCCCAATGGCTGAATTATTAGAGTTGAATCCTAGAATGAAGGGCATTTCTCTACATACACAGATTAGGTTAACTAGATTCAGGGGAACTGAATATGGCAACCCTATTAACCATGAGCTCTCAAAAGAATTGCTAAAAGCGGTTTCCACTAAGAAGATAAAAAACAACAAAAGATGTCAAAAGCATAGCCCAAAATGTGGGGAGGGAAGACACTGGCTGGAAAATTCAACACAAAAACCTCAAAGGGAATGTGCAAAGTGAAAGTTCTGAATTATACCTAGCCTTTCTCTACCTCCAGCACCTCCTTTTCTCCCACCCTTAAGTACAGAAGAAGCCTAATCGTCCATGTAGTCTGACATCCCATCTCACATAGTAGTCAACCAGTTCCTCTGGAAGGCCAACAATAGGGCATAGAGGCTGAAACTTGCTCCTGATGTTGCCTCCTGGCTCTGGGATTCAGAGGTTTAGTGCTTCTGAATGTGGGTGTTCCCCTCAGCCACCATGATTAGTAGCCACTGATAGACCTATCCTCCATGACTCAGTCTAATCCCCTTTTCAAGCTGTTTATTCCTGTGGCCATGACTACATCCTCTGACAATGAATTCCACATTGTAATCTCTCTGTAAGAAAGTATTTCCTTTTGTCCATCCTGAGCTTATTGGTCATCAGCTTCACTGGATACCCTTGAGTTCTAGTATTTTGAGATCTGAAGAAAAAATTACCTCTGTCACCTCTTTCCACCCCATGCATAATTTTATAAACCTCTATTCCCCCCCCCCCCCCGAATCTCTTGTCTAAAAAGAAAACTCCCAGACTGTTCGCCTCTCCTCAAAGGGAAGGTGCTCCACCTCCCTCACCCGTCATCTTGACTGCCCTCCTCTGTACTTTTTCCAACTCTGCAATGTCCTTTTTGAGATATATGCACAGCATTCCAATCCTTTTCCTTCTGCAATTCTCTTGATACAAGTCTGCAAAACGATTTCCTTCCAAACAACACCTGCAGAATTGAGCCCGGCTCGGGAAAGATCAAGCCGGAACAAATGTTAGCTTTTAAGTGGCCGCCAGCCTTCTTGCAAGAAAGGGACCTGTCCTCCTAACCCAGCACTGCGCTGCTCCCTTCCCATCCCACGAGGGTGCCCCACTAGAGACGGAGCGGGTCGCCTCTTCCCCACACGCGCGGCCCCATCCTCACCCCCTTCTACTTCGGTCTGACCCCTATCGCCCATGTGAGCAGCCTCTCCCGCCTCGCCGGTTCCCACCTGCGGGGTGAGCAGCGTCCGGACGTGCCTCAGCTGCATGTCCCGACCCCGCTGCCCGGGCTCTGCGTCGCGTCCCCGCCCGTTACCCAGGTAACGGCCACCCGGACTGGGCCACCTCTGATGACGCGCGGAACGTCGAGCGAATGCTTGTTCCTCCTAGAGGAGGGGCGGGGCCACGAGCGCCGCTAGCAGCCCATGCGCGGTCGTCGGCCTCGCAGCGAAGGAGGGGGGTCGGCCTCCCCCGGCAAGCCGCGCCCCCTCGGCCGAGGCCCCGCCCCAGCCGTGCCGCCTCTCTCCCCGTGGGTTCCTCGATGGAGGCGCTGCGGGCGGCGGGACGGGCTGTGCTCAGGAGCCCCAGTCTGGCTCGCCATCGCCTGGGCGTCTCCCGCCTCCGCCGCCACCGGCAACGTGAGTAAGCGGCTGGAAGGAAGGCGGACAGGTGGGGTGGGAGCCGAGCCGCTTTCTTCCCCGGGTCCCCAGCCCCGTCCGGAGGGAGGAGGGGGGGGGGGGATGATCCGACGGCAGAAGCCGTTGCTGGGAGACGGGATGCTGAGCGAGCATCCTCCTCGCCGCCTGGTCCTCGCCCTGGGGAGCCTGCGGGGTGAAAGCAGAGGGGCGCCCCGCCGGGTCTCTGCCTCGGCTTTGTTGCTCAGCGACCAGAGGAGAAGGGGGAGGGGGCTTGGCTTGGCTGTGATGTCCTCTTCCAGACAGACTTGCCAGTTGTGCACCTGTTGAGCCCCCCAGCCCTTCAGCCCCTCCCAGCTTCTTGGCTAGACATGTCGGGGAAGGGGGCCAGCAGGTGGCCGCCTTCCAGGAGCTAGCCCCCCCCCTCCCCACTCTCCCCGGACAGGAGCCTCCTAAGATGCACAACAGCCTGCCCAAGTATTTGCTCCTGAGGGGCGTTCCTACAGCCACTCCTGTATCCTGCCTACCCCCCATCCCCATCTTATCATGGTGGAGTCCAGGAAGGCTGATTGAGAGAGGGGCTGGGAGTAGTGGGTTGCCTTCTGTTGGGGAACAGAGGGAGGGGGGTGGACACCCTTCTGAATAGGCAGAAGGCAGCTTCCCCCAAGGAGAGGGTTTCTGGGGGGAACAGGCACAAGGCAGAGAGATGGCAGCACTGAAAGGAGCAGGTTATGAAAGGGGATTTTCTTGTCTTTCTGTTTGCGATCTTATTTGTGGCAAATTCAACAGCAGGCTGGCTTTGTGCTGGAATTGCACGGGGAAATGGCTTTGTACAAGCACTGTGTGCGCTGATGGGGCTACATGCATAACATTAGTCAGAATATCCATTTGCTGGAGAACAGCTTCCCAGGACTTGTTCCTTAGGTATTGTGTAGACTGGCTCTCCCTTCTGTTCTCGCTCTGCCCGAAGGCTTTACTAGCTGAGCGGTGGGGTGTTTGCTGCTGGTTCTCTGCAAGTCTCCCCCACAAGAAACATATGGCAATTGCCTGGCCCAGAAATCAGGGCTGTCCTCATTCTGGGCCATGAATATTTATGTCTCACATGGAATGTGCGAGGCAGGCGGGAGCGCAGGTGAAGGGAAGCAGCCTGACACAGATACAGAATGCGGCGGCGGGAGACGTTCCATGCCCCACATTCAGCGGGAGAGCATCATGCACTGCTCATGGGCACTTGCTTACTCTCAGGGAGAACTGAATGACAAGGGGAGTAGTTGCAGAAAAGGCACTGCCGAGGAGTTCATTATTCCCGGGTGGAAGCATAACACTGTTACCTCTGAAGGAAGGCAGAGTTTACTTAAACTTTACAGTTTAAATGGAGACCGACCACAGGTCTTCCCCACCTCTGACATCCCCTCCATGGCCTGAAGCAGCCTGACCTCTCTGTTGGGTTGTTATTGTTGTATATTGACTATGTTGTATGTTGACTCGTCCCATGTATCCCCCTATGATGTTGTACGTAAACCGCCCTGAGCCATATGGAAGGGCGGTATAGAAATAAAATCAAATAAATAAATAAGAAGAAGCAGGTGCTCTACGTAAATGCTGAAGCAATGATGAAGGCAGCATTCACGCAGTTCAGAGCGTCTGTTCTGAACTCTATTGCCATTCTATATTATATTGTGCTTTTTAATTTGGATTTATATTATGTTGAATCATAGATCATAGAATTGTAATAATAGAGTTGGAAGGGACCTCATGGGTCATCTAGTCCAACCCCCTGCACAATGCAGGACACTCACATCCCTATTGCTCATCTACTGTCACCTGCCACCCCCTTGAACCTTCACAGAATCAGCCTCTCTGGCCACAGCAAACAAGTCACAGCACTCTATTGGAGAACAGAAGAAGAATAAGCAGGCATGATCTGACTGAAGGAAAGGAAGCTACATGTAGCCTGGTTTCTGGTGGGACTGAAAAATGATGGTCTTCTCTAAGAACAGGAGTCTTGTAGTAACCTTTGTTCCCAGGTTGTCTCAGAAGGACATGAGCGCTGGGTTGAGTTATTCTGCCCAACTCATGTTCTCTGACTTTGCTTTGCCCAGTGCTGAACCTCCTCTTCTCTCCCCTCTGAATTTTTCAAACCATGCTCTTGGGAAGATTTAAAAAAAAAAACACCCAACTATCCGCCCACTGCCAGAATGCTGCCTCTTATTTATAGAGAAGCGCAAAGAAGAGAAGCAGAAAGCCAGGTTCTCCAGACATCATAGAATAATAGAGTTGGAAGGGACCTCCTGGGTCATCTATTCCAACCCACTGCACTATGCAGGGCACTCACATACCAATTGCTCATCCACTGTAACCTGCCACCCCCTTGAGCCTTCACAGAATCAGCCTCTCCATCAGATGGCTATCCAGCTTCTGTTTAAACATTTCCAAAGATGGAGAACCCACCACCTCCCGAGGAAGCCTGTTCTACTGAGAAACCGCTCTGACTGTCAGGAACTTCTTCCTGATATTTAAACGGAATTTCTTTTAAATTAATTTCATCCCATTGGTTATGGTCATGAGCTTTTGCTGAGCTTCCAGGGCAAGAGAAAACAACTCTGCTCCATCCTCTATATCCGTAGTCCCCAACCCCTGGTCTGCGGCCCGGTGGAGGGCTGTAAAGACTTCGGTACTGGGTTGCCGGCGGCCGCACCCCCCTCTTTCCCCGCACCCCGCAGCGAGAAGCTCACCAGGCCGCGAGCTAAGCAGGCGCCAAAGCAGCCGCTTCGCTCGCAGCTCAGCGAGCTTCTCGCTGTGGGGGGAGTGAGAGGCAGGTGTGGCTGCCAGCATGCTGATGCATGCAAACGCACATGCGTGGAGCTGCTGTGCATGCACGGCAGCTCTGCGCATGCGCATTTGTGTGGAGCTGCCATGCACGTGCGTTTAGTCCGCCAGGGGCGCAAACGCGCATGCACAGCAGCTTTGCGCATGCACATTTGCACAGTGCTGTTGCGTGTGCGCGGCACCCGGGCTGCCGGCTCTCCCCCACCCCCGGAAGCAGTCCTCAACCTAGAAAAGGTTGGGCACTGCTGCACTATATGGCACCCTTTTAAATACTTAAAGATGGTTATAAAATCCCCTCTCAGTCGTCTCCTCTCCAGGCTAAACGGACCAAGCTCCCCCAACCTTTCCTCATACGTCTTGGTCTCCAAACCCCTCACCATCTTTGTTGCCCTTCTATGGACACGCTCCATCCCTTTTCAACTGGGGTGCCCAAAACTGAACACAGTACTCCAAGTGAGGCCAAACCAGAGCAGAGTACAGTGGTACCATCACCTCCCATGATCTGGACACGAAACTCCTTCACATGCAACCAGCTGGGTGACCTTGGACTCACCACAGCACTGATACTGTGTCTGTTATGGGGAGAGGAAAGGGAAGGCAATTGTAAGCCACTTTGAGACTCCTTCTGGCAAAAAAATACAGTGGCATAGAAAAAACTACTCTTCCTTTTCTTAGTTTTCTATCACTAGCATAATGCTGTAGCAATATGGAACTACAGATGTCTTTTTGACTGGCCAAATGCTCCTCCGATGGCCCAGTGGGGGGAATGACAGCTGTAACAGCTGGCAGCAGTGAAATGCTGCTGAAGAGGGCAGCCATTTCAGACATTGTCTGTCTGTTTCTAACCTGCCTTTCTCCCCATTGGGGATCCTAAAGGGCTCACACCATTCTCCTTTGTTTCATCCTCACAACAACCCTGTGAGGCAGGTGAGGCTGAAAATGTGTGACTGGCTCAAGGCCACCCAGCAAACCTCCCTGGTAATAGTGGGAGGAGGCACCCTTGGGTTTTGCAGACCCTAGTCTGACTCATGTCAGTTGGGGAACACCTTCCTGTCCAGGTGGCTGACAAACCTGCTTGGACTGTGATCTTCCTGAAAAGATTATAAGAGAGCAGGTTTGGGGAAAGACTGGAGCAAAGCAGGGGGAAACCTGGACTGTGGATGGCTGGGGGACAATGTCAGGTGGATGCCCTGAAAAACACTGCTGTGGTTTGAAGCCCCAGGAACCAGAATGCGGTGTGGATGCAGCAGAAGAAGTGAAGGATAGAAACAGATTAGTTCTAGCCTATTAATTTCTGTGGTGCTTTAGTAACCCCCGACAGAGTTTCTAAGAACATGTTCGAGGCAGCAAGAACCGTCACTCTTCCATCCCACTGTAATTGAATTTCCCTAATTGAATTTAGCAGTTCCCAACTGCCCCAGAACATTGTCATTCATGCAAGCAGTACTTCCCAAAATTTTAACTTAAGGCTAGGCAGTATATATCCAGGCTGGCTCTCATGAAGTATAACACCTTCTCTCTGTATAGTTTCTGGGGCAAGACTAAGCAAGAGGGGCAAAGTATGAATATGTTAATAAGTGCAGTGCTGTACTGAATGTCATTCTGTCTCCACTCTGGACCTTCCGCTGCAGAACTCCCAGAGACCTGGGCCGACATGCGAGAGCCTCTCCTAGAGGGTATGGGGTTTGCCCTCAAGTACCTGGGCATGACACTGGTGGAGAAGCCGAAAGGAGAAGACATGGCGACCGCAGCCATCCATCGGATCATTTCCATGGTAGGTTAGTTGTGGCCACCTCAGAGAAAGCCTGGGGGAGGAGGCACTGCTGGGGGCAGGTGGGACCACTGCCGCACCAAAGCAGGCCTAGGAAAGCTGCTCCTTTGCCTTTCTGCCTTCTGGACCTCTGGCAGCATTTGGCTGGTCTTCTTGGCCATCCAGAGCCCTGGTTCATAGAGAAAACAAGTGTCGGGAATCACTGTGACTGGGCAGGTAGAAGACTTGGCTTTCTCAGGGTACTGTGGGGACGAAATCAGCCTGGATTCTCTGGAGTCATCAGGGATTCCCACCCGCTGTTCCTCCAGTGTGAGAATTACCTGGTTGCTAGGATCACTGGTGAAGGAGCAGGCTGATGCACACCTGACCCCAATCTTTCTTCTCCCTGTCGTCAGGCTCGGGTGGGACCCAAGAAGTTCCAGAAGGTGATCCTGACCGTCTCGCCTCGTGGCCTTTCCCTGCAGGATGCGGAGACGAAAGAGACCATTGAAAATGTCTCCATCTACAGGTGCAGAGCTAAAGGGAGCACCCCCTGGGGGGAAGCTGCCGCAAGGGGTGTGGATGTGTCTATGCCCAGTGTCCCCCCCAGAGCCAGAAAGGGATGGCCAGATACCTATCAGTCACCCTGATCTTCTTTTTATCCAAAGTCTTGAAGTACTCCTGGCTTGGGGAGTGACAGCAATGGCCTCATGGTCTCGAGTAGGGTTAAATATGCCTAACAAAACCCTCAAATTATGCTTTGTAAAAACCCAAAGCCTGCTGTGAAGGGAAGGCCCCAGGACAACACCGGCCTGGCCAGGAGCATCCCTTGAAGGGGAGAAATGTGAGAGAGCTGGCTTGGGGGCTCTGCCACTGGTCCTTGTGGGCACTTTCTACCTGATAATAATTCTAGAGGAGCAAGCGCTGACTTGCAAAAGCTCCTCAAACAAATGCTGCTGAACTTTTAAGTTGTTATGGGACTCATATTTGATCGGACCAGCTCACGAGGTAGGAGGGGTGTGTTTTCAGTCTGCCTGCGAAATGCCTGACCTCTGATCCCTATCCGTGCTCCCAGGCCTTCTTTTTGGAGGAGAGATGCATGCTGGGTAGCTTCTAGGTTTTGCACGTGGGCTCTTGCATATGCCATACATCCACTGTGACTGCAGCTCATGGGCCTCTCCTGCTTTTGGCATGGGGTGCCCATTTCTCCTGCCCATGCTCACGTGCCCACAGGAGGCACTAAGCCCCGTTCCTGCCCTCTCCCCCACAGGATTTCCTATTGCACCACGGACAAGCTGCAGAACAAGGTCTTTGCCTACGTGGCACAGAACCCGCAGAACGGAGCCCTTGAGTGTCATGCTTTTCTGTCGCCCAAGAAGAAGATTGTAAGCTTCACTCGGGACTGCATTTCCCTGCAGGACGTGCGGGGGGCTTAGGGAGGGAAGAGGGCTGATTTGCAGGGCTGGACCAGGGCTTGTCTTTTACCAGGCAGCCCTCCCACATGCTGCTTGGATGAGACAGTGAAGGCCGGCTAGCTCCTGGGATGGCTTCCGTGCGGAGGCCTTCTGCCTCGCCTCTTGCTTCTGCCTGCCTCCCCCCACCCCCAATTCTGTCCTGGGGATCTTTCCAGATTGGCTGCCGTCTCAGGCACCTGTGCTTTCTCTTCCCACATCTAGGCCCAAGCTGTGACACTGACCGTGGCGCAGGCCTTCCAGGTAGCCCTGGATCTTTGGGAGGCCGCACAGGCAGGTAGGAGCCCGTCTTTCACTTGTGAGAGCCAGCATGGTGTGGTGGTGAAGAGAGGCAGCTTCTAACCTGGCAAGCCGGGTTTGATTGCCCGCTCCTCCACATGCAGCCAGCTGGGTGACCTTGGGCTCATCACAGTCCTGTTAGAGCTGTTCTCACAGAAACGGGAACCTCATTTTGAACCTCCTGATCTTAAATGGGTAGAAGGACCTTCAGGTTATTCAGGAAGGAGGGATGGGGACTCCTGACCCACTCAAGCCCATTTCGTTCTAGATTAGGCACGTATTGTCAGCTCTCTCACAAACGCTGAGAAAGATTTTTCTCCGCCCCCTGCCCCCAATCTTCTTTCAGGTTCCAGGCAGGAGCACCCACTGAGTCCACTGTGCCCCATGGATGGTACTTGCCAGCCAGTTCGATCACCCATGGGGAGCCCCCCCTTCAAAGGAAACTTTGAGGTATGGAATTGGCCGTGGTCCTCCCCCTCTCCCTCCCGCTTTGCATGCAGCTAAGTCGCTCTGGAGAGCCTCTTGTGGCGCAGAGTGGTAAGGCAGCGATATGCTGTCTGAATCTGTCTGCCCATGAGGTTGGGAGTTCAATCCCAGCAGCCGGCTCAAGGTTGACTCAGCCTTCCATCCTTCCGAGGTCGGTAAAATGAGTACCCAGCTTGCTGGGGGGTAAACGGTAATGACTGGGGAAGGAAATGGCAAACCACCCTGTATTGAGTCTGCCAAGAAAACGCTAGAGGGCGTCACCCCAAGGGTCAGACATGACTCGGTGCTTGCACAGGGGATACCTTTACCTTTACCTTTAAGTCGCTCTGGACGGCAGGAAGGTGTGGCTGCCCCTGAGAAAGTGGGAGGGAGGGGCTCAGCAGCCTGATCCCTCCCTTCTCTTGGGCCACGTAGACGGGGGATTCCCAAGGCCTTCCTCGAGAGGAGGCATGGGGCTTTTGTTGCAGCCATGTGCTTTTTTCCGGGTGCTAGGAAGAGGAGGAGGAAGAAGAAGAGGAAGAGGAAGGCGATCTCCCCGAATCCTTTTCCGGGTAGGTCAGAGGCCGCAGACCTTTGCTGTCCAAGCTTGCTTATAATCACCTTCTTTTCCTTTCCTTTTATAATTTGACGATTTATAGACTGTCCCTCATAGTCTAGCTGTCTCGGGCCAGTCCCTCTCCCCACAACAGGCACCTTGTAAGGCAGGTGGGGCTCGGAGATCTCTGAGGGAGAGAACTGTGACTGGCCCAAGGCCCCCAGCAGGCTTCCTGGGGAGGAGGCCTGGGGAATCCAAGCAGAAGAGAGTCCACTGCTCCTAACCCTTTGGAAGCTGGCAGGAATGATTCTCAGTCGTGGTGGCAGGACAGTGGCATTCCTGAGGGGCTACCCGGCTCCTTGGCATCTCTGTTGGGGATGAAGGGGGGGGGGCCCTCTGCTGCTTTGACATGTCTCTTTTTTCTCGGCACCAAGCTGCACAGAGGAGGGCGGCCGGCCCACAACAGGTAAAAGAGCTCCCTGGTTCCCCTTGCTTGATTGCCCGACTTTCCGACTCTAGGCATCCTCTTTCCCACCCCACCTCTCCCCACCCGCAGCATGTCTTGCTCTTCTCAGGGCCTGTGCTCTTCCCTGTCTGTGTTCCAGAGGAAGGCTGCCTTGCATTTGGGAGCTCCCCGGTCACACAGTTCCAGTCGGAGGCATCTGTGGGAAGTGGCCACCCCAACAGCCGCCTGCCTCCAGGGACGCTTTTCTAAGTGTGGTTCGGATGCCGCCATCCTCTCCATCTCCAGCGCCACTCGTATGTAGCACACGAAGGGCCAGCCAATCTTCCTCAGCCCTCCAGGCGCAGCTCCCTGATTGGCCGGCATCACCTGACGTCAGTCCGAGCCTCCGTTTGCCTTAGCGTCACCAACAGCGCTCCTGTTGTTTGGGCTGAGTCACCCGAGGGGGGCTGCTCCAAGCTCTGCCTGCGGCAGGGGTGTCCTGGGACCTCCTGCGGGGGTATCTGGTAATGGTGCTGGGTCTTATCCAAAGGCCCCACCCCTGCAGGCCAAGAGGTGCATCCCGGCTCTGGCTAGTGTGCTACTGTGCAGGGAGACCGGTCTCGAACCCCTTTCACCCTGCTTCTTGGAGGGAGCTGTGTGTTGTGTGGGTACAGAGGAAGTCTGGCCTCTGCTGCCAGCTTTAAATGTGGTCTGGTGCAAGGGCAGCGAGCCCCCTCCCATGCCCCGCGCCCTTCCCCTTCCCCTTGTCTCTCATCACTGCCAAATCACAGCTTTGTAGCAAAAGATGTTAGTTTTTCATGTCCTTTTCTAAAGGGAAATAAACGATTTGTACTGTTGTACTTTGGCACCCTTGCTTGCAGCACCCTCATTCCAGATGGGGCGGTGAGAGCTGGGTCAGTGTCCCCCACCCCAGCTCTTAGGATGCAGCACCCAGCTGGATTGGTTTGTGCGGCTTCTCCCTTCTTCCCCGGTGCTGCCCAGCTTGGCGCAAACTCCCCTCTCCTCCGCTTCTCCTGGAGCGGTGGTGGTAATGCACGGTGCTCTGCTCCTGGCAGTGTTTCATGGATAGCCGGGGTGAGAGGGCATGTTGTGCCTTAGGGTGCTCAGAGAGGAGGGAAGTGCCAGTGATGGGTGCCAATGAGAGCAGAGTAGTCTAAGGAAGGAAGCGAGCAAGCCAGGTCTGGCCACTTGGGGAAAGGTGGCACCCTCGGAATCAGGAGGCCAGGAAAAGGCAAACCTCCCTCTCCCCATTCCTTCCTTCCTTCCACATTTGGCAGAAGTTGCTAGAAGTACTGGGAAGTGTGGAAGCGGGAGAGGATTCCTGAGGTGGGCTCTGCAGCCATTGCAGGAGGAAATGGCAGACTGGACCTTAAGGTGTGATTTTAAGGAGCACAGAGTTAACAAGCAGAAGATAGCCTGGGCTAGGAAAGACCTTGTCTCTGCATGAGACCTTGGAGAGCAGACACCAGTCTGAGGGAGCAATGAGCTGGATCGCCTAGGCTGGGAGTTGCTCTCCAGATGTCCATGGGCTACAGTTCCCATGAGCCCCTGTGGACACATGCTGGTAGGAGTTCATGGGTAATGTAGTCCTTAGGCAGCTGGAGAGCTGGCCTAGTGACTTTACCCAGCTCAGATCCCTGGTGCACATGAGCAGTCTGGGCCTGAAGCAGCACCCGTCCCCTTCTGGTGCTTCCCAAGGCCCTTTGTGCAGGGCTGAGAACCTGAGGTTCTCTTGACAGATAATTTAAATGAGCATGAAGTGAATGTATAAATTGTAATGACAGGGATCCTGGTATTTTGCTAACAACTCTTGACAGGCAGAAGTGGGGAAGAAGGGCACCGGCTGTCCACGTAAAGAGGAGGAGATGTATTTGAGGGCCCTGAGGCAGATTCACTTGGGTGGGGGCAGGGTTGCCAACCTCCAGGGGATCAAAACTGAATGGAAAGGAATCCACAAGCTGCATAATAAAGTTCTTTTTTCAAAATCCAATGGTCTTTGCTAATGTATTTAATGCACAACTAAGCAGAAGTAGCCAAAATGAGTTCCCAGGTGCAAAACCCATTTTCAGAAGGAAACCCTCAGTAATGGTGAGAGTCTGCAATTGTTTGGCTCACATGTGATTATTACCTCAATTCTACAAGTGTCACATTGGCATATAGCTGTCCATTACTGAGGAGGTAACCACTGAGGAAGGTTTCCCTTTGAAAACGGGTTTTGCACCTGGGAACTCGTTTTGGTTGCTTCTGCTTAGTTGTCCATTAAATACGTTGGATTTCTTTGCAATACATTGCAAAGACCATTGGATTTTGAAAAATAACTTTATTACGCAGCTTGTGGATTCCTTTCCATTCAGTTTTGACATCCTGGGGAATCGACAGTTCTATTTGGAACCTCCAGAATCGACGGTTCTATTTGGACAGTTCTATTTGGAACCTCCAGGTTCTGTTTGGATCTCAAGGTAACAGATTAGTTTCCCCATAGAAAATGGCCGCTTTGGAAGGTGGATCCTATAGGATTATGCCCCATTGAAGTCCCTCCCTGCCCCGAGCTCCTCCCCTCAAGCTCCCCCCAAAATCTCCAGGAATTTTCCAATCTGGAGGTGGCATCCCTAGGTGTGGAGGAATAGACAAGGCACGTATGTATCTCTGAGCCGTTTCTAGTAAAAGGGCTCTTGGTCAAAACATCGGCCATGAGGACTAGCCACTTACTTTTCTGAAAGAAACACTTCCCACCAACCCGACACCAGTGGTCAGGTGTGTCAGATAAACACAACGTTGCCCTCCCGCAGACCCACATGTGATGTGACCCTCCCCCTACCTACTCAGGACTATTGAGGTGGGGGGATAGGAGAGCACAGGCTTTGCCATAAGAGTCTTTTATTGAAAAGGACCTCACTGAGCAGCACCACCATCCCCTCCCACCACCCCACTGCCAAGGCCCTGCGGAAGCCGAGGGGGAGCCCCCCTGCAGTGTCTCCCTTGCCCTCCCTGTGCCCCTATGCTCTCTCCTCCCGCAGTCCTCAGGCAGCACTCCCCCCTCCGGTTCCACCGGGCGGCACTCTGAGCTGTGGCCCTGGGCTGGAAGAGCTGGATTACTGGAAGACCGTCGGTGGGTGCTGGTGCGCGTGCCTCGGGGGGTGGCTGCCCAGCTGCCTCCAGGCTCCAGCTGGCAGTGTGCATCTGGGGAGCGGGAGAGGAGAGCGTGAGCGACTGTCTGTTCCTCCTGTGACTCTCGGTCGTGGCTGCGAATGCTGGCTGGGGAGCTTTCGGGGTGGAACCTGGGCCGTTGCGCTCTATGAGGGGATGCTCCAGATGTTGCTGCTCCTCTGGATGGTGGGGGAGAGTGGAAACGGGCTTCCCGAATTCTGGCCCTGGAGGAGGAGTGGCTGAGGGCTTGAGGCAGCAGGGGCTACGATGGCCAGGGCCCTGCCATTGGGGCTTGTTGTTGTTATGTGCGAAGTCGTGTCCGACCCATCGCGACCCCATGGACAATGATCCTCCAGGCCTTCCTGTCCTCTACCATTCCCCGGAGTCCATTTAAGTTTGCACCTACTGCTTCAGTGACTCCATCCAGCCACCTCATTCTCTGTCGTCCCCTTCTTCTTTTGCCCTCGATCGCTCCCAGCATTAGGCTCTTCTCCAGGGAGTCCTTCCTTCTCATGAGGTGGCCAAAGTATTTGAGTTTCATCTTCAGGATCTGGCCTTCTAAAGAGCAGTCAGGGTTGATCTCCTCTAGGACTGACCGGTTTGTTCGCCTTGCCGTCCAAGGGACTCGCAAGAGTCTTCTCCAGCACCAGAGTTCAAAAGCCTCAATTCTTTGACGCTCGGCCTTCCTTATGGTCCAACTTTCGCAGCCATACATTGCAACTGGGAATACCATAGCCTTGACTAAACGCACTTTTGTTGGCAGGGTGATGTCTCTGCTTTTTAGGATGCTGTCTAGATTTGCCATAGCTTTCCTCCCCAGGAGCAAGCGTCTTTTAATTTCTTTGCTACAGTCCCCATCTGCAGTGATCTTGGAGCCCAGGAAAATAAAATCTGTCACTATCTCCATTTCTTCCCCATCTATTTGCCATGAATTGAGAGGGCCGGATGCCATGATCTTCGTTTTCTTGATGTTGAGTTTCAAGCCAACTTTTGCACTCTCCTCCTTCACCCGCATCAACAGGCTCTTTAGTTCCTCTTCACTTTCTGCCATTAGAGTGGTATCATCTGCCCATTGGGGCTAGGAGATGCCAAAAGCCAGAGCTTTTAGCCCCAAAGAGAGATCAGCGGGGACTGTTGTTTGGGGGGAGTTCTGGCAGCAGAGAGGTGGCAGCTTCTTACATTCCTGGCTGGAGGAGGGGAAAGGGGGACAGAGTCCTGCCCACAGCATGGCTCTGCTCAGACCAGAGCTCACCCACCAGGACAACCCAATCCTTCCTTCCTGTTCTGTTGGACCTGGACACTTTCCCTTCAGAGTTATTGGATCTAGCTCCTTCTTGGGCTGAATGCTCTAAGAGCTCAACTTGAACTAGCCTTGAGGGCAGGGTGGGGCCACGGCTGAATGACAGACCACCTGTTTTGCACGCTGAAGGTTGCAGGTTCGGTCCTCACCCCCTCCAGTTAAATGGTTCAGGGAGCAAATGATGTGAAGAAAACACCGCTTGAGGCTCAAGAGGTCCCACCACTTGATAATACCGACCTAGACAAATGGTTTGAGTCTATATGGCAGCTTCGTGCGTCCAGATTTTCACCCTCTTCCTCTTTGCTTCCCCAATGGGAGCAGCTGCCTGCCAGACACAGCAGAGCTCCCCCACCCCACCCCAAGCGCCCCCTTCCCTGCACCTCGTCTGACGGCCCCCATTAAGTCACTACACTGAAAAGAGCCCCGACACAAGTCATTTGCTTTTCTACCAGCTGCACAACTGCTTCCTTTAGGCGGCCCAGCCGAACTTCACAACTTGCGGGTCGGAGTCCAGCAGCAAGCCATGCCTTCGGCTCCCTTCTAGGCACCGGTTTGGGGGTGGGAGAGACTGCAGTACGCAGCCCTGGCCTCCCACGCCAGCCAGAATTAAGGCCACACCAACACTGTCCAAGCAGCGTCTGTCCAAGGCTCTGGGCGCCACTTGCCACGGGATTCTCCTGGCTGCTCCTCGTGGCCCCAGCACAGGCTGGAGTTTCCTGCGGCTGTCGGGCAGGGGGGTTAGAGACTGGCTTCTGCATGCATCCTGCGCCAGCTGCTCCATGCAGATTCCCTTGATGGGGGAAAGAAGCATGAATTTGTCGCATGCAAGTGGGGAGCCAGGCCAGGAGCACAGTGAAGTCCCAGAGTCCTAGAAGGCTCTTGGCCTGTGGGAACAGCTACACCTCAATGATATTGACAGATGGCGTTTTCTTCTGCAAGAGAGAGAGAGAGAGAGAGATATCTTAGAACAAGGGCCAACAAGGTACTTTGAGATGGGGTCCCCAACATGGCACCCACATCAACGCCTTTCCTGGTGCCCACCAGGTGTGTTTAGAAAGTAAGCAGGGCTTTTGGCCAGCAATGTCTCTGTGTGTCTGCTGGGAATCTGACTGGCTGTGCAGATTTTTTTAATGCATCGAGTTGCCAGTAGCTGCCACGCCAATACAAGGATCGTCACCGAGTGGCTGAAGGTACGTGGCATCTGCCATTGGGTGTCTGGCTCTGCCTCCTGCAGCCACCGTTTGGTGGCTGTCTCTTTATGGTGGTGCCATGCTTATGTCCAGAGGTACCCACAGGGGGCCACGGCTGTAAGAAACAGGGAGGTGAGCCATCGCAGCAATTGGTGCCTTCAAATGGTTACAAAGGAATCTTTCCAGTTTTCTCATATGTTCTTGCTGAATGGCGACAGTAGTCCAGCATCTTGTTCCATAGAGCAGCCAAACATTGGGTGCCCATCAAACAGGGCAGAGAGACCAAGGCGTTCCCTGATGTTTCCAATGATAATCCATCTCAGTAATCCAGCGACAATGCACAGTGGGAAGAAATAGGTTCTACATTAATCCTGGCTAGCTGAGTTGGGCCTCTCTTCCAGGAACCTGTCTAATCCCCTTTCTGATCCCACAAGGCAGTCACTGGTCGGGTGACTTCAGCCAGATTAGAACTACCCCCACCCCTACCCTCACCCCTGCCCCACACATTTCAACTTTCGCCAAACCCTCCCTCCTTTGCAGCACTGAATCAGCTTCGGAATACCCCTTGAGCAGATACAAATGTGTAGCCGTGAGTCCAGTAGCACTCGAAAGCTCATGCCCTGAATAAATCTTTGTCGGTCTTAAAAGTGCTACTGGACCCTGATTCCCTTGAGCAGAGATAACCATACAAAAGGCGGCTTGAGAATCCACTGCAGCCTCTTTCTGTACACCGTTTCTCAGTTCATAACTTCAGAACTACCCAGGTTTCGGGCCCTGTTTTGCTACCTGTCCATGACAGGAAAGGCTGTCTAGACCAGGGGTAGTCAAACTGCGGCCCTCCAGATGTCCATGGACTACAATTCCCAGGAGCCCCCTGCCAGCGAACGCTGGCAGGGGGCTCCTGGGAATTGTAGTCCATGGACATCTGGAGGGCCGCAGTTTGACTACCCCTGGTCTAGAAGATGGCTGCCTTACAGATTTGGCTCTGGCAAATGAGAACAGGACAGTGAGTCACCCGACTGCTGGTGCTGTTTTCTCACAAGCTGGGATGACAACTTCCAACTGCCGCTGCGATTCCTGTCTACACATTACAGGACTGCCGTGAAACCAGACCCTACTGAAGAAGCTGCGTCATCTGAAACAGGACTAGGTCCTGTTTTGTGGCAGCATATTTAATGGCCTGGGGGAAAACGCTTCCTTTTGTCAGTCCTGAGCCTGCTGCCAGCCAGATGCACTGGGGGAAAGATTGGCATAGCGCACACAAGCACATGCCTTGAGGGGTTTTGTGGCTCTCTGGTGTGAAGCTGGTAGTCTCCTAACAAAAACATATTTTTCACTTAAGGGAAAGTAGCAAATGGAACACCAGTGCTTAAGAAAGGAGCTAGGGAACCAGGAAGGTACAGGCTTCTGTGGGGAAGCAACAGCAATTATCATGAAAAGTTAATTTTGTCGGAATCTGTTTTCTGTCCAAAGAGAGCTCTCTGGGAATACACGCGGCTGTTAGCATTGCCAGCTGCCTGGATTAAAAAATGTCCTGTCCCTTCAATTGAGGCGTAATGGGATGCTATTTACTAGGTGTTGTTATTTACCTCCATGCCATTAAAAAGCTTCAGCTGCCCATTTCCACACATTAAACCTCTATTAAGCAGAATATTTATCTCCGAAAAACAGGATTTGGGGTGTTTATGCATGTAATCTCACTTCAAACTGTTTCCAGCCAAGAGCCCCGAGTGCCGTACTCCTCAGTTTACTCACTAGAGAGTATCTTATCACACTGACTTTCCTCCCAGTACGTTTCCTGGACATTGGAGCAATCAATGTGATTTTAATTCAAATGTCTCCAAAATCCATCAAACCGTCGTCTTTTAGATTTCTTTGCCTCATATAAACTGCATGTGCTGCCACCTACTGGGAACCGTTGAATTTATATTCCTGAGCAAAAGCGTCTTGGAACAACAAAGAAACCTGAGTCAGGGTGGGACTCCCTGGGACCAGAGAAGCCAGGCGGTCTACTGCTAAGTGCCTGTTGGTCGCTGCAGGGAGTTTAGAAGAAGAGTTTGTTCTCATAGGCCGCGTTTCTCTACCAGAAGGGGTCTCAAAGCAGCCTACATTTGCCTTCCCTTTCCTCTCCCCACAACAGCCACCCTGTGAGGTGGGTGAGGCTGAGAGAGCCCTGATATTGCTGCTCGGTCAGAACAGCTTTATCAGTGCTGTGGCAAGCCCAAAGTTCACCCAGATGGCTGTGTGTAGGGGAGCGGGGAATCAAACCCAGCTTGCCAGATTAGAAATCTGCACTCCTAACCACTACACCAAGCTGAAGAAGAGGTGGGTTTTTATACCCCGCTTTTCACTACCAGAAGAAGCTTCAATGTCATTGACAAATACCTTTCCCTTCCTCTCAGGGGGTTGGGCTGTATGGTCTGTATGCCCCTTCCAACTTCTTGCTCCACCGTGCCCAGGCCAGCCTTTGCCTGCCCCCCTGCCCACCCCCCCTGGGGGCCCACGGACCTTGCTGCGCAGGAGGCCCCCTGCTGGCCGCTCTGGAGTGCTGTGTTCCGATAAAGGCTTGGTCTTCTCCTTGTTGTTGTTGGAATCGTTGTCCTTGATGATGTCGTATTGCTTGCAAAAGAGCGCAATGACGGCTGGGGCGCCACCAGGGCGGTGGACGGTGGAAGAAAAAGACAGCCTTGCTTAGCCACCTTGCCTCACTTTAGCTGCCCCCCCCCCCCAATCATCATGAGGAAGAACTTAGTGGCACAGCCTCCTCGGGAGGTGGTGGGCTGTCCTCTTCGGGAGGTTTTTAAGTGGGGGCTATACGGCCGTATGACGGCAGTGTTGATTTCCAGGAATCACTAGGGATTTGGGATTTGGGTAATGCTGGGGTCCCGAAGGAAGAAGAAGAGCTGGTATTTTGTGCCTCTCTTTTCTCTCCCCTCAGGAGTCTCAAAGCGGCTTACTGCCCCCTGCCTTTCCTCTCCCTACAACAGCCCCCCTGGGGGACAGGTGGGGATGAGAGAGTTCTGAGGGAGAGAACTGTGACTGGCCCATGATCTCCCAGCAGGCTTCATGTGGAGGAGTGGGGAATCAAACCCAGAGGCTGCCGTTCTTAACCCCTATACCAGTGGGTATAGCGACCTAGGGGTTGTGACCCCATTTGGGGTCACCTGGCCCCTTCTGCAGGGTCACCAGGTTGCTTGCTGCTGTGGCAGTGGCAGTGGCGGGCGGAGGTGGCGGAGCCATGGCACTGGTCGCCTCCACACCGCCTCGATTGTTGTGCGCCCAAGCACGCTGTGTGCGCGCACATACCACCCCCTGGTGGTGCTGCTGCCGCCGCAGTTGGAATTGCGGCAGTGAAAAGGTTGAGAACCGCTGCCCTATACCAAGCCAGAAATTTTCCTCCAAGCCAGACTGATCAGGGATGCAGGAGATTTTTTGCCTTCCTTTGGGCATAGAGCAGGGATCACTGGGGGGGGGCAGGGGGGGTAAGGTAGCTGTGACTTTCCTGCATTGAGCAAGGGGTTGGACTAGGTCAGGGGTCCTCCAGATGCCCATGGACTACAATTCCCATGAGCCCCTGCCAGAGAATGCCAGCCAATGCTGGCAGGGGCTCATGGGAATTGTAGTCCATGGATATCTGGAGGGCCGCAGTTTGACTACCCCTGGACTAGGCGACCCTGGGGCCCCATCCCATCCCCACGGCCTCCGTGCCAGGGTTCCTCCACATTCGCTGCTGCTTGCCCAGCTGGTGCCCTCCCTGTGTGCAGGAGGTTCCTCAGTGTCCTTTCCGGGCTTGGCTCACTTCCTGCATCCCAGTTACTGCAGCAGAACAAGTGCTTGGACAGGCCTCTCTGCAGTGAGGGACGCCAGGAAAGTCCTGAAGATCTGAGGTGGGGGGGCTGGGGAAGAGCTTGGGGAGGGGAGGGAGCTTGAGATACTTGACGCAATCCTCCCTTCTCAAGCCGTAGGGATGCCAGAACCCCCAGTGGGGCCGGGGTCTCCCGCTTTCAGCCCCCATTTCTCTGCAATTACCCTCCTTAAAGGGGAAGAGTGCCAGAAATGAGTGCCACGTGCCTATGTGATGTGGAAGCGACATAGATCCGACTCACCTGCCCACATGAGCAGCACTACCACAATGATGATAATCTCCCCTGTCTGCAGCTGACGCTCCTTGTCCAGTCCCTCCACTGTGATGTCTCCTGTAAGGAACACAAAGGGCCAAGCCTTGCTGGAATTCAGCCGCGAAACTTCATCAACTTCCCGGGGCTCGGTCCTGGAACTTGGGTGGAGCAGGGGAGAGAATATCCACACACTTGGGAATATACCACCCTCTCTCTGCTGACCACTGGTCTGTCACTAGACCATCCACTCTTGACTACCTGACTAGCCTCAGCTTCTCCCAGGTCTCAGGTGGAGGTCTTCCACCTCACCTGCCACCTGATGGTTTTAACTGGAAATGCTGGGGATTAGATTGAAGATCTTCGACCACCGAGCTGAGCCCCAGCCCCAGCCCCAGCCTCTGCCTCACTTCCACCCCCTCCTTTATCTTATCTGATTGCTGCCGGGAAGGAGGTTGTTCCTGGGTTTTCTTTCCCATCAAGAGGGGTCCAGGAATTGTTAGGAGACATGCAGGGGAGGGAGATGGATTCACAGATACTGATCCACATGTGCCACAGGGACACTGCCCACCTCCTCAGAAGCCCAAAGTCCTGCATGCTTAAAGCAGGTCTCTGAAGAGTGGGAGAAGGGGATAGAACAAATTCTCCCTTGGAGGCTCTTTTTTTTTGCTCTGCTTGGCTTACCCTGGTTGGAGCTGTTGGACGGGAGACGATCGCTCTGCTTCAGGGTGCGGAAATGGACTCTCTTGCTGGCCTGGCTTTCTCCATAGAGGCCGACGCTCTGAACTTGGATGATGTAGTCCGCATCCTCCGCCAGATCCCACAGCACGCAGGCCCGGTTGGTGGTGTTCACCTCTCGGATGAATCTCTGCATCTGTCCATCCTGCCGCTGCCGGAACCGGGGAGGTAGTCAGAGGGCCCAGCCAGGAAGGGGGCATCACCCTCCAGCTGGGGGAAAGGAACATCTTCCACCAGGGGCCCAAAGAGTCATAGGCCTGGGGGGTGCTATATGAGCCCAGGTCCTTGTGCCAGACTTACCTGCTGTGAGATGGCATAGCCAATGATGACATCTCCCTCGGGGACATCCCAAGAGACAGTGGCTGAATTTGCTTTGAGCTGGGTGACGGTTACATTGACCGGGGATGGAGGCCTATCTGCAAAGAAAGAGAAAAGGAGGACAGGGTCATTGCCGGGCAGAGCTGGATTTGAACACAAAGATGTGCAGCATGTCTAACTTGAGCTTCAGCAACTCTTAAGAACTGGAAGTCCTTCTCAGCCTCGCTTCTGGAACAGATCTCAATTTTCTCTGCAGTTACAGTTAGAGTGTGGGGATTTGGGGGTCTTTGGATGGTGCGGCACAGAGCCCTTTAGTCTGCACAGCAGATTTTATTTTGACTTCCACGCTATGTCATGTTCCTGCTGACCTTCCAGGTTTTTCTTGGCACTGCTCTGAGCTTCCCCAGATGCATTTGGATGCAGTCTTTTCTGGAAGAGGACAAAGAAAGCAGGTTTGCGGAAAGTGTTGAGGGAAGATGAGGATTTCTGTTCTCCTCTACCGACATCCGAAGCTGTACCCGGCACAATTTCCATTCCTGCCTGCCATTTCCCCCACCTCCAGCAGGCTCTTTTGCCGTTTTATTTTCTTTTTAATTATTAATGGTTAGTATATTTCTTAGCGTTCACTGTAATAATAAGAGGAAAGCAGAGAATCGCTTCTGTGTGGAAGCCACCTGTGTTTCCGCCCCACTCACTGCTTCCTTCTGTCTCTTTATGGTTAGGCCAGATTCTGTCTTGTGCATGAAACCCCCCTGAAAACCTGCTGAGCTACATCATGAACAAGCCAGCGTTCATTCCCCAAAGGCACTGACCTGTTTTGTTTTGGCTCATATACTCCCACCCTCCTACCCTCCCTCCCTCCCTCCCTCCTCCTCTCATGCTTGGAGCTATGACTTGTGTAGGTAGTTGTCATTTCAACTAATTAGTCATTGGAGGGAGGGAGAGTGGCATGGAATGGCCTGAATTCATCAGATCTCGGAAGCTAAACAGGATCCGTCCTTGGAAGGGATACCCCCAAGGAAGACTCAGCAGAGGGAGCCAATGGGAAGCCACTTGACATAAGTCAGAAGAGATTTGATAGCACTTCATACACTACACAGTGTAGAGCTGGATTTTTGTACCCCACTTTTTACTATCTGAAGGAGTCTCAGAGCAGCTGGACGTCACCTGCCTGTCATCTCTCCACCTCTCCTAGAGTTCCACCTTCCTTATTGGCAATCTCTTTTAGCCTTGAAGCTGATGGATAATACAGCAGCCATTGCATGTTGATTCCCTCATCTCTAATATCTTGCCAGGACTTGATTTCCCTCTGAGCATTTGCTATATTGTCAAACATCAAAAAACATTTTCTTACTTCTTGTGATACTTATTATGATAAACTTCTATTGAGAATGTGGCGGAACCAGCCTACCTTTGCCTTGCAGGCCTAGTTCTGTCCTTACCCACCCCCTGTTCTGGATGGTTGCCAACTCCAGGTGGGTGGCAAAATTAATTCTCTGGGTAATTGCTGCCACCACCTGGCTAAAGTACAGGGTTGCAGCTGGGAGAGCCAGGGCTCCTAGCTGCCCCTTCCACACCCGAGGCCTTGCCTCTGTGGTCTCCCACAGCCCCAGCTCCTGAACACTGTGGGGGGTGAAATACTGCAAGGGTCCACCCCTCTGGGTCTTCCCTTTGCACTTCCACTAGTGTTTCCGAGGCAGGGGAGCATGACATGGATCAGAGAACCATGGCCCATTTAAAATTTATTAAAAGAACAAAAAAGCAAATCTTTAGCACAGATCAGAGTTAAACGAAAGAGACAAAAAGAAACGGAATAAAATGCAGTACTTCTGTCCCTCTGCTAAACATGCCCTATTCTGATCTTAAATACAGGGCAGGCACCTTTCATTGCTCACATGCCCAAGATGGCTGCTCACCTCTTCTCCCAAGAGCAAGCTGATGATCAGCAGACAAGAGACCCTGAGTTGAGAGACCCCTCAAAAAACTTCTCTAGTCACAATCCTATATTCTTTTCCCGCCCCCTCCCATAGGAAACCCCTCACCTAGGAATTCTGGGAAGATCTCCCTCTCCCCATTCCATGTACCTGCTTCCTGGCCCCTTCCCCTCTCCCCCCAGCACAGAGGGAAAATGTCCTTTTGACATAGCAGTGGGGCATTTCCTCACAGGGGACATGAGTGGAGAATCTGGAGAGCTGAACAGAATCCAAATGTTTATAAAACTGACTCAGTGGTAAGGTTGCCAACCTCCAGGTGGAGGGCTGGAAATCCCCTGGAATTACAACAGATTTAAAACATTTATTCCTCTTCTTGTGGTGAGAATGGCTGCTTTGGAAGGTGGACTGCATGGCCTTATACTTTGCCAAGGACACTCCCCTTCCTCAACCCCACCCTCTCAGGCTCCTCCTCAAATCTCTCCTTATTTCTGAACCTGCACTTGGGAACCCTGCTCAGTCAGAACTTGGATCCCAGGGTGAGAAAGGCACTGACATCAATGGACATGGTTGCTTACAGTCAGCCATTATCTTGGACATTTCTGACAGAAATGCTCATTTTATGAACTTACCACACAAAAAAGGACGGTTCGAAATGGGTATAATAACAGAAAAAAGAACCTATCCTAGGCTATAATAAACAATTTCACAATGAATGTAACTAAACATGTCTAATCTCGTCTTTTAATAGAACAACCAAAACGGCCTCCAGATTAAAACTGTTTTCAAGTGAGTTTTCATCAGTGGTTGTTTTTCAACTTAATGTTTGCTAATGAAGTCCTTCAATAGGATCAGTTCTTCTTGGCAGGATTTAAATAATATATATGTGGCTTTAGACACGTTTAGTTACATTTTATGAACTTAGGCAGAGTGTGAGTAGGTGGGCAGGAAGGGATGTGCCAGTGTTTGTCTCTTGCGGCCCTTCCTTGCATACCCAGGGAATTGCTGATCACCCCTGGGAGATGGTAGGTGAATTTCTTCCAGGCCAGGCTGGATTCTGGAGATTTTGGGGGTGGGCATGACATTGGGGTCACTGTGGGTGAGCAGGTTGTTGTAAGTTCCTGCATTGTGCAGGAAGTCCGACTAGATGCCCCTGGAGGTCCCTTCCAACTCTATGATGCTATGAAATATATTCAGGTAGGTCGGCTCCTTCGATTTCAGAGAAATATAGATAGAGGGATTTTTTATTGACTGGATAGGAGCTGTTGCAGTGTAATGGCCGGAGTGTTGTACCAGGATTGGAGAGACCCAGGTTTCCGTCCTCATGATATCATAGAAGACCTAGGGTCTGCCACATTTGCTTAGACTAATCTATCTCACCAGGCTGTTGTTGTCAGGAGGAAATGAAAGACATAAGATTGATGGTGTAACCCATTTTCGTTCCCTGTTGGAGATCCCAGCAAGTATAAATAAATATATATACTGAACTGCCAAAGGTTCAGACCAGGATAGATGGAGATCAGAAACTTCCCAGTGCCTTGAACAGCTAAATTTCAGGCAGGGCGCAGGGGGCTGATTTGAATGGGGGCCAAGGAAGGCGGGATGTTGATTCTTCCAGTCTGGCAGGGCTGTTCCAACCATCACTTCTCATGCACCTTGGAAGAAAGAGCACCCTTCTTCTGTCTGCTTTCCTGCCCCCCTTCCCGAAATCAAACTAGTGCACAAAGTCAGGATGCTTTAAAGGGTCAGGGGAGGAATGCCGGCCTAGCCCTGCCCCTTTAACGGTAGGCTGTTAATTCCACCTCCCGCCCAGACTGGTCTCTCTGGTGTTCATCATTTCTCTACGCACTGCAAATCACCTCCTGCCCTGCTAAGAAGCTCCCAGTGGTCCTTTGCAAGCCTGCCAGGACTCCAGCTATGCTCTTCCCCCCCCTTGTCAATTTGCTAATGAGAGGCTCCCTGCACAGTGGCCTGTCAAGCCAGGGACAGATGCAGTGGACAGCTGGTGCCAATTGCTTGTGCTTGGATCGTGCACGCAGCCAAGGCTCCTCTTTCCTCGAGTCAGGGCTCAAGCCAAATCCTACCTACCTACCTGCCTGCAAAAGAAGAAGAAGAGCTGGTTTGTTGCACCCCGCTTTTCACCACCCAAAGGAGTCCCAAAGTGGCATACAACACCTTTCCTTTTCTCTCCTTACAACAGGCACCCTGTGAGGTAGGTGGGGGCCGAGAAAGCTCTAAGAGAATCGCTCTGCGAGAACTGCTCTGCCAGGACTGTGACTAGCCCAAGGTCAGCCAGCAAGATTACCCAGAGGGAGGAGTGGGGAATCAAACCTGAATCTCTAGATTATAGGCTCCCACTCTTCACCACTATACCATGAAGCAGGATGGGAGCCTTGCAGCATGTCCTCTTTGCTGCCTTTCAAGGACTGATGTGACCCTCATGGAACATGAGGGCTGGAGCTGAAGTATCTGGGCCATTCCGCACAGATTCTTTGTAGCAGGAGTGTGGCAAATTGTAATCGCTACAAAAATGCGGTTATGCACAAGGTCGTAGACGATCTGCTACACTCCTGAAACAGATCTGCAAAAAGCACGTCGTTGTAGCACTTTCAGGGAAATCCCAAAGAGTGGATTCACCCTCCGGAAAGCGCTACACTCTTGCAACCAATCTGCAACACTAGTGGGAAAGTTCTGTGCGTTACCATTGTTGTGGTTTCAGCAAAGTCCCTCCCCCTGGCTCTCTCCTCTGATCTTCCGGCGAAGCGATCGCCATTTTTTTTCTCGGAGCGAGCGGAGATCAACGAACCGGTGAGCCTTCATTCACCCAGCGAGGCTTCCCCGGCTGCAGTCCCTCCCCAGAGCTGTTTTAAGTCACCAAGCACCACACAGTTTATTTTCCCTTTATTTTTCCCTTTATTTTCGGCCGAAAATCGCGCCCGTGCGGGGGGGGGGGGGGATTTTTTTTTCACTCGGGGGGAGTGTGGCAACGATGAAACGGCAACTCACACGCCACCTGCTAGCTAGATGGTCTCTTCGTTGCAACGAATCAACGCAGATTCATTGCAGTGTGTGTGTGTGTGTGTGTGTGTGTGTGTGTGTGTGTGTGTGTGTGTGTTTTAACTGCCTTAAAGGGAAAGGGGCTTTTCAGGAGCATGATAACCGCCACCCATTGGCTGCTTGTTTGATTGACGGCCGGGGCGGGACAAAGCTCGGCAAATATCGCTTCCTGGCTAGCGATTTTTGCCGAGGCCTATGGGAAACGATAGAAACGCAACTGGATTTCACTACAAAGGCTGGAATGCATATCGACGAATTTTACTATTTAAAATGGCGTTTTTTCGTTCCGAAACCAATTTGCAACATTGATCCTGGTGCGGAATGGCCCTCTCATTCGCCTACCCAGTTGGTGAATAGAAGTTTGAAGCCTGAATGGAGCTTGAGTCTGTGGTGCGCACTCTCCCCCCTCGCCCCGTTTCTTCTTGCCCCTCTTCCTGCCTTCTGGCTAGAGGAAGCACACCCATTGGGTGGGGACCTGCCTACTACTACTGCTGCTGCTGTTGCTGCTGCTGCTTGTATTGGTGATAATTCCAGTGTGTAGCCACGTTGGTCTGAAGCAACAGAACAAAGTTTTGAGTCCAGTGGCCCCTTTAAGACTACCAACAGAAAAAGTTTGCTCCTGGGTATAAGCTTTAAAGTTTATTGTTCTGAAAGATGCCGTTGGACACAAACGTTGTTCTATCGCTTCATTTAAAGTCTGTCTTTCTTTCCGAGACTGAAGAGAGCTCACAGCAATTCTAAGTAGTGCAGATCATATAGTATGATACATAAGCAGTGCAAAAAGCCACTTAAATTTCTCAGTCATTCACGACATGATGTTAAACGGAGGAGATACACACTTTTAGCTTTGTTGAATTCAACAGGCTTAGAAAGGTGGAACCCGCTTAGGACTGTGCTGCCAAGATACAGCTTTATACAAATGCTTTATACAATTCTGTGTGATACATTCTGCGAAATAACAGAAGGTCAGGACTAAGGAGACCAGATTTTAACATTGGTAAAGCAGGACACCATTGACTGGGGGGGGGGGGGGTCTTGATTAAAAATTTGGTCTATATGGAGCAATAAAAAATTTCATAGAACGCATAGAACACAAAAATAGTATTGTAATATATTTTTTTTTACTTGCAATATAAGTACAATTTGCCAGGTGCCCCCAGATGTGTCTCCAAAAGTGGGACAATCTGGTCACCTTAGTCAGGACCCTTCCCCCAAGTGGGAGCCACACGCAAGAATGTTTGGGTACACCCTGCAGAACGGCACCTTGAAAAGGTTTTGTTCAGATGGGTGCAGCTTTCTTAGTGGGGCACACTGAGAGGCAGTCCCTTAGGGATGTGAGGCTCAGGCCATGGAGAACTTTGTACTTAACAGCCATCACTTTGGATTCAATCCTGAAATGAAGCTTTATCAAGGGAGTGGCTGCAGAACCAGAACTAACCAATTCTATGGCTTCAGTGCTGGGAGGCAGTTCATTCCCAGGGCACATTTCCAAGAACAGGGAGGATCCTTGCAAATCCAAGAACCCAACTGCAATGCTACGAGCTCCAAAATTCACAACTTTCCTGCTGGTGGCAATGACGGTCCGTACCCCTGCCATCAACCCAATTATGCTGAAGACGAAGTACTTGAGATGTTCCATGTGAGGTCACCTAAATGGCTGTAAGTCAAGGTTGGATGAGAGTCAGGCCAGGAACCAGGGTGAACAGCCAAGAGAAAGACGTGGCTGTACCCCTTGTACTTTTCCCCTCTTCAGGTGGCTCTTGCACCCAAGTTAAGGCTGCCAGCAGAGAGAGAGAGAGACCTTCCTATGGGCTAGCTTTTCTACCACTTTTCAAGAAGACCAAGGAGAAGAAGATGATGATGATGAAGAAGAAAAAGTGTTGGTTTTTATACCTCGCTTTTTACTACCCAAATGAGTCTAAAAGCGGCTTGCAATTGCCTTCCCTTCCTCTCCCTGCAACAGGCACCTGATTGGTGGGGCTGAGAGAGCTCTCAGAGAACTGTGACTGGCCCATGGTCACCCAGCTGGCTGCATGTGGGAGAGGAGTGGGGAATCAGACCTGGCTCTCCAGATTAGAAGCCTCTACTCTTAACCGCTACACCACACAGCAGCCATTACTCATTTAATTTGGTTAGTTCACTGAAGGCTCCATACGTTCCCAGTCTCTTCTTGGCTGCCGTTGCTATTAATCATATTTTTTTTAAAACCCTGAGCCGTCTACTGTCAATATCGGCTGGTGGACAATTGTGCGAAATGCTTTTTCACACATTGCATAATTAACACAAAGGTTTCATTACTGCAGAGATGTGGCGATGCCAACAGATGTCTTTACAAGATGGAAAAAACAGGGGGGGGGGCATCTTAAGCAGGTCTACTCAGAAGTAAATCCCATTTTATTCATTAGGGCTTCCTCCAAGGAAGTGTGCTCAGAACTGCAGACAAAAGCAGTAGCAAGTCATCCAATGATAGCTCTGTCTTAATGGGCTAATATAAAATACAAATCTGGAATGACCAAACGAACCTCATTTTCTCTCGCTAGTCATTGTATTCTGCTCCTCCTTCAATATTAGAGTCCTTCTTTCAGAATTTTCACCATTGCGCACTTCTTTGTGCCTGTGTGTTTATAAAGTCCCATCAAGCCACAGCCAACTTGAGGGTTTTGCAAAGCTAGTTTTTTCAAGGCACTAGATGAGCAGATGTGATTTGCCCCTGCCTGCCTCAACACAGCATGCAGGGTCTCCCCTGGTGGTCTCCCATCCAAATATTAACCAAAGCTTCGGAGACTTGGTGAATCAGGCCATCCAAGCCAAAGAACTTTTCCCTTGACCTGTTGCTAATTTTGTCTGCTACCAAAACCTGCCATCCTGGTTCATGTCGCATCCCAAGACCTGCTAATCCATGTCCCTCAAAAAGTCTGCTGTTCCACCAGTAACGGCACAAGGCTGTGATCAGACAAATTCACCTTTTCTATTTTTAAAAAAAAGTCTTGCGTATTTTTACTCCACCTTCCTTTCAAGAAATTGGAATGATGTGCATGGTGTTCTCCTCCTCCGTTTTGCCATTACAACCATCCTGTGAGGAAGGTTAGGTTACAGTGACAGGAGCAAGGTTGCTGGCCATGCCATCCTAAGCAGACCTCCCCAGAATCCTACTGAAAGTATTCAATGGGGCTTATTCCCAGGAAAGTGTTTTTAGGCTTGCACTCTTTGACTGTTTACACAGTGGAGGTTGCATGCCGGGCTGCAGGCTGGAGTTTTACTTGTGGCAGGTTGCCCCACCTCTTCCTGCACCCACACGGGGGGGGGTATTTGGCCCGGTGTGCCTCATCCGCCTCCTGCACAGGAGCTGGGGCAGTGAAGTTCCCAGTGCGCAAACGGTCTTTGTGAGATTCATGTCTGAGTGGGATTTTGGACCCAGGCCCCCCACTCATCTAGCAGCTATAACCCAAGCTCTGAAACACCTGCACGCAGTGCCGGGAGCTGGAAGCACACACCTGTGACAGAAAGACCCAACAATTGTTCCAGGCAGACGAGGGCCTGAAAAGCACAGGCTGTTTTACCACGACAAAAGCTGAGGACTCAAATTATGGATGGCAGATTTTGGCTGGCTGTTTTTTCAGTCTCAGCAGCCTTTAAAAACAAACTGCTGGGAGACGTGGGGGTGGCAGGAGGGGTGGAGAAGTGTGTCTGTGCATTGCATGCAAACGTCCCCAAACACGGACACACAGAACAACCTGTGGCTGAGTCAGAAGAACCTTAGTCCAGGGGTAGTCAACCTGTGGTCCTCCAGATCTTCATGGACTACAATTCCCATGAACCCCTGCCAGCTATCCACCCTGAATGGGATCAGGTGTGCTGACCCAGACTGCATTGAGATGCTTCCCTTTCAGCATCCAATTAGAGACCAGAGACCACCATAAATCTGGCTGGTGCATCTGGCCATTTGGCTATCTGGTGGAAATCTTTCCTATCACTTCCTACCTGATCCTTCTTTAACTGGGGATGTTGGGGATTGAACCTGGAGCCTTCTGTACGCAAACCATTGAGCCAAGAGCCCTTCCTTCTGGCTATTCTGAAGTACAACACCTGACTGCAACTACAGAATGTGGAATGTGCATTTCCAACACCCTCTTGCAAATATTTATGTATTAGCACTGCTGGAGGAAGAAGGCAGCCAGATACAAGCCAGATGGTATAGTGGGTTTGGGGAAGGAAATGGGGGTCCTGAACATGGAGTGTAAATAGTAGCTTTCCATCTCTTGTGCCAAATGGTTAGGGCTTGCCCCACTGAATACTGGGCAAAAAAAGGGATGGAACAAGAGTATTTTGGCTGCACATTAGTACCACAAAGGATTCCCTTGTGATGCTCGTGTTTTCTGCATGTACTCTTTCGGGGATACAACTTCACTATTTAGGATCATTGCAATGTTAAACCTGCGTTGCTCTTCTGATTGGCTAATCCGCCAAGAGAAGGGCGGATTGGCTGTTCTTTTATGCAGATGGGAATATGCTGGGGAGTGGACCTAGCCCAGAGAAAGACTACGGAGAGTCCTCTGAATATTTTATCAATGGTCGTATAGAAGACAAATAGCCAGTGATCTCACTCACTACAGAATTCGCCAAGGCAGTGAGTCAAAGTTTCAGGAAGGAGAATCACTGTGCTTGTACACAGAGCAGTTATGCAAGGGAAGCCGTGGGGATTCATTCAGGGGCAGCATCAGACTGGCAATCTCAAGCCAGTGAAGTTGCTATTCTAGATAGCCTGAGATTCCTCTGCCTCTGAGGAGCAAGGGGGATGTGCATAATCAAGAGGCTTCTCAGAACTGAAACTGCTATTAAGGTGATTGAAGGGGGATCCTGGGATAAGAGAGGTGATAGAAAGAGGAACAGCCATGCAGGACTTTGAAAGTGACAATGAGGAATCTGTGCTGGATCTGAACATTTGACGCTGCCTTATCTTGAGTCATACTGGTGGTGCATTAAGGTCAGTATTGTTTACTATGGCTGGCAGAGCTTTCCCCACCACCTGATGCTTTGAAATGCCGATGCCAGGAATAGAACTGAGGACTTATTGCAAGCAAAGATGTTCTACACCGGGGGTAGTCAAACTGCAGCCCTCCAGATGTCCATGGACTACAATTCCCATGAGCCCCTGCCAGCAAACGCTGGCAGGGGCTCATGGAAATTGTAGTCCATGGACACCTGGAGGGCCGCAGTTTGACTACCCCTGTTCTACACTAAAACACAGCTTCTTTCCTCAACAAGAACATGTGAACCTGCCTATTACTGGATCAGACCACTGGTCTCTCCAGGTCAGTATCGTCTGACTGGAAACGGCTCTACAGAGTCTCAAGTAGAATCATAGAATCATAGAATCATAGAGTTGGAAGGGGCCATACAGGCCATCTAGTCCAACCCCCTGCTCAACGCAGGATCAGCCCTAAGCATCCTAAAGTAGAGAGCATTTATATTACCCATTACCCCACTACAGACACCCTGTGAGGTAGATGGGGGGGGGATGAGAGGTCTTAACAGAATTGCTTAACTCTTGTCTTAACAGAATTGCTTTGTGAGAATAGCTTTAAGAGATCTGTGACTAGCCCAAGATCACCCAGCTGCATGTGGAAGAGGAGTGGGGAATCAAACCCAGTTCTTCAGATTAGAGTCTGTAGCTGTTTCACCATTAATACCATGGTGTCTCTCAGTAAGATTATGGCAATCTTAACTGGAAATTCTGGAGATTGAACCCGGGAACTTTTGAGGAAGAGGAAGAAGAAGACACAGCTAAAGTGTGAAGGACCCCACAATGAACTGTATCAGACAGCCCTTTGGCTCTGGCACGGAAGAGAAAGAGATTAGGGCCATTTCAGTGGCCCTAAAGAGGGCAGCATACAAATTGTAGATGGCTGAGAAAGTAGGAGAGGAAGGGAAGAGCTAGAGTGAGGAACATCTGCTAGGAAAATAGAAACAAAAGTCAAAGGGGAAATCTGGAACTCATGAAAGGAGAACCGGGGCAAGAGTTGGCGCTTGGGAAAAGGAGGAAACAGTGGTGCACTTAAATTCTGGAAGAGCTAGAGAAGAGGGATGGGGTGATTATGCGCTGGAGAGGAGGAAGCATAGTGAGGGCAATATAGCTACTAGGAGAGGGTAGGATCAAAGTGGCCTATGGAGAGTTGGATGAGGTCCACAGAAATGGGAAAGAAGTGGTACAATGGACTAGGGGTTGCCAGGGCCCTAAGCAGGGACTGCAGGTCTCCAGCGGGATGGGCCAGGTGGCTACACTCAAGGTTTGGACCTCAAAATACCATGGAACGAGGTCCAGCACAGAGCACAGCAGAATTTCTGTGGCTTAATACTGTGGAAGAATGTTCTTTGATTGAGATGGTCAACTTGGAACAAGATCATTTCCACTGAGGGCTGCCCTCTGTCAGAGGTTTGGGTCCTGTCCCTGTGCCACAGCCAGCCCTTTAGCCATGCTGACTTGGGACGCTGGCTGGAAACTGCTTAAGCGCCACTGGCTTCCTGGAGGCTCTGGAACAGGCACCCAAAATGAGCCCTCAAGCACTCCCCTTTCTGTCTCAGACCCTTTCAGACCAGACAAGGCCTGAGAGATCATGGGAGAGGCTCTGAAAGGAGGACCACCCAAAAGGCAAGCAGGGGAGCCCTTCCCCCTCTGACCTCAGCCCAAGAGAGCAGTGGCCTGACTGACTCTTCCCTGGTTCAGCCAACACCCGAGCTCCTAGCATCTCCTGGGGGTGGGCTCAAGCCCGCTGGTGAAGACTGTGGCTGCCTGTACACCCCACAGGGCACAAAGTACCTACCACTGAGTGGGGAGGCAAGGGAGGCGAGGGGAAGACGCTCCCCACTCAAGAGCTGGCCAGGAGAACTGGCAGCAGCCCCTTCTCTTGACTCAGGCTTTTATCTTAATGAAATTGGCCGGGAACTGTGGCTCCGGGATGCTGGGAACCAGGAAGGCATGGAAGGCTCCGGGCGGGGGTCGCTGGAAGACCAGGCTCCGGGGTAGGGGGCGACTGGGGGGGGGGATTTGCTCCTGGAGTCCCACTGACGCAGCGCCACTCGTACCTGCCGCCCCCCCCCCCCGCCCGCCCTCCTGCCCCCGAGCTGCTCCCGGCCCGGCCGCCCCGCTTCAGCACCAAGGCCAGCGGCCGAGCAGGGGTCACTTACTTGCGCGCACGAGGCACAGGTCGCAGCTGACCAGCACCAGGACGGCGGCCGGGCCGAGGTACGCGGGGAGCGGAGCCATGGTCGCGGCCGGGCACTGCTGCTGCTGCTGCTGCTGCTCATCGAGCCGGGCGAGGCGAGCCCCCGGAGGAAGGAGGGAGGCAGGGCGGGCGGGGGTCGTGCCGGCCGCCGGCGTCGGGGTCTTCTCAAGGCAGCAGGGAGGGCGCTGGGCCGGGGCTGAGCGCCGCGCTCCCCTCGTCCGGGCCCGGAGAGACGGTGCCGCCGCCGCCGCCGCCGCCTCTTCTTGCTCGCCGCTCCATCCAGGCGGGGCCCCGAGGCGAGGTGGCCGGCAGCAGCAGCAGCGGCAGCAGCAGGCAGCCTCCGACGGCCCGAGGCGCCCAGAGCCCAGGCGAGCCGCCGCAGAGCTCCCTGACCCGACGCCGCCGGAATGGAAGGACTGGCCCGGAGGCGGCAGCAGCAGCAGCAGAAGCAGCAGGTCCCGCAGCGCCCGCCCCGCCCCGCCCCGCCTGGCGCCCCCCGAGCGGCCCGCCTCCTCCCCGGCCCCGCCCCGCCTGCCCCAGGCCGCGCCAAGGAGCCCCGAGCCCGAGGGGGCGGCCGAAGAGGAGGGCTTGCTTGCCGGGCGTGCAGGGGAAGGGACGGCCCAGGGGCACCCGCGGGAAAACCCCAGCGGTGCAGGCGGGGCTTCCTCGCCCCCGATCCACCCCGCCCTCTTCTCAGAGCCTTCCCCGCACTGACCGGTGGGCTCCAGAGTCAGGGGCAAGCTCTCTGCGGGCGGCCCGGGCCAAGTTGTGAGCTGGCCCTTCTTTTGTGGCAGCGCAGGCAAGTTCCCTTCCTACTACTAGGGGAAGGGATCACCTCTCACTCGGCGTAATGCCGTTTAGTTTGGCAGCACCAGCATGGGTGGGCAACAACAGCTCCTTATTATTATTATTATTATTATTATTATTATTATTATTATTATTATTATTATTATTATTATTAGATTTATTTCCCGCCACTCCCTACAGGTTCGTGGCGGGTAACAGTAGTCTTAAAATCCTCCATTAAAACCCCCACGAAAAGACTATAAAAATACCCAACACGGTGGAAAATGCCACTCTCCCCTACCCAAACAAGGGCATTGGGGGATGGAGGGTAATGATGTATACTTCAGACCCGGGGGGGGGGGGGGCAATGTTCTTCCTCGCCAATCCCAGCCTCGTCCATAGACCTGGCGGAAGAGCTCCGTTTTACAGGCCCTGCGGAACGCTGACAGCTGTGCACCACCAGCAGCTCCGTCCTCTTCCTCAGGCTTTAGTTATTTGTTGCATGGCCAGGAGAGCCTAAGATTTTCTGGCTGCCAGGCAGGAGACGTTTGCAGATGGTTTACCCTTGCCTGTCCCTGGATCACAACCCTGGTTTTCCTTGGAGGTTGTCCTTCCAAGTGCTAGTCAGGGCCAAACTTGCTTAACTTCCAAAATCTGACAGGATCAAGCTTGCCTGGACTACCCTGGTTGTGTTATTGCTCATCAGGCAAGCAGCAGGCAACTCATGGCCACCCTACTTTACTGGAGGGAGAGATGGGAAAGTTCTGCTCTTTAGTATCATTTCCCTGCTCCTGGTCTCCTCAAGGGTCATCTCAGAGAAACCTGGCATGCATCTCTGCCTCCTGAGGTCTTAAAACAGCTTGGCTGGCCTTCACCTTTCCCTCTTTACCCTGCTAATGGAAGCAGGGGATATGCAAGGGATTGGGGAAAGTTTTGAATGATCACTGCAATTTCCCCCTAGAAGCAGTGATTATTACCAGTAGGACTGAGAATGGCCAGTGTTGTAATGTCCCTGTATAGGTCTACGGTGCACCCTCATTTGGAATACTATGTACAATTCTGGTCACCGTATCTCAAAAAGGACATTGCAGCACATGGCTGTGCCTCAAATAGTAGCAAAACTAGAAAAATTCAACCAATTGGCTGGGACAAAAATAATCTTTTGGTTATAATTATTCCAATTTATTTTGCAGATATTGCCTTTATATCTATGATGTGCAAACATTAACCAAAACGGGTTCTGGATAAACACATTTTTCTTTTCTTTTTCAGTAGCCTGTTTTCAGAGTTGTTTTCTTCCTCAGTGGTTTTTGTCATATAAATAGTCCCTCAGGCTCAATGTTTCATGGAGGTTTGTGGCTGTGGAAACCCCCAATAGTAGCAAGGCTGGCAGGGAGCTTTCAGGTGAGGGAGAGGGGCTCAGTGGGAGAACATTTACTTGGCATGCAGGAGGTTCTAAGTTCTAAGCTCATGGGCTGGAGTACAGGCCTGGATTGTATCTGCCTTGTGACTGAGGGTAAGCTGTGGCACCTATTCTGTGGCTGTGTCCACTATGCTGGGTCACAGAATCAATCATAGAATCATAGAATCACAAGAGTTGGAAGTGACTTCATGGGTCATCTAGTCTAACCCCCTGCACTATGCAGGACACTCACAACCCTATCGCTCATCCACTGTAACCTGCCACCCCCTTGAGCCTTCACAGGATCAGCCTTTCTGTCAGATTGAGATTAGAACCTCTGGCCTACTTACAGGGTCCAAGGCACAGGTCTTTCCTCGTCTTTTAACTGGAGATTCCAGGGACGGAACTTGGAGCCTCCTGCATGCAAAGTAAATGTTCTCCCACTGAGCCCCTCCCCCGCCCCTGAAAGCTCCCTTCCAGCCTTGCTACTATTTGAGGCACAGCTATGTGCTGTCCTGAACTCTGACATCAGCTAGAGAATAAGGACGAATGCTGTGATCATGCAGTGACAACAGGCCTTTGACCCTGACCTGCTGCAAACAAACTTGTTTTGCTGCATGTCCCAGGTTGCAGGGCATTCCCTGTGTGTTTGAGCTCTGGTGGACAGCTCTGCCCTTACAAGAGGAGCATGTACCTCTCTTACCAGTACTAGCTTCGAGAGAGATAAATCAATGGCAAAATAGGATGCCTGTCAAGAGCTGTGAATTCCTGTCCCCAATTCTGATCCCGACTGTGCCAGTCGGAGGCATTCCAATCCCTTGACCAATCTTCACCTCCTCAGCTGCTAAATCTTCCCAGCTAATAGATCTCTCCAGCATCTGGAATCCTGGGATTAGAGGGGAAGTTTCAAAGGGAAGTATTTCCTTTCTTTGTACTGTAGTTGTATTCCAGTGTTTGTCTCTTGTGGCCCTTCTTTGCATATCCAGGGAATTGCTAATTGCCACTATGGGATGGTAGGTGAATTTCCTCCAGGCCAGGCTGGATTCTGGAGATGTTTGGTGGAGGGGTCACTTGGGCATGAAATTGGGGTCACCATGGGTGGGCAGGTAGTTGTGAGTTCCTGCACTGTGCAGGGGGTTGGACTAGATGACCCTGAATGTCCCTTCCATGATTCGAAGTAAATGGATTGCTACCTGCTGGGCGCAGAGCTGCCTGGACTAAACACCTGCACAGGAAACTGCCTGTCTTCTTTCAGCCTTTCCATGTGCTTGCTTATGGATCTTATACCTAACTGTGGTGTGGAGTGCGGCTGCGCAGCTGTGGCTTGGGTCTGTTTCCTCCCGGAAAGCCAGGAATGACGCAAGCAGCCAGCCATGCCCCTGAGATCTGGCAAGGGCAGAGTTAGGGTCCCCTTTGTAGATATGTAAGGGACATATGCCTACCTGTGGGATGCAGAGAGATAGAGGAGCTTGAAATTTAACTAGGCAGGATTAATCATTACTGCAGAGCCCTGATAAGGTTAGGGCAAAGTCAGCCTCCTGTAGCTCAGAGCCTGAACTTGGCCACGAACTAACATGAGGGGCACCAAGAAATACTCTCACGTTATTGACACACCAGACCCTGGCAAGTGGGAGGTAAGGAACAACAGGAGAAGCTTAGGCGGGGGGAAAGGCCACTGGAGACTACTGTGTCCGAGATTATCCAGCCAACTGTGTTCACTCAGGACAGCATTGGACCTTCATGTTGACATGAAGGGCACTGGGAGCTTGGTCAAGATGACTCTTGAAAATATAAGCCATTGGTTGCCAGTCTGTGAGGATGATCCATGGGAGGGGGGTTACAGGCATCTAGGCAGCTGTTTCCCAAGAAAGGCAGCTGTTTCCCAAGAAAGGGGCCTTGAGGGAGCATGGTCACAATCGTAGGGGTACTTTCACTTGGAAGCCCACCTTGCTTTGTTTTGATAGCCCCTCCAGGGAGGTTTATTGAAGACGGTAGTTTTGTATTGGGCCTCACATACCTGTCTGAAGGACCAGCTTCTTTGGTCCAAGGGAGCAACCTTCACTCAGCAGAGTACACACTTTACATGCAGAAGAGCCCCAAATGTATCCAGTTCCAATGATGACCTTCCTCTGCCAATGACCTTGAAGAGTGGCAGCCAGTCAGGGCAGACAATACTGGGGTAGATGGACCAATGACTTGGCAGAAGGCATCTTTTTATGTGCATATATGGCTGCCTAGCCATCATGTAGAAGAGGCTGTCTCAACCAAAGTTTCATGAAACCCTGGGGTTTCTGGATGGCCCTGCAAGGGTTTCCTATGTGGGTTGAATTAACTTCTTCATTTTTAAAATTTATTTTTAAATTTGGTAAACATTTATGGGGTGATGTGACCATATATGGTCATGTTGACGCCCCCCATGACCAATGATTGGGCCTAGAGTAGATGGGGAGGGGAGGTGCCCCAAGTGGATGTGTCCACAGCAATGCTTTCCAATCATATTCTGCAAAATTGTGCCACATCTGAGGTTTCTCAAAGTCTGAAGGGGGGGGGGGTTCTCAATGGTAAAAAAATTGAGAAAGGCTGGCCTAAAGGTTCACCTGGAGCTGCTTTCCTTTTGCAGTTGTTTGCCTGTGCATATGAAGGAGCATTGTCTTATCTTTCCTACTTTAATTCTATCTATGGAAACTTTAGAAACAAAATTTTATTTAGCTACAGTTCATTAGAATAGCTAGCTGTCTGTTGGTGCTCTTCAAATGTCTTTGAAGACATTCCCCGGTGGGGAAACAGTATCCCATTAGAGTATATGATGCCCCCAATGGGGCAAGTAAGCTTCCTTGAGACCATTTCAGGTTAGTTAAATGGTGTGGCCCAGATCTTAAAAAGGCCTCTCTGTGCCAGATATTCAGTTCCCTGCATAAAACCCACAATACACATTTGATTGCATAGACTCTGGGAAGACCTGGGAGGACAATAATGTTGTCGAGCAGCCAGGTAGTTTCTGGACTCAATTCAAGGGACCGGGATTAATCACTAAAACCCTCTAATGTCCTCAGACAACACTTAGTCTGTATACAGCATACGAATACTTGAGTATGTATGCGCTTGTGTATGCATACACGCACATGCACATATTAGAAGATGGTCCTCCCCCTTGGCTAACTGCAAAAGCAGCTCCCTGGAAGTCAGCCAAAACCTTTTCACGCGCTTCAGATCTGGCTTTTAGTCATTGTGGGCTGCAAAGTTTGTGGCTGGTCTAGTTTAAATGCTCCATGCCTAAATGCTCACAATAGTATAAGTTATTTTAAGGAGGTTCTCCCCATGTTTGTCTTTTATTCCGTTTGTCATTAGTGCAAAAGAAGGTGGTGTATGTATGGGTATTCTTCATGGGTGTAAAGGTAAAGGTATCCCCTGTGCAAGCACTGAGTCATGTCTGACCTTTGGGGTGATGCCCTTCAGTGTTTTCATGGCAGACTCAATACAGGATGGCCTTGCCAGTGCCTTCCCCAGTCATTACCATTTTACCCCCCAACTGCAAGCTGGGTACTCATTTTACCCACCTCGGAAGGATGGAAGGCTGGGTCGACCTTGAGCCGGCTGCTGGGATCGAACTCCCATGGACAGACAGACAGCTTCAGACAGCATTTCTGCCACTTACCACTCTGCACCACAAGAGGCTCCCAACATGTAGATCTTCCATTTGGATTGGAAGGTTCACACACACACACACACTGCCTAGTCCTCAGACTCTTCTGCCAGGGAACTCAGCGATACACCCATCATTTTATCTTCACAAAAACTCTGCTGGGTAGTTGGGTAGAAAGAGTGACTTGTCCAAGGTAATTCAGCAAATGTCATGACAGAGTGAGGATCTGAACACAAGTCTTCTAGATCCTAGCCTAAATTGCTATGCCCCCCCTGGATTTCATCATCATCTCTGCTCAGGGACCCAATTCCACTTGCTTCTTGCTCAAAGGGGAACCTACGCACACAATAGCTCTGTGCCCTTCAATGACTGGGCCCAGCCTGGGCTAAATTCTATTAGATGTTTTCACGCAACCTTACTTCACGGCACCACGCACATTCCAAGTTATGTGAATCTCTGGGTTTCTGCTGGAGGATGGGATGTCTCACATTGTGCAACATGCTGAAGACAAATATTTTGGCTGCTGTGAGTGTGATTGTTGGAGCTGTTTGAAGTTCTGCATGTCCTTTCTGCCATGGCGAGCTGCCTTTGTGCACCATCCTTATTGCCCAGACCTTTCCTCAGGCCTTGATCCTTCATGCCGCTTGTCTTCCAGTTGGCGGGGTATGAGGCAGCCCTGCCTATCACAGAAAAATCGAACCCCATCACTCGAGAAATCGACAAAGCTGACCCCACAGAGATTGTCCAGCTCCTTAAGGACTGTGATGCTGAGATCTTCCAGGAAGAAGATGAAGCCTTGGTCAACTATAAGGTAATTCGCTCTCCAAAACATACCATGCCAGAGGGAGGATCAGGATGTGACCCACTGCCTGGATCCTGAGTCCATTTAGGCAGTCTTTTCCTGGGATCCTGTGAACAGAGGGTTGCCAGCCTGCAGCTGGGCCCTGGAGTTCCCCTGAAATTACAGCTGATCACCAGACTACAAAGAGCAGTGTCATTCGGTGGCTAAAAAGGCAAACAGGATTTTAGGCTGTATTAAAAGAACTCTATTGTCCAGATCATGTGAGGTAATGCTACTGCTTTACTGTACTCTGGTAAAACCTCACTGGTAACTATAGATGGAAATCCTATTGCAGGGGTCCCTCATACAGGGTCCAAGGGCACCATGGCGCCCACCCACAACTTTCTGGTGCATGCCAAATGTTTTTAGGAAGTAGGTTGGGCAATGAGGGGCTTATGTCCAGAAAGGCTTCTGGTTGGCCACTGGCAATTTGGTTAGCTGCACTGATTTTTTAAAATGTTGCTTCGGTCACAGCTGCATGACTGAAGGTAAACTGGGATAACCATTTTGCACCTAGAACCATAGAATAATAGAGTTGGAAGGTCCCTCATGGGTCATCTAGTCCAACCCCCTGCACTATGCACCTCCTGCAGCAGCCATTTTATGGCAGCCATTTTGTGGCTGTGTCCAAAACGCTGTGTCAGAATTTCACAGCTGCCTGCAGTCTCAAAAAGGTTGGGGAACCCCTGCCATATCATGTGGGCTCTTCTCTTATGAGGTATCCTCCTGTCCCCACAATCCTGTGCCCAGAACCAACCAGAGACCCTTCTGAACTCCATTGGGCACATAGGCCTCATGAAGGGATCTGTCCCCCTGATGGTTTGTTAACCCCCTGTGGCCTGGACCTGACATCAAGGTGAGCTTGGTGTTGAGAGAGAAGGCACTTAAATTCCTATTGTATCTCCTTTAGAGGCTGTACAGTGACTCGGTGCTGAAGACAATGATGGACATCATTGGGAAAGTACAAGAGGTGCTGAAGGTAGGATAGGTGGATGCCCAGTGCTGTGTGTGTGTTGTAGGAAGTGTGTGTGTGTGTGTGTGTGTGTGTGTGTGAGGCCATGCATGTTTCTTGAGGCCTCTATAACTGAACACTGTTCCTTGCCCTGGCAGCACTATGGAACCAAAGTCCAGTGGATCCTCATTTTGAAACCCAGGAAGAACAACTGCTTTCATCTTGTTCTGCAGACAATGCTCGGAAGGCTAAAAGGGTCCACACAAACCAGGCTTCACAGAGAGCAATTTGCAAACTGGTCCATCTTCTACCTGCTTGTCCAGATTTCCTCCTTTTCTCTGGTGGCCCAATGGGCTTGTGTGTGTGCCATGGAAAGAATGGGAGAAAGGCCGTTTTGAATTATTTCTTATTTCTCTCATGATGGGGACATCTTGGATGACTTGAGCCCAAGAAATACCCTCCAATCTCATGTACAGTCTGTTGTCCTCCTGATCATGAGGGAGCCAAGTGGAAACAGTCTGGAGCTGTGCTCTAGGACCAGTTTGTGCCTCTCAACTTGTGTCTCTCAGTCTTAATACTCCCCCCTCCAGCCTTGCAGGACATGCCTGGTGATTACCTGGGTTGGCCCTTGCCCCCTCCTCTGGAGAAACCCCTGCAGTAGAAAGGGGTATCACTCCGAGTATCCTTAAAGAGGGAAAAGGGGGAAGGAGAGAGGCTACAGCTCTGATCCATGGGGGAAGGGTGTGGCCCATAGTACGTGCTACATGGATAAATAAACCAGCTGTGCTCCTCCTTCCAGATTATGCCTTCCAAGTACCACTAACCCTACTCATGGACAGATTAGTTCTATGATAAAGTTGTTGAGCCCTCCGTGAGGGATCCACTGTTACTAGGCAGATGAGCTGAATTGTCACATACGCTATCCTAAGGTGGAATGGAAGGGTGTGCACTGATTAAAATATGGCAGGGCTGCCTGACTGGGGATACAGTTGTCCTAGGGCTTGACCTGGCCTATAGACAAAGGGAGGAAAAATGGAAGTTGCTCATTTCAATCCTAAATCTGCAGGGCTTGGTTGGGTTACTCTATTGAGATAAGAATGACCTATTTACTAGCAACCTATCCCAGCCTTTGTCCAAGCAACTCAGGGGATTTCCCATACAACAACCCTGGAAGGTAGGCTAGGTGGAGAGTGAATGACTGGCCCGAAATCACCCAGTGAACTTCATGGCAGAGGGACGATTTCAACCTGGGTCTCCCAGATCCTCGTGCAGCACCCTGACCGCTGCACATGCTCAGAGGCATTTACACTGCATGGCACAGAAAGCCAAAAGCCTTCTTGCGCCCATTCCTTTACAGGTGTGCGTGTGTGTGTGCGTGTGTGCACACGTGCTTGGCTTGTATATTTTAACAGGTGAAGACCCATCATCCGTGATACAGTAGAAGAAAAAAGTCTCAAGCTGGTGATGGCGAAGTGATTTAATGTTCAAACCAAATTCACAATATTCAAAACAATTTCAAAACAGATTCCCAGGTATATGTCCGTTTTCAATTTCTTCATCAGTGAATTCTAAATCTCAATATTGGAATAATTCAATCCTCTAATAATGTTTTTTGACTGTTGAACATAACTTACAGTATTTGCAGGCGTATAAGACTACTTTTGTCCTCTGAAAAACATGTCTCCAAGTGGGGGGGGGGATCGTCCTATATGTCGGGTGCACTTCAATTGGGATAGACATAGCTGCCCATAGTGGCCCATAGTACTGTAATGTAATGTAACAAACTCTATATTTTGAGTGGAAATGTTGGGGGGTCGTCTTATACGCCCAGTCGTCTTATACGCCGGCGAATATGGTAGTCTCTATAATATCATGGGTGTATAATTCAATCCCAAACTGGCCTCATAAATTCAAATTTGTAGGGGTCTACTAATATTAACTTCACTACATACAATTCCTCTATAGCAGTGACCCTTGTTTTGAATATTGTGAATTTGGTTTGAACATTAAATCACTCCACCATCGCCAGCTTGATACTTCTTTCTTCTACTGGCGTGTATATTTTGGCAGCCTCTGGGCAGGAGTCCTTCCCAGGTGGGGAGGAGGCCCCAAAGAAAGGCTGCTGCTTCCTCTCCAGGAAGGCCCAGTGGCAGGAGGGAAGGCGGGGTGGCCGAGGGGAGGGAGTTTCCTCTCAAGGGTTCTTTATTCTCCTCTTCCTTCCTCAGGAACCAGACCAGGCCCTCATCGTCCTGAGCGGTGGTGGGGCCTCTGGCCGGCTTGCCTTCCTCATGGCTGTGAGTTCCCTCCTCCTTTCCCTCCTCTCTCCTGCATCTGTGGCTAGCGGTTTGTACAGTGCCTTGAAACAGATTGTACTGAAGGCCTCTGTGTAGGGTTGCCAACCTCCAGGGGGTGGCTGGAGATATCCTGGGATTACTACTGAACAGAGATCGGTTTCCAGGGAGGCTGTTCTGGAAGGTGGGCTGTCGGGCATTCTACCCCGCTCCCTGCCTTCCTTAATCACTTCCTGACTTCCTTAGGCTCCACCCCTAAAATCTAGGTCTTTCCCAATCTGGAGACTGGGAACTACCATCAGAAGCTGGGTAGTTTGTGCAGCCCTAGAACTTCATACATTAACAGGGAATTTTAAAAATATCTATGTGTATTGGGTTAGTAACTCAGGATATTTTTCATTATCCAGAAGTGGCTCTCATGGAGGAAGAGGTTTGGAACTTCTGTATCATACAGATCCAAAACACAAGGATATAACGAGCAAATCGAACAGATACAGAATATCTTATTTCTTTAGTGCTTTTTTTATGGTGCATTTCCTCCCATTATGGATCTTTAAGGCAGCCATCAAGTCAAAATGTAAAATATGCTAACAATCATATTTTTAAAAGTGCAACTGTGCATGGAAGTCCCATAAAACCAGCAAATAGGTCAATAGCAAGACTCAAGGGAATTGATTAGCTATCTCAGCCACTGAATCTAATTCAATGGAGAGGGCTGGCTGAAGGGTTTTGGTGCCCTAGGCAAACTAGGGGGATTTCCGCACCCGTTAAAAATAGTTAAATGCTCACTTTTCGTTGTCGTTATATTCCACCATACGACGTCGCCAACAAGCATTGTCTGGGCAGTAAACAGCTGGCTACATTCTCCATTTTAAAGCGCTAGTTGATGAAACTGACGATATAGCAAGCAGTTTGCTGGCCGCACACTGGAGGTTGGCAATGTCATGCGGAGCAGCTGGAATGCAGCGTCTTCATAGAATAAATACAATGCTACATTTAACAGGTGCAGAAATCCCCCCAAATTTAGATTTGTAAATCACATTGAGCTTCAAAAAAAGATGGGGTATAAATATTTAAATAAATATGTTCTTGAAAGGTTTAGCAAGTGTATGGATGTGAAGGGAATTGTTAGCTTGTCCACAAAGACCTGTTGAATGGTAGACCCCTGACTGCCTTAGGAGGAATGCATGGGGTTAGTATAGCCTTCTCATTTCATTGGCTGTCTATCTTTCCATCTCTCCTAGGTGTCTTTTAACAAGCTTCTGAAGGGCCTGGGACAGCTGCCACAATACACTTACATCATTGCTGGGGGAGACAGGTAAGGGGAAGAAAATGGCTACGTGGGGCTTGCAGGGGTTGCTAATCTGGTATGTGAGATATGTTACCTCCATTTGTGGGTTTGCCCCTGCTAGTTGGAGAAGTGGGTGGTGGAGCAAGCCCTACAATGATAAATAAATGGGAAGCTAGAGTGGCCGCAGGACAGCTGACTCACCCTTGCCAGGACAGTGACTTCTCAGAGGTGGTGGTGTTTCTCCCAAGGTTGCCTTCTAGACTAGAGGGTGGAAGCAGTGCCTGAGGAACCCTTGCTTCTTCTCATACTTGAATGTTTCTGGTAACATCTGGGTGAACTGGAGTGGATTGCACAGATACTTCATCTTCAGTCAGAAAAGCATGATTGTGTTGGGTCTGTTACAGACAGCTTTTGCTACAGTTTGTGTCATCAGTGGATTGGATTGGACAGAAGATGATCCTGCGTTGAGCAGGGGGTTGGACTAGATGGCCTGTATGGCCCCTTCCAACTCTATGATTCTATGATTCTATGATTAATAGACAGTGTTTTCAGAAGAGAATCAACACTGAGTAAAACCAGGATAGCCATCTGGGCTGCAGTGTGTATGGGAGTTCCTGGAGTCATGGCTTAATTTTCTTCTCAGAAAAAGAATCAATTTCTGGTGAATCCAATGATAAATGAAATTAATAATGCTACCGAATCCAGGGCAGCTGATGCTTCAGCAATAGGGAACCAGGGTGCTGGTGAGAAGTGGACTACTGGCTGAAAAATTTAAATTATGACACCAAACATGGACTTTACAAAAACCTGACATAAACTCGAGACCTTTCAAATGCAATGCCTGTGGTAGATTCTGGGTGTCTCTCTATGTGATCATAATAGAAATGAGACAATTCGGACAAAATGTGACAACCAGCCACAAATCGAAGAACAATTCCAAAAGCGCAGACTGCAATGTCTGCAGAATGAACACCAGCAGACTGCCTCATAAACTCCTCTGGCAAAAATGACCAACTGAATGGAAGAGCCAACAACTGGCACCAAAGAAAACGTGGCTTAAACAGATCGAGGAAGACCTTAGAAGCCAGCGATTGACTATCCACATGGCCAAAACTACTACCACCAAGAGTGGAAACATATAAATAAGGCAAAAAAACCAGCAGTGTATTGGCTGAGATGACAACCTGCTCCACCAATCACCAGCTAAAGGATAAAAGGAAAAGAAGCAGCAGCAATGATTATTGACTCAGCATTTTCTTATTCACCACTCTAATTGTGGTAGTTATGCCTCTCTGACTAATGTTGGTGAAAGTATGGTGAAAAATATGAGTTCAGCGATGTGTCCTCTTATTATCCAGCTGTAGTGTTTGTACTTGATTGGCTTATGGAAGGCCCCAATGTAACAATGCTGATTGCATCTATTTTTAATGCTGTTACTGTGCTCATTATTATTTATAGTTACCAAAGCCTTCCACTGTTCACGCTTTGACAGTGTAACTGGACTTGAAAGACTCCAGTCTAATGAAGACCAGCTACAAATTGCAGAACTAGTTTGCATGTCACATGTTCAAGTGGATAGAATTTTTAACTCTCCAGGACAATTTCCAGATCTAAATTTAGGAGAGGATGAAATAACCAAACCACCCCCATATATCAGATTTTCTTAGATTTGTATCAATTGGAGAAGGGATTCCATTTTGTGCATGATGGGTTGGCTGGGGTTCTGGGCTATGGAACTCCATGTCTGAGGGACTGTAAAGGCCTTCACAGGCCTTCTCTTCTCACAGGTCTCTTGTAGCATCGCAGGAGGGTCCGGAGGACAATGCACTCCTTGGCATAGAAGATCTGAACAAGGTGAGGCTATTGAGATGAAGTATGTGTAAGACCTAAAGGAGTCAAGCAGCATCTAGACCCAAGCAGGCCTTTTGATCCCCAGAAGTGGTCTACAGATAAGCTTGCCTATAGTATAGATCCTGAGCAAGAAGGCCCTGGAGGTAACCCTGGGGACACTTGCTGCCTTTCCCATGCAGAACTGATTGGTTCTATATTGTCCCATGTAGGTCCCAACAAGCAAAGGCCTGTTTTCAGAAAGACAGAAGTAGCTGGCCCAAAGTTGCCACACACAAAAAGTGCAAACAGTAGTAGAGCCACTTGCATGACCTGGCTTGTTCAATCTCATCCGATCTTGAAACCTAAGAGAGGTTGGCCCTAGTTAGTATTTGTATGAGACCACCAAAAATACCATGGTCGTTACACAGAGCCAAGCGATGAATGGCAAACCACTTCTGAATGTCTCTTGCTCTGGAAACCTTACGGGGTTGTCATAGATCAGTTGCAACTGGCTGGCAACACTGACAAAAGGGTAGGAGGGGTGTGGCTCCGTGGTAGAGAATGCTTGATATACAGAAGGTCCCTGGTTCAATCCAAGGCATCTCCAGTTTAAAACCAGGAGGTAGGTGTTGTGAAAGACCTCCACCTGAGACCCTAGAGAGCTGCTGTCAGTTTGGGTAGATAACACTGACCTTGATGGACCAGGGTCTGATTCAGTATTCATCTGTGTTCACATATTTGATCCTTGCTATAAGGATTCCAAGAAGTAATCTGGAGTATTGCTTACCACACCACATCATCAGGTACACAACACAGTGATGGGGAGGAACGTGGCAGGGAGTTCCACACCTTCTCCCTCAACACACTGTACAGCAAAGATGGTAGGTCCTCCATGCCTGGAACAAGATGTAGGACCCCTCCTAGAGAGGCGAGGAGGGTTGGTGAAGCAGATGCTTTCTGGAAACCAATGACATCTCCTGGTCCACCCTTTTCTCACTCAGGTCTGCGAAGGGAAGAAGAAGGTCATTTTCTTTGGGATCTCCTGTGGCTTGTCTGTGAGTGGCTCCTTTAGGGCTTGGGGAGGGGAGAGAAGGTGCTGTTCAAGCCTCCTCATTAGGGCCAGGGAGAATGGTAAGGAGTCCCTAATCTTGGAAAGAATGCAGCTAGCCTGAAGAGCAGATCTGCCCATGACCTTTTCTGAAAGGACATGGCAGAGGGAATGTGTGCCCAGACCAAGGAAGTGCTTCCTTCCCCTTGGACTCAGCTCCTTCTCATCTCCCCATTGACCACCACTTCTGATCCCCTTGCCCCCAACCTAGCCTGCCTAGCCTGGCCTGCCTCAAAGGTAGTATGGGGAGGAAAAGAACCTTGGATAACTTGGCCATAGCACAGTCCTCTTGCACATATGACAGATGATGTTGCCTTCTGGGGCATGCAACAATTTCTGAGTTTCCCATATTGGGGATACAGATTTATCAAAGGAAATATGGGTGGAGAAATGGGATACACATTCCTGGGTATGGTATTATGGGTGGTGGAGGCTACGTGTGTGGCTGGGGCCATCATGATATTGCCTTGTATCATTATCAGTATCAGTATCTATTTGCAGCTGGGAAGGAGAAGGAGAGCAAGATGGTGCCTGACTGTTTGACTGTCTTGGCTTGGTTTGGCTTTTGACAGGCTCCCTATGTGGCTGGCCAGCTAGACTTCTGCATGAACAACCTGGACATCTTTGTTCCAGTGCTGGTGGGATTCAACCCAGTCTCGATGGCCAGGTAAGGAAGCACAGAAGGGTTGACTGGGACAACAGCTTAGGATCTGAGATCTTCCTTGATCCTGGAACTCAGGGCCAGAGTTGGCTTTGGGGGCCTTAAGGCAAGGTGTGTTGAACAGGCCCCTTCAGCCTGGAAGAGGTGCTGAAAACTGAGTACCACAAACCTCCATTTTATTCCACGCCATAGCCCTGATAAAGCTGTTCTGACCAAGCAGTCACATCAGGACTCTCAGCCCCACCTACCTCACAGGGTGTCTGTTGTGGGGGAAGGAAAGGGAAGGCGAATGTAAGCCGCTTTCAGACTCCTTTGGGTAGAGAAAACTGGTATATAAGAACCAACTCTTCTTGTACCTCACAGGATATCTGTTGTGGAGAGGGGAAAGCCGCTTTGAGACTCCTTTGGGTAGGAAAAAGCGGCATATAAGAACCAACTCTTCTTCTTCATATGAAGTGCCACATTCACATATTTACATCACAAATGCCTGATTTCCTCTGTGATGGGGACTCAAAGTGCCTTACATCATTCCCCTTTTTATCTTCACAACCCAGTCAGGTAGGTTAAGTTGAGCGTTTGTGACTGGCGGCCTAGCCCAAGGTCACCCAGGGAGTTTCAGAGATGGAGCTGGGACTGCAACCTGCATTTCCCATGTGATAGTCTGGCATTCTATCCCCTACCCCACAGTGGTTCTCTCACTTCAACTAAAGAAACTAACAATATCTTTTGAAAACTGAGGCAGATCTTATTGAGGTGAGGGCTGCAGAGGATGGAGAGCCCCCTTAAAAGGCTGTCATATTGTGGCCTAGTTGAGTTTGTCTTTCAGACCCCACATCTCCCCACAGGAATGAGAAGATTGAGGATTTTCATTCCACCTTCCGACAGGTGGCCGAGCGGATGGAGAAGCTGCAGGAATCCCATAAAGCCTTCATCCTCAACCCTGCAGTGGGGGTAGGTGATGAGCGGGTGCACAATGGGGGAGGGATGCCTTCCTGCTATGAATTTCCATCCAGGTTATCTGGGGGCAGCATTGGTGGCTTCTGGATGTATTTGAGATCCTCACATGTAGCAGAGGTTGACATCTGGAGGGGAAGTTTGGCAGCTGTACCATTTCCATCTGCCAGTCCACCCTCACTCTCAGCTTGGGCAATCAGCCCTTACGCAAGTGGGCGAGGCACAGTCACCCTCAGAAGCTAGGAGATAAGTTGTTTGGGTTGAGAAAGACCCACTCTTCCCAACAAAAATCCCTCATTGCTCCCCAGCACACTCCCTTATGAGGTCTTTGCCTTCGGTAGCCACCATCACCCTCAAAGAAACTCTACTTGTGGTAGGATACAATGGAGGGCAGTATTTGGTGGATTTCAAAGAACAGATGCCACCCCTGAGAGAAAGAAGGGCTGACCCTCCATGGGGGTCTAGCCTAGTTCCATTTGGCTTGAGCCCCTGATCAGCCATTCTCTCCCTGGAAGGAAGCTGCTTTGAAATCTACCCAATCTTGCCCTAAGTTATGTCCCACCACAAGGAGGGCTTCTTTGGAGGAAGGTCTTACTTTCCCTATCCTACCTCTCTCTTCATATCCAGGAAAGGACATTTAGGGAGCATGTTGCAACTTTAAAAGTATTTAGTTTTGATGTCCACCTGGCTAGAACTGGCTGAGAAATCCCACATGAGATTGTGTGGTCACTCAGCATGGAGAAGCATGCTTGAACATATAGTTATGACGACCCACTTTTTCAAGCAGTGAGAAGTCCGAAGAACAATACTGGGTTGCTTTTCTTTGGATTTCAGGGCACCGGAGAAGCAGGTAATATTTGCTTCATTTGCAAACATGTAAGTACAGGGATAGGCAAAGAGGTGCTTTATACAGATCCACTACCTAGGGTTGCCAACCTCCAGGTAGTGGCTGGAGATCTCTCGCTATTACAACTGATCTTCAGTTGACAGGAATCACTTCACCAGGAGAAAATGGCCACTTCTGGGATGTGGCCTCCATTATTCCCTACAAAAGTAACTCCCTCTCCCCCAAGCTGATTCTGTGAAGGTTCATGGGGGTGGCAGGTTGCAGTGGATGAGCAATAGGGTGGTGTCCTGCAAAGTGCAGTGAGTCAGACTAGATCACCCAGGATGTCCCTTCCAACTCTGATATTCTATGATTCTAAGCCCCGCCTTCCTCAGGCTCCAGCCTCAAAATCTCCAGTATTTCCCAACCAAGAGCTTGGTAGCCCAACCACCACCCAAGAGCAAGTGCCAAGAGAGGAAAGGCCAGAGAGAGATTCTACAGCTCCTCTCTGCTTCTTCCCCACCCTCCCTTTCTTTAGCTGTGTCTTCACACCCATCTCTGCCCTGTCGCTCAGCTGGGTGGGTCATCTTCTCCTAGCTCCATTAGATGCTCCAACAGAGCCATCCACAGATCATCCCTTACCCACCAGCACCATCTGAGAAATGACCAGCTGACCAAACAGCCAGTCACTTAACGTGCTGCATCTGGCAATGTGGGTTCTAGCCCACGGAAGCTTACGCTGGAGCAAATCTGTCAGTGTAGCAAAGCGACTCCATCTTAGGCAGCCTCTCATGTTCAAAGAACCAGGGGTGGGTGTGTCTCCATCCACTGTGCTTTCTCCCTTCCTCAGCCGGAAGGCATCACTGGCTCCTCACGGATGAAGGGCGGCAGTGCCACAAAGGTTCTCCTGGAGACTCTGCTCCTGGCGGCCCATAAGACTGTTTCCAAGGACAGCGAGATCTCAGAGAAGTGAGTAGATGTTGTCAAGGGGAATCCTGCATGGCCGAAGACAGTAGTCTAGCGGTGTTGGCTATGGGGTTGCTATCTCCTGGATATCTTGGGGTGGAGCCTTTGTAATCATGGAAGATCTGCAGCCATCACCTGGAGGTTGGCAACCCTAGGTGCCTCTCTCAAAAAACCCTCTCCTCTCCCAGGTGTCTTCTGGAGATCCTGCGCACCTATGAACGGGCCCACAAGGTCACCTATAGCCACAGTAAGAAGATTGCAGCCCTGGTGAAGCAAGCAGGAACCAGGTGAGCTCAAGAAGTAATAAAGGGATTCTCGCTGTCATGCAAAGAATGGAGACACCTCCACAATCATACACAGAGCATCCCAGTGGTTTGAGTGTCTCCACTTGTGTAGACAACATAGTGTAGTGGTTGAAGTGCTGGATTTGGGTCTGGGAGACCCAGGTTCAAATCCCTACACTGCTATGGGCACTTACTGGATGACCTTGGGCCAGTCACATACTCTCTGTTTAACTTACCTCACAAGGGTATTATTGGCTGGAAGAACAGTATTGTAAGCTGCTTTGGATCCCCATTGGAGAAAAAACAAGGGCTAAATATATCAATAAATTATTTTCTTCCTAACTTTTGTTCCTTCCTCCCCCAGCCTACAGAAGAAGGCCTATGTGTACATGGTCGGGTGGCACACACTGGGCATCATTGCCATCATGGATGGAGCAGAGTGCATGCCCACCTTTGGGGCAGGTGAGTCCCCCCCCCTCCAAGGGAAAAGGAACTGCATAATGGGAAGAGACGTTTTGGGTGTGGGTAGGGCACCCTGGCATAGCTTTGGTTACTCTTTGCCATTATATTTTGAGGTTTTCATGGTGCCAATTGAATTGAATGTTCAATTGAATGTTCAATTGAATGTTGTCCCATTAGAAGAACTGATATTCCGTCAAGGAAGGACAGGTTTTTTAACTGTGCAACAGGAAGGCCTAGCACCTTAGAACATGGTTTATTAAAATGTTCCCTGTTTATTTCAGTCAGACAGTGCTGGATCTCTGCTTTGGGACACGATATGGCAACATTACCTTCCCCACAAAGGGTTGCTGAATGATTGGCTGGAAAGGAAGCTGAAAGTTTTTGTCAGTTCTTATTAAACATATTCCTGCCTGGGAGAATACACTTCTGGCAGAGATGCAGGCCCTGATGGAACTATCCAAGTTCTGCAGGGTCTGCAAAATGGCGCTCTTCCACCAGGCATACGGCTGAGGCCAGGACACAAACAGACTGTACACCCTCCTGAGACACCCTCACACCACTCAAATATATGGAGATGGAGCACTGGGATAGAGTGTTTTACCATTATTTATTATTATAGTTTTTATATTCTGATTTTAACATTATTGTAGAAATCTATGTTGCATACTGCCCTGAGCCTTGACGCAAAGAGGGATGGTTACTACTACTACTACTACTACTACTACTACTACTACTACTACTACTACTACTACTACTACTACTACTACTACTACTACAATACTGATGATGATGATGATGACATTGCTATTTAGTTTATTTTCTTATCCGGCCTATCAATAGGAGCTCTTGGGCTATAACAATGGATTCATTAAAGGAAAGGAAAGATAGAAATACCTTTTCTTACTAGCTTTGTTATATAGAATACGCTAAGAAAGGGGGGGAGAGAGTAGGCTATGGACAATTAAGAAGAGCTTGAAATGAAAAGAGGCCCGTGTTGAGGAGGCTGAAGTTGAACATGAGGGTGTATGACGTTTGGTGGTCCAAACCTTATTTTGGGGTCTGAAACTCTCCTCAATGCTTTTGGTTGAATTCATTAATAAGGAACGAATGAGGACCTGGGAACCGACTTCAGCCTCCTCCCATGGTGAAGGCCAAGGTGAGGGTGTGGGAGATCCCTTCTTTTATGGAGGTTATAAGAACCTTTTTTTATCGATTTGTGGTGCAGACATCAACGACGTACGGGGCTTTCTTATTGGGGATCACAGTGAAATGTTTAACAGAGAGGCTGACCTCATAGCACAGGTGAGTGAATGGAGAGGAGAATGGGGGACAGGGCAACCAACAGAGAAAGGGGCTCTTCTCTATAGACTTCCATAGAACCCAAAATGGAACCCAAAATGGAACCCTGACTCCTGAAGCAGTAGAGAACGGAAGAGTCCAGTCATACCTTAAAGGCTAACAAAATGTGGCAGGGCATGAGCTTTCGTGAGTCATTGCTCACTTCTTCAGATACGAGCCATGAGTCCTGAAAGAAGAAGAAGAAGAAGAAGAAGAAGAAGAAGAAGAAAAGTTGGTTCTTATATGCCGCTTTTCCCTACCCAAAGGAGGCTCAAAGCTGTTTACAGTCACCTTCCCATTCCTCTCCCCACAACAGACACCCTGTGGGGTGGGTGAGGCTGAGAGAGTGCTGATATCACTGCTTGGTCAGAACAGTTTTATCAGTGCTGTGGCGAGCCCAAGGTCACCCGGCTGGCTGCATGTGGGGGAGCGCAGAATCGAACCTGGCATGCCAGATTAGAAGTCCGCACTCCTAACCACTACACCAAACTGGCTCTCCCCTGCCTCAATTTCTGTTAGTGCTGCTGGACTCCTGCTTTTTATTACTGCTACAGGCAGACAAACAGGGCGACTATCTTGATCTGACTCCTGGAAGCAATCATATCCAAACACTTAACCCAACAAATCTAAGACAGGAGTTCACAGATCCAGCCCCCTAATTTGGGGCTTGCCCTGTCGCAAGGAAACTTCCCCTGTTGCTCAGGGCTCTTTTAAAGTCTCTTGAGTCAGGGGGAGGCTTCTCGTGGCAGGGGGAAATGCTGCCCTCTGTGGTTGGGAGCTGTGGGATCCAGCTCACATTGTTTGGATTCTTGGCTCATTACTACGGAAAGTGATGCCTTCACCACCCTACAGAACCCTCCACTTGGCACATTTTTGGCCCAGTGTATCATACACAAAAGTCATAGAGCGTCTTGACAGCTTTCTTCTTCTGACTTTTCCTTGGCAGGGACCAAAATTTGCTTTCTCTGAACAAGATTTTGTGAAAACCATCCTCCCGTCATTGACCGAGCTTGACACCGTCCTCTTCCTTTTCACAGTGGATGGTGAGGTCAAGAGGCCGGAGAACAGGGCAAGAGGAGCTGGGGGCGGGAAGAAAGGGGGGTTGCTAGAATCCAGCAAGCACTGAGGGGCTGGCAGCAAATATTGCTTTGAGAGCTGCTTTACTTTCTAAAAGTCATGCACAACTCAGTGGCAGAGCACCAGCTTGGTACACCAAAGGTCCCGGGTTTGATTCTCGGTTATCAGGGCTGGAGAAAGCCCCTTCTTTCCCTGAGCACAAATGTTACTGAGCTGAGTTCAGAAGAGATCCATAATGCATCCAAATTGTCATTCTTTTGGGAATCTCTCACAATTTAGGCAACTCAAAGGTGTGCCTGTCTGGTCTTCTGTTTGGGTTGCCAGCATCCAGGGTCGAATCTGCATGGGGCTTTTTATCCACTTCCAGTCTGAATAAATCCCTCCCGTCTACACTGAATTCAGTTTCCATTTTGATTTTGGGCGCTTTAAATTTTCCCTCATGCATGATTGATTTGCAGTGACCATACCTTTCACCCACGATATCCAGGAACGGATATAATTCGTGATAATTGATAAAGCCACTTTGAGAGCTCCCAGTATTAAAGTGTAGATCTTTGTTTTGCTGGATTAATGTCCTGCCTGCTGAGGTAGAGAAGTAGTTTGACCCTGATTGGCTGGGTGTCAGTTCAAAGACTTCCTGGTTCCCTGTTGCAAGACTTTCCTCCCAAAATGTATTTTTGCCCTCCTCTGGGAACCTGTTTTAAAGTGACAGTGCTCCAGAATACCACAATTTGTCTTGTTCTGTGAGGTTGCTGGTGGCTCAGCTCCCCTCCCCTCCCCCCCCCCCCGCCGCCGCCGCTCATTCAGGATAGGGAAGAAAGAGATGAGCAGCCTTGTGCTGCACTTGGCTTCTCCACCGGCAGTCAAAAGAAAAGAAATAAAGCACACTCCTTTAATGCCGGCTGGACTTTACCTGACCCCCTTCCACCTTCCCCACTCTGAGCTTCCCCAATCAAGTGCAGAACGCTTTCTGTTTCAATTTGGGGGAAAGCAAAGAGGAAGACCCAGGTTCAAATCGATCTGAATTCAGTAGGATCGACAATGGAAAAAACATAGTAAGTACAGAATCAGTCCTGGTGAAGCTAATCTCCGGACTACAGAGGTCAGTTCTCCTGGAAGAAATGGCTGCTCTGGAGGATGGACTGTATGGCATTCTATCCTGCTGAAATCTTTCCCCTCCCCCAATCCCACTTTCCCCTGGTTGCAGCCCCAAAGCTACAGGAATTTCCCGACCTGGAGCTGGCAACCCTTCCGTCCAGTTATGCATGACAGTAGGAGGGAGCTGCCATGAATTCACTCTCTCTGTTTCTCACCTGCAGATGACCTTGTCGAGGTGGAGAAGCTGGCAGTTCAGGTGAAGGAGAGGACATCAAATATGCAAGCGCTTTGTCATGCCACCGTTGGGCAGTACCTGCCGGTAAGAACCCCACAGGGCTTTCCCTTTGAGGTGTTTTGTGCTTAGCAGGGCCTTGGGTCCCAGAGGATGGCAGGGTAGGGCCTGAGGGATCCCAACCCAGCTAATTACAAAAGATAAGGAATTCTGGCGCTCAGGGAATGGCATAGCTCTCCATGGGACCTTAGAGAACCATTGTTAGTCAAAACAGACCAAGGGTCCACAAGCATTTTTGAGCCTGCAGGCACCATTAGAATTTTGAACCAAGGTGATGGAAAGAGCCACAAAATGGCTGCCACAAGAGGTGGAGCCAGCCACAAAATGGCTGCCACAGCTCACCTTCACACATGCAGTGAAGCTCCTTCTGCTGTGGTGGCAGCTATTGCCAAAGCAATGGTTCTAAAAATCTGCACTGCCTCTCAAAGCTCCAATAGCCAATCAGATGGCCAATTGCTGGGCAGAAGCCCCACTTGGCCCCACCCACTTTCTAAAAACACCTGGTGGGCGCCACAGTTGGGGACCCTGGAATAGGCAATACCAAGTTGGATGGACCAATGGTCGTATTCTGTTCATGCAAAACTAAAAAGGGAAACCAAAACCCAACCTAACCAGAAAAATTAGGAACCCAAAGGTTGAGTTGCAAAAATAATTTTAAAAAATTTCAAATATTTATTACATAAAGTGCACTAGTTCAACATATTAAAAACAGTCATCATAATTTAAAAGCATCACATTTCTAATTACACATGGAATAAACCAACATAGAATGGACCAAATGCGTTTTGACACCAAGGGGTCTTCCTCAGTGGTCAAATTACTGTGAGTGCATTCCATGTGTAGTTAGAAAAGTGATGCTTTTAAATTATGATAACTATTTTTAATAGGTTGAACTAGTGCACTTTATGTAATAAATATTTGAAAATTTTTAAAATTATTTTTGCAACTCCACCTTGGGGTTCCTAACTGATTCTGTTTATGGCCACTGCCAATGTTCTTGCGAAACATGTGCATGGCTCAGTGGCTGAGCCTCTGCTTTGTGTGCAGAAGAGCCCACCTGGTATAAGACCTCAGATAAGAGTGTTTGATGTGGGAGATCCACGTTTGAATCTCTGCTCTGCCAGGGAAGCTCACTGGGTAATCTCAAGTCAGTCACATATTCTCAGCCTGACCTATCTCACAGAGTTGTGGTGAGGATAACATGGATAACGGCATTCCAGGACCACTATCCACCGTGGTGTTTGGAAAGCTATCTCCTCGGTCAAAAGACTTTGGGCAAGGGCATGTGCCCCACGTTCTTCCCTGGTACTTTTGCCACTTGCTTTAGAGGTGAACTTGAAGGTGAAGAGTTCTTCCTTCTCTCTCTACTCCTCCCTGGCTGTTCCCCACAGGCCTCTCTCAAGAAACTCTTCCCCTCCATCATCAGCATCATGTGGCCCATCCTGTTCCTGGAGTATGAAGGGAATTTCATCCAGGTAACCCATGCAGCAGGATTAACAATCATTGGTTCTGGGGGGGGGGGGGGGATGTTGCGCAGTTTGAATATGCAGAGAGAGAGAGAGAGAGAGAGAGAGAGAGAGAGAGAGAGAGAGCACCAGCTGCTTAAAGAATAACAGTTTTTATTCAGAAGAGAAATGACTATATATAGAAAGAGAGGGAGACACCTACAGTCTAAATAACCATTGTCTGCAGTCATTCTGTTGTTCAGCTGTTCTGGAGGCAAGCAGGGAGGAAGTGCTCAAAAAACAGGAAGTCTCCTGTTGAGTCAATCAGCACAATGTGACAATCAACAGGAAGTTCCTATCTATGCTGATTATACATCTCTGATGCCCCCTGCAGGACACCCTGTATAGTCTGCTCAGTTATGCACACTGCAGATCTTGCTTATTCCAACAGCAGGAAGGGGTTCCAAGTCAGAATGTGCGAGCTGTTTGGCCCGGGTTCCTTGCAGCTTCCTTGGTGACAGTTCTTTTTAGGAGGTCTTCTTATTGGACTTGCCTGGAGCTGTTACACTCACAGTGGGAATGAGCACCGCCATATCCTGCCAGCCCATCCTCCTGGCTCATTCTTCTTCCCTTTGGTTCTACGCAGAGGTTCCAAAGGGAACTGAGCACCAAGTGGATCCTGAACACGGTCAGCACTGGAGCCCATGTGCTGAAAGGCAAAGTTTTACGCAACCACATGGTGGATCTGAAAGTGAGCAACTCCAAGCTCTTTGGGAGAGCAGTCAGCATCTTGCAGGTATCAAATGGGAGTACAACACGAAAAAAGGACGGTTCAAAATGAGTATAATAACAGGGGGAACAGTCTTTTGACTAATCTTCCCCGTACCTATGAGCCAAAGGCCATATATAGAATAGAATCATAGAATCATAGAGTGGGAAGGGGCCAACAGGCCATCTAGTCCAACCCCCTGCTCAACGCAGGATCAGCCCAAAGCATATATATTATTTAAATCCTGCCAAGAAGAATTGATCCTATTGAAAGACTTCACTAGCAAACATTAAATTGAAAAACAACCACTGATGAAAACTCACTTGAAAACGGTTTTAATCTGGAGGCCGTTTTGGTTGTTCTATTAAAAGAAGAGATAAGACATTTTTAGTTACATTTATTGTGAAATTGTTTATTATAGCCTAGGGTAGGTTCTTTTTTCTCTTATGGTATCAAATGGGAGGCTCCAACATGCTTGATCTCATATCTTGGAAGCTAAGCAAGGTTGGCTCTGAAGAGTATTTGGATGGGAGATCAGCAAAGAATTCCAGGGTCACAAGGCAAGGGAAGACAATGACAAGCTACTATTCCCTTGAATACACCATGGCAGGGGTAGTCAACCTGTGGTCCGCCAGATGTCCATGGACTACAATTCCCATGAGCCCCTGCCAGCAAATGCTGGCAGGGGCTCATGGGAATTGTAATCCATGGACATCTGGAGGACCACAGGTTGACTACCCCTGCCCTATGGGGTTGCCATAAACCAGCTTTGACAGGATGGCACCTTATTTACAAACACACAAGCACAGAGATGAGGTTGGGAAAAAGCACCTTCCTCCATTTCCTAACTCTGTGCCTGGCCCTGTGGCTCCAGCCCTCCACATTTCTTTCTTTCAGACATTTGAATCCCACTCTCTTCTTCGGAGGGCCAAGCTACATGTTACCATATTTGACACGCTGCATCAGGATCTCCCCAACCGGACTTTGAATGAGTCACTTACAGGGCACGTGAGAATGCCTACTGGGAACTCATGACCCTAACACACCGGGCCCTGATTTGGGATCCTGACCACAGAGATGAAGGGGCTTTAGTCTCTCCCAACATCATTTTCCTAAATTGAAATGGCCTGGGGGGGGGGACACTGAGTTCCCAGGAGGAAACTTCCAGCTGACCTGTGGTTGATTCAAAGTTGAGATGGGTAACACAGACATGATGTGTCAAACACTAATCTGTTTAGTGTAACAACAATCTGGACCTCCAAGTGGAGGGTGGTTATCCTCATAATTAACCCTGCAAGGCTTAAGCAGTGCCGGGTTTGGCCCTCAAACATTCAGGTCTCCCTCCCTGTCCAAAGGCCCACCAAAGGCCCACCAAGGTCTGGGACTCTTGCAGAGCGACGAATGTCCCGCCCCAGTGGCAGGGAGCTGCCCTTTTTGCTCCCATCTGACAGCTGTCCCTCCCACAACAGAGGTTCATGGGACAATCGCAGGCCAAGTGCTTGGAAGTGCTGCTGCAGGTGATCTACCATCCGGAGCCTTTCTCTGAAGAGATCCGTGCGGCTGAAGTCTCCAAGCACATTGCTGTGGCAACAGAAAAGAGCCAGGTAAGCCTTTACCTCCCTCCCTGACTCAGAGAAGCGTGGGTGGATGAGGCATGGAATCCGTTGCTGGGCCCAGCCTAATGAAGTTTAGCCATTCCTGCCCCTCCTGGCCCAGCTGGAGCGCCATCCTGACCTCTCCCCTGAACAATTCCACTCCTTGCTCCCAGCCCTTGTAGCCCAGACGGGACCCAGCGGAGCGCCCAGCCCTCACAGAGAGCATCTCTTTCCTTGGCCAGGTTGTCCCCACGGCTCTGCTCTGCCTGCTGCGTGGCTGCTCGGTCCAGGAGGCCCGCTCCCGCCTTGACGCTGCCTCCTCCCTCCGCGAGGCCCTTGATGCCGCCTTCAGTGCGCCGGGACACAAGCGAGGGGCGAGCAAATCAGATCCCGAGGAGAACAGCACGTAGGGCTGACCGGCAGTCCCTGGGGCCCGGCAGGAAAGGGGCAGGTGCTGCTGACACTGTTTCCATGTGCTGCACTGGAGGGACAACCTGTCTTCCAGCCAGAGAGGCTCCGGAGAAGCCACTTCTGGCCGTTCCTTCCTTGGCCCTGCTTCATTTTGTGGCCGAAGCACACAAGCCTAGAGGCCAGCAATTGCAAGCCACGTCTTCCTCTCTTGCCTCGCAGATCCTGCTGGCTTGTCATAAGTTCACTGTGACTTGATGGCACTTTCCACCACTGCGGCCTGGCAGGCCTCCAGATCCCATACAGAAGCCTCCTTCTTGGTCCTTTAAATGAGACATGCTGGAGATTGAACCCGGGACCCTCTGCATGTGAGCATATGCTCTGCCACCGAGCCACAACCATTCTCAGGTGGCAAGCAAGGTGGGAGTGAGGGCAGACTGCCTGTGTGGGACCCTTGTTCAGAAGCAAATAGAATCCGCGGGATGGGACACAGCATTGGCTGCTCCGTCTCATGCAAGGGAAACAGCTGTGTATGAATGCAACTCCCCCCCCTCCTGCTCAAGGCTCTTGCTCCCCCTTTGAAGGACAGAGGCTCATGCAAAAGGCTGAGGAAGGAAGCCCGACTCCCCCTTTTATTTGCCTTTGGGTCTCACTCCAGAGCAAAGGAGAGAGGAGAGATGCCTCCAAGGAACACACCACCTCAGTTTAGATGTTTTTTTTTGTTTTTGTGGGTCCTGCCCTGGGGGATCTGCAGTAGAATTTTACAAACACAGCTGTCCTAATTGCTTTGATAACTGTAACCCCTTCTTCCCCCGAATTCCTCAGTGGAAAGCCACCAGAAAGTTGCATTTAGCCCTGCTGGTGACCTCCAAGAGAAATACTAGAGGTGCCTCTAATCCTCCCCCCCACAAGGATGAAAGCATCTCCCGGGTGGCTTTTTCCAGGAACAAGACAAGGGGAGGGAAGGATTGCACGCAATCTCCCTCTCTTGCTCCCCACACCTTCTCCAACTTCAAAAAACTGTTCGAGATTCTCCCTCTGAGAAACACAACTGCCCTTGGAGAGGCTGCCCTTCCCAGCTGTGACATCCTCCTGAATCCCCTGCATGCTTTCCAGCAGTGTCTCTTTTTCTCTCATGCCTTCCCAAGGCAGTCTGCGGTCCTTCTGCAGCCCAGCTTCATTACAGGAGGGGAGTTGCTGGTTCATAGTGCTGAGCCGCAGAAGTGGTTTTGTTTAAGAATTATAAAAAAGGAGAGAGTGGAGGCCATTGAAACACTGTCTCCTTTTAAGAATCCAATAGCACCTTTAAGACCAACACATATTTATTCAAGGCATGAGCTTTCGAGTGCACACATGCTTCCTCAGACTAAATGAACAACCATCACAACTGTGGAGATATAAGGCAAAAGCAAATTATGGCCAATCAGTAAACTGTGTCATAATATCTAAATTAAGCCATATGATGCCATATGATAATTCTTTGCTAAAACAGCTAATCAGTCCTTTTGAGTTCAGTTGTTGTTCACAAAAACATATGGAGAAATAAAGCTGTCCACGTTAGTAATTAATGGCAGACACTTTCCCAGTTGTAGCTGGCCCCATCCGTCTCCACCCAAGCGTGGAAACATCCCTGCAAGTGACAAGCTGTGCTGGTGACTATCTTCTTGTCCTGAGACCAGAGAGTTAAATTCAAAATTATATTATATATATTACTAACATCACATGTGATGAATTTTACTCTCCACAATAATGATGGTTTTTTCATTTAGTCTGAGGAAGAGTGCCTGCACTGGAAAGCTCACGCCTTGAATAAATCTTTGTTGGTGTTAAAGGGGCTACTGGACTCTGGTTTCATTGTGCTACTTCAGACCAACACGGCTACCCACTTGAATCATGTCTCCTTTTAAGTTGTTATAACCCACTCTTTTTTGGTAGAAGACTGAGGAATGGAGTAGTAGCAACCTAGGTTGTTGCCTGACTTTGCCAACCGGTGTGCACAGGCCAAGACCCACAGTTCCTGTGAACTGCTCAGAGTAGATTCTTGTGAGCTGACTGAGGTGTGGTATGAACCTTGTTGCCCAGTTTTCCAGTCAAACCAGTCTCTGCAATGGAAACATACACCCCGCTTTTTACTGAAGGCAGGGGCAACACCATCGTCAAAGAATCCACTTCTGACCCAATGCAAACCGAAGCTCCTTAAGGAAGTGCTGTGAAGCGTCACTCACTAACAGCACCTGATTCTGCATGCCATTGAAATCTGCAGACGCAGTTGCTGTGTGAACCACTCCAGCCAAACTCTACTGGCAGAAGGGCAAGGCATAAATCAGAAGGATGTTCCAAATATCACTGCAGTCTATAATGAAGTGGCTGGCCTTCTGCCATCCTAAGGAAGCAAAACTCACCCCCCCCCCACCAAAAAAAAAAAAAGAACTGGGCCACCCACAGACGTACTTGATGCCCCAGGTGTGCAGAATATGCCAGGTTTCTTCCGCAAAAGCTTCTGTCTTAAGAGCATATGTGCTCCTTGGAAAACCAGAATACTGAGAGGAGTTTAGTAGTTGGAGGGTGGAATCAGACTGCTCAAATGCCTCAATGGTTACAGTATTTGGAAAGGGGGTATTTCAGGGTATAGGGTGGGATTCCCCAATTGTTGTCTCCTTCCAGCGATTCTGTGAGGGTCCCCTCAGGCACTCGCCCTATCAACACAATGGTTTCAGCCACGAGTCTCCCTCCCCCCTCTGATAATCAGTATGGTTTAGGGGCTGGAGGAAGACCTGGGTTCAAATTGCAACTTTAACATGGAAATGATGGGATGACTTTGGGGCCACTTGCTCTGCCGGACTGGCCGACCCCACAACCGGGGAAGAAAGTGGGTTATTACCTGAACAAATAAGGCGAAATGCTGCTTTATGCTTATCTTTTCTTCAAGTAGTAATTCTGTAATGGGTAATATTTCTCTCCTGCCCCCCCCCCAATAAAAATGTCTTTAAAAAATGAATAAGGCTCCTTAGAATGGCTAAGAAGGTTGGTAAGATGTGAGCCAGGATACACAGGGATACACCAGTTAAATAATTGCTCAACACAAGCACAGAACATGTGATATGACTGTACTATGGTGTCTCCCCCCCAATCCTGGAGATTTGGGTGTAAAGGCTGTGGAGGGCAGCATCTGAGGGCAGGGGGGCTTCAGTGGAGTATAATGCCATAGAGCCCTTCCCTCAAAGCAGACATTTTCTCCAGGGGAACTTTATAGCCTGGATTTCATTTGTGATTCTTCATTCCCATGTCCAGCTGTTCCTGCCAAAGCTTTATCTCCAGCAATGCCTGTGCTCCTCCACCCTTGGAGTGACTCTCTCCTGTTCAGCTCTTCCGAAAAACTGAGCTCTGGTAACCGTTCTCTCTCTCTCCCACCAATCAGATTGGCAAATGAGCAGCCAGGCCCCCACCACTCCCACCAGCTTTTTGTGCAAGCTGTTTGGCCTTCCTTTGGCCGATTAGCACAACAGGAGGTTGCCAAAGGGCCTGGAGAAAAAGAAATGCCCTGTCTCTGTGAAAGAGGCTGGACATGTGGAAATGGCAGGTTGACGTGCATGCAGGTAAAGAACATCCCAAGAAGCCTCTAAAAAGAGAGGCTTTTCCCCCCTCTCCAGGCTCTTGGCAACCCGCAGGCTTACTGCAAGCTGAAGAAAGCGAAGGACATGGCCATCAGATGAAATGAAGGGCCGCCAGCTATATATTGCTATTAGGTATTAAGGCTGTACTTAATCTAATGTTGTCAATAATGGATGAGCTCCTTATTACCGGCAACAGCTGGGCCCAGCGGGGCTGCCACTTTGTGAAGAGCCATTAACCCCTAATATACCTCTGCAGTTAAGGAGAAATGCAACCTTCAACAGTTTTTTTACAGGGCTAATAACAACCACCATTGGTCACAGGGAACAAACCTTACTCACCATGAAGGCTATAACTGGAGGAGGGGTGCTGTAACCCCAGTGATGATTTTAGTGGGGAACCCAGTCCCCAGTAGCCTTGACAGCCTCTAGGTGAGTCCTGGAGAGCTCCTGGAATTACTAGGCTTGCCAACTTTGGTTTGGGAAATCCTTGGAGATTTGAGGGCAAAGTTGGAGGAGGGAAGGGAGCTGTCATTCTCTCTTGAATTGATCGGTCGTTTGGGGATCAGTTGTACTTTCAGGAACTCTCGCCTGGAGGTTGGCGACCCTAATTTCAGCTGAATCCTAGAATATCAAGATCTGTTCCACGGCAGAAAATAGGCACTTTGGAATGTAGACACTATGCAAGAGATGACCACACTGTGGCTGTCCAGATGTCCATCTGGAGAACCCCTGTCCTATGACGTTAAACCTGCTGAAACCCCTCTCCTCCCTAAACCCACACCCCTCAAGCACTACCCCTCAAAGTATAGGTTCAGGAAGGGGAGAGCTATTGTGGTGTAGTGCAGTGGTCCTAAACCTTTTTATCACTGGGGACCGGTCAACGCTTGACAACTTTACTGAGGCCCGGGGGGGGGGTAGTCTACTCCTGTCCTCTCGACCACTGCCCTAACACTCTCTGACTCTGGTCGTTGTGGTAACGTTTAAACATCCCTTCAAAATAAGATACAGAAAAGCCACAAAAACGAATATAAAGATCATTTTATTTTCATGAAAATTTTAACTCGCGAGAATAACAAATCTATGGGAGCCCTGAGCTTGTTTCTCTGCAACAAGACAGTCCCATCTGGGAGTGATGGGAGACAAGGACACCCGAAGTGTGTTGCTTAGGTCCAGTCTACTCCAGCATACCTACTTTCCTTTGTTGTTCCCCTCGTCTCCAATTCATAAACCTACTCCTATTGCAATGTTCACTGGTTGTTTTATTTCGTGTAATCTGACCTGTTTCAGCAGCCAGGGAGGAGGGCGAGGAGGAGCTGCGGCCCGGTACCGACTGCTGCACGGACCGGGACCGGTCCCCGGACTGGGGGTAGATGACCACTGGTACTGAACTCAAATCTGGAGATCCAGGTTTGGACCTCCCTTCTGAAACAGAAGTCCATTGGGGGCCCACCTCACAGGAAGTGGATTGTGCTGCAAGGATAAAACAGAGGAGGAGGGTGTGCTGTTGTGAGTCACTTTGCGTCCCTGGTGTTAGTGTTGCCAAGTGTTACGCAAGTCCCTTTGATCGTCTCTTTAGGATCAATTTAATCTGCAGCAAATATAATGTTTTTTTAAAAAATCGTCATGCCAAAACTTCTGTTGCCCATTTCCACACATTATTAAGCTTCTACTGAAAGGACAGAACATTTTTCTCCTGGCCAGTTGGCAACTCTGCTCACTTTTGGGGAGGAAAACCAGGGTGAAAATATCTTAACAGATAATAAGAAAAGCCTCTCCATCGTCTAGCCTTCTCTTCCCAAAGACAGATCAATTTTTCTTCTTTCCCTCTTCTCTCTTTCCTTCTCATTTGTCTTTTATTTTGCCTTCCGGCCTGGCTGTCTTTCTCTCTTTCTGTTTGTTCTCATTTTCCCTTCCCTCTTGGACGGAAAAACCTTCTGCCAAACCCTGAGCTCCTCCTCCTCCTCCTTTTTCCGCTCCCCAGGCAACAGGGGACAAACAGAGAGATCATTTGCTTGGAAAAGAACTGGAAGCAGCCCTGCCCAGGTAGGCCCCTTTCTACCAACCTGGAAAACTTCTACTGCGCCGTTCCACCAGCATCAGATTTGCTACCCATCTCCCACCCCCCCCAGCTTTCCCTGCTCTGGGATAACCATCTGTACAAGAGACCCCTCCTTGGGACCTCATTTTGAAAGCTCTGAAGCCCACTCCTCAACCATGGAGTTCTCACCACATGTTCTCGCGCACAGCCCTGGCAGCCATGCCCCCTCAGCTCCCAAGTTTGGTGTAGTGGTTAGGAGTGCGGACTTCTAATCTGGCATGCCAGGTTCGATTCTGCGCTCCCCCACATGCAACCAGCTGGGTGACCTTGGGCTCCCCACAGCACTGATAAAGCTGTTCTGACCGAGCAGTGATATCAGGGCTCTGTCAGCCTCACCCACCCCACAGGGTGTCTCTTGTGGGGAGAGGAAAGGGAAGGCGACTGTAAGCCGCTTTGAGCCTCCTCCGGGTAGGGAAAAGCGGCATATAAGAGCCAACTCTTCTTCTTCTTCTTCTTCAAGAGCCTGGCAGTGCCAGTGCTGAGACTCACTGAGACCCCAAAGAAGACCTGCAACTATTTGACATTTCCCCCCAAATTTCCATTTTACCAGATTTTGGAATCCATATTCATGTTTTGAACCTGATAATTCCCCCTCGGCATTTGTGAAAATGGGTACTGAGGCTTGTTGGCATCTCTGGGGTATTGTAATTGTGGCTGATGTTCAGAGTGAAATCGTTAGAAATGCCAGATACGAAACACTCTTGCCTGTCATGTTGGGAAGGATAGATGTGCCCGGTTGTGTCAGTAAGTATTATTATTATTATTTGATTTAAGTAAAGAAAAGAGTCACAGACGGATTGGGGCATGGACACCCACAGAACAGAGCCCGCTTCCAGCTACTAAATCCTTGCAGGTACTCAACAGGAGATCCTCCAAAGGGCATCGCTTCCCAACTCAATGGGACTTTTTTTGATTCAAGCAGATGTGCTTACCTTGCCAAGCTACTTTGATAGGACTCCTCACAAGTGTGTGGGACAGCAGTGAGCATGAGTGGCTGTTGCTTTTTGCTTCCTTAGGCAGGGGTCGGTTTTGGCTTGTAATACGGGGACCTTTAAAGGTGCTTTGTGGCCCGGTTATAGGACTACCAGCCAGTTGGGATTGTGCCAGAGGTCTCTTCCAGCTCAGCTGCCACCTCCCACAGGCCTGTTGGGGTCTTCTCCTTGCCAGTCAGAATGACAAGGGATCTTGTTCATGCCAATCTCTCCTCGACTGCACAGCTTGTCCTCCCACTGAACGGGCACCAGGGTGAGGGTGGGGGTGGCCTCTGAGCTGGAGGGGGCCTCCACAAGGTTAAGGCCTTGGCACAAGCCTGCTCAGCGAGACTGCTGTGTTCAGCTGCTCTTTTCCACACACACCTGCTTCTTCCTTCCTCCAAGCCCCAGGTCACCGTAGGCCACTGTCCCACTCTAAGGCAGAGGGCCAAAGCTGCAGATGCCCACGGTTGGTCTGCATCAGGCTTCTTTCTGCTTTCTACCTTTTCAGGCCTCACAATGCCCCCCAAGAAGGGGAATAAGCAGCTGCCAGCCAGAGAGGAGCCCGCAGTCACAAGGGGTGCTGCCGAGGATGGCGTGCCCTCCCAGGAAGCTGCATTGCTGCTCCAAGACTATGAGCGCGTCTGCCAGGAACTGGAAGGCTTGAAAGTGCAGAGGGGGCAACTGCGGGAGCAGAATGACTTCCTGCAGCAGGAAGCGCAGCGCCTTCAGTCTGAGAGCCTGGAGTTCATGGGCTATTTGGCCAAGAGGGTGCAAAAGCGGCAGGATGCTGCAGTCTCCCTGAGCGAGGAGAACCGGCAGATGCTGGGGGAGATCCGGCAGCAACATCAGGAGGTGCTTGCCCACTTCCGGGAGCAAGAGGCTGCTGTGCGGGATGAACTGCTGCATAAGGAAGCAGAGCTAGCTCGCTTGAGCTCCGACCTGGAGGGGCTGGGGGAGATCCGGGCCTTGCAGCAGGAGCAAGTGGCCCAGATCCAGGCCCTTCAGCACCAGCTAGCAGCTGCCCAGAAGCAGCAGGTGGAACGCCTCCAGGAGACCAAGGCTCACTTCTTGCAGCAGAAGGCAGCCCATGAGAAAGATGCCCGGGAGCAAGCGGAGCACATGGCCCAGCAGGCCCAAGAGGTAGCAACGCGCTGCCAGCGGGAACACAGTGAGGCGATCAAACGGCAGAACCAGGAGCTGCGGCAGGAGCTGCAGCAGCTGGTGCAGAGGGCGAACCAGCTGCGGAAGCACAAGCAACGGCTTGAGGAGCAAGCCCATCAACTGAGGCAGGAACATTGCTACCTCCAAGAGATAGCTCTTTTGCGCCACGGCCAGGGGCACCAGGAAGACATCCCGCCCTGGGGGAAATGAAACTGGCCGCTCTTTGCTCGGGCAACCTGAGATAGAACAGAAGGGTTGGCTAAGATCATCTGCTTGGTCCCCAGGAGAGTCCCCCAAGTGGCACAACCTCCCACCCTGTCCTTCTCACATGGCACGATCACCCGATTCCAAACTGAAAGGTGAAGAAGACAGTCACCGTTCAGCACCCAAAGCAGCAGGAAACATTCAGGTGGGCAGGAGAGGGGCAGATGGCTACTTGATGGGTTTTTGGAACTGGACTTGGATTCAGCTGCCTATGTGGCTTAGCACTACTCATGCCCTGCCACGGAAATTTGGATATTTTACCCCACTGGGTTGAAAGGTAGACCGGAGAACAGGACTTGGCTCAGATAGTCACTCAAATCTTTGTCACAACAATTCTGGTTTCATTTTCTTCTCTCTATAGCCAATGTAGGTAGCCTAAATGGCCCAACTTAACCCAGGCCACAAATGACGCGTGGGGTTGCTATGCAGATGAAAGCCATCTCTACGTATGGTTAATAAATCAAGTGTTGTCTTCAGATCCTGGTTGGATGGACCTTAACTACCTAGTGAAGTGGTCGGCATATAAACAATCACACAAACCGATTGGTTTAACAGGACTATGGTTTTGCACAGTGTCTGCACCAGAGGATAGGGATTGACTCAAATAGAGGGATATGAGTAGAAGGACCTAACTCTGGAATGTGCCGCCTGAAAGCAATCCTGCCTTTATTTGAGGTTTTCTCAGCAAATCTGTTTCTCATCCATACTTTACAGTACATTAATGTGTGGGATTGATTAGTTCCCTTGTTCTTCTCCTCCTCTAGTGAGCACATGAATTGCCTTCTAACTCTGTATTGCCTACTCTTATTAAGAACTGAAGAACTGCAGAAAAACAATACCATATATAACTAAAAGGTACTAAAAGAATAGCGTCAAAAGACTCAAACTTATTCCTGATCTTATAGGCCAATCACCCCCAAAAACACTGTGAATATTTAAAAAGCGGGAATAATAAAAATAGTGTACATTGTAAATTTATACAAAATGCCTCTTCACCTTATTCTTCTACAAAATGACCTTTTTTTTTTTTTTTACAAAATATGAATAATAGATCAAATGAAGAAGAAGAAGAGTTGGTTTTTATATTCCACTTTTCTCTACCCGAAGGATTCTCAAAGAGGCTTACATTCACCTTCCCTTTCCTCTCCCCACAAAGGACATCCTGTGAGGTGGGTGAGGCTGAGAGAGCCCTGATATCACTGCTTTATCAGAGCCCTGGCGAGCCCAAGGTCACCCAGCTGGCTGCATGTGGGGGAATGCAGAATCGAACCCTGCTCGCCAGATTAGAAGTCTGCACTCCTAACCACTACACCAAACTGGCATTTTGACAATTGTCTTCCTTAGTATTGTTTTTCTGCAGTTCTCTGTTGTTTCCTTGCTTGCTTGTTGTTTCTTGCAGCAACGTCATGCAGAGCAAAAGAATTTCCCCAGCATCTGCTCTCTGAAATCCCTTGCCTGGAGATGCCACAGATTGAGACTGAGGCCTTCTGCTTGCCAGGAATTTGCTTTATTGCTGAGCCACGGTCCTTTGAAACATCCAGGGAACTGCTTCCTGCGAATCGGACCCTCAATCCATCCCAGCTCAGTGTTGTCTTCTCTGACTGGCAGCAGATCTCAGGCAGAGGCAGTTTATTTCCCCCCACACACATCTGCTTCATTCCCAGTGTCCGAGTCATGCAACTTCAGGCTGTGTTCCTTCCCACGTCCAGTTTGCTGTACGCCTTCCTTCGCCAGTATGCTCTAGTGGGTGGCAAATCAAAATGGGATCTGGGTTGAAATCTCTGGTACGAAGCTCCCTTGGTAAACTTGGGCCAGCTGCTCTCTCTAACTTACCTCATGCTGTTGTGAAATGGGGGACAGGAGAGCCATGAACACTGCCTTGAGCTCCTCGGAGGAAGGTGGGATAAAAAAGACACTAGATTGGGTGAGCAAGAGAATTATTCTTTTTTTCATTCATACCAACTCCTTCCTGCCTTGCAGTCCCCCTTCTGGTGCTTGCCATGGGTTTGCCAAAAACTTCTGTCCCACGGAGGCACCTCTGATTTCGCCTGGTTGCCAGCCTCCAGGGGTGGCTTGGAGTTCTCCCGGAATGACAACTGGTCTCCGGAATCAGTTGCCCTGGAAAAAAATGGCAGCTTTAGAAGGCGGTCCTTATGGCATCATTTCCCTGCTGAGCCCCCTCCTCAGACTCCACTCCAAATCTCCAGGGATTTCCCAGCCTGGAGTTGGCAAGCCTAGCACTCAGGCTTCCTGTGGTCTTAGCAGCAAGGCTGACTTGAGCTGCTGTTCCTGTGCCTTTGATCTGATGCTGCCTTCCCTACCCTACTGGTTAGGAGCCTGCAGGCCTTGGAGGAGTCCCTCTCACTCACTCACTCACTCACTCACTCACTCACTCACTCACTCACTCACTCAAAGGTCTGGGGCCTTATACGTTTTCTCCTGGGGCCTACATTCCCCAGATAGCCCAGCATTGGATCAGGTAAGGGAATCCCTGTGGAGGCAGAGCATTGAATGAGAACATGAAAGACTCTGTACGGAGGGGGGTGGGGGGTTGTTTGCTCCCAGGGCCCTGAGAGGGGCTGAAGTTAGGCTGCCACGTGAATCAGTCTCATTGGTGTTTTGCACGTGTGGTTTCCCCACAGTTTCTGCAGGTAGCAAAACAGCACAGTGGCAACAGGCATCCACATGGAAAGTTGTTCATGAGTTTCCTTGCCCCAGTTACACAGCAGCAGAAGCCATGACCCCTACCTCCTCACGCCTCCAGCAGTTTCTCTGTTTTTAAATTGGTCATTTAATATCATTACATTGATATAGCATAACAATCAGTGGTCCAGGTTCTCTGAATTCCCAACTTTCAAGTTGAATTAGAAGTCTCTAGCCATTTTCATGGTGTGGGTATACCTTTCTTCTTGTTTCTCTTCAATGAAAAGGGCTACATTTAAAAATATAGCTGGGAACCCGTTATATATACTGCTATAATATTATATCAATATAATATTAAATTACCAATTGGAAAAAAGCCCCTCCACATACTTTGGTTGGGGAAGAAAATGGTTGCTACCGGGAAAAGGCTATTGTATGGCAGGACTGGAACAACCCAAATCTTCCCACCAACCTAGCAGCCACCCCAGCTTTGCTGAGATCTTTACCAGAACTTCAATGAAAAGCAGCTTTGGGAAAAATCAGGGAAACCCTGGGAAGTGCAGAAACACACTTTCATGCTATGGAGCAGCAGGAATAAAACAATGTCCCCAAAGCATCAAGCCCAGGGCAAGTAGCCAGCATGGGTATCTGAGTACAATGGGTTCAGTAACACAAAGAAACAAAAAGCAGGTGGAAGAGCATAGATCCCTTCTGCTGCATGTCAATGAGGACCATTCAGGGCCGAGAATAAGCTTGGGGTGGGCTGGTCTTGGATCCACTTGGCTCCAGGCACTGTGGAGTATGCTCTTCATGCACTTTTTGCATCGCCTTGAAGAACATTGTTCTGGTGCAAGTGGAAGTGCCCAGCATGCAAAAAAAAACAGGCTCCATGGTGAGCTACAGCCTGTACTGCGTCTGGAGAGAAGGACAGGTGGAGCAAAGGCATAAGATTATAGCCATTGGCTCCAATCTAGCCACAAAAGGGAATTCACACTAGCCGCAGACAAGGAACCATGGGTGTGTGTGTGTGTGTGTGTGTGTGTGTGTGTATATATATGCGGGGGGGGGGTTGCTTTACTTTTGGGTAGCAAGAACTTCAAGAATTTAGACCAGCACTGGTTCTGCACTTATTTTCTTTTTTCCGTTGTCGAGCCTGCTAAATTTTTTATTTTATTTTATTTTTCACATTTATATACCACCCTCCTCAAAGGCTCAGGTCAATTTGAACACAGGTCTTGAACTCAGGTCGATTTGAACCTCCAAACTGAAAGAAAGCATTCTGCACTTGTTGCACTTGATTGGGGAAGCTCAGAGGGGGGGAAGTGATTTTCCTGAACAAAGGAAGGGGGTGAGGTCGGGTGAAGTCCAGGCAGCATTAGTGCTTTATTTTTTCTCTTCTTTCTTCTCCTGAAGGGGGGGAGAGGGGAGGTGAGCCAGCAGTAGCAGCCTTACAGAGAACGAGGTAAATCTCTGCTGAGAGAAATGTGGGCTTCTGGAGCGCAATCACTTTGGGAGGGAAATCTTGTAACTGGAACCAAGAAGTCTTTGAACTGACGCCTTGGCCAATCAGGGAATACTGCTTTGATACATCAGTGTGGTAGGCATGGAGCAGGAAGTCAAATTGCAAAAAGCAGAGATCTACACTTATACTGGTGGCTTTCAAAGGCGTTTTTTCAATTATCATTACTTATATATGCGCCTGGATATCACGGGGAAAAGGTAGGGTCACTGTGGATCAATCATTCATGTTGCAGAGGGAAAATTTAAAGTGACCAAAATAAAAAATGGAAATCAAATTCATTCTGCAGAGGGGAGGGGTTTATTCGGCCTGTGCAGACTCGACTCAGGAGTCTCCTTGCAGAAGCAGACACAAATAAGTGTGCAACTGTGTGTTATCTTTCTCCACCACCATCACTACCACATTGCCAAGTAGCCAGGCTACAAGGCAGGGGTGTCTGCAAGCTAGTGGTGTTGGGAAATTCCTGGAGATTTTTGGGGGGGAGGGGGACTGAAGCCTGAGAAAGGAGGGACCTCACTGAGGCATAATGCCATAGAGGCCACCCTCCAATGACACCGTTTCTCCTAGGGAGCTGATCTCTGTGATCTGGAGACCAATTGTCACTCTAGGAGAACTCCAAGCCCCACTTAGAGTATAAACTTCTTCCACATTGTGCAAATTCTGTGTTGTCATTACACAGTGATTTTTCATTTGCATAAGTATAAGCCCAGTGTACCTGAGGGATCGCCTCCCCGCCTATGCCCCCAAAAGAGCCCTGCGCTCCACCGCCACCAACTAGCTAAGGATCCCTGGCCCAAAAGAAGTCCGCCTGGTCTCGACCAGGGCCAGAGCATTCTCTGTTCTGGCCCCCACCTGGTGGAACGAGCTCCCGGAGGAGAACTAAAACAGTTCCGCAGGGCCTGCAAAAAGGAGCTCTTCCGCCAGGCATTTGGTTGAGACCAGACACAATCAACAGCGACTGGAGGGCCCCTGCTTCCCCCCCCTGCCCCCCCCCAGAATTCCACCAATATGCTCTGGACCTGTTTGCATTGTTGCACTGTTGTATTGTCTATATTGTTTATACTGTTACATTGTTATACGGTTACAACCATTAGTTATTACTGTAAAGTTATTCACATCTTTATAGACTGTTTTATGATTGTTGTTTGTTCTTATGTAAACTGCCCTGAGCCTCTGGGGAGGGCGGTATATTAAATAAATAAATAAATAAATAAATAAATAAATAAATAAATAAATAAATAAATAAATAAATAAATAAATAAATAAATAAATAAATAAATAAAATAACTGCAGCACGCTGCGTACCCAATTTTGTATTTTTTATTCCTCCCACTTGGAGGCTAGCAGCCCTACTGCAAGCAGGGGGCTTGGCCCTGGGAGAGGCTTTCTGCAGCTGGCTGCCACCATCCCTCACCCCAACTTGGCTCATTACACCCCAGTGTGGTGCCCCCTTGGGCGCACTAAAGACCCAGCGGTGGCTTTCTTCCGCTCCACTGGGCCAAAAGGGGCTTCATAAGGGCCCAGAAGGCATTGCCTTACTTAGTGTCTGCCAGGAACACCCTTTTGGACAAACAGCAGCCTCCCTCCCCACAGCTGGCGATGGGGCTGGCAGCCATTTTGGAACCAGTGTCCCCCTCATGGCAGCCAGTGTTGTTGTGGTGGCCATACCTCTTCTGAACACTCCAAATTGATCCAGGGCTCAATAAGAGTGGGGATTCTCTGGCGTACACCCTCAGAGGAAAGCGATTACTTTATTCCATCCGTCAGCCGTGCAGCCTTCGCCATAGACTGTAGCACCATCCTGGGGATGCCCCACCGCCGATGCAGCAGCATTTCACGCAAGTGAAACTCAAAGTACCGTTTTTTATCCCCCGTGAGAAATGCTTTTGCCCCTTGGCTTCCCACTCTGGCTTCTGGGCAGCTCTCGGATGCCATATTTGTCCGAAAGGGCTGAGTTTGGCTCCCCAACCCCTTTGAACCGATTCTTGCTCTGGGCCTTACTGCGACTTGACATGGCAGAGGAGTTCTTTCTTGCAGCTGCTTAGCTGGCTGAAGAGCCAGAGTCTTATCCTGCTCTGAAACTAACTTCCCGGAGAGCAACGTCGCCGGGGGAGGCCTCTCCAAAATGACTTGCTTGGAAACTATACATGCTCCTGTGCCTCTGTTTCCTGGTTGGGGCGAGGTCAGCCTGAGGCCATTGCCTTGGCTTGGCTCCAGTTCTAGAGAGTCCATGGGCTTAGAGATGCCTTGAGGGGAAAGCTTTGACCCCAGGAAAGCATCCTGGCTGATCTGATCCCGTTTAATCGCCCAATGGGCATCGTGTCGAGGGGGAAGCCTGTTTGCAGAAGGCACTTCCTGGAGGAAGAGCACTCTACACTTCTTGGGCTGCTCCTTCTCGTCGCCCCGGAGGCCCAGTGCACATCGTGCTGCTCCGGCCATGGTCGGAAACTCACAGTGACAAGTCGATGAACCTAGCCGAGGCCGCTGCGAAGAAGCCAGGCTGTTTGTGGGACACTGTCCACCTGGCCTCCCCTTGTTGGGCATTGAAGCCAAGTCCTGCTGCTCCCCCAGGCTAAGCCAGCGAGAAGGATTTGAGTGCAAAGATGCCTCTGACCATTTCACTGGGAGACTTGTGCTGTGCCAGTTTCTGCTACCATCAAGTGGGACAGATTTCCGAGGGCAGGTCAGCATCCCTAAGGCTGCTCTTCCTTGCTTCAGGGAAGGGTCCATATTAGGAGAAAACCCTTTGTGTTGGCCAGCCAGAGATCCCAAAGCATCAGGACCAGGGCCAGATTGCTGCACAGCTGGGCCAGGAGCCAGGGGCATTTGGATGGTCTTTTCAGTCCTCCTTGGAAGCACCCCCTTGTGATGGATCATTTCCTGCTTTAGGCGTTGGTCAAGGCACTGCCATGCTTCTGCCTCGAGGAGGGACCTCGGGGGGTCAGTGGTGTCCTGCAACAAAGGGCCCTCCAGGAATCCCAGGAGGGATGGCACAGACCTCTCCAGCGAGCTTTGGATGAGAGGCGGCAAGCCCTGCAACAGCTGCCGTCTCTTCTGCAGGACGTGAGCATCCAGCCGCTCTCTTACTCGCCAGCACAGGGACGGAGGGCTCAGCAGAGGCCACTCCACAACCACTCCGTTGCCCTGACTTTGAGAAGCAGTGAGGTAGCTGGGCAATCCTGTGGCTGGACCTGGTGCACGAGAGCCCTGTGCAGACATACCAGGCTCCATGATCCATCACAAATACCCCCTCATCCCAGCAAAGTGCAGCTGACATAGAAGTCCTCTAAGCTCCAGCCACAGGCCTTATTCAAAACCAGCCAGCTAGGAACACCTGCCTGCTTTAAGCAGGCAGCAAATCCTTCTTCAGGAGCAGGAAAACACCAAGCAACACCCTGTACTGCAGTGCCAAGGCTCTTGGAAGGGGTGTGTGTGTGTGTGTACCTCCCTACGTGCACACTTTTCCCTTCAGAAGGCACTTCTGGGGTCAATGAAGGGCAGTCAGGACCCACGTACCATCTGCTCCCCCTAAAGCAATCAAATTTGGGGCAAAGACAGGGGACTGGCTACCTGGATTTAAGATTGGCTCAGAGAGTCGTTTGTAGGTACCCCCCCCCCAAAATGCAAAGCAACCTCCCCCTGTATCAGTGCAAGGGTTCTATTTATCTTGTTGCTACCCCCATCCCACCCTCCATTGTGAGGTCAGAACTGGAACTCTGCTGAGGGCGAGCGGAGAAATATAGAAGTGCTTCTGGAATGGACTTCTGGAATGATCTGGAAAGCAGCAAATTGGGCTGTGTTTGCTGACCACGAGGGTGACCATCTCCCTATCAGCAACCTCCCCAAATTCCCACTAGAAAATGAGATTATGAAGAGAGGAGGAGACCTGACTGAACATGATCCAACGACTCCGTAAGGTAAAGGCAATATAGAGAGAGCTTTTGTCACGCTGGAAAATTCCAGAGGTAGCTCTTTTATAGCCTGTAAGATCAAGCATACATACAATAACTGAGAGACATCACGAGGGGCAGTATATAAATCAAACGAATGAATAAACAGACAACGAAATTTATTTTTTGTCTGGGGAATGATAGAACGATAAAATGGAGGGCAGGAGAAACTATTGTAGGCTGCTTTGGGGGGAGGCAGGATGTAAATAAAGTAAAAATATTATTATTTTGGCAGGTTTCATAGAGAAGGAAGGACGACTCTCGGTTGGCAGATTTTCTCCTATATTCATTCCCCACCTTTTTTCAACCTGCAAATGAGGCAGTTGCCAATCATAATTAAAACCCAATGTATAACAAAGATCATCAGTTTAGATTTGGGTCCGGTGGCATCTGAGAAGACCAATAAGAGTCCCCAAGTTATATGTTTTGCAGAGTCACAACTCAAAAGCTGGTATCCTGAAACTCTTGTTGGTCTCCAAGGATCTACTGGACTCCAGTCAAGCTGCCCTGAGTCACAGGAGATGGGACAGAAAAGAAGTATCATTATAAATAAATAGAAATAAGTCAATTAAGCTGCAGACCAATATGGCTGTCATCTGAACCCAGCATCCAATTAAAAGGCCTGAATCAGATTGAATAAAATTACTAAAATCCGTAATGACCCATAGAAGACTGACGTTGCTGGGATGCATTGCTGGGATGCAGAGGAAAGGGAATGGTCACCGTGGAGGCAAAGGACCACAGAATCAAAGCTGTGCAAGCAGGTCTGCGACAGTTCTATGCAAAGATTTAACTGCATGGGAAATGAGGACAGCAGCCAGACAGAATAGTAAACGGTGCTGCTCTGGTTTTTAACACCCGCCGTGAGAAAGACTTTCACCTGAGTCCCAAAATAAAGCGATGTGTGAATTCCGTCTCCATATCCACTTTAACAGCCCTATTAATAACAAACAGGGCTCGTTCTGTGTCATGATGCATCAGGTCTTTGGTCTGTCAGCCTCAGCACAGTCTTATCCGAATGCCTGGTCCTTTTCCGCTGGAGGCCACAGGGACTGAACCTGCATGCAAAGCAGATGCTCTGCCCCTGGGCTGCACCCCCACCTCACCCTGGCCATCCTCCACTATAAAATATACCCTCACCTCCAAACAGTGCTCCCCTGTGTAGGCCAAAGAAATCAGTTTTTATGCAAATGGAAATCGAACATCAAAAAATGGCAGCGTTCAGAGCCAGCAGTAAAATGCCTTGTGCCACTCTTGCTGCTATCTATCCTGAGAACCCCCCTAATTTCCCAAAAAACACTTATAGGGAGACCTCAGCATGGAATTGCCAAAGTACAGGTGTCGATACTTAGTAGTATGTTTAAGACTTGAGACCAGGATTTTCTCTCGCTGTACACAGGTACTGTTAGCACAGAAAAGCTAAAATTGGTGTTCTCTCCACCTGTCATGGTTATGGATGCTCACTGTATGTATTTTGCGCTGGAGCTTCAAACAGAGATTTCACATTTCAAAGCCTTTGGGCTGCAGGAGTTTTGATAGCTTCCCCACTCAGGCCTCAGTGGACCCAAGCCACACATTGCCTGCGAGTGGTCTGCCAGCCCTGCTTTAAATTGTCCAGGGGGCAGTCAAGTAGCGGTCTAATGGAGGGGGTGGAGCCATAGGTGGGTGAGACACCTGCATTCTTGAAGGCCCACACCACCAGGACTCATGGCAACCATTTGCTATTGGGAGAAGTCCTCAGGAGAGGGTCAGAGTAGGACACAGGCACAGCCCTCACCCTCTGATGCTTTCAGGGAGAGGAAGAAAGAGGGAGTTATTCCAGCCTTCCTTTCTTGCAAAGGTAAAGGGGTCTTACCTTCACAAACCATGGTCTATTCCAGTGGTTCTCAATCTTCCTACTGCAGCGACCCTTTAATACAGTTCCTCATGTTGTGGTGACCCCCAACCATAAAATTATGCAAGTGTCCTTTCAAGGAAATTCAACCAAAACTGACCAACGGAGTGAAGATCCATTGTTCAGGATTGTATATAAATTGTTTTTCCCCCCGAGGTTTCTCAGTTCAGTTCTGCCTCTTGTGCCACCATGCCGATCTCGCTCTTTTCCGCTGCTCCAGACAGATGAACATTCTATCTTTTTTTTTTATCAATTTTTTAAATTGTTATTTGTTCTTATAAAAAGCATTTACAGAAAAATAAAAAACAAAAAAGCGACCAGCTGATAAGTGTCATCAATGCACGTATATCATACTTGATGTAGTCTGATATTATCTCAAGAGATATATAGTCAGTTCCCATTACATATTGGTCTTACTCTAACAGTTACTGCTGTCTTTCTTAAGAAAGTCCAAATAATCACTCCACTGCTCATCATATTCTTCCGGAGATCTCTTCTTAACCATGTTAGTGAATCTTGCCATTTTTGCTAAGTCCGCTAATTTATCAAGCCATGTAGAAATAGTTGGAGTCTCAGTCACCTTCCAGTGCTTCGCCCACACCAACCGTGCCGCCGTAGTTGCATGGAAGAAGAGGATTCTAGAGGTAGTTGGTAAAGCACTTGGGTGGAAGCTTAGCAACATAGATTCAGGCTTCATTGGGTATCGCATTTTAAATATTTCCTGTAACACCATATGTATTTTAACCCAATACTTTTTTGCTTTCTCACAATTCCACCACATGTGATAAAAAGAACCTACTGCTTTATGACATTTCCAACATTTATTATCAAACCTATCTGAGATTTTTGCAATGACCTTTGGAGTAATATACCATCTATAAAACATCTTATACCAGTTTTCCCTTAAAATTTGGCAGTTGGTTTGTTTAGGGATTTTGATCCAAACTCGTTCCCATTCCTCCATATCAATTATGGAGCCCAGGTTTTGCATCCATTTAATCATACAATTCTTTACTTGTTCTAACTCAGTCTCATATTTCAAAAGAAGTTTATAGATCTGGCCCTGTAGGTATGGTTTTTTGAGCAATAACATGTTTTCAAAATCACTAAGAGGCGAGTTTTTGTCCACTCGAATCTCAAAGTCTGTTTTTAGTCTAACTTTCAGTTGGTTATACTCCATCCATCGTAGCTCATATCCTTCTTTGTTTAATTCTTGCAGACTCTTGAGCTCACCTGTTCTCGTTAACAAGTCCTTGTACATTGGGCATGTTATTCTTTTTTGCTGCTGTCTGGAAAAATACGCCTCTATTGGCGATTTCAGTAAATATGATGAGGAGCAAAGTCTTGTTTTGTATTTATTCCAAATCTTTAGAAGAGATCTTGTCCAGAAGTTGACCTTAGGTTTTTCCTTTCCTTTTGTTTTCAGAGAGGGCCAGAGCATTTCATGGAGGCTTTGCTTACTATCTACCTTTTCCAGCACCAAATCTCTTGTCATTGGATCAATTATCCAGTCTGCCACTGCTGTCAGTGTTGCCGCATGTAGATATAATTTTAGATTTGGGACACCCTGTCCCCCTCTCTTCTTGTCATCTTGTAGGATTTTAAAGGCAATTCTTGGCCTCTTATAGTTCCAAATGAACTTATTTATTTCAGACTGCCATTTATTTACCACAGTCGTTAATATCTATTGGCAGAGTTTGAAAGAGGAAGTTAAATTTTGGTAATATTGACATTTTTACTGTGGCCATTCTTGCTGACCACGAAAGGTTCAAGCTGTTCCACTTCTTAATGTCCTGTTGGATTTGTGACCAGAGCTCCCCGTAGTTGTTAGCAAACAAGGTATCAGAGCAGTTTCCAATTTGGACTCCTAGATATTTGACCTTTTTAGGGTTAATCTCACACCTTAGTGCCCTTTTGATTATCTCTATATTCAAGTCTGACATGCCAAGTAGCATAACCTTGGTTTTAGAGAGATTTATCTTGTATCCAGAGTGTTTCCCAAAAGTGTTTATCTCTTCGAACAACAATTCTAAGGTGGTGCTTGGATTAGTTAATACACAAACAACATCATCAGCATAGCTTTTAAATTTAAATTCTTCTCCCGCAATCGTAAGTCCCGAGAGCTTTGCGTTTGCTCGAATTTTACTAGCTAGTGACTCCAATACCAGGTTAAATAGTAGGGGGGATAGCGGACATCCTTGTCTGGTTCCCTTCCCAATTTGGATAGGGTCTTTAGTTAAGGTAAAGGTAAAGGTATCCCCTGTGCAAGCACCGAGTCATGTCTGACCCTTGGGGTGACGCCCTCTAGCGTTTTCATGGCAGACTCAATACAGGGTGGTTTGCCAGTGCCTTCCCCAGTCATTACCGTTTACCCCCCAGCAAGCTGGGTACTCATTTTACCGACCTCGGAAGGATGGAAGGCTGAGTCAACCTTGAGCCGGCTGCTAGGATTGAACTCCCAGCCTTATGGGCAAAGCTTTCAGACGGCTGCCTTACCACTCTGCGCCACAAGAGGCTCTTTAGTTAACATTCCATTAACCAAGATTCTTGCCTCCTGCTTTGAGTATACATGCTTAATTAGGTTCCAAAAATTGTCCCCACATTTTAGTTGGGTAAGCGTGGCCAGTAGGAACTTCCATTGCACCTTGTCAAAAGCTTTTTCAGCGTCATGAACACTCTATCTCAATCTACCCCGCAAGGCTGTTGTGTGGATGCCCCCCCCCAGCTAAGCTGCTCACCCTGCCACAACCCTTGTGAAAGGGTCATTCAATCGCCAAAGGGGTCCCGACCCCCAGGCTGAGAACCACTGGTCTATTCTGTCTTTCGTTCAGTTTGGAGGCCCCTTGTTCTTTTCTTTTTTGGCTGTCAAGTCACAGCTGACTTACGGAGACCCAGGTAGGGTTTTCAAGGCAAGAGACATTCAGAGGTAGCTTGCTGTTGCCTGCCTCTGCATAGTGACCCTGGACTCATGGCCCTTCCAAAGGCTGACCAGGGATGACCCTGCTTTGCACCTGATGAGATCAGGCTAGCCTGGGCCATGCATGTCAGGGTGGAGACCTGCTGCACACAAATACAGGCAATGTGAGCTGACAACAGAATGGAGTTACTGTACCATTTGCAATATTAATCGATGGGGGAGACGCCCTTTCAATGCTGGGCCACACCGTTGTTACCCATTCTCAAAAATAAAAGGGCATTGCTGGAAAAGGTGCAGAAAAGAGCTGAGGGCTTAAACACACAACTGTTGTGTCTTTCCACTCCCATGTCCTGCCTGATGTGTGCTGGGAGTTTTTGATAATAGTAAATTTCCAGGTATACAGAAGGCCTGTTCAAGCAGCATACATGGGGACGGGACTTAAGCCTTCCCCACCCACTCATTTTGTAACAGCTCCAGAGATCTGCTCCTTGCCTATAAGGGAACCTTTTATATAGCCCATCAATTCTGTGGATGTTTCTCAACAGGGCAATCAGCAGCTTTAATTTTCATAATGCTAAAATTGGAAAGGGAGTCTGTCTAGAATTGATCAGGTGATCTAAACATGAGAGATCTTCCAGAATTAATTTCAGGGACAAATGAGTCAGTGAAACGTTATACCGTCTGATTCAGCTTGATAATTTATTGTACTGTTTTGCCTCTCTGTACAAGCATTAAAGAAAATCACCAGGGAGCTGCAGTTTTTGTACATGTAGGTTGACATTGTCTCGGAATAGTAATTCTGACTAGTCGTTCAATACCTTTGGACCCGCTGGAAGGGATGCTTCGATTTCTTAAGGAACACATTAATAACAACCGTTACACAATTGCAGAGAAAATGCTGACTGCAGCCAAAATTATTACAGCAACTAAATGGCATTTCTCACCTAAAGGATGGCTTATGAAGAGCTGAGATGTGCAGAAATGGTGAGGCTGACAGACTATTCAGCTAAGAAATGGCAGGGGGATGGGCAGAAGAGGAATCTGGGACTTTTCTTGTTCTAGAAATCTTTTACTGATCTGTCAAGAATGCTCTCTGTATCGATAGATGAATGTGAGTGCTATGCCTTTAACAAACATAAAGGTACTCCTGGGCTACAGCGATCCAGATGCTCCCTGGAAAGTTCATAAAGAGAGAGTTTTTCTCCTGCTTCTGGGCCCTGAGCTATGATTTATTCAAGGTGGAAGCTTCGGACGCGTGCGAAAGTTTCAACCCTGAATAAAACTCTGTTGGCCTCAAAGGTGCTACGGGAGTCCAACTTCGTTCTGCTGCTTCAGACCAACATGGCGACCCACCTGACTCTCCAGTGAGCTAAGATTAGCTTCCAAAAATTTCAGTGCTGCTCCTCTCCTGCCTGTGAACCAAGTTTGTCGTAATGAATATCATAAATTCTCCCACTGGGTGAACAAAGACACGCTGAGCTGTCCCGAAATGTCTTCCATCACAGTTTCAGTACAAAAGCCTTCCTGGTTACTTAATGGCAAAGATGAAAGGGGAACTTTATCCCCAGGACCAATGAGAAGCAACATAGATGGGCAACCATTTCATAGAATCATAGAATAATAGAGTTGGAAGGGACCTCATGGGTCATCTAGCCCAACCCCCTGCACTATGCAGGTTGCCTATGAAGGTGGCGCTGTTCCGGTCCTTTTGTGGAGTCTTTTGTAACATGGCCCAGCACGAAGGACAGCTGCCCCATCGCCTCTAATGTTCATGCAGCTTGGGTCTGAGGAACAACTGGCATAGGAACATAGGAAGGGTACTAAGACCAATCGTCCCTCTAGTCCAGCATCCTGTTTTACACAGCGGCCTGGAAGGCCAACAAGCAGCATCCAGAGGACAAGTCCTTCTATGATGTTGCCTCTCAACACATTTCAGAGGTGTACTGCCTTTGAATAGGAAGGTTCCATTTATTAACCCTGGCTCAGAGCCACTGCTTGACCTTGCATTTGTGTTAAAGAACACAGCTCCCCTGACCCTGTATCTCTTCTTACACCCTCTCGTTCCCCCTCTCCTTTTAACCCCCCTCCCAACCTCATCCCTGGAATCCAGGACCAGGAAAATAACGTTTTATACAATTAACAAGTCGACCACTGCAAAGCTTTGCAGTTGTAGAGATGCTGCAGAAGGAAATGCCATCCCTTCAGACTGGGCTTATTGTTCAAGGTGCCAGCAAGCAAACCAGCAGCCAGAGTACTTTGGAAGGAGAAAAAGATCAATGCTGTGCATGTATAAGTAAATCCCACCAAGGTCAACGGGGCTTATACCCATCTAACTGTCCAAAGGGCCACAGCAGAACTCAGAATCACTGGCTGGCTTTCTCTGCGGATGCCCGGGCCCTCCCCCCTCATCCTGCATGCCAAGTTTCCAGGATGCGGCCTGCTCTGCCACTTCCTCTTGAGGGCTGCAGCTGGAGCTTTATTTCCTCCCCCTTTTGTGACCAGGTTTCAGAGGGTGAGCATCCTCTTCTCCACTGCTCCTGCTTTCGCTGTCCACAAGGTGAGAGCGGCCCCCTTTCCCCTTCTGCTCCACCCCTGCCCGAGGGGCCTTCTTTGGAGACACAGTCCTGAGCCGTTTCTTGCGGCTGCGGCTCGAGAGGTACTTCTTGCGCTGCCGCTTCTGCTCCCCTTCTCTCTGCCACATCTTCATCCGCTTCTCGAAGCTCTTGGTGGTGTGGGTGTTAACGTCAAACCAGTCCTGAGAGGAAGACGTACACGACGGCGTCAAGCAGGCGCCTTTGATTTGCTGCCCTGCTTGATCAGCTGCCATTACCTACACAACTAGAGTGAAGTCTTCTTCTGTGGGACAGAGCATGTGGGACAGATATGCCTACTTCCCATCCCTGGCAGCTCCAGTTAAAGAATCTCTTGCCACAAGGGATAGGAACAACTTCTGTCTGCTGAGACCCTGGAAAGCCCCCGGCAGTCATAACTGGTAATGTAACTGACCAATGGCCAGAGTCGGCACTCACATGCTCATCCCAAAGCAGGAAGGATAAGCAAACATGGGCCAGGGAGGGAGGTCCACCCTGCTCCCCTGTGCCACACATTTCTCACCTCAGCATGGACCGTGTTAATGTGGTATTTGACTCCACTCTCAGACACAAACTCCTTTTCACACAGCAGACACTTGTACTTTCCAGCCACAAACTCGCCCTATAGGTAGAGGAGGGGAAACAATTTTCAGAACCTTCCCAACAGTGACTCAATACTAAAGGAGGTGAGAACCAGCTTTGGGTCCCTTGGGATTGCTTCTCCAGGTAGGTCAGTAGCTCTGTCTAGGGCAGGAGGTGAGGCCATGTCTCCTTGGAGCTGGTTGGCTACAGCTGTATGCCAGGGCAGAAGGCTCTACCATGATCTCAATACATAGCATGCAAAACTGTGCCTAACCTTAAGGAAGAACTGGTACACATACCAGGGTGCAATTCCCTAGGTGGGACTTGAGTCCTGAGATGCTGCTGTAGACACATTCACAACCCTGGAGCAAGACAAGAAAAAGGCACATTGGAAATCAATTGCCACCCTGACATAGCTCAAGGCCTGAAGCCAGCAGATCTCTGGGCCAGTGGCTGCAAGTGAAGAAGTTTGTCATGAAACTAGAAGGAAGGCTGAAGACCTTGGCTGCCAGCAGCAGCAATAGATGCAGCTGGGGGCTACAGAGTTATTTTTTCAGAAAATTTAAGCTGGAAATGAAACTATGAGAAGCTCACTCATCAGCCTGCATTTGGCACTTTTTGGGCACTTCAGTCCTGACACCTTCCTCCCCTTACAACATGGGTAGCCAGAAACTGAGAGCTATGGCGTCAGCAAGCCAGCTGACCACAAAAAGCTGGTAGCTTCATTGTGCACTGCCTAGCCAAGCATGGCCTTCCACGGTTACCTGGTTGGGGCAGTGGATCCGTCGGTACATCTTTATTTCTGATTTCCACTTGCACAGAACCTCCTGGCTTACAGTGGGCAGCCCTGGCCGAGTGTACTTCAGCTGAAACAGGAGAGAGTAAATCCAGAAGGCAGCATGAACAGCAGCAACTGGAAAGTCCTGGAGACACCTGCAATGGAGGCAGTCCCCATCTAAAACAGTTAACGCAACTGTTATAAACAGCCTCCTTCCACGGTCATAGGAAGCTCCAAACCCAGTCAAGAGGAGCAATAATCATGGAGACGCACCAAACCCAACTGCCCTTCTCAGAACATCCAGAATCTCACTTGTATCTAATGAAGACTGTTAAGATTTCACTAAGGTGAAAAATGAACATACACAACTAGGAGACTGGATATGACTTTCCAACAGAAGCAACAAAAGTTTGTGCATAAACCTCTCTCTCTGCAGACTCCCTAACACTTCGGGAACACTCTCCTAGGTTGGTGCTAAATAAGAAAAACTGCTATTCTTAGAAGAAAAAGAACTGGGATTTTGTACCCAAAGGAGCCTCAAAAACAGCTTACATGTCAGGCTGCATGTGAAGGAGTGGGGAATCAAACCCAGCACTCTAGATCAGAGGCCGCTCCTCTTAACCGCTACAACACCACACCGGCTTACTGATGCAAGCTGCATATTTATTTAGGCAGTGCTTGCTGAAGGTTGTTAAGTCTAGCCCAACTGTCTTCTCTTATTAGGCAGAACGTCAGATCTATATATCTCAGATAAAAGAACACAGTCACAGAGCAACAGTGAAAGTCAAAACCAGGGAACGCCAGTCAATCTATTCTCGTACCTTCCGGTCATCAGGAACAAGATCCTGCAGGACTTTCCTCTTTGGCCATTCCTTGACCAGTTCCTCATTGGCCAGCTCATGCAGGTAGTAGGCAGCCACCTTGGCAGATTTCCTTTGAACCCTGCCTCCGCTTTTTGGTTCGGCATTAGCATCCTTCTGGTGAGTGGGCCTAGCTTCTTCATGGAGAAAAGTCACCTGGCAAGAAGAACCAAGAAAGACTCCATGGTCACCATTCTGGCCTGCCTTTGCCTGCTAACATTCCCCGTAAGGAGTCCGGAAGGCAGTAAGTCCTCGCATGGACACTCAGCCAGGGAAGCCCCGTCATTTGCAGCAGCTCTTTCAGGCCTACTGTGCCAAGCAAGCAGAGCACAGAAGCACTTTGCTCTGGCGGCACAGCAGAACTTTGCATCTTCCCCTGTCTCCCTAAGTTTGCAGGCTCCACAACCGCAGAAGACTTGCTTTCTAGAACAGGGAGGATAAGAGAGAGAGAGACGGGACAATCACGTGCATGCACATTTCCTGGCTAATCCCGCCACTACAGCAACTCACCGGTCCGTGTTCCGACTTCAAGTGGTAAACAAGGCCAGCCTTAGATTTATAACCCTTGCTGCAATGATGGCACTTGAGAGCCAGCTTCTCCAACTCAGCAGCAGCCTTCCCACACTTCTGGGCATGGTAGAGGTACCCCATGACGCTGGAGAAGCTGCCTGTGCAGCCCTGGGAAGGCAGGCCAAAAGCACACATCCGTTAACGCAACAGAAAAAGGCCCTGTTATTCTTGAGCGTCTGAAATTGGTCAACAGTCTGGAAAAGAAAAGGGGACACTCTGCACCACGGATGGCATGCAGAGCACAGGTCTGGGAAGGAACCTCGACCGCTGGAGCCAAGTTCTCCTTCCTCGCCACATCAGTAGAGAAAGAAATCTGCCAGTGGCCAGAGGCAGTCTTGTTGCAGATGCACACTTGCACCACATAGCCCTGAGCCAGGAGTAGTCAAACTGCGGCCCTCCAGATGTCCATGGACTACAATTCCCATGAGCCCCTGCCAGCAAATGCTGGCAGGGGCTCATGAGACTTGTAGTCCATGGACATCTGGAGGGCCGCAGTTTGACTACCCCTGCCCTGAGCCACCGAGAATACACAAATGCAGTCCCAGAAGGCTCCTGCCGCTCACCTCTCTTGTGCACTTGAGCTTCCCCATTCGTTTCAGCACCTTCCGCAGCCGGTCCCTCTCGCTCTGCTCGTCCAGCTGGCCCCCTTCCTTCACCACAGGCTGTGTGCAAAGTAGGGACAGGGAAAGGGTGACCCCTGGGCCATCAACGCCAGGGAACTGCTCCAGATTACCACACCTGAAGGAAGACTGACTCAGGAGCTGACCTGGCTAGCCCAATCTCATCTGGTCTCCAAAGCTAAGCAGGGTCGGCCCTGGTCATTATTTGAATGGGAGACCCACCAAGGGATACTGGGGTCATGATGTGGAGGCAGGCAATGGCAAGCCACCTCTGAACTTCTGCCCTGAAAGCCCCACTAGGCGTCGCCATAAGACAGATGTGACTGGACGGCAAAAAAAATAAAAAGAACAGAAACGTGGGGCGCTTGTTCTGACAGACAATGGTGGGCTAAAAGCTGGTTGTGAATGGATTTGATTCCCAGCACTCATTGTCTCAGGGCCTTTCGGTTTTCCAGTCTGCAGTGAAGTCTCCAGGAGGCACAGCAGTAATCAGCAGCCTTCTGCATTCCGGTGCAGGGTATTAGGAGCTAAGGCAGAGAAGGTCAAAGGCCCCTAAGGATAGGGGGGCAGCCTGTCCCGTCTTGTGCTGTGACCATTGACAGGAGAACCTGGGTCAGAGGTTCTTCCAGCCTTTTTGTGGATGGATAACATCTACCTGATGAAACTCAAATACTTTGGCCACCTCATGAGAAGGAAGGACTCCCTGGAGAAGAGCCTAATGCTGGGAGTGATTGAGGGCAAAAGAAGAAGGGGACGACAGAGAATGAGGTGTCTGGATGGAATCACTGAAGCAGTCGGTGCAAACTTACACGACTTTGCAACTAACAACAACAGCTACCTTACCAGGCTATTGTGGTCTGCCATGACGTGGTATTTCATTCCTGCCAGAGACCGTAGTTGCTTCCCACAGTGCTGACAAGTGAAGGCCTCCTGGGAAGGACAGGACACATTACCATTGGGCCCGGCCTGCAGGAAGTGCTTGCATTAGTCCTTACTACTGGATTTTTCTCCCTGACTGCAGGTCCTGAAGACCCCAGGAAATGAGGCCTTTCCTTTTTCCAATTTGCTAGTCTCACATGCACAGATGGAAGAAATGTTTTAGAAACTGCCTGGTTTGTTCTTCAGGCCAACAGATAAAGAATGTTTGGAAAGCACTGTGCCCAAACAATGCCAAAATCCCAAGGAGAAAGCCTGTATCTTTCTGTACATGCTGTTTACACAGCCTGGCACAAACTTTTTCCCTCCTCTATCGGATGAGCTAAGGAAACAATCCTATGGGGCTATAAAACTCAACTGCAAACTAAGCCGGCTCCAGATGCAGAAGCTCAGCTTTCCTGCCTCAGGTTAGGAGAAGATGGCCTGGAGGAAGCTGGCTTCCTGTTGACTCACGTGCTGGCAGTTGGTCATGTGCTTCTTCAGCCCTTCGACCGTTTTCCTCACTACAGCTCTGCAGGTTGGGCAAGTGACACGGCCCTTATCCAAAATCTCCAAGTACCACCTCTCCTCTGGACTGCCTGTCAGAGAATGGGAGGACCCAGTTTTTCCGTGCATCCTGGAGCTGATCCATACAAACTCTCCTCTTTAGGAGAGGCACATGAGATGCTTCACCTCCCAGCCATGGGATTAGGGTATGAGTATTCTGACAAGGAGTTTAAAGTTGGGTACACAGGCTTTAGCTACAAGTTTCTCCTTGTGAGACACCGCAAAAGAAAGCTGGCTTGAGAGGCAGCTAAGGTCTCCAGCTATCTTCATGTACCAAAAACATCACTCATTCCCACTTCTATGGCGTGTTCAGTATTCCAAATGCTTCACATGCCATTTTTGGCCTAAGAAGAGACCAGTATTTCTATAACATTGCAGGAAGAAGGTTGAGGCCAAGAGAGAGTAGCAAGGCAAAAGTGCAGTTTGGACCAGGAACCTCCCAGATCATAACTCATTCTTTTAGCCAGTATGCTATGCTAGCTCCTCTCGTTACATGTGCCAGCGAGTCCCTCTACAATCACCAATACACCAGCTAGGGCTGTGCACATAAAGGAGGCCAGAAGTATAGCAGTTTCTTCAATGTCAATGAAGCTTGGGAGAACATCACCAAGGACCAAAACCTGAGCTTGCATCCAACCCAAGGACCTTTTGAAGCAGCTGGTTTCCTATGCTTTACCTGCAGCATATGTTGGTGGGTCCTTTTTTATAGATCGGCGTTTGGACTTGAGCGGAGGTTCTCTCTCCACCTTCTCTCGTTTTCCTGGCACAGAGAGAAGCAGCTGTGATTGCTTAGCAAGGCTACCTGGATCCTGTCTGTATAGAGGCCAAAGACCCCCCCCCCTTTCTGCTATCAACCATAAGGAGAGACCAAAGCCTAGAGAAATGCAGAAGGTTCCCCCCATGTGGGACTAACTCCACAGAGAAATACAGTTTGCCCAATGTGAACTCATGCCTACACATGAACACGCAAGAAGGTGTCTTATACAAAAACATGAGGAAAGTTGGGCAATATCTGTTTTAATAAATAAATAAATATAGGCCATTGGTCTATGAAGATCAGTATTGTCTTCTCAGACAGGCAGCAGATCTCTGGGGCCTTTCATATCATCTAGAGCCTGATCCTTAACTGGAAATGCTGGGGAGTGAAACTGGGACTTTTTGCCAAGCAGAATCTCCAAGCCCTGATCCACGATCCCATGAAAATGGCCAATAGACCAACAATTCTTGCAGAAGATCTCCTGTTCCTCTTCCCACAGAGAAGATGCAAGGAATGTATGGCAAATCCAGGAAGAAAATCCAAAAGTACTGTACTCACTGGAGATTTTCTGCTTCTTCCCAGAAAGCTCCTCTTCTTCATCACCGTCTTGTTCCAGTCGGTGCTTTTCCTTGAACACAGAGTCTGAAGACAGAACAGGAAAAGGCCAATGTGGTCAAGAGCGCAGGGGAAAACATACAGGCTGGGACCAGCAGCATCTTTTTCCAACAGCAAGGTTGCTGGTCTGTTTTCTCCATGGGTTACATAGGAAGTGGGTAAACATCCAAGCACATGTTTTTTAAGAACGCTAACCCTATCCAATGGGAAAACTTTCCGTTTTTGCTTCCTTTGTAAAATCGTTTTTTTTTAAATCCCACACTTCCTCATAGACACTCAGAGCAGCGTGTGCAGTTTCCCTCTTCTCTTTTTTATCCATACAACAACCCTACAAGGTAAGCTAGACTGAGGCCCAAAATTATCTAAGTGATCTTCATGGCTATGACTGACTCGATAGAATAAGAACTGATTGTAAACTTACAAATGAAACATTTACTACCCAAGCAAATTAGCTCATAGCTAATTAAGCCCATTAAGTTTTCCAGATGACTGAACATTACAGGTTGAGAGAAAGTCAGACTATTTTTAATCTTAAATTGTGAAAGAAAACCTATTCTGATGAACACCATCTCATGGAAGATTTGGAAGTTCTTGTACAATTCATAAAGGTCCCAAAGAACTGGAAGCTCTCACATTCTAAACATGAGAGATCAAATCACACTTTAATTCTAATTGGATGTAGCCAAGTCCCATTGTTGAAATAAACGAAACATCTTCCCAGCCTTAGGAGCGCAGGGTATTCTGATACTAAAAAGCCTCCCCCCGAGTACCTTTCTTCTCCACAACTCTGTTCAGGGTGGGCTTTATTCCTCTCATCTCCTGCCAGTAGGTTGGCTTGCGGATGGCTCTATTGCTTCCAGATTCTGGGTTTTCATTGCCCAGCCCTTTGGAGGAGGTTGATGAAGAATCATTTGAAGAGTCCTCATATTTGTTTTCAGAACTCTGCAACCCTGTGCTGAACTCCTCTGGCTCCTTGGTCCTAAGAAGAGGAGATATTTACAGAATGATGTCCCTGCTCAAACAGGGCTGCTGGGCATCCGAGAACTCCTGACAGCCAGAATGGTAGTCTTGATCTTGAGGACTACTTCCTGACAAGTGGCCCTGTTTCATAATATTAGAACTCAGGACATGTGATAAAACAATTGGTTATACTGCATGGACAAATAGAAACCTGTTCAGTCTGGAGACAAGGAGGTTGAGAGGAGACATGATAGCTGTCTTTAACTATTTGAAAGGTCATCACTTGGAAGAGGGAAGGGATTGGTTCCTGTTGGCACCAGAGGACAGGGCCCGCAGTAATGGCTTTAAATTATGTGTAGATTTTCACAGTCAGAGTAGTTCAGCAGTGGAATGGATTGCCTAAGGAGATGGTGAGCACCCCCTCACTGTGGTCTTTAAAGAGCGGCTTGACAGATACTTGACAGATGCTTTAGGCTCATTCTGCATTGAGCAGAGGGTTGGACTAGATAGCCTGTATGGCTCTTAATGAGTCCATGAAATCCTTCTTTACTCAACAAGTAGCTAAAATGGAATCCACTACCAGTGGAAACTGATGGGCACAAGAACAGAGGTCTTTTAAACTGGATCAGACAGATTAACGGAGAAGAGGTCCATTAGTGGTTACTAGTTAGGCGGCAACACTGGGGTGGGGAGGATGGCCTTGGTCTCTCTCCCCTGTCTCAGTGAAACAGATGCTAGATCGGATAGACCACCGGGCTGATCCCGCTGGGCTCGTCCACCTCACAGTCGACACCTCCCCTCCCCACAGAGGCCAAGCCGCGCAGGCCACCAGCCCCAGGGGAAGGAAGGGGCTCCGAACCGCGCGCACCTTTTGCTCCCCGGCGCTCGCTTGCCTCTGTGCGCTCTGCAGCGGGACTCTGCTCCAGGACCCTGGCGCCGGGGGACAAGCAGAAGACGGAATTAGATGTGCCGGGCGGGGGAGTGGCAGATGCTCGGCCGGCCAGCCCCCTCCCCGGCCCAGTGGCCCCGTCGCTCGCCCCCCAGCCCGCCCCAAGAGAGGGAGGCCCCGTCCAGATCCACATGGGACCTCCAGGCGCTGCCTCTCCTGCTCACCGCGCCCCGTTCTCGAGGACCCCCCTCTCACCAAGCCACGGCCGCCCCCCTGGCCGCGCATGCTTAACAGCGTCCGCCGGTGATGTCGTCATCGGCACTCCAGGGAGCCGAGAGCCAGACTTCCGGTCAAAAGCGAAAGCGGCCATTGGCCTCCGTGCCCTCTCATGCCGCTCTATCGCTCTCTCAGCGTCTCTATGGTGAAAACCTCCCCCCCCACTCAGTTCTCAAACCGGAAGCGCCCGTAAGGCTTGAGGAAGGCGTTTCGTCTCTATGCTCCCGGGGCGGAAGGAGCGTCTCCGTGTCTGGAAGCGCGCCAATAAATGGTGGCAAGATGGCTGAAGCGGGAGCGGGTGTGAGCTCGCCGGTGTGCATCCTGGTGTTGGGCATGGCCGGGTCTGGCAAGACGGCGCTCGTGCAGGTGATAAGTCGGATTTTCGGGAGAAATGGGGAGGCTTGGCTGGCTCTCCTCTGTCCTGGGGATGAGGGGCCCTCCTAGAATGGGACTCTCTACGAATGACCATCGGAAAGGCCAAAATGGGACTGTCCATAAATGACCTCTTAAGCATAGACTCGAGTCCAGTAGTATCTTAGAAAGCAGCAAGATTTTGGGGGTCTAAGTTTACGAGACTCAAAGCTCTCTTCGTTATCAATTGCCACTTGATTGTTTTAACGGAAATGCAGCTCTTCATAGTGCTGCCTAATCTGTCTGCTGTCCCTATATTGACTGTCTGTATGGGGAACTTTCCAAAGCCCCCCCCTGCCCTACCTTTTTATGGCTTGTCTTTATGTCAACCCCAAACCACCCAGGTAGCTTTAGCAGCCCCTCTTCCCACTGCAGGTGACTCAGGCTGTCCTGTGGCTGCTTGGGAATTTCATCTCTGCAGCTATTGTATCCGCAGTTTTCACTAATAAACAAGATTGTAAATATGTAGGAACTTCAGGCAGGAGAAACAGAAGAGCCTCTGGCAGTAGCCAGATGTTGCTGAACTCTGGGCAATGGGTAGAACTCAGCTCGTTGAGTAAAAGTCTGCCACTCAGATGTTTATTAAAAGCTGCTTAATAGTACAAGTTTATACAGTCAAAAAATAAAATGCAGATAAAACTTTACGACAATATAAATTTTTTTAAAAATCAGTGAAATTGGCTTAAAGGACGTGATGATAGTGGTTGTGTTTTATCGTTCTGGTGGCCTTGAATTATGTGGATGCAGAATTTCACTATCTGGAATGAAACATGATGCTTTCATACTTGAGTAATTCTTTAGACCAATCTGCTTTTGTTTGGTATGGCTTCCTGTCCATAAGTGGCACTTGTTAATAGTAAAGTTTTTTTAAAAATCCATAGTTCAGTCAGTGACTGGGGAGAAGCAGAATTTGGAAGACAGGATTTATAATGGGGGATGGTCTAAAAAAGAAGACGTCTGGCTATTCTGCTGTGTGAGTCCATTGAGATTATTCTCTGTTCTCTTGTCCTCACCTTGCTTTTTCAGCATTTCCTGTTGCTCTTTGACACCTCAGGAAATATTTGAGGGAGGGCAGTAAATGAAAGTCAGTAAGCCACAGGCCCAAGTCCCTATCCTGTGAGCATCCCTCAGTGACGAGTCTTGGTTTTAGCTATGGAGCTGTGTTTGCCAGCCCTCCCCTCCCTTCTAGCTGATGGATGCTTGCTTTCCCACAGAGGCTCACCGCCTACCTACACAGCAAGAATTCCCCTCCGTATGTCATCAACTTGGACCCTGCAGTCCATGAGCTCCCTTTCCCAGCAAATATTGGTGAGCAAATATTTTCCAGGAAATGTTAATAAGAATGGATGTTGAAGACATTTGTTTGTACAGATTGTATAACTGGCTGTCAACATTCAAGTTGTTTTATTCAGCTGTTGAGAGGACATTGGAAGAACATTGTTATGCCTGTTCAATAAAAAATTAAAAAGAATATCAGGATTGGTTGTAATGGGATCAAACAAGGAACATCATAATTTTACTAATATATGTTTTAATTGGGATTGGTGATCTGGTGGTATGAAGGGAAACCTAGGTAACCCACCACTGCCTTACAGTATCATCTCACTACATCTAACATCAGAGAGATGAGAATAAAGGGGTTTCTGAATTCTGAACCAGTGTGACAGTAGTTCAAGTATTGTACTTGGATCTGGGAGAGTTGGGTTCAAAACCCCACTCTGCTCATGGAAGCCCTCTGGATGACAAACTTAGGAGAAATTGAAAGTCTGGGTAAATCCAGCTGCACTTTCCGTGTGTGCCTTTTGTTGCTTGCTAGCATCTTCAGGACATTTGTCGGTGGTCAGGAAATGTGTGTTTACATGTAAGTTGAGTTGACATGAAGACTGCCAGGCAGGTTTTGGGGGTGAAAGTGCTGCTGCAACATGGAATGTCAAACAGTGGTGGGAGAATGAGCAAAATGGCAAGCTGGGAAGAGGAGGGATGGTTTTGTCATTCAGGAATGCAGAGGGAGCCAGAGAGTGAAATGTTGCCCTTAAAGGAGGGTTCTTTTGCAATAAGTGAGCCATAGGTACATCTTTTGGGCGGTCCTGAGTGGGGCTATTCTGTGATGTTCATAAAGAAGGCTGTATTAGTTTCCAAAACTGCCTGATCAGAAAAGATTTCTATAATTTGTCTTTCCGGTTTTTCCCCCATAGATATTCGAGACACTGTGAAGTACAAAGAAGTCATGAAGCAGTATCCTTGCCTTAACAGGCTGATCTCTAGGACCACAGGAACCACCATCTGGGTGGGGCCGGAGGGGTGGGATGACTGTTATGATCCAGCTAGGCTTGATGGAATTGGCTTTGGAGTACAGCAAGCTAAATTAATTTGGCTCAGATTATCCCATCACTTTACAGTAGTGGGGGGGGGGGAAGTTGCATGTTTGCTTGGCAATTCCTAATAATAAACTTGGGCCTGCTGGTACCTAGATGATATCTATTTGGAAGCCAGGATATTGTCAGGCAATCATTCAAAATGGAGACTTGCAGTCAGGGTGTTTGATCCGGGGCCTGGTAACTTTAGCCTACTTTGCTGAGGAAAGGAGGCCAAAGCAAGACCGGAGACAGATTGTGTGCATGGTTTTCTGACTTGTAGGATTTTCCTGCTTGCCACAATTCTGCCTGGTACCTCCTCCCCAGCCCAGAGTGTTCCTGAGTTTTCTGGCCTTCCAGCCCATTCTTGGGACCTGCTTTGGCTTTCTCTGGCTGGAGGAGGGGAGCTGGGTGGGTCGTACAGTGCAGTGGCTTGAGAAGGTTTGCTTGCTTATTTATTTAGGAACAAATAGTGCTATCTCTCCAGAAACTTCCCCAAGACAGCTTACAAAATATTTTTTTAATGATAAGCCTGTGGGTATGATATGCGTGGTCTGTCATGTTGCCCAGAGTCATTTTTATGCATAAAGTTATGACTCATTACCAATCCCTATAAATTAATTGTATGTGGCAGTTCATTAAAAAAAACTCCTGAGATTAGGCTGGTGGGGCTTCTAAAAGATTTCTGATTGGATGTTTGGAACCCCAAGGCTTAAGACACCTGGATATTTTAGGTGGGCATGTTCTGCTTTAGAAAGAAACAGCAGCTAGATTTTGTTAGCCTTCAACTTCCTGTCTCTTAGAAGAAGTCTGGCTGAATCAAAATGGATGATGCTTTTGAGCCTCTGTCTAGTCCCCAAATGTTTGAAGTGAATTTCCCTGAACATGCTGCAGATACGGATTGGGTCCAAACGGGGGCATTGTGACATCCCTCAATCTTTTCGCTACAAGATTTGATCAGGTATGTTGGGTCTTTTATTCAGATGCTGATTTTACAATACGGTCAGTGTATTTATAGTGGCTTAATATTCTATCCTGGTTGATCAGCCACAAACCACTGATGGGCCTTTAACATTGTGGGCCAGTTCATTGCTAAGGCTAACAACAGCTTAAATTGTAAATAGATTAAGGTGACCAGATTCTAACATTGTTAAAGCTGGACACCATTGACCGGGGGGGTTCTTGATTAAAAATTTGGTCTATATGGAGCAATAGAAAGTTTCATAGAATGCATAGAACGCAAAAATAGTATTGTAATATATATTTTTAAATTTCAACATAAGTACAATTTGCCAGCAACCCTCAGATGTCCCTCCAAAAGTGGGACAATCTGGTCACCTTAAAATAGAGCATTCAAAGTGGGTTGAAATAAATACTACCTGACATTGTGAAAATTACTGCTGTTCAAACTCCAGCTGTATTGTTTTATTCTGGTTGTTACGGATTTTTATTCTGTTTCCTCCTACACTTGTGTGTGTCAAGCCCCTTTGATGGTAATTTGTGGAGGAGCAGTTAAGAAATAAATTAAGATTATGCATAAATACCAGGCCTCTCTTGATTGATTCTTCTTTTTCTAACCAGGTGATGAAATTTATTGAAAAGCGACAGAATGCATCTCAGTGAGTAAATAAGAGACTCTTGCATGCTGTTGGTGGATGGGAAATGCTAAAGCAGGGAGGGGGGGGGGATGCAGGCCTATCAAAAACAGAGCTACCTCAAATGGAGGAACTTGTGTTATCCCTTTCAGTCTTGGGGGTCTTACCCTACTGATGGGGCATGGGGGAAAAACAATCTATCTGAGGGAGATTCCGAAGGGACCGCCAATTTCTCCTCATTCTATCTCTCTCAGGTCAGTTTCGAACAGGAAGAGACAGGGAGATTATTGTTCTTGATTTTCCACAGCAGGCTTTTTATTAGATAGTCTTTTGGCTGCTGCTAAGTAGCTGGTGCATCCCCTGGATCAGGGGTAGTCAACCTGTGGTCCTTCAGATGTTCATGGACTACAATTCCCACGAGCCCCTGCCAGCGTTTGCTGGCAGGGGCTCATGGGAATTGTAGTCCATGAACATCTGGAGGACCACAGGTTGACTACCCCTGCCCTAGATGCTTGTGCATCCAGGAAGAAATCACAATAACATGTGCTCTAGGCTGGCTTTAGAATTTTGTTGTTTTTTTTTTTAGTTTTTATTTCTTAGGATTTTTCTTTTGTGTTACTTAGCTGATAGCTTTGTTTTCAGTCCATCTTCTATATCTCAAGGATATTTTTTCCTTGCTCAGAAGGAGCTCTCAACAAATAAAAGGTAGGGCGGTGGATCCCTGTTCTACAGGTAGTGGCTGTGCATGTTTATACCACCCCTCCCAGTGCTAATCGTTTATTATTCCTGTTGGATAGGATAACCAATTCTTTTTCTTGCAGGTATGTCCTGATCGACACACCTGGACAGATTGAAGTGTTCACCTGGTCAGCCTCAGGCACCATCATCACAGAAGCCCTGGTTAGTATATGAAATGGCGTTTGAATTGGGAGAGAAAAGGTGTGGGGAAGACGTGTAGATCTGCCTAAATTATTGTATGTGTGCCCCATTTAGGCATCATTGTTCCCATGCCTGGTGGTTTATGTGATGGACACCTCTCGCAGCACCAGTCCTGTTACTTTCATGTCCAACATGCTGTATGCTTGCAGGTAAGAGGCCTGTCTGGTCGACTGGCTTGTCTAAGAGAGGAAAGGGAAGGGCCAGCTACAGTGTCCAGCCTGCTTGGACACTTCTAAAAGGTATCTGTTCATTCTCTGACCCTCCTTCTGCTGCTAAATGCTCATTGGGCTCTGTAGCTGTTGTGCCATGGTCATGCTTGGGTGGTGACGGTCAATCCAGCATTGGCGCTTGTGATACGAGGCATTTTCCTCAGGTACTAGAATGCATCTGCCATTTGGGGGATTCTCTCTTATTCCTCTTTAGAGAAGAGAGAGAAGAGCTAGTTTTTTGCACCCCACTTTTCACTACCCCAAGCTAGTGACTTCCTCTCCCCACAATAGACACCCTGCGTGGTAGGTGAGGCCGAGAGAGCTCTGAGAGGCTCAAAGCCACCCAGCTGGCTGCATGGGGAGGAGGAATGGGGAATCAAACCCGGCTCTCCAGATCAGAGGCTGCTGATCTTAACCAACCAACCAAGCTGGCTCTCTTTTAGACTGCCTGGTCTTAACCAGTAGTTGCAACCAGCATGCCAAGAGCGGAAGGTCAGTTTGGTGGACTCGAGTCTCCATGGTCCTCTCTAAGGTATCCTGGTAAAAAGGGAATGATACAGAAATTCCTTATGGTGTCAGCAGCGTTATTTACCCCTGAGTCCCTGGCGATCTTTGTCCCAGCAAATTATTCCGTTTATTTATTTAAAACCTTTCTGTGCTGTCTTTACAACCAACTCAGGTTTCCCAAGGTGGTGAATATTAAAATAATGAAATCAGTGCTTAAAATATACACAGGGAGGAGGAGGAGGAAAAGGGCCAATGAGGGGGTGGCCGCACAAAGGAAAGACATCGCCCCCTATTAGAGGAAGACCAGGATAGAGGGAGACAGACAAATCTCCCTGAGGGAGCTCCAAAGCTTTGGCACCATGACCGAGGAGGTCCTTCCTTGGATGGCCCTTCATCCAGCCCCAAATGGCAGGAGCACCTGAAGCAAGGCTGGGCAGATTCATATGGGAGTGGGTAGTGCTTCAGGTATGCTGGCCTAAGGCTTTTGACAGTTGACGCCAACCCCTTGAATTGGTCCCAGAAGCAAGTTGGGAACAAGCATAGATGGAACAAGGCCGAAATGATGTGGTCAAGAATTATACATAATTATTATGGATTTCATGCCAGTGGGTGTCGTGATGGCCACAAGAACCTCCAGTGGCAGTCAGCTGCTGAATACCAGAGTCTAGGTGGGAGCCTCTGGGGGGTGGGGGATTGACCTCTGGCTCAGTATGAAATTGGTTGCTGGACTAAGTGGATCATTTGTCTGATCCAGCAGAGCACCTCTTTCATTGCTCTTCAGATATTGGTGGTTGGTAATTGGCTCCTGGTTTTTCCTGCCAGGCCCAGGCAGAGCGCTTGCAGTGAGACAAGCTCTGCTTACTCAGCTGCCTTTGGCCTGCTGAGCCCATGGCTGTGTGTCTTAAAACAACTTTCTGGCTCTCTTGTGCTGGAAATTCATACCTAGAAGCAGAGCCTGACTTTGCCTAAGATTTTCTCCAATTTCATGACCAATGCCTGTTCTTTTCAGCATCCTGTACAAAACCAAGCTCCCATTTATTGTGGCCATGAACAAGGTGAGTGAAATGGTCTTTGTGGTCTTTGGCCTTTCCACATCCACAGTGTTTGTCTCCCACGCAGCTTCTCATCTGTCTCATTTATTCCTCTCCTCTGTGTCTTCCCACATCCCTGGTGGTGGTGGTGTCATTTGTATGATCTGCCATAGACTGGGACATACCTGTTTGTGAGTCCTTGCTCACTAGTTCTGTACCCAATTGGCTTATTTCCCTGCTGGCTGAGGGGAGGCGAGATCTAGGTCAGTTTCCAGAAGCACAAGTTGTGCCGGCAGTCCCCTTTGAGTTGCTCAGGCTAGATGCTTAAGGACCTGTACATGTTCCACAAGGGGTCATGGGTTCCTAGTATATGCTTCAGATCAATGTGACTTCTGCTCTATCCCAGGCTCCAGGGATTTCATTTGTAATCTGTATTGTTTTGCTTTTATGCGAAACACCCTGAGCCTTCGGAGAGGGCGGTAGATAAATAAATAAATCCAGAGTGGCATGGCTTACCTCAGTCTGTCAAGTTGCCAGGGAATTTGCACTCTTTGGTTCCACGTGGCCAGGGTTCTCAGGATGAGGGACTGCTGTGTCCTGAGTGGGTAGATGGACCTAGAGGCAGGTATTCCAAACAGGCTGTGCCTGCTGTGGGTTGTCTCCATTGACTTGGTTCACTTACATGCCTTCAGCAGGGGAGAGGCGGTTAACATTTTGTGGCTTCCTTGTACAGTGGTTATGTCCCAAAGCAGGATGGAATTAGCAGCTTTCAATTATTTAGTTTTCCTGCACCACCGCTGCAGAGAATAACCCATCAACGAGTCCCTGTCTGACTTGAAAGCAACAGTGATGCGGGCTCCACCAGTCCTAGTCCAGGTGTTGGTAGTTCAGGTTGTGCTTGTTCAGGATAATGCTGTAGCTGAACTGCTAGGGTAGGACAAGCTTCCCAAGCAAGGTTAAGGGCGCACTCCTGTTTTCTTCTTTGATCAGACGGACATCATTGACCATAGCTTCGCGGTGGAATGGATGCAGGACTTTGAAGTCTTCCAAGATGCTCTCAGCCAAGAAGCAAGCTACGCCAGTAATTTGACCCGCTCCATGAGCCTGGTGCTGGATGAGTTCTATAGTTCACTTAAGGTGGGTGCTGGGTAGCTCTTCCTCTCTGGGCTTTTTACTTATTGGTTTTTGAATGGAAATCTCAAAGCCAAAGGAAGAACTTCAGTTGCCATGTGTGCATGAATTTGACACATGAATACTGAAAGAGGAACCTTAACGAGAACCAGCATGGCATATTGGTTAAGAGTGGTGGACTATACTCTGGAAAACCAAGTTTGATTCCCCACTCCCCCTCCACGTGCAGCCAGCTGGGTGACTGTGGGCTAGTCATAGTTCTCTTAGAGCTGTTTTTGCAGAGCAGTCCTGTTGGAGCTCTCTCAGCCCCACCGCCCTCACTGGGTGTCTGTTGTGGGGAAGGGAGGATGCTTGTCAGCCGCTTTGGGACTCCTTTGGGTAATGAAAAGCAGGGTATAAAAAACCATCTCTTTTCTTTTCCTCTACCTGAAATGTTTAGCAAGCAGTACTGTCCGCTCTGTCAAGGAAATTTTCCACTGTTGCTTTGCACCGTGACAGTAGTTCTCTAGAGTGACTCTGAATGATTTTGAACTAGGTGATTATGTGAAAGCTTGAGTTTTCTGGCAGAGAGACTCTTGGCCTTCAAAGCAGGCAGCTTCAGTTCCAATCTTCCTCACATGGGTGACCTTGGACATCTCACTTTCAGTTATGGTTCCCCATCAAGAAAATGAAATTGCTCTCCTTTTTCACTTGGAAAGTCCTAAGACTTCCTGCTCTGATCCATTCTGACTATACAATTGTGTGTGTTCCGCTTTCCATGTAATCTTTCTTCTGTTAAACTTTGTACTGGGAGGGGGAAATAATGTTTTGGAAGGGGGGAGAGTGGGGAAGTGAGGAAAGGAAGTTGTGTCAGTATCCTGTATAAAAGGCGAGTCTTTTGCCACCTTTAAATGAAATCGAATGATATGAAATTGCCATTTTATCGGGGAGTGGGTGGAGTTGCTGTGAAGTGATGTTGCGCTGGAAGCACTTGGTGAGTCATAAACACATCAGCAGCACAGCAGAATGTGGGACTTCCAAGAGCAGCCTTTGTGACTCTGCTCCCAGTTCTCACCCTAACATCAACTCTCAGAAATATCTTTTCTAGGTGGTTGGTGTTTCTGCTGTCCAGGGAACTGGGATGGAAGAATTTTTTGAACAAGTCTCCAGTGCGGTTGAGGAATATGAAAGGTGAGCTGGACTCGCTTGAATTGGGAGAATTCCCAGAGGGTCAGAAAGAGACAGTGGTTTGCCTGCTGCTAAAAAAAAGACATAAAACTATCAACCCCTTTCGCACCTAGCATTCCTGGGAAAGATGGTTGAAAAGGCTGTTGCGGACCAAATATCAGCATTCCTGGAAGAAGCTTCAGTTCTAGACCAGGTTTCCGGAATGGCCATGTGGTAGAGACAGTGCTAGTTGCCCTCATGGATGACCTCCATCGCTAGCTGGACCAAGGCATGTTGGCGCTGCTTGCATTATTAGACCTGTCAGCAGCGTTCAACACAGTCGACCATGAGTTTTTAGCTCAGTGCCTCACCGATGCCGGAATTCGGTGGCTGATCTCCTTTCTCTGGGGTCACTAGGAGAGAGATCTTCAAGCCGCCACCAATTCACATGCAGAGTCCCACAAGGAGTGGTCCACTCTCCAGTCCTATTTAACATATTAATGCTTCCTCTTGCCCAGCTGGTATGGGCGTTCAGACTGGGTTGTCACCAGTATGAGGGTGACACCCAACTCTTCCTCCTCATGGATGATTGCCCTGATTCTCCCCGAGAAACATTACCCAGCTGCCCGGAAGAGGTGACGAGGTGGCTCAAGCAGAGTCGTCTGAAGCTCAGCCTTTCAAGGACAGAAGTCCTGTGACTGGGCAGGAAGGATCCAAGCGAGGAAGTGCGTCTGCCCAACCTGGATGGTGTGCAGCTCTATCAGTGGCTCACTCCACCATTAACCTGGGCATGATGCATCCCTCTCTGCGGAGGCCCAGGTCACAAGAGTGGCATGGCTGGCCTTCTACCACCTTTGCCAAGCCAAACTATTAGCACCGTACTTGGCCCCGGTGCACCTAGCCACAGTGATCCACGTGATGGTCACCTCTAGGGTAGACCTCTGCTACTCACTCTATGTAGGCCTAGCCTGAACTCTGATCCAGAAACTAACTGGCCCAGAATGCAGTGGCCAGGGTCCTCACAACACCATGGAGGTCCCACATCTGGCCCTTCCTCCAACAACTGTGCTGGTTTAAGGCATATGGCCTTAAAGGTCTGGCCTTCTGAGCCCAGTGTACTTGGAGGATCGCCTTTCTGCCTATGCCCCTCAAAGAGCTCTGTGCTCCGGCACCTCCAACCGGCTAGTGATCCCCGGCCCCAACAAAGTCAGCTTGACCCAGGGCCTGGCCCCCGCTTGACGGAACGAGCTCCCAGAGGAGATCAGGGCCCTAACGGAACTAAAACAGTTCTGCAGGGCCTGCAAAAGGGAGCTCCTCCACTAGGCATTTGGTTGAGGCCGACCGAAACTAAATAACATCTGTTGGGCCCTGAATCTCCCTCCCTTGAACCCATGCGACAGATTGGTCCAACCATGGCCTTGCTAGATTGATCGCTATGCTAGAATGTTATTCTGTCTGTTTATTGTTATTATTACTGTTACCTTCCATTCATTATAATCAGTGAGTTTGATGTATTGTTCTGTTACATTCCATAGGAACCACCCTGACCCCTAGGGGAGGGCGGTATACAAACGTAATAAATAATCCGAGGATACTCTGAAGAAGAGCACTGCACAGGTGGCATTTCTGGTCCCCTGGGGGGGGGGGGGTCCTTGCATTTCAAGATGGCTGGAGCACAAGGCTGCCCAACCGGTTATGATTGAGAGGGGGTGATCCACCCAGTCGCTCTTTGGAGCTTAGTGATGACGTGGGAGATGGCATCTCATATGCCAATGGCTAAATGGTTGCCTCACAAGAGTCTCCTAGCTGTGCTTCCTGACTCTTGGGGACCCCGTCTGCTCGGCAGGGTGACAAGAACATGTGGCTTTTGGTAGGCTCAGGCTGTGCTCCGAACTCCTCATGCCCTTGCTATGCAGATGGGAGTGTGTGCAGGAAAGAAAACCTGCGGAGGATCTCAGATATTTAGTCCCCCGAGTGCTATTTGTACAACTAACTGCTCAGGGCGGTGCTGCCTGTGCCCACGTAGGAGCTCTCTTCCTGGTCTCCATTGCTTGTCTAATAGCTTGTGTCACCAGCCTGTGGAATCCATGAAGTAACATGTAGAACCCATTTCTCTTGTCTCCCCTCCCTCCAGGGAATACCGCCCCGAATATGAACGCCTAAGGAAAAAAATGGTAGGTGCTCAGCTTGGGTTGCCCCGTGCTCTGCTGGCTGTAGCAGTGCCAGCCTCTTGCTTGCCTTAATCTGTCTTTGGGTGCAAATGTCCAGCTCAGTTAATCAGCCAAGAGTGGGAGTGGGACAAGGCAAACCCCAAGAACACAGAGAGTGTGAGTGTGTTTGTGTGCATGTGCGCGTGCGTGTGCACGTGACTGCTGGGGGGTGGGATTCACAGGCCTCTGCAGCAAGTGGGAAAGATTACCAAAGATCAGTGGAAATCCTCTGTAGGATCCAGTCCTGTCCATTCAGAGTCAGACCTGCTCTCCCTCTCTCCCCACCGTTCGGCGTGACCCTCTGTCCCTTTGCTCTTTGGTCAGCCCACCCGTTCTGTCCAGGAAGCCTGGCAAGCCTTCACCGGGGAGTCATCCCTGAGGGGGATGTGAAGGACGTGGGAAGCCAGGAGAGCAGGAACAGCAGGGCCACTTTGCGTACCTGAATTTGAACTGTGACCAGTGGCAGCTGGCTTAGCTGCAGAAACCGAAATGCCCAGGGAGAAATGGCCCCTGTGAAGCGCATTCAGCTCTGAACGTTTTGAGCCAGTTGAGGTGCTCTTGGGTGCTTTAGGATGCTTTGGGCTGATCCTGCGTGGAGCAGGGGGTTGGACTGGATGGCCTATATGGCCCCTTCCAACTCTGTGATTCTGTGATACTCTTGCAGAACAAAAGACACACGCCCCACCCTGATGCAATGCATCCTTATCCCCGTCCTGCCCTCATTTGGAAAGGCCTTCCCCTGTTTTACTGCTGCCTGTAAGGTAACTGCCCTTTAGTCAGCGGCACTCCCTCTCTGCAGCTGTTACCTCAGAGGCCAGGAGGAAAGAGCCTTCGGCGTCCCTCCCTTGACATGCCCTGGCTTTCTGGCTCAGCTGGGGCTGGGGCTGCCTTGGCAGATCTTTGTCCCCATTTATTTATTTGTTTGTTTGTTTGTTTATTTATTTATTTATCTTCTAACATATCCCACCCCTCCCCTGCATCTCAGGGCAGCTAACAACGATGAGTAAAATTCAATATAGATAACAATAAAAAATAATCAATAAAAGGCCCACATCCAGTCGCTGGCATTGATCCCAAGTGTGGGTTCATCCAGCTGTCCCAGGAGCAATGACCAACGCTCTGGCAGAGTGATAAGACAGTGCTGGGGGCTGGACATGCTCCTTGCCTCTCAAGAACATGGCCAAGAGCTCCCGGGCGCCCGGGCCATCTCGCTCCTCAGTGGCTTGGCTCCCTCTTGACCGAAAAGTCTTGTTATGCTAGACCTGCAGGTGAACCCGGGCTGTTGTGCTAATGGGAGCGGCCTTGTCTGGGTTGCAGGAGAAAGCTGAGAGCCAGCGCCAACGCGAACAGCTGGACCATCTGCAGCAGGACATGGGCCCCGTCCCCGAGGAGAACAGCCCAGCAGGCTCAGGTACAAAGCAGCCGAGGCCACGGGCCTGAAGGCATCTTTGTCCACGCTTCCCTCAGTCATCGGAGCCAGGCAGAAGGTGACGGGCTGGTTCTGGGGTGCGTGCCCATTGAGGCCGATGGTGCAGCAAGTACATGGGAGGGCTTCGGCCTGTGTCGTCTGCCCACCCGCCCTGCTCTGCTGCACACAGTCCCCTTCCAGTTCCTTGTGGCACAGCAAGCTCAGGAAGGCAGCCAAGGTGGCATGTGGAGGTGGGCTTCTTTCCAGCCTGTCCATGCTACATCTGCAGGAGAAGGCAGCAGTTGTTGCAGTCTTTAGTTCCCCACCAGACCTTGCCTGTTTCAGTCCTCAGTGTGTCCAAGGACAACCCCCCCACCTTTCCATTATTTCCAGTTCCTTTCCATTCTTTCCTTTGAGATGGTTTCCCAAGTAGTCCATCCATCCATCCTTTTTTTTTCCCTCCTTGGGCCAGCGGCCGCTCAGCTTAGGCTGCAGGGAGCAAATGCAAGAGGCGTGCTGAAAGGGTGTGTGTGTGTGGGGGGGGGGGGTGGTGGAGGAACTGAGCCCTACAGGGCCAGGTGAGCAACAGCTTCCTCAATTCTCCCAGGTTCTACAGCTGAGGCTGCATCAGGCCCTTCAGCACTGATCCTGACACGAGGAAACTTAGAGGAGGAGGACGAGGCCCTGGACAGCGATACAGATGACGTTGACCATCAAGGTGAGGAAGTCTTGGTAGCATAGGTTCATCTGGTGGCTGAGGGCCTCTGGTGAGGCTGGAGGGAACCCCATCATGGCTCTCCCCTCATTGTTTTTGGGCAACTGCATATCTCTCCAGAGCAACCTCCAGGGATCATTCTCTTTGGAGTGGACCAGAGAGGATGAGGGGGATTCAAAAAGGCAGGGTGGTACATATGTTGGCCACAGACTATTTATACTATAGCTCATTATGAGTAGTTTGCAGCTGTGTGTAGATCACAGTAGTATCTGCAGCCTACTAAGCATCCTGGATGGATGGAGTCACTGAAGCAGTCGGTGCGAACTAAAATGGACTCTGGGGAATGGTAGAGGACAGGAAGGCCTGGAGGATCATTGTCCATGGGGTCGCAATGGGTCGGACACGACTTCGCACCTAACAACAACAAAAGCATCCTGTTTTTGTCTTAATTTTTGATCCTGAGTGGAGTGGCCTTTCCAGAAAGGAGTGGCTCCGTTATATGTGCTTAGGCTACACTTTAATGAACTGCTCTCCTGCATCGCAGCCTGCAGGCCATGGGAACACAGCCATTCTCACACTGGCTTGCGTTCAGAAGGGGGTTCCTCCCTATTGGGGTGGGAGGGGCACCGACCTCTTGACCATCTTCTCCCTCCCAAAAGGTGGACAGACACAGTAGCCTGCTGTGGATTTCTGGACGGCATCTTTTCCCTTGATCTGCTCCTGCCTTTACACTCGCCATCGGGAATCGGGGCAGAAGGGATGTCTTTCCAACTCCTCTAGGGCAGTGGTCCCCAACCACCGGGCTGCGGCCCGGTGCCAGGCCGTGGCTCCCTCTCCCCGCCCCACCCCCCGCAGTGAGAAATTTCCCAGGCTGCAAGCAAATCGGCCGCCAAAGCGGGCTATTAGCTTGTGGCCCAGCAAGCTTCTTTTTGCGGGAGGGGGGGGAGAGGGAAGTGCCGGCACAACCGTGCATGCGTGGACCTGCCATGCACGCGCAGTTGCACCATGCGCAGCCGCAAACACGCATGCGCGGACCTGCGCATGCACGACACCCGGATCGCCCTCCCCCTCCACTGGTCCCCAGCTTAAAAAATGTTGCGGACCACTCCTCTAGGGCATTTTCTCCCCTAAAGCTATTGGTGGGATCCACTCAGTAAGGGTCTCTGCTTCGTTCTGAAGAAATGCATGCACACACACACAAGCGTATTCCCAGCATTAACTGTTGCTGGCCTTAAAGGTGCCACCGGATTCAAACTGTTCTGTTGCTTCAGACCCACAGGGCTCCACCCACCTGAATCTGCTTCCTTTTGTTTCAGTGACAGAGGAAAGCCACGAAGAACCAGCCTTTAGAAACTTCCTGCAGGAGGCCAAGCAGCGCTACCCAGCCAGAAGCAGCCACTAGGGGAAGAGGAGGCCAGAATGGGATGGATTCAAGAACAGAAGGATGCTGGGAAGCAAAATCGGCGGGATTCCCTCTGCCCAGAGCACAGGCGGCATTGGCCTCGAGGACAAATCTCTGCCAGCCACACGGGCTGAGTTCGAAACACTTCTCTTTAGAGAAGGAGCTGAGCTGAGACTTGGGCATCCAGCACAATTCCCTCTCCGCAGCCCTTGGCAGATGTGTGCAGTTGGTTTTCAGCTTTTGAGAGGGGAGACAAAACAGCCTGGAGAAACCACCTTATTCTGCCAGGTTCTCAGGCAGCTTTGCCGCTGGAGCCCAGGCAGGGTTTCAACAAGGATTTGGGAATGGGGTGTGCGTGCCTCTCCCCCACACGTGACTCGAATCCCGTGCATAATGATTTTGGTTTTTCTTATGTAACTTATTATAAAATGTATATTTTCCCATTAAGCACTGGGGGTTGGCTGGCTGTTCCTTTGAACTGGGTGGATGGGGAATCAGACAGCCCCGTATCTCCCTGTTGCAACAGAAGCGACTGCCCCAAATCACAGGTTAGCACAAGAAGGGCCATGGTTTTGGTTTTCTTTGAACAAATCATGTTTCTAGACCTCATGCATACCTTGAAAGTAAGTGGGAGCAGGGGGGGGTCTTGGCCCCATGTCACTCAAGCATGGCTTGTTTATAGGACTTTGAAGTCAGCTTTGTTGTCCCAATTGAGTGATTGTTTCTTAGTGCCGATGGATTTGCATGGGAGCTGTCCCCACTGCCATGGGAAAGCGGGGACCATCGACAGCTTCCCATGCCCCACGGAGTTTGGGGAAGAGGACTGTCCTCCTGCAAGTATAGACTTGGAATCTGATTTAAGAGCATTGCCTGTTGCCTCCCAACTGGATTTGCTACCTCAAACTGGATTTAAATGTGAGATCAAGGGGACTGGGAGTTTGCAAGATCCTCAGGACTGGGGGTAAAGCTACTGCCAAGTGAAATGCATCCCTAAGTATGGTGATATCATAGCAGCCTCGGATAGCTTCAAGGACAAAACCAAAATTTCAACCTCCACGTAGAAGTCAGGGCATCAAAATACATTTACTGAGGAAAGGCCCATTCTGAGTACATTTGATTCCTAAGTGGGTCATCAATGAGATGGAAACAGCTGAGAAAAGCAGGTGTCCATTGGTGAGGCTGCAGAGTTCCAAGTTACAGGAAGAAGGGTAGGAGGAGTTGGTTCTTACATGCTGCTTTCCTCTACCTGAAGGAGTCTCAAAGTGGCTTACAATTGCCTTCCCTTTCCTCTCCTCACAACAGACACCCTGTGAGGTGGGTCAGGCTGAGAGGGCCCTGATATCACCAAGTTCACCCAGCTGGCTGCATGTGGGGGAGCGGGGAATCAAACCCCGTTCACCAGATTAGAAGTCAGTGCTCCTAACCACTACACCAAGCTGGTGTTTACCCCTGTCCATATGAGTGGCTGTGATAATGAATCGACCCCCCTTTCTCTGCTTGTTGAAACCCACTCGTGACATGACGGTTGTCAGCGCTTATATGGCCCTGGGGAATGTAGATCACAGGACTGGCTGTCCCCTCACTGCACCCTCTGAGCGACAGGGTAAGAATAGGCTCACATTTGGGTTTTTTTTTTGGGGGGGGGGTAGAAGCTAGTTTAAAGCCCATGCTAGAGAGCAAGGTGTCATTCCCCCACCCTTAGTGTGCAGGGATGCAGCCCCTTTACGATCCAAGCCATCTGGGAGTTGGTTGCTCTCACTGCTGGTCCCTCTAGTGCGCTTTTCAGAAATCAGAGGCTGCTTTAGCCTGTGTCTTAAAGAGTGGCTGAACCAAAGTAGCATCAGCAGATAAACAATTCGGCATCTCAATAGGGGGAGGAGATGTCCTGGACCTAGTTCAGATGAGTGGGTTAAGACCTATGTGCCTAGTAAGCCCAGTCTGGCAAGAAGGATGTGTTATTTGGCAGAAAGGCACCAGGGCTGCTTGAAATATCCGTTTGTGTTTGCAAAAAGGAGCCATTAGAGGAACGGGGGGGCTGGGCCGTCTAGCAACTACTGCCATTAGAACAAGGATGTGGCTCAGAAAGTCCAACTGACCAGAGGACAGATCTGTTAAAATGCCTCCATTTCCCAGCTGGGCCCATGGGCCCATTTAGCCTGGACTACTCTTGTTCGACTGACAGTGGGTCAACAAAGTATTTGGGCCATGGGGCACCATTCCCAGCCCTGCAGCTTTTCATGCCTGGAACCTTGAATGGCAGGCATTGTGCCACTGAGCTGTTCCCATCTAGTCGATCCAGTTCTTCATTCTCCCGCCTAGAGGTTAGCAATCAGAGCTGGAGCAGGCGCCTTTGACTCCTCTCCCTGATGGTTTGACAGTGGCTGTGCAGGTGTTCCTGACATCCCTCTGCCTTGTGGCAGGACGACTTTGGTTCAGTTTAGCTTCTTACTGGCTACGGTGACGGCTTGGATAGCTGGCTCTATGCCTCCAGCTTTCATGGCTCAGCACTGAAGGTAAGCCAGGTTGACCTTGGTCAGTATTTGAATGGGAGACCAAAGCAGCAGTGGGCAATAGATAACCAGCCCTGGATAGCTCTTGCCTTGAAAACCCTCCCCCCTTCAACAAAAGAGAATACCTCCCCCCCATTTTGCTTCCGTTTGCTCTGGACACCAAGGTTGAACTGTGCCTATAGATTCTCACACACACCAGGAATGACAGTGCTCCTTTGGCTTTTTACTGACTGTCACGTCAGGTTATGCTAAAATTAATCTCAAGTATTGCTAATGCAGCTACACGTTTTTTTTATTCCTCCTCTCAGCCTTTTAAGAGGTCTGCATGTCCTGTCTGGCGCTAGGCAGACATTTGATCAACTGCTGATTTCTGTATTTTCAATGAGATGCTTCTATTTTTCGCCCGCTTCCTCCCAGAAGGTCAGGAGTATAACCTGACACCAAGACCCTTTGAGATCTATTCAGCTTTTCATGCAAAGGAGACTCTCCTTGCAGGAAGGTGGCTGAGTCCTTTCTTCCCTCCTCCCCCTTAACAAAAATCCAGCCTGGAGGAGAACTGCAAGTGCTGGCCCACAGTCTGGTGTCCCTGTGCTTGGTGCTCGTGCAAAGCATGACACCGCTCTTCTTTTTGCATTTTGCTTTGGGCCCATGCGACTCCCTCCAGCCTCTTTCCAAGGAGAAACAAGCCCAGTATTATGCAATCCCCAGATTCTCAGCACTGACCTGTTAAGGGGAAGGGCTATGGCTTTGTGGGAGAGCCTCTGTTTTGCATGCAGAAGATCCCCTTTTAAAAAGGGACCTGGCAGTAGTTGATGGGAAAGACCTCTGGCAGCAACCCAGGAGAGCTGCTACCAGTCCTGAGAAGTCAATACTGACCTCCTCCCTTGACCATGCTCTGATTCAGCACAAGGCAGCTTTGGTAAAAATTCACATGGCTACACTGACCAGGGTTGGCTCCCTTTGGAAAAGAGAGCCCTGGACACCTAGAAGTGCTTCTGTAGGACAGCACACGAGGAGGAACGAGGCCCTTCTACGGAGCAGCAGATGCCCAGGGGCTGTCTGCCTTCCCAAGTAGCTTCAGCCAGCTCCCAGTAGTCTGGCTTGGCCTTCTACTCTTAGTTTTCCCTACCCATGCACCGGTTTATTTTTGTAAGCTCTGCACCCACCCCCTCCCCACGCATTCCGCTTTAGCCTGAGCCTGGAGGCAAGACCTGTTCACGCTAATGAGATTCCAATCCAGCGCCAAGAGTGAGCATCTTCCCCCCCTCCCTCACACAGTGTGTGGGGGGCAGTGTCCTTAGATGACCCTACCCCTGGAAGAGCTCCTCTGTTTGCCATGGGGAACGGGATTTCGGTTGCTTTCTGTTGATCTGTGGAGGGGGGAAGAAGAGATCGAGAAAGAGAAGCACTCATCTTGGGGTCTGACATCAGCATTACCGGACTGTAGGGATGTGGGTATTTTTCAAGCAAGCACAGGAGTTGCTGCTTAGAAGAGGCCCCCTCCCCTTGCAGGTAGCTCTGTAATCCCACTACCTCAGCCCCGACCCCAAAATGGAAAATTCAACCAATTGGCTGGTACAAAAATGTAATCTTGGTTATACTTCCAATTTATTTTGTAGATATTGCCTTCATATCTACAAACATAAACCAAAACAAGTTCCTGATAAACACACACAAAAATTATTTTTCAATAGCCTGTTTTCAGAGTTGTTTTCTTCCTCAGTGGTTTTTATTGTATAAACAGTCCCTCAGGCTCAATGTTTCATGGAGGTTTCTTTACTGCTCTATGGCTGTGAAAACCCCCCAATAGTAGCCAGGCTGGCAGGGAGCTTTCAGGTGAGGGAGAGGGGTTCAGTGGGAGAACATTTGCTTTGCATGCAGGAGGTTCTAAGCTCATGGGCTGCAGAACAGGCCTGAATTGGCCACTCTCTGCTCTAACAAAATGGGCATAGAGGAACAAGAGGCTCTAAATTGTATTCAGGACCTCGGCGTTCCAGCCGTGTTTGAGAACCCTTGTGCATTTCCATAATATCCCCACCCCCAGAATGGGCTTTCAACTCCATCCGGTTTTCTGGGTCACCCTTTGTTCACCGGTTACCATAAAGAGGGAGAGTGTCTGCTTGGACGCAAAAGGCCTTAGCAACAAGTCTGGCCATCTCCAGATGCTTCTTTGTCTGAGAGCTTGCAGCCATTACTACATTACTTACCCCTGGCAGTGAATCCGACAATTTAATTACTCGCTGAGCAACGAAATGTTTCCTTTTACCCGGCGCGAATCGATTGCCCTTCTGCTTCCTTGGCTACCCTCCAAAGAAGGACAAAGTGGTCTTGGTGGTCATGTTTGTTTTTAGCGGCTTTATGGTTTTATGGTTTTAGTTGTCAGTCTCCTCAAGCAGGTCTCCGGGGGAGTGGCACAGATAGATTTCTGAAATGTCTCTTAGCAAGTAGTTACGTTGCGGGATTCATTGCTGGTGGATGTTGTGACAACCCTATGCACAGATTGCTTGAAAAGGGGACTCAGTTCATGGGACACGGACACCCCACAATAGAGGGGCTCCAGTTAAAATGGAGCACCCAAGCCTTTTGGGGATTGTACTAGAAACCAAAATGCTCTGGGGAATGTTTAGGATGCCAAACACCTGCTGTGTTGTGGCTGCAGTGCGGCTTGGAATATGTAGCTCCTAGAAATTACTGAGAAGTTGCCCCTCGTTGACTTCTCCTGGCCCCGGGACAGAGTTTGACCCTGTGGTTTGCCATGAGTGATGCTGGCGAAAACCTCATACTGAATCCCGCAGAGTGCTGGCAGTGCTCAGGCATTTGGCTGCTTCAAGCAGAGAAGCTGCTGCAAGTGATGGGAAGATGACTTTATTTATGAAAGCCTTTTATACTCCATTTTTCTTTGTGGTTCAAGGTGGTGAGAGGGAGAGGGAACAGTGAAGAAGAAGAAGCCCCCTTCATGTTGCGGATTCTCCTCTGGTGATTTCTGGCAAGTGAAAGAAGAGTTGGTTCTTATATGCTGCTTTTCTGTACCCGAAGGAGTCTCAAAGCGGCTTACAGTCACCTTCCCTTTCCTCTCCCCACAACAGACACCCAGTGAGGGAGGTGAGGCTGAGAGAGCGCTGATATCACTGCTCGGTCAGAATAGTTTTATCAGCACCATGGCGAGCCCAAGGTCTCCCAGCTGGCTGCACATGGGGGAGCGCAGAATCGAACCCGGAATGCCAGATTAGAAGTCCGTACTACACCAAACTGGGCTTTTCTTTCCCCTCACTCTGCTCCCCCCATCAGCCACCATCCTCAGCACCTCTGCTGATCTCTCCACCTTTAACATGAAGGGGAAGTGGAAGGGGCTGTTTTCAGAGGGACAACCATTCAGGGTGACCTCATCGGAGGCTTGTGCTTTTAAGTCCTTCAAGGTGACCCAGTACTCCCCCTCAGAACCTCAGCTCCACCTACCTCGCAGGTGTCTGTTGTGGGAGAAGGGAGAGGAAAGTCAGGCGATCCTCATCCAGTCCTTCAGGTAGTAAAAAATGGGGTAGAAAACAACAGCTCTTCTTCCTCCCTTTCCTTCCCTGTTCAGGAAGCCCCCCCCCTTCTTAAATGACCTGAAAGGAGGCTGTCCTGAGAAGGGACAGGGAGCCAATTTATCTCCAGACTAAAGCATGCCCTGGAGCTTGTGTGTCCCTTTTTTGACATACTCTGCCCATTCTCTCTCTTGCACCCTGCTCCAGATCAGCCTTTTCCTGTTCCCCTTGGCTGGGTCCCACTGGATGACAGTGGTTGGAGGAAAAGGAGTGAAGAAGATTCCATTTCAGTGTCCAGAATCCAACTTGGAATAAAGCAGTAATTCTTGCTGCTATTGTAGAATGGAAGAAAAAGACTTCAGCTTGTCGAAGAGTATTGTCTGGGAGTACGCTTAACAGTATAAAATCAGGGTTCATAATAAATTGAATATTCAACATTGCTTCAAATATAGTGTGGATTTTTATCCAAAATTTCCTTGCTTTTTTACATCACCACCACATATGACAGAAGGATCCGATTTTTTATTTACATTTCCAACACTTATCATATTCATTAGACATTTTACTAATGACCTTGGGTGTTATATACCATCTGTAGAACATTTTATACCAATTTTCTCTTAATGACTGACATTTTGTGAGTTTGACTGTTTTACCCCACATCTATTCCAACTCCTCAAATGTAATACGATGTTCTAAGTTCTGCATTCATTAAACCGTACAGTTTTTAACCTGTTCATTTTCTGTTTCATATTTTAATAAAAGTTTATAAATTTGACCCTGTAGGTGTGGTTTGCCTTGAAACAAGATATTTACAAAGTCTGATAACGAAGATCTCATATTAGCTTGTTTTGGAAATTTTGCTTTTTATCTTGATAAAAGTTGATTATACTCCAGCCATTCCTTCCTTGATCAAAGCATCAAGGTTTTTCAGTTCCCCAGTAGGAGTCAAAAAGTCTTTGTATTTAAAACAACCTAATATTTTTGGTTGTAATTTTTCAAAATAAGCCTCTATTGGAGATTTCAACAAAGATGAATTGGATGATATTCTCAAACTATATTTTCCCCAAAGGTTTATTAAATTGAGGTTCGTTTTTTTCTTGGCTTTTTGTGCAGGCCAAAGAAGACTATGAAATCCTTCTTCCAAGCTGGATATTAAATCTCTGGAGGACAGGTCCATGATCCAAACAGACAGGGCTGTTAGGACTGTGGCGTAAAGATAGAGTTTTAGATTTAGATTTAGATTAGACACCTTGACCACCTCTTATCTTGTAAAATTTTGAAGGCAATTTCTGGCCTTCTATTGTTCCAAATAAATTTATTAACATCACTTTGCCATTTATATAAAACCCTGTCTTTAATTCCCAATGGCATCACTTGGAATAAAAAATGATCTTTATTATATTATTATATATTTCTATACCAAACTCCCCTGAAGCTCAGAGCATCCTCTTGAACTGCTGCCCTCCCTCATTAGCACTCAGCTGAGGAATGGACACTCTTAAGCCTAACAAAATAACACTTCATAGTTTCATGGAGGTGTTTACTAAGGCAAAAGAAATAAAAATTTTACCTTTCCCAGCAATTCTCTTTTTTCATAGCCAAACAACATTAAAGAAAATTCATTGTTGATTTCATAAATGATACCATCTTCCTGAACTGTTCATTTTAACAGTGGCTATACATGCTGATTGAGAGAGTTTCATTTTAGACCATCTTTGAAGAACCTGTAGAATTCTTTTCATAATATAATGTCATTATGTTCATACAGTTTTGCCAGAATTCTAGCTTCATGAACTGGATAAATGTGTTGGACTGAGGTCAGAAATCTTTTACCACACCCCCTGGTTTGTAAGGTAGCTTGTAAAAAATTCAATGAGACATTATCAAAAGATTTTTCCGCATCTGAAAATACAAAAGCCACACATTGTTGCTTTCTGTTTACATAGTCCATTGCATTCAACACAAAGCATATATATTATATATTATTTTTCATTCATCTTTTTGGCATAACACCTGTTTGATCTGTATGAACAACCTTTGCCATACATTTCTTAGGTCTTTTAGATAAAATTTTAAAAAGGATTTTATAGCCCACGTTCATCAGTAAGATTGGTCTGTATTGTTTGCTAGAAATTCTGTCATGAGAGATCCTTCCATCAGGATGTTTTACCATCTGCTTCCCCCTCTGTGTTTTTCTTTCTGTGGATTTATATTTTTGAGAACAAACAATGTTGTTTGTCCTTGGGCTGGTCCTAATAAAAAGAATGACGTGAATGGTGTTTGGGGCTGTAAGCCTTTTACATGCAGTCAAAGATGGCTTGCAACTCCCAGACTAGCCACAGATTCAACTGTGGCATGGCTCCCTATCCTCCTTTTTCCAGAGTCACAAGAGCAGGAGACTAAGAGCCATTCCGCACAGAAAAAAAAAGCCTTACGCCAGCGCAATGGTGTAACACTAAAAAAATCCCCGCGTCATGGGGCTCATGGGAATTGTAGTCCATGAACATCTGGAGGACTACAGGTTGACTACCCCTGCTCTATGGTTTTGGGAGTGAATCCTCAGGAGGGGAGGATTTGGGGGGGGGGTGAGGACCTCAGTAAGGTATAATGCCATAGTGTTCACCATCCAAAACAACCATTTTCTCAAATGGACCTGATCTCTATGGTCTGGAGATCAGTTGTCATTCTGGTTGATATCCAGGTCCCACCTTGGACGTAAGTAAAGGGCAAGCCCTCAAGTGGATCCATTCCGTTTAAAGAGGAAGGTGGAGGAATGTATGCGTCACTGTATGCAGGGTCTTCACTCTGTCCACAAAGCCTTGTTTCTTTTAAATTGTAAAAAGCCAGGAGTTAGGAGTGCGGGGTTAGGAGTGTGGACTTCTAATCTGGCGAGCTGTGTTTGATTCTGCGCTCCCCCACATGCAGCCAGCTGGGTGACCTTGGGCTCACCACGGCACTGATAAAACTGTTCTGACCGGGCAGTGATATCAGGGCTCTCTCAGCCTCACTCACCCCACAGGGTGTCGGTTGTGGAGAGAGGAAAGGGAAGGCGACTATAAGCCACTTTGAAAGTCCTTCTGGTAGAGAAAAGTGGTATATAAGAACCAATGCTTATTATTATTCCATTGAAACAAGGACAATCGACTGATGTGGGTGAATCTGCATCAGCTTCAAGCACTAAGCAGTTCAGAGACTTTACTGTAAATGCATCTATGCTGTTCTCCAAGCATCTAAAAAAAATCAAAATTCCTTTTCCCAATTCCCCTCTTTGAGGACAATGTACTGACTGCACACAGAAGAGGAAGAGGAAGAAGAAAAGGAAGAAGTTGGTTCTTACATGCCGCTTCTCTCTAACTGAAGGAGTCTCAAAGTGGCTTACAGTCGCCTTCCCTTTCCTCTCCCCACAACAGACACCCTGTGAGGTGGGTGAGGCTGAGAGAGCCCTGATATCACTGCTCGGTCAGAACAGCTCACTGTATATTAATGTCGTCCTAAACCACTGGCCTAACCACTGGCCTGTACAGCATGCTGCAGAGAACCAAAAGTGTGCAGAAAAGTGTTTAAACACTGGCTTCGCAACCTCACTTTGCAAATGGGGCTCAAGTAGATTTATGCAAAAAGTTTATATTTGTTTGTTTGTTTTAAAATGTTAACAACTGGATGCCAAACAGGGTTCTGTTTAAAATGGAACAAACCCCCCAAAAAACCCAGTAGCAGCAACTGGTGGCAGGAACGCTTTACACATGCTGCTTGAACGGCCCCCAGAGTCTGGAGCAGGGCTGGCAAAGTTTTGAGCCAGGTTCAGCCCCGCTGTGGATGTCTCGGCTCAGCTCTCCAGGGAATCTGAGCTCTGACTGTCCTCTGCCTCTGGAGGAGTTGGGACTCCTGGCTGGCGGTCCCAGATGATCCCTCCTGTGAGGCCGGTGAGGGCGGGAGCCTTGAGCCAGCAGGGAGATCTGAGCCCAGCCCTCCTGGGCCTTGGCTGGCTCTGCCCCGCGCAGGCCAGCGGCCGGTGGGGACCAAAGGAAACCTCCCCATCCCGAGGGAGCAGAAGTCCTCGCGGGCCCTCCGGACGGTGCAACTTGTGGGCGGCGGCAGGGCGGCTAGGGGGGGACGGCCGTGCCTGCAACTTCTCCCGGCCGCAGGGCAGGGCAGGGCAGGGCAGGGGAGGAGCTGCCGAGGCGGCTCCGGGGCGCTGGGCAGCAACGGCTGCCTCCTGGCTGGCAGGCCGGCCGGTCCCCCGCTGGCGCGCCCCAGTGGCCCACGTGTGGTGTGTGTGCGCCGCCCGCCCGGGCTGCATTGCGGCTCCAGCTGCTCCCGCCCGGAGCAACCGAGGGAAGCGATGCGGAGGCCAAGCAGGTGAGATGCGCGGGGGAAGGGGGGGGGGTGCCCCCTTCCCAGCGGAGAGCCCCCTTCCCCGGGGGGGGGGGCACTGTGGCGCTTCCCTAAGAAATGGGGGGGGGGTCCCCCTGTCCGGTGGGGCTGGCTGGCTGGAGCGGACGGAGGCTGCGGGAGAGGGGGGGGGGATCTACCCGCCTCCTCCCGGCTGTTGTATGCCCCTGCTCTTCCAGGAGATCTGCGCCCCCCCCCCCTCCCGGCGACCGTCGCCCTCTCTTGTTGTCGCGTGTCCACGCCAGGGATTCCCCGAGTTGGAAACCACAAGTCCCCGATGGAAGCCAAAGCAAGGGAGTGGAGGGGGGGGGGGGGAGAGAAGAGGAAAGACCGCACTCCTGGTTTTCCTTTGCCTGATACACACCCACGGCTGGGGTTGCCAGCTCCAACTTGGGAAATTCCTGGAGATTTGGTGGGTGGAGCGTGGGGAGGGCTCTGATCCCAGTGGCGTAAAGCAACCTTGTTTCCCTGGGAACCGATTGCTCTCATCTGGAGAGGAGTTGTCATTCCGGGAGATCCCCAGGCCCCACCTGGAGGTTGGTATCTCTATCCACCACCACCACCTCAGTCCGTTTTACAGGGCTGTCCCTGTGGTCCCTGGTCCACCTCCAAGCAGCTCACTGAAAAGACAGCTGGCTCCATCACTGGTTTCTCTCCTGACCTTGGGTCTTGTTTGACACCAGCCTCTCCCGTGCATCTATTCGAAACCTAAGGGAGGTGCACATCCAGGCGTCTGCAGAAACCAGCTCCGATTCACACAGAGTCCCCTGCTGAAGTGAATTGTGTGTCATTAAGTTAAAGAACCAAACAGGATGCTGGGAAGAATAAAGCCCAAGTATGGAAGGCTGTTAGAGTGCTCTCTCTCTAAGAGCAACAACTGGGTGCAGCTGAGTCACAACAGACTCCGGGCAACCCCAGGACTACGGGGGTTTCAACCCCAGATGAGCAGAGGTTTTCCGTTGCCTTTGTTTGCTTAGCAAGCCCCGTCTTCTTTGATGGCCTCCCATCCAAGTACTGTGTAAAGGCCTGAGCCTGCTTTGTTGAGCCCCCAAGTTCTTTTGAGATCACGCTAGGTGGGGCTGTTAGGTTGCTCCTGGGGGCTCTCCTCCACATCCCTAACTGGGGATTTGCATATTCAGACATTGTCATCACTCACAAAGTTGATGACTCCATTGAACGGTGACCCCAAGAAGACGATCCTTTACATCCTTTATGTTTTACATTTGCTGACTCTCAAAAGCAACTTCGAAAATACTTCTCTTTGCAGAAGCTATGTTGTCTTTTTTTTTTGTATCATGGGCTGGGAAAGGATAACATTAAAGATAGATGGTGATTTCTATTTAAGGTGTTGATCACCAGGTAAGGAAACTCATATTGCAACAGTTGGCTGTTGCTTTAAATGAAATTCAGTTGGATGAAATAAAGACAAGGATAATGGGGGGGGGGCATCTATGATGGTTGTAAATTGGAGGAATTAAATTTGAACAGGGATGTTTTCCCACACAGTTGCCTTGTGGGTTGGATGCAGACTAAATTGGCACCAATTCCTCCTTCCTACTGCAGGCTTCCCGCATGGCCCAACTTCCCTGGTGTCATGACTTCCTCAGCTGGACCCTGTTTCCCACGAGCAGCATTTTGTGGAGCTCACTGAGCTACAGTGGGATTGGGGAGGCAGGATGTTTCTTTTCTGCCATGGGAAACTTAATCTGGAAGAAACCCAGTCCCGAGGGAGATCTATAAACTTATAATGGTGTGGAGAGAAGGCATAGAGAAATTCCTCTCCAATGAAAATTGATGGACAATAGATTTAAGACAGAGGAAAGAAAACTCTGTGCACAATAAAGATATGGAATTAGCTGTGCCTAGTTTAGATGGCTCCGGGAAGGAATTAGACAAATTCTCAGAGGCTGGATCTCTCCAGAGGAGGATGCTGGCCTAGCTGGGCTTTGGCCTGACCCAGGGTGGTAATCAGGGTAATCAGGGTGGAACAGGAATGGCTGGAAGTACAAGCAGTGGCCATTTGGTCATTCCTCTCATGCTATCTGTCTCTCTGTAGGTCCGTGGACCCCTGGCACTGCCTGCGGCTTCCTCGGCGATGGGGAAGGGGGTGTGTCTGGCTGAGCTTCGTTTTGCTGTGCCTGGCCATGGTATACTTGATCTGCCTGCAGTTGGGGCTGGTGCTGCATTTGGGGCATCGCGGTGGGCGGGGCCTCTCCATTTCCTTGGCAGCTGTCTTCCGGGGCATCCAACCCCCTCACCTGGGCAACAGGACTCTGCAGCCCCTCCCTGCTGGACCTGGCAGCCGGACCTCTGACTCTGTGCCACGGCCTTCATCCTGGGGGTCCTTCCTCTCCAGGGGCAGGAGCTTCTGGCAACGTCTCGTGGAGGTGCTCATTGGGTCCCGGCGCCACCGGAAGGCTTTCCAGTCCAGCCTCCCTGCCCAGCCCCTGCCCTGGCCCGTCTGGCAAAAGGAGCTCTCCTCTCGGGTGCTGGGCCCTCGTCTCCAGCAGGTCTTCCGAAACTACCAGGCCATGAACAAGTACCACGTGCCCCCAGAAGCCGGGGCGCGCCAAGGAGTCCCACGCTTGACTGGGATGGAGCTCTTGTGCCACCTCAAAGCCCGTGTGGATGTGACGACCCTGGTGGGGGACGAGGGTCCCTTTGCGGCCCCTGAGTGGGCTGGAGTGCTGCCCCAAAGGAGCCTGGCTGAGGACTTGGGGCCTCTGGAGAGGTGTGCGGTTGTGAGTTCCGCTGGCTCTATGTTGGGATCTGGCCTGGGCAAGGAGATTGGTGAGTGTGTGAGCAGCCATGGAGGGGGACTCACGATCGATCCCCAAGGAACCGGAATAGCGCATTCCCGCCAAGACGCCTTCTCTTGCTTGGCTGGGGACCAGGTTGAGGGAGGCCCCTGTTACTAGTTATGCCACTGAAGAAAAAGAGACTTTGAAAACGTGGTGATAACCGGTTTGTGATTTGGCGTTTCAACAAACACTTAGGATTTGAGTGCACTTTCTGCAATGAATTCTGATTAAAGGATACTTCATTTTGTGAACCTATGCGTAGCCTTTCTGCCAACCTCTAGGTGGCAGCTGGAGATCTCTTGAGATTACAACTGATCTCCAGGCAACAGTGATCAGTTCCCCTGGAGAAAACAACTGCTTAGAAGGAAGACTCTGTGGCATCATACCCTCCCCTCACCGAACACACCTTTCTCTGGTTCCACTGCAAAAATCTCCAGGTATTTCCCAACCACTTTGGTTAGTCTCTTGCCTTGCCTACTCTCTAGCTGACCATAAGTCAGCTGCAACTGAACAGCACTTCACATACACAGACCCCAAATAAAATGTAACATTGAAGAGGTCAGTGGGTTACAATGCCAGAGTCAACCTTCCAAAACAGCCATTTCCTCCAGGGAAACTGTATGTAGTCAATGGTTGTAATACTGAGATCTCTCCAGGCCCTACCTGGAGGCTGACGGCCCCAGGAACAGCCTTCTATCCCAGCCTCGGCCTCTGCATGAGCTATACTTGTGTTTCCGGGATGAGTGGCCTGGGGGGACATTGTCTTTTTGCAACCGTGCAAACGTCCCTTCATCTGTCACGTAACTCATCTGCCCCTCAAGCTCAATATCTATTATTTGAGCAGTGCTGTCTTTTCCTCTTTCCAAATGCTTTACTCCCATCATGTTTATATTTGGGCTTTCTTTACTGAGGCCATTCACCCCAAAGCATGTTTGATTGCTTGCGGGAGGAGCCCCAGCTATGTCCTGGGCGGGGTACTGTTTGTCCTCCAGGGCTTTAGGAGTAAGTTAAGTTGCCAGGTGGGGGTGAACAGAGAGTGAACTCCCTCCAGAGTGCTTGTTCATTCATTTAAAGCATCCTGGCCACTCTGTTGGTAGAAGGACAGGGAATGAAATACCAACCCAGAAGAATTAAAACCTGCTACAATAAAATAACATCAGGAAAAACAGCCAGCAGGTAAACCCTGACATGTATAGGATGCCACAAAATAGTTTTAAAGCAATGAGAAGGCTAAGAGAAGTAGCTGCTAAAAGCCAACAATGGATACCAAATGAACTTTCCAGGGCAAAACATTACATAGTGTTGGTGCTACCACTGAAGAAAGCCCCCTCATGTGTATTTCCACCCATCACAAGGTCTCAGCATCTGGGCAGGTTTATATTAGAGAAGGTGATCTCATAGTATTTAAGGGTATCTTGGCCCCAAACCTTTAAAAGCCTTTAAAGGGAGCAAAAACACAACCTAAAACCCCCCGGCATGTGGGTTGAGTCTGGAAACAAACTGGCAGCCAGCCAGTATAAAGGGATCAAAATAAGCATAATGAGATCCCGGCAGCAAACCCCAGATTGCGACTGAGCAGCTGCATCTTAGAATAATTGAGGTTTCCGAGAACTTTTCAAAGGTAGCCCCATGTTGAGTGAATTAACAATAGTCGAGTCTAGTAATGGCTATAATTTTGTTAGGATTTTAATAGGAAGCTGGTGGTTCCTTGGCAGAGACATAACTTGTTAACTAGTTCTAACTCCTGGGAAGCTTGAGACTATCAGGAGAAGGAAGAACATCCTGCAAGATCCACTCAGGGTTTGCAACTAGGGTTGCCACTTCCAGGTGGCGAAATGCCTGGAGTTTCTGGGCGTGGAGTCTCAAGAGGGGCAGGGCTTGAGGGGGTGGGTGGGCTTCGACGGGTGATAATTTGTACCAACCAGCCGATCAGTGACAAACTTACATCATGCCCTTTCCTGTCCCAAACCAAGATTTTATGTTCTACATAATGTAAATGAGGTTTTAAAGAGTATTCTATATTGTATGAATTTTGAAATGATGTGATCTGCCCTGAGTAACTTGAGACATGGCAGAATACAAATTGGATGGGAGGGAGGGAGGGAGGGAGGGAGGGAGAGAGAGAGAGAGAGAGAGAGAGAGAGAGAGAGAGAGAGAGAGAGAGAGAGAGAGAGAGAGAGAGAAAGAAAGAAAGAAAGAAAGAAAGAAAGAAAGAAAGAAAGAAAGAAAGAAAGAAAGAAAGAAAGAAAGAAAGAAAGAATAGGGCATTGGTTAGAGAACCGCACTCAAAGAGTTGTTGTCAATGGTGTTTCATCAGACTGGAGAGAGGTGAGTAGCGGGGTACCTCAGGGCTCGGTGCTCGGCCTGGTACTTTTTAACGTATTTATTAATGATCTAGATGAGGGGGTGGAGGGACTACTCATCAAGTTTGCAGATGACACCAAATTGGGAGGACTGGCAAATACTCCGGAAGATAGAGACAGAGTTCAACGAGATCTGAACACAATGGAAAAATGGGCAAATGAGAACAAGATGCAATTTAATAAAGATAAGTGTAAAGTTCTGCATCTGGGTCAGAAAAATGAAAAGCATGCCTACTGGATGGGGGATACGCTTCTAGGTAACACTGATTGTGATCAAGACCTTGGGATACTTGTGGATTGTAAACTAAACATGAGCAGGCAGTGTGATGCAGCGGTAAAAAAGGCGAATGCCATTTTGGGCTTTATCAACAGGGGCATCACATCAAAATCAGAAGATGTCATAGTCCCATTGTATACGGCACTGGTCAGACCACACCTGGAGTACTGTGTGCAGTTCTGGAGGCCTCACTTCAAGAAGGACGTAGATAAAATTGAAAGGGTACAGAGGAGAGCGACAAAGATGATCTGGGGCCAAGGGACCAAGCCCTATGAAGATAGGTTGAGGGACTTGGGAATGTTCAGCCTGGAGAAAAGGAGGTTGAGAGGGGACATGATAGCCCTCTTTAAGTATTTGAAAGGTTGTCATTTGGAGGAGGGCAGGATGCTGTTCCCATTGGCTGCAGAGGAAAGGACGTGCAGTAATGGGTCTAAACTTCAAGTACAACGATATAGGCTAGATATCAGGAAAAATTTTTCACAGTCAGAGTAGTTCAGCAGTGGAATAGGCTGCCTAAGGAGGTGGTGAGCTCCCCCTCACTGGCAGTCTTCAAGCAAAGGCTGGATACACACTTTTCTTGGATGCTTTAGGATGCTTAGGGCTGATCCTGCGTTGAGCAGGGGGCTGGACTAGATGGCCTGTATGGTCCCTTCCAACTCTATGATTCTATGATTCTAAGAAAGAAAGAAAGATCCACTTTCCAAAACAATCACTTTCTGGCAATCAGGTATAATTAGGCATCCTGATTTCTGCTTATTGTCCTTTCTCAGTTTATGGCTGTGACCCAGCCCTGCATCAAACTATGTTTACAAACCTTTATTCCCTAAGGCAGGGGTAGTCAACCTGTGGTCCTCCAGATGTTCATGGACTACAATTCCCATAAGCCCCTGCCAGCAAACGTCTGTGAACATCTGGAGGGCTACAGGTTGACTACCCCTGCCCTAAGGTGTGAATGTTCCGGTGGATCAGGCGTTCTGCATATCCCCTGAGCCGCTCTTTTTTAAATGATCTGCACACCTGCTGTTGCACTGGCTCTTGGCATGGAGAATAAGCGATGGGCCTTAAGGCATACTAAGGAGAGTCGCCAACTTTCAGATGGGCCTGGCAGCCCCTCAGCATTAAAGCTGGGGCGACAGAGATCAGTTCCCCTGAAAAAAATAGCCAATTTGGAAAACGGACCCCGTGACATCCTACCCCACTGAAGTCCCCCAAACCCCACCTCCCTCAGGCTCCGTCCCCAAATCTCTAGGCATTTCCCACCCACAAACTGATGAATATTCAGTCCTGTCCAGCTGGATGGGTAGATGTGGGAGCAGAGTGTGTGGGAATAATTTCTGTGTAGCTGAGCTCTAAGGCTGTGGACAAAGAGCATGTGTGTGTGTTTTGAGGTACATAACCTTAATGTTTTGGGACTGAGGCAATGGCTGATTTGGGGGAGCGGCCTAGTCTCTCTCACTCTCACACCCAGATTTTTCTCCTCCCACCAGACTCCCATGATGCTGTTCTTCGCTTCAATGGAGCTCCGACCATGGGCTACGAGCGTGACGTGGGCACCAAAACCATCCTCCGCCTTGTGAACTCCCAGGTGTACCGTACGGAGTGGGGGCACCAGGCAGAAGGCTTACAGGGGGCCAGTCATAGGACGAAAAATCTCCTGAGTAGAGAGAGGAGAAACAGGGAACTGGGGAGTGTGGCAGGTCTTCCATTAGCATTGAAATATCCCGAGGCCACAGTTAGAAATGCTCTGGCAAAGTACTGTCTTAGCTTTGAGCTATCTCTGTGGTTTGCATGTTCATTTTCAAATATCCAACCCAGTGGAAAAGCCCCCCCCACTATATTTTTTTGTAGAAACAGTTGAACCACGTACCACATACTCAAACCACATACCTAAGAACCTCCCTGAGGGCCAGCAGGCACCTATGGGGTCCAGTCAGCCTCTGGGAGGGACCCTCCAATCTCTTCCGTCTCTCCTGCAGAGGAACTGAACTCTTGTGGATTCCAACTGATTCTGCAGAACTCAGAACCCATCAGACATGACTAGGAATGGACACGAACTAGAAAAATTGCCGACCCACAAACCAAACCATGTACTGAACTGGGAGGATCATTGCTTTAGGATGCTTAGGGCTGATCCTGCGTTGAGCAGGGGGTTGGACTAGATGGCCTGCATGGCCCCTTCCAACTCTATGATTCTATGATTGCAAGCCCACGCAGCTTGTGGTTTGTGGCCCCAGAAACCCTGTTGGAGGGGACCAGGGCACTGCTTCGTTTGCTTGCACCTTTGAGCCAGCCCAGCGTGTCCTTTTGTGTCAAGGAGCACTTTGAACAAAATTTTCCTAGATATGCGGTTTTGTGAGCCAGGGCTCACTTTGTGAGGTGCAAGCTGACAAAGTGAGTTTTGACGCACGTACCCTGGAAAATAATGTCGTTCCCTCCTGAAACCACTAACATCTAAACAGTTGGGTTTTGACTTGGAATCAAGCAAGTTCTGACTCACACTTCCCCCCCCACAGTTGATGGCCTCCTCTGAGCAGCATTTCCTGAATAGCCTCCTCTACACCCAGGGAGTCCTAGTTGCTTGGGACCCTGCTCCTTACCCAGGAGACCTGCAGGAGGTGAGCTTTGGTGTGTCTGTGTTGTTTGTAGCAGGAGATGAATACAGCTGCAGGAAGCTGCATTATACTGAGAGTCACACCATCTGAGCCAGCTTGGTGTATTGGTTAAACAGTGGCAGACTCTAATCTGGAGACACCAGTTTGATTCCCAGCTCTGCCACACGCAGCCAGCTGGCTGACCTTGGGCCAGTCACAGTTCGGTTAGAGCTGCTCTCTCAGAGCAGTTCTGTCAGAGCTCTCTCAGATCCACCTAACTCACAGGGTGACTGTTGTTGGAGAGGAAGGGAAGGTGATTGTAAGCCACTTTGAGACTCCTTGGGGAGTGAAAAATGGGGTGTAAAACCAACTCTTCTTCTTCACGGCCAGTATTGTCTACTCTGACAGGCAGCAGCCGTCCAAGGTCAGGCAGAGGTCTTTCACATCATCTGCTACCTGACCTTGTTAGTTGAAGATGCCTTGTGCAGGCAAGCAGATGCTCTGCCACTGAGTCATGCCCCCCATAGGACACAAACACATACGCATATCCAGTGAGTCAGTTCAGCTTCACCCTGGGGGATCAAGCTGTATTCATTGGACTTGAAAAGAGTATGAAAACCCAGCTTTAGTGAACTACATTTTTATAAACCCCTTAGCTTTGCACAGAGCCACCATCACCTTCCAATGAAAATGGAAAGGCAGCTCAGTGCAAACTAAAGCATTGTTGTCTGTCTGTCCGTTCCTACCCCGGTTTGAGCCTTGGGTCCACTTCATGAAGTTTGATATAACCCCAGGGAGCAGGGGATTTTCCCCAATTTCATGTGTCAGGCGCCCCATGTCACGTGGCACATTGCTCAGGAGGGTTCCCTTGGCCCACAGCAGAAATGTTATGGAGGGCACAGGGGACTGCCAGGGTGAAGAAGGAAAGGCCCATCCGTTCTTTATGAGACAGATTAGATTCAACCCATCATTACTTGCCAATCTCAGTGCCTCCCCCCCCCTTAGAAATTCACGTTTTGAGAACACAAGCTAATTTCCTTCCTCCTCTAGCGAGCAATCAGGGCTTCCTTATGAAAGTGATGGTTCAGGCCTCACAGTGACCCTCAGGGCTTGAGTGACAGGCACGAGCCATTCATACTTGTCCTCGAAAGACGGGAAATGTTTACCTTCATTGGATTCAAATGGCCGTTCGCTGTGGCTGAGCTTTCCCCTTGCCAGTCCTTCAGTTATTTGATTAGGCATGGATTAGGCGGTATATAAACTAAAAATTAAATAAATGCAGAAAGCATAATGCTTAGAAAGAACGCTGGCCCCGGGGCAGGGGGGAGTAGGGTTGCCACCTCCAGGTCGAAAATACCTGGCGGTTTTGGGAGTGGAACCTGAAGAGGGTGGGGCTTAGAGAGTGGAGGGACTTCAGTGGGTATAATGCTCCACCATCCAGCTTCCAGAGCAGCCATTCTCTCCCAGGGGAACTGATCTCTTGTCTACTGGAGATCAGCTGTAATACCTGGAGGCTGAAATCCCTGGGGGGGAGTGCCTGGGGTGACTCGGGTGTTCAGCTCTCCACCCCTCTGTGTCTTTCTCTTTCCCAGTGGTACGAGGCCCCCGATTACCCCCTCTTTGGCCCATTCCGCACCGTGCGCTCTCGCAGACCTTGGCAGCTCTTCCACCTCTTGCACCCGCGGCTGCAGTGGCAGCTCTGGGAACTGGTGCAGGAAGGAGCAAGCGAACAGGTGCAGAGGAATCCTCCATCCTCAGGGCTGCTGGGTAAGAAAGATGCTCCCACTCCCACTCCCAGCCCCAACCCCTGCATGGACTTTTTTGCACTGGCAGCTCCAAAGCTGGCCTGCCTGCATTCTGAAGGCAACATGCACCGTTTTACCTGCTTGGGGATTTTGCAGCCACATCCTGATTTCTAGTCACCCAGAGCTCTGTGGAAGCAGAAAGCATTAGTGTTACCTTGCCGGGTTGTGGGGTGGGAGGGCTGAAGTGTTAAAATCTCACGTGTTCTTTTGAAAGTGAGATATTGTGGCTGGAAACAATGTGAAGACCTCAGGCAGCCTGGAAACCTTCCCCCATCAGGCCCTGTCAACCCTGGCCCATGTAGCCATTAGGGTTGCAAATTTCCACTTGGGAAATTCATGAGATTGGACCGGGCAGGGTTTGGGGAGCAAAGAGACTTCAGAGGGCTGCCGTGCCATAAATCCACCCTCCCAAGCAGCCATTTTCTCCAGGGGGAATGAACTTTGTGGCCTGTTGTACTTCCAGGAGATCTCCAGGCCCCACCTGAAAATTGGCAACCCCTGTAGTTTTTGTTAAGAAAGGGCCCACTTATTGTTATCTTATCTAACCTTTCATTTGTGTTTCGCTCCAGAGAAAACAAGAGAAGTGTTAAAAATTACATTGCATGATTTTTTAAATGTATTTTAATAAAAATAGGATTCATTGATATATGTGGCCTATAAGATAGACTCCAGCAGGCACAAGAATGTGTGTGGAGTGGCTATCTTAGAATTCCACTCAGATCCTCATTGCCGATTGTGGGTACTGGCAATAGAAGCACTCTGCATATGGTCAGGGGAGCTCTTGCCTTTTTTTATGGTTCCAAATATTTCAGGACTAAGTCCAAACACTGACAGTTTAGGGAGCCAAACCCTGACTAAAATTAACCATCTAAATTCCACATCGCACTTCCCAAACCTGCATGCCCATTACAAGCCGGACTTTAGATTAACCATCTGGCTTCTCTGCTTCCCCCACCTTTCTGCCAGGGACGGTGCTAATGATGTCGCTCTGTGACATTGTCCACGTCTACGAGTTCCTGCCGTCGCGGCGCCAGACTCACCAGTGCCATTATTATCAGACCTTCTCGGACGACGCCTGCACGCTCGGTGCCTATCACCCGCTGCTCTTTGAGAAGGAACTGGTGCGGCGCATGAACCAGGGCTCCCAGGAAGATCTAGCACAGCGGGGTCGCGTGACGCTGCCAGGGTTCCGGGCCCTGAACTGTACGGAGGATGAGTAAAGCAGGGAGTGGGACAGCTACAGGCACGGGGATATCCTGGCGGCATGTCCACCAAGGAGGAGTCAAAGCGGCTGAGCCGCTGGCACCCTTCACTGAGGGAAGGAAGTCATGGCATGGTTGGGCTCGGGAGTGATCGTGGCTGAAAGGAGCAGGCCGTGGACATGACCCAGCGGCCAAGGGACACTAGAAGGAAGAGAGCTCAGGTGAGACCGTGGACAAGTGCATGGCGTCGACCTACCCCTGGATCTGCTTCTGGTGCTCTCTCCACTTCTACCAAATCCAGCTTCTCTGGACCGGCATTTGGATGCTGCTTGCCATCTTCATAGCGGGAGGAGGACTGAATCAAAGCTTTTTAAAATAAAATAATAAATCTGATGCAAAAAATCAGCCGTGATTGTACTCTATGAATTCCTTTCCCCCTGCCATGCGGGGAATCGAGTTGCTGCTGCCTCTCCATCAACAGGCTTAAGATGAGGGCTGGGGCATCATCTGGGTGTGGAATTGGGGTCACCGGGGGTGGGCAGGTCGTTGTGAGTTTCTTGCATTCTGCAGGGGGTTGGACTAGATTACCCCTGAGGTCCCTTCCAATTCCATGATTGTATGATAAGATTGGTACCTATGATAACAAAAGAGGGGTGAGGGAGTGTAATCAGTTCTTAGCTTATTTGTGTTGACAGCAAACCATGTAATTCGTTTTCATACAATAAGCAGAAGCCTCATGGCACTTTAAAGAGGGACAAAGTTTGGTTCTAGCAGAAGCTTTCATGGGCTGGAGCTTGCTTTTTCAAAAATGATGGGTGAATCCTAACCATGTCGCCTGGGCTCAAGTCCACAACACTTACATATGCAGCTAAGTGCTGTCACGCTGCAAGTGACTTCTGGACATTCCCGCAAGGGCTTTCAAAGCAAGTGAGATGTGGAGGTAGTTTGCCATTGCTTTCCTCAGTAGAGCTTCCTTGGTCTTCCTTCCTTCCTTCCCCCTTCCACTGAGATCTCATGAGATTTTCCCTCCCCTGCAACATTTAGCTGAAATAAAAACTTACTAGCTTGTAAGATGCTGTCACAAGGCTTCTGCTAGTTTTTGCTGTGGCAGATGGACATGAACGGCCCATCTGGGATTGTTTCTGTAGAATGTTTGGGTTAGTTCTGGGTGGTGTGAAGAAAGAGCCTGGGGACATGTGGCAGTATTGTCTCTTCCTCTTCCTTCAGTTGAATATGGATTAGAATCTCTTAACTTGTGAAAGTTTATGAAGCACCCTGTATACCGTGTGTGGCACTCCAGATGTCCACGGACTACAGTTCCCATGAGCCTCTGCCACAGTTTGGCCACCCCTAATGTATAGCCTCTTGTGGCACAGAGTGGTAAGGCATCAGACATGCAGTCTGAAGCTCTGCTCATGAGGCCGGGAGTTCAATCCCAGCAGCCGGCTCAAGGTTGACTCAGCCTTCCATCCTTCCGAGGTCGGTAAAATGAGTACCCAGCTTGCTGCTGGGGGGTAAACGGTAATGACTGGGGAAGGCACTGGCAAACCACCCCATATTGAGTCTTCCAAGAAAACGCTAGAGGGCGTCACCCCAAGGGTCAGACATGACCCGGTGCTTGCACAGGGGATACCTTTACCTTTTTAATGTATAGATACAGACAGTGCTGTATGCCTTGCATCCTATGCAGGACAAGCAGAGCTGTGCTGCAGAGACTCTAACTTTCCTCCCTTACCCTTCCTTGGCACCCTTGAAATTGTGCTCCATGGATCAATGGACCACCAGGAACATCATAATGTTTAAAGTGAGGGGGTTGCAATGAGATCATAAGAAGAGTCTGCTGAATCAGACCAGAGGTCCGTGTAGTCCAGCATCCTGTTTCACAGGAACCAACCAGCTGCCCCAGAAGGCCACCAAACAGGGCGGGATTCAAGGCCTCCCTCATGCTGCTTCATAGCAATGGACTGCAGAGGTTTACTGCCTCTGGATGTGGAGATTCCCTTTAGTCATCGGGGCTAGTAGCTATTGATGGATCTGTCTTCCATTAATCTGGCCAATGCCCATCTTAAAGCGGTCTATGCTTGTAGCTGCCACCACTTCCTGCAGCAGTGAATTCCACATGGTAATATCTGTTCTTAGCCTACTGCTCATTAATTTCATTGAGTGCTCACAAGTTCTATTATGATAACGGGAGAAAAGTACTTCTTTCTCTACCTTATCTATCCCGTGACTAACTCTGTGGACCTCTGTCATGTGGACCTCAGTCATCATTTCTCCAAGCCAAAGAGCCCTAACCTCTTTAGCTTTTCCTCATAGAGGAAAGTATTCCGTGGTGCTCCATGGAGAGAAGAAGTCCCCATCAAGTTTGTTGGGTGTCCTGAGATCACGTGTTACAGGAGAGAGGAAAAAAGAGACCTCAGCCCATATTCATGAGGCTCTATTGCAGGGGTAGTCAAACTGCGGCCCTCCAGATGTCCATGGACTACAATTCCCAGGAGCCCCTGCCAGCATTCGCTGGCAGGGGCTCCTAGGAATTGTAGTCCATGGACATCTGGAGGGCCGCAGTTTGACTACCCCTGCTCTATTGGGTTCCCCTCCCTTAGTTGTCTTTTTTTTCTAACCTGAAAAGCCCCAGAAATACTCTTCCATGAGTGGAGGGCAGGATCAGAGCCCGCACAACAATCAGAATCCCATTTCTGCAATCCTGTAAAAATAACTTCCACTGATCATAGCAGGAGCTTTGCCTGACAAAATACACATTGGCATAGAGTGCAAACGGAAGGGAAAGAGCCTGTGATGTCACTGGGCGGCGTCCGAGCAGGAAGTGGTGCAGGTGATGGTTTCTATGCAAGACAGAGCAAAGGGGGGCATTGTTCTGTCCCCCCCCCCAATACACACACCAAGGACACCAAGGCATCCTTTTTCCTTCGGCTAGCCTCTGCAGAAGAGCAGACGGTGAGGCTGGCAGCCTATGCAGGCTCTCTTGACAGTAAATACACATGCATCAATATTTTATAGGAATGAAATATTTATACATATTTTAATAAATAACCCACAAATAAATCACCACAAAGGTAGGACGGGTTAGGACTCGGTCGTATGTGTTCGCTGTCGGATACAGCCCTGTTTGCAATACCGTCCGTAGTTCTGGTCACCTTATCTCAGGTTTGGATTGCCACTCTCCTGCACAAACCTTCTGGGTGATTTTGCACCAGTCACCCTCTCAGCTTAACCTACCTCACAGGATTGTTGTGAGGATAAAATGAAGGAGAAGCAAACAGCTTTGGGTCTGGAAGGCTTTGATAGGGGTCTCATTGGAGTGGGATATAAATATCTAAATAAAGACCTAAATTAAAAAGGATATTATAGATCTGGGAAGGCAGCAGAAAAGGGCAACTTTTATGGGCCAGTGTGGTATAGTAGTTGACAGCAGCTACTTCTAATCTGGCGAACTGGGCTTGATTCCCTGCTCCTCCATGTGCAGCCAGCGCTGTGACTTTGGGCTTGTCACAGCCCAGTTCTGACCAAGCAGTCCTGTCGGAAACTCTCTCAGCCTCATCTACCTCACAGGGTGTCTGTTGTGGGGAGAGGAACCGAAGGCGATTGGAAGCCGCTTTGAGGCTCCTTCAGAAGTAAAAAGCGGGGTATAAAACCCAACTCTTCTTCTACAACTGAAACCACCAAAGTATTGGAGCGGCTTCCCCGTGAAGAAAAGCTAAAGAGTATGAAGCTGGTTAGTTTAGGGCAGGGGTAGTCAAACTGCGGCCCTCCAGATGTCCATGGACTATAATTCCCACGAGCCCCTGCCAGCGCATTCGCTGGCAGGGGCTCGTGGGAATTGTAGTCCATGGACATCTGGAGGGCCGCAGTTTGACTACCCCTGGTTTAGGGGGTGGGATTATTAAGGGACATGACAGAGGCTATAAAGCAATGCATTCTTTGCAGAAAGCAGATAACACTTTTTTTCTCCCAAGATCTTGGGGGCATCCAATGAAGTTAATGGGTAATGGGTTCAGGACAAACAAAAAGGGAAGCGATCCTTCGTACTGTGTAGTGCACATCTGGAATCTGCAGTCACAGAATGTAGCAATGACAATTAGTTTTAAAGGCTTTAAAGGGGGATTAGACACATTCATCTCGGGTGGACCCATCAGTGGCTACTAGCAGCACCTCCGTATTCTGAGACAGAACACATGCCACTTGCAGAGGGGCAGCAACGGCAACAGACTTTTGCCTCAGTACCCGTTTTGGGGCTTTCCAAACCCTCTGGGTGTCTATAGGAAGACTTGGGATGCTGCTGGACCAGATAAATCATTGTTCTGACCTAGCAGTTGATGCCACTCAGCCACGCGACTCATCAGCCAGCGACAAGAATCGTAGAGCCTCACCGAGGGATAGGACTAGGAAACATGACAGGAAGCCTGGTATTTTTTGGCAGAAAAGGAGTGCATGCAGGAAGGAGGAGTGAAGATAACATGAGTCATGAAACTGGTGATAGTATGAGGGTTGCCAGCTCTGATTTGGGCAAATCCTGCAGATGTTGTGCCATGAGGATGGCAGAATTTGGGGGGAGGAGAGGGAGAGGGTGGTGATGCCACCCTGGGGAGTTGCCACTTCCCTCAAGGGACGTGATTCAATCAGCTGTGATACACCTTGCAGTTGGTCATCCAGGATGTTCATGGCTCAGAAATACCTGGAGATCTGAGGGTGGAGCTGGTTAGGCCTGGCAACCTTATCTGGAAATCAGTTCTATTTCTGGGAGATCTCCCACCCCCACCTGGGGGATGGCAACCCTACCTTATGCACCTGCCCTCTGCTGAGCTGGTCCCTACAAAGAGGAGGCCTCAGAGCCCTCCCTTGGTCCTCGTTCTCAAGCCATCCTCTCCCTTGGCCTGCCTATCGTGGAGCTGAGCGCTCTGCCAGGGAGGCTTGTCCCACCGCGGGTGCACAGAGTTTATCGAAAATGCAACTGGTTTCCTTCCTCACCCCAGTGGCATTGTTTCCTATGCGTGCAGTTAGCTACCAAGGGCTGAGCTCTCTTGTAAGGCAGGAAGCAGGACTTCACGGGCTGCAGTTGAGCAAGCAAATAGTGCTGCCTTCACACTTTTGTGAGCCCGTCATGTTCTAGTTTGTGCGGGTATCTTGGGATGCAAAGCCCGTCTTATGCAAAGTAAGTTTCTTTATTTACTAGATTGTACTTATGCTGCCTCTCGCTTGCTGAATTACAAGGCAGGTCTCAAGTTATAAGCAAAGGAGGAGGGGAGGCTGGCGGCAGGAATTGCAGCCAGAATACTTGCACCTGCAGCTAGGGTTGCCAGCTCTGGGTTGGGGAATGCGTGCAGATTTAGGGCATGGAGCCTCCTGGAGAGGTTGGGGTTTGGAGAGGAGAAGGGCCTCTGCAGGGAACAATGCCATAGAGGCCACCCCCCAAAGTTGCCATTTTCTCCAGGGGAACTGATCTCTGTAGTCCGGAGTTCAGTTGTTATTCCGGGAGATTTCCAAGCCCCACCTGGAGGATGGCAACCCTAGTAAGGTTGGGCCAAACTGAGAGGTCTCATGCCTTGTGGATGAGGAGATAAGATGGAAGATTGCAGGAAGGTGGGTTGGCCTTGAAAATACTGTTGACTGAAGAGATCAGAGAAGAGGTAAGTGTGTCTGTGTGTGTGGGGAGGGTGTCCTGGATTCTACAGTACCCATCCTTAGTGCCTCTCTCTATGCAGTGGCCAAAGTCAGATATGCCTAGTAATGTCTCCATATGGGGCTGCCCTTGAAGACTGCCTCCATTCTTGGCTTTTGAGCCCCTTGCTTTTCTACCCCCTTTACACACGCACACACACACGCACACTGCATTGTGCAAGTCCTTCAGCAGGGCGGGAGGGGGCTGGGAGAGCTACCGGCTTGAGCTTTCCATTAACCATCTGTGGTTGCTACTCTGTAGATCAGCTGCTGGTGACTTTACCCAGCAAAGTCACAAAGTTTCCACTGACTTGGAGGCCGAGCTCCCTGGGCTGGGACTTTTAGAAAAGGATCAAAAGGGGCTCAGAAGGCAAAGAGATTGCTAATCTTCAGGCAACCTCTCTCCTGGGAAGAGAAGGAGATTTCCCCAGGACCACAAATGGGACAAGCCTCTCTGGCACTCATGAGGAGTTTGCACAGGGTCCGGGTTATGTGACAAGCAAAAGGACTCGATGTGCTGCTCAAGCCCCAAACGCATAGAGCTAATCAGCCCCATCTGATGTTATCACTCAGGGATGGAAAATATTTGTCAAAGGAAGCACCTAGCCCCAGAAACGCTAACCTTGCTTAGCAACGCATCTCACTCCTCTGCATCCTTCTTTCCCCAAGCAAGCAGACAACAGATGGTCAGCAAATATCTGAACCCTCCCGGCAACACCCTCAAAGTGAGGCGCATCTGTAGAAAGATGAACTCCACTGACACCAAGGGCAACAGGGCGGTCGACGTGGCCTTCGTGGGCGCCTACTCGCTGCTCTTCGTGGTTGGCCTCCCCCTGAACCTCATTGCGCTGTGGATCTTCTTCAGAGGGGCTCTCCGGTCCATCACCATCATCTACATGAAGAACCTGGCAGTGTCTGACCTGTTGCTGCTGGCGTCACTGCCCCTGAGGGCATATTATTACGGCCAGAAGCCTCAGCTGTCCCCAGGGGTCTGTGAAATGGCAGGGCTGATACTCCTGTTCAACATGTACAGCAGCATCTTCCTGTTGACCTGCATCAGCTGGGACCGCTGCATGGCAGTGTGCTTTCCACTCCACACCTGGGCCCGGGCCTTTCGCCAAAAATCCAGGTACATCTGTGCAGGCGTCTGGGCCATGAGCTTCCTGGGCACCATTCCCTACTTTACAGGGAAGATGGAGAATAGAAACGACACACTCTGCTTCGACTACCGCCCTCGGTACATCATGGAGCCCCGCATCTCTGGTGCCATGGTGCTTAGCTTTGCCTTGCCCTTGGTCATCATGGTGACTTGCTCTTGCAGCCTGTTGCGGGCCGTACACCAGAGCTCGGTTGTCCTGATGAAGCTAGTCAATGGTGCCAAGATCCAGCACATGGTGGCCACCAACCTGGCCATCTTCCTGGGCTGCTTCTTGCCGTACCACTTGGTGGTTCTCTGCTACCAAGTGAAAGAGTTGGATACGGATCACCAGGACATGGCGTACCGCTGGGCCCTGCTCCTGGCCTGTGCCAATGCTACTCTGGATCCTTTGGCATATTACTTTGCCACAGAGACCTTCCAAAACTTGGTGACAATAGAACACCTCTTTCTGGGCCAGGGCACCCATGCCCACCATGCCGGCGGGTCAGAACAGCTCTCCCTGTCTCAGGGGGCACAGCGCCAACCCACCTTGCCCACTCCTGCCTTTGAGGCTCTGTCATGCATCGAGGCGCCAGACTTAAAAGAGGCATCAGCTAGTGGGCCAGCCCAGTTTTAATATAACTAGAAGTTCTAGGGCCAGCTGGTGTCCTACTAGTCAAGGCAGATGTTACTGCAGAAAAGGATCTATAAAACAATCAGGATACTCAGCCCGGGAGAGAGGGCAGGGGATTTCTGGGGGGGGGGGGTAATGAGGCTTCCCATCAAATGCACGGCTTCCTGGCTGAAGGAAGAGATTCACACAGCTGTTAACACCAGGGCAGGATGATTAAAAGCTTTTTGCCCGTGCCCATGATGATGATGATGTCATCCATTCAGTCATGTCCGACCCTCGCGATTCTATAGGGAAGTCTTCGCCATGCGCCCCTGTCTCTGACTGCTTCTTTTAGTTGGTTCATGGTCATTTCTGTATTTGGATTTGATTGTGTTGAGCCAGCGGATCCTTTGGCGATCACTTTTCCTTTTGCCGCTGACCATGCCGAGCATTAATGATTTTTCTAGCGAGTTTGATCGCTTGATGTGTCAAAAGTAAGTGAGCTTTAGCCAAAATATGTTTTGGCTAAATATGTTTTTAATGACATAGTTGGTTTGCTCCTCTCTGAAACTATATTGTTGGTAACTTTGGCTGTCCATGGTATTCGCAGCATTCGTCTCCAACACCATACTTCAAAAGCACCTGTTCTCCTCCTGTCTTCCTTCTTCAGGGTCCAGCTTTCGCATCCATAGGTTGTTATGGGGAAAACAATGTTGTTGACTAGCCGGCACTTTGTATTAAGGCTGATATCCTGACTCTTCCATATTCGGTTCATGCCTAACATTGCATTCCGGCCCAGTGTTATTCACCGCTTGATTTCACAGCTGCATCCACCACTTTGATTGATCATAGAGCATGTGCCCACAGGCCATTACAATTTTCCATCCCAAACAACACTCTCTCTCTCTCTCTCTCTCTCTCACACACATACACACACACACACACACACACACACACACACACAGGGCACTTTAGCCCAGCCTCCCTCAGGTTCCCATATTCTTATTTTTATATTCTTCTGTGGAGTTATAGTAATTTCCCCCTACATCCTTTCATGTAAGCTTTCTACCCTGGTATTAGGCCACCTTCAGCAGCCTGGTGGAAAAGAAGAACTCCTTTCATGGGATGTTTCTCCCCATCAAGGACTTGTTTTTGCTGGGCCTCTGCTGCTCTGCATGCTAGGATTGTAGGGTTGCCCAGTTCCCAGATGGCACCCACCAGTGAGTTCTGCTCTTACAATCAATCTCCGAACAACCAAGATTAGTCCCCCCTGAGAAAAGGGCTGCTTTTTTTGGGAGGGGGCTCCGGGAGCCGCGCTGCAGACTGGTGGGGGAGAGGGCGATCCGGGCGCCGCGCATATGCGGCAGCCCATTCGCAAACGCGCATGCATGGCATATGCGGACCTGCCACACATGCACATTTGGCTGGCAGCCACGCCCCCCCCCCCGCAGAAAGAAGTTTGCCGGGCCGCAAGCTAATCGGCCGCTTTGGCGGCTGATTTGCTTGTGGTCTGGGAAGTTTCTCACTGCAGGGGGGGGGGGCGGGGAGAGGGAGCTGTGGCCCTGTGCCGAAGCCTTCGTGGCCAGGTGGTTGGGGACCACTGCTCCAGGTAGTAAAAAGCAGGGTACCAAAAACACAGCTCTCTATAGGAGGAGACAGAATGCTTTGGGCTTCATCCAGAGTGAATGACCTTGTGCTTTGTTGGCCTGGCGGACGTTAGGGACATAGACAGGCTGATGGTGAAGGGAAGACGTAGGCAGTTTAATAAAGAGTTTATGAGTGATTCAGGCTTGATGACAGTTTGAACTCTGGTATCATATTGGGCCTCCAGTCAGTCAAACTTTATTGCACTAGGCCATCGGCCATCGCAAGATCAAATAACAATAAAATTGTTCAAAACAAACACAGATTATATTGTGTCTCTAAGTTAGTGCAGAGTATCTCTCTGTCCCACTTACTGGAGATTTGACATGTGGTATTCAGGTCAGACATTGTGGTCTCTATCCAGGCTTAAACAGCCTAACTTTGAGAAATTGTTGGGGAGGGAGAACACATACAACCAGTGGCCAGAAGGTTGACTGTTCTTCAAAATATGACTGGCCCCTTCTTCAAGAAGGTAGTTTATCCAGTTCCCCCATTAGCCCCATGGGCTGCCTGATGTTATTGAAAAACAAGAGGAGTTGGTTCTTATATGCCGCTTTTCTCTACCCGAAGGAGTCTCAAAGTGGCTTTCATTTGCCTTCCCTTTCCTCTCCCCACAACAGACACCCTGTGAGGTGGGTGAGGCTGAGAGAGCCCTGATATTCCTGCTCGGTCAGAACAGTTTTATCAGTGCCGTGGCGAGCCCAAGGTCACCCAGCTGGCTGTATGTGGGGAGTGCAGAATCGAACTCAGCTCGCCAGATTAGAAGTACACTCTCCTAACCACTACACCAAACTGGCTTTCTAAGGGAACCGTGACTCCTGCACCTACTGGAGAAGGGCCCTATCACCATTTTCCCAGTCATAATTGCTAGCTTGCCTTGTGAGGGGACGTGTAGGTGAGATGAAAGGTAGGGTTGCCAACTCCATCCAGGCTTGGAAAATTCCTGGTGGTGGAATTTGCAGACAGCAGACCCTTGGACCTGCTGGAGAGAGCTCAGTAGGTGTTTTTATTCTATAGAATTCCCTAGCCAAGGGAACTATTTCCTTCAGGGGAACTAATCTCTGTAGGTTGAAGATCAGTTGTAATCCCATGAGAACTCCAGGCCCCACCTGGAGGTTGGTAGCCCTAGGAGGGTCCATCTTGTTCAGAACAATAGCATGAATGTAGAAAAGGACACCTTCCTCAGTGCTGCTGCTATAGTCCAATTGGCTGTGCCTTCTCTCCCAGTGGCTGCATTTCCTTATGACAGGAAATGTTGGTAGATCCATAGAGCACCAGGGTAATATGTGGTTTGACCATTTAAGTATATATGGAAGCCAAAGCAAACCTAAAAACGGTGGTCCAAAGTTCATGAAATGTCTCTGTTGAAATACCAGTAATTTACAGATCCACTTCTGAGAATCTGTTTCTGCTTCCTTCCTTGTAGCAGCCAAACTTTAAAGATTGCCTTTGTTCAGTTTTGTTCATGATGGATCTGACAGGCTAGTCACCAAGCTGGGTGGCATGGGTTTCAAAAACATTTACATGTTGATGTAGTAGTTAAGAGTGGCACCCTCTAATCTGGAGAACCAAGTTTGATTCCTTACTCCTCCTCCACATACAGCCAACTGGGTGACCTTGGGCCAGTCAGTTCTGTTAGAGTTGTACTTGCAGAGCAGTTCTGTCAGAGCTCTCAGCCCTACCTACCTCACAGGGTGTCTGTTGTGGAAGATAAGGCGATTGTAAGCCATTTTGAGACTCCTTTGGGTAGTGAAAAGAGGGATATAAAAATCAACTCTTCCTTAGAACAGGATTCCTCTCCCATTTTCAATAAAATTCTTCAGAAGGGATTTTAAGCACATTAATTTTAGCAGTGCAAGAGGTGTCTTTGAAACTGTATTACTGCATAGGAGCAAGCAAGGAAGCAACCGCACACAAATTAACATCTGCCTTACCCTGAAGATATGAAATTGTAGAATAGGCGGTTTTAGTGTAATTTTAATAATGTTAACAATTTTAAAACGTAATTGTTATTGTATAAATTGATGTATATGTATTTAATTTGTACTTTTCTATTGATGTTACCCACCTCGGGTCAATGGAGAAGGGTGGGGTATAAGAATAATTAACTCCCCCGTTGTTTTTAAAGTCAGGCATTACACATCCAGACACAGCAAAGTTTTTTGTTTTTTTAACAAGAGTATTTTGTGGTCAGTTCTGCATCTCTTCCCAGCTAGAGGGGAAAAATACTGAGAAATATCTTTCAAATTCAAAAGATAACATCAAAGCAAACACACACCAGGTGACTAAGGCCCATATACAGGTGTTAAAAATGGTGTGAAATAATAATTCAAAGGCAGAAGGCATGTTTTAGGTACTTTTGTGCTGATCAAAATCGCTATTTTTACAGTGGAAGTCAAACGAGACAAAAATGCACAGTTGCACTCATCTAGAAATATATACCCTTTTAAAAATTGTAAAACATTTAAATATACTTGATTTCATCAGATCAAAGATAACAGGACATATGATGATGCATTATCATGTCTGCTGTTCCAATAAATGTATAAAGATCAATTTTTCAAAACTTGTTTGAATTAATTCTTATTGTTCTTGAGTAATTACTTTAAACCCTTTTGCAATAGGAGTGGATTGAAATGTAAGCAAATTAACTCATGGACGGATCCTATATCTCCCCCAACCTTAAATGTATTGGGAGCTTCTCTCTGCCATTGTCAAAACATTTTCCTAGGACTAAGCTCCACTGGATAGACCTGAGTGGAATCACAGAAGTCACTTATACACCAGTTCTTTGTCCCGGCTTGGATGCAATTGTGCAGCATATTATTTTCTTGCTCTCCCAGACCTCAGTATACTTCTCAAGACCATTTCCAGAAGGGTGGGTGTTAACAATGGGGAAGGGATGTTTCCCTCATGTTCTGTTTGTGGGCTTTCTAGAGGCATCAGACTGATCACTCATGGTAACTGTAGTCCATGGACAACTGGAGAGCCATAGTTTTCCACCCCCAATATAGAGTGTCAGACAAAGATCTGACAAACCTGAGTTCAAATCCGTACTCTATCATGAAAGCTTGCTGGGTAACCTTGGGCCAACCATGTTCTCTGCCTAACCTACCTCACAGCATTGTCACGAGAACCAAATGAAGGCGGGAAGAAAACCATAAGCCTAACCGAGTCCCCAGTGGAAAGAAAACAGGGTACACATGCAGTGAGTAAATTTAAAAACCAAGACCAATTCTTGATCTGACTGAAGCACCTTAGGGCTGGCTAGTTTGTTAGGAACAGTTTTCTATCTGTTGTGCAAATTAAATACAGCTTGAGTTGATTGTCCCTGGATTCTTAAACAGGACTTTGTTAATTCTGATCTGCAAAAGTGCTGTTATTGGGACCTACTCCTTTATCTTTTAACCTCACCCAGTCAAAAGGTTTTCACCCACCCCCACAAAGATATATTTATTGCATATTTTGCACTTTTGCCCACACCAACGTCTACTGCCGTGGTGCCTATGTTAGCCTCTAAGCCAGACTTGCTACTGCTTTCTCTCTCAGCTTCATCCTTCTCAGTCCAGCTCCCTCGACGGCCAGAGTTAGGCACTGAGAGAAGCCACAAAAAAGTCCTTCCTCCCCAACCGAGGGTACAGCACTCCCAGTGTCCACAGGGGAAGACCTTCACTCTGCACTTCCGTCACCTTCTGGGTCTGGGCCAGAATCCCATTCCACTTCCCAAGCGTCAGGGCCCAACAGCCGGTACTTCGTGTCCCGGTAGGTGCCCACGTTGCGGAGCCGCCTGGCACTCGTCGCTTCGTAGATCTCCCGGACCACCGGCGGTAAAGGTGGGAAGCCTCCCACCCGGGCCAGCTCCTCTGCATAGCTCCACTGCTGAGCCTTGAGCATCAGGAAGTGCCGAGCCAGTCCCCCCTCCCGCAGGTGTCGGCCCAGCTGCCCCTGGGCGTCAGCCTCCATCTCGGCTGCAGGAGGCAGGGGGCAGCGGCCTCGGAGCACTGCCAGCGCAAACAGCACCTGGCAGTGGAAGTGGGGGAAGGGGCAGATTTTCTGGCAGAGGCCAATAAAGAACAGGGAAGGGTGTCGAGGGGCGAGCAAGTGGCGGTAGAGGGGACCCAGCCCGTAGTCCGTCTCCTGCAAGCCCAGCTGGGCCAAGGGCAAGAAGGGAAAGTGGTACCGGTAGCCAGTGCAGAGAATCAAGACATCAGGCTGCAGGGCCGAGCCGTCCCCAAACACCACCGTCTCCTTCGTCACCTTCAAGAGCAGGGGCGCCTGCAGGACATCTTCGGGCAGCCCACGCACGGGCGGCCCCTGATGGCTGAGCACCACACGAGCAGCCACGGGAGACAGCTGCAGCGCTAGGTCCACGCCGGATGGGCCAGCTCCCACCAGCACCACAGTCAGGCCCGCAAAGGGCTCGGGGAGGCGGTACGAGTGGCTGTGCAGGAGGCGGCCTGGAGAGGGGGGAAGAGGAGGAAGCTCAAGGGGAGAGCTGGGCATGTTGGCCCTCTTCTTACAGGGTATGACCACACTGCCGAAGCTGCCTCTCTTCATCTTTTGCAGAGATCCCAAGGCCCAGCATTCCTTTCTGTTGTTCTGCAGACGCTTGCTGTACTTTCTGGGGCTGCAGCTCAATGACTTAGCACAGGCTTTGCACAAGGGAGGCCAGGGTCTAGTCCCTGATTTCATTAATGAAAGAAGCACAAACAGCAGATGTTGAGCAGTTTGTGTGCATGAATGTAAGAAGCTGACTTATACCAAATCAGATTGTTAATCATCCAGAGTCTGAGGCCAAGATCTCTAACGTTACCTAGTAACTGACCCTTTTAATTGGAGGTGATGGGGACTGAACCTGGTACCTTCTGGATGCAAACCAGAGGCTCTGTCACTGATCCATAGCTCCTACCCTGACGGGAAAGGCCTTTCTCTGCCAGAAACCATGGAGAGTTGTTGATAGTACAGACGAACACACAAAGCTGTCTTATACTGCCTTGGTCCACCTAGGTCAGACTGTCTACTCAGACTGGCAGCTGCTCGCTGGGTCTCAGGAGCAGATAAAACTGAACTAAGTGGACCAATTCAGTGTAAGGCAACTTGGAAAGTTCATATGGTGTAGGGTGAGTACCATATTGAAGTCCAGATGAGCTAAGGGGCTCTCCCCAGTGAGCTCCACCAAGGAAAGGATGAAAACAACAGTGAACAATGGATAACATTGGAATAGCAGAGAACATTGCTGAAAGCAGCTTTGGGTGCCCACTACGGAGCAAAGTGGGGTATAAATATCTAAATCTAAATGCATACGTAAATTCTGATGCAACCTCTTCCTGGAATTACAATTCTTCCAAACTCTGTGGATATCTGAAGCTCTTCTCTACACTCCCTTTGATTGTAAACCATCTCAGCCAGTGTGATAGAATGGTTGAAAGTGTCGGACTACAATACAGGGTTGTTGAGGATAAAACAGAGAAATTGACGTAAGACACTTTGAGTGCCCATTGAGGTGAAAGGTGGAGTATAAATGAATTAAATAAATCAATAATAAAGTAATCCAATGAATAATGCAGTAGGACTAGGATTGTACAACAAGGCAAATCCAAACATGACGTTCACATCTGCATATTAGTTCATCGTTGTCTCAGATGGAGGGTTCTATTTTTTTTTAAATAGGGTCACATGCTTCATTTTCACAGGGTTAATATCTATTAGTCCCTCTTTTCAGAGTTCAGGGATCTCTGAGGATGCAGTGGCACAGTTGCAGGACACATCAGAGAAGCCCAGAAACAGGCCCCAAGGGCTCCAGAACAAAAATAAGAGCACCAGGTTGGCAGGGATTTATTTCACATATGGGGATGGTCTCAGAGGTCTCAGTGCAGGATGGGTGGGTTCCAATGCATTTTAAATTTAGCCTTGGATTTATATGTCACTGCACTCAGGCTAAATCCACATGGCTGCCTTGCTCTGCCTTGGCCACCAAAACAGAGTGGTGTTTCTCTGAGTATCTACGCAACGTTGTCCTCTGGTTATCCATTATTCTCCCTGCTTTCTTCGTGTGGCCGCTTTGTTGCCAGGGCAAATGACTCCCGGTTCTCAGGAGCAAGGACTGCTCAATCTTCACCAGGTGGATGCAGCCTAAGTTCTCAATGGCTTGCCTACAGGGAGCAAAGACCCTCTTTTATCCAGCTTGGAGTTAGCAGAATTGAGGCCTTACCTTGGAAGCTGTCCAGGCCAGGAATGGGTGGTATCCATGGGATGGTGTAATGACTGCAGAAACGAAATGGTTGGGGACATTAGGTGAAAGGTTTGTGTACATGTGTATGGCCAATATAACAGCCAGCTGGTATTCTTGTTATAATTCAACGGCAACGAAGATCAAGGTAATTCATAACTATGTACAGGTGTGGGACAATGAAGAAAGCTTAACAGGAAGAAAGTGGATTTGTTTGAAATGTAGTGTCGGAGGAGTATTTTACCATCAAAAAGACAAATAAGTGGGGTCACGATCAAATAATGACCTCTCCCTAGATCAGCCTTTCTCAATTTTTTTTACCACTGAGAAACCCCTGAAACATTTCTCATGCTTCGAGAAACCCCAGAAGTGGCGGGATCATGCAGAATATGGTTAGGAAGCACAGCTGTGGACACGCCTACCGGCAGCCCCTCCCCTTCCCACCCACTCCAGGCTCATCATTGGCCATTTGGGGAGGGGGTTTGACATGACCACATATGGTCATGTGGTCCTAAGGCACTTCACATGCACAAAGTTATACACACAGAGCCTCCTTCTGCCTCACCAGTTCTCAAAGAACAGGGTACACAGCTGGACCCTCCCTCTGCCTGGCTTCGTTGGGGGAGGGTGCTCCTTTCCCCCAAACCCTAATCTCTTCAAGCTTCCTAAACCCAAGGTGTGCCTCTTAGAACCTGACAGCCTAGCACTGACAAAGTTCTGCCCCCCGGTTCCAGTTCTGCGCTCTGTTCAGGCAGGATCAGCCGATTACCTACTTCGTCCTCGGCCAGCCAGCACTCACCCAGTACAGACCATGACAGCATCAAAATGTTCTGAAACGTGCCGAGTTGACCCTGACCCCCGCACTGTTGCCTTGATATCCCAGCCGCTTGTGGTGTCCTGCTCCCCCGGCACAGGCTGCACGTCATCCACCTGCCACCGGAACTGGATCAGGGAGGAAAAGAGGTCCTCAAGATCATGAAGAAGAAGGCAGCTCTAATCCAGCCAAGCGACTGATACCCGGCATAAAGAGGCGGGAGTCTGGACCACCCACTACTTCAAGGCCAGAACAGCTGGAGAGATGGCAGCTCAGCATAGGCCAAAAACCCCTTAAGCAAAAGGTGATGGGGCTGAACTGTGTCTCTACTGCTAGTGAAAGGTTGCTGTTCTGCGTTGAAACAAATGCACTCTGTGTATGCTCAGAAGCGACTCTTTTTGCAAAACTTCATACAGCTACACCCTAGCACTCTTGAGCCTCTTGTGGCGCAGAGTGGTAAGGCAACAGAAATGTTGTCTGAAAGCTCTGCCCATGAGGTTGGGAGTTCAATCCCAGCAGCCGGCTCAAGGTTGATTCAGCCTTCCATCCTTCCGAGGTTGGTAAAATGAGTACCCAGCTTGCTGGGGGGTAAACGGTAATGACTGGGGAAGGCACTGGCAAACCACCCCGTATTGAGTCTGCCATGAAAACGCTAGAGGGCGTCACCCCAAGGGTCAGACATGACTCGGTGCTTGCACAGGGGAAACCTTTACCTTTACACCCTAGCACAAGTTTCACAGCTAAGTCCACAACACACTTTCAGTGGCTTGCCATCCCAAAAACAAGTGCCTGGACTCAACCACCCCTGTACTGCCCTCAGTCCTACCCGAATGTGGTCCTTGATGCCAGATTGTTCTGCGTAGCTCTCCAGGTAGGCCAGCATAGCTGAGTGATGCACAAATGATGGTAGCGATGGATCGAAGGGGAAATCCGGAAAGGCCATGACTTCTTTGGGCAGATTGGTCCTGGGAGCAGGGAGAGGGAGGCACCCCAACCCCACCATTAGTACCCACTGCCTCTGCCCCACCCCATGCCATTCCAGCTCCCCCATCGGAAGCATGAACCCTACAGAGGCAGTGCCTCAGTGGCTACCTGAGATCACGGTACATGCTGGAACAGATGGGCTGCCCCTCCTCGTCTTCCCCAGTCTGCTCAGTATAAACCCAGGTGCCTCCCAGTTGGCCAGAGGCCTCAAACACCACTGGAGGAAGGAAAGTCTCAGAGTAGGCTAGGATGTGGCGGGCAGCACACAGTCCTGCCGCTCCCGCCCCAATCACTGCCACACGCAGCTTCTTCGACGCCATCTTGCATCAGGGCCTAAAGGAAAGAGGCAGTAAGGTGTTGTCAGAAGCTGTTGATTCTACTTTTATCCCCTTTATGGAAACTCTTTGCCTTTTACATGCACATTCCTTTGGCTGCATCCTGCCTGTCATTTAGCCTTTGATTATGCCCTGCTCCTGTCCCCTATTGTCATGTTACATCAGGCTTTCTCAGCCACAGTTTCGTGAAACCCTGGGGTTTCTTGACAACCTTGGAAGGGTTTCCCAAATGGGTGGGAGTTAATTAATATATTTTTAATCAGTTTCTCCACAAGCCTCAAATACAGCTATCAATATGAAGGACTGAGGGGAAGGAGCGAAGATAAAGATTAAAATCAGGATTTTGTTCCTTGGTTGGGATCAGCGGAGTTGGGTTGGGGGAATTATTGTTTTACTGCCATCTTATAACCGTGGGATACTGTTATTGTGACTATTGTTTTAATGGGATTTTATGGGATATATTGTTTTATGGTTTTACTTTGTAAGCTGCCTCAAGGCGACATTGTCGGGAGAGGCAGGGTATAAAAATATAAACAAACAAAGTGGTGTAGGCTAGAAATGTGGGGTGGGGGTGGGAGTTGGGCAGATCTATGCATGATCATGGTCAGGTTTGTCAGCTAACAACAGAATTTACTTTTTTCAAACTTACAAGACAGCTAGTGTAGCAGAGGTTAATTGGGCTTGGCCGATCTGGGTTCAGATCTCTACTCTGCTACAAAAGGCTCACTGGGTGATCATGGGCTGGCCGTTCTGACTGAGCCTATCACACAGGGTTATTGTAAGGCCAGATGCAAGAATATGTATGCCATTTGAAATTCTTGAGAGAAAGGTGAGGATAAAAATGAATTAATACACCTATTTTATTGAGTTTATTAAAGCCCCACCTTTCCTCTTGGCTCAAGATTGTCTAGACAGCTCCTTGCATTTAATAAGAAACTTGGGACCCTCAAAAGACTTCCATAAAAATTGAACTAGCACAATACATTTAATCTTTCAAGGTGTTTAAACTTAACAGCAAGACCTGTTGGGAATACTCAGTAAAAAATGCAGATTAACCCATCCCACACCCTTAACGGCTTCTAGAGAAGACAGAACACGGGGCATGGGATCCCTCAGCCAGTGGGGTCACATTGCTTCAGCTTCTTTCCATCAGCTTTGTGAGGCTGCAATCCAATTATACAGAGCAAAGGAAAAGTGTATGGCGACTATGGCCTGCTTCAGACATGCAGGAGAACAAGGCGTCCTAGGGAACTGCACCCCCATGAGACTGCAAGCGGTGGATTCCAGCTTTGAACATACTTTTGCATTAAAAAAAAAAGCAGTCTCCCTGCAAACAGAAAACTAGCACTTTCTAGTTGCAGGGAGTTCCACACACGCCAGGACAGTCTGAAAGGCCAGCCCTATAGCGACGACTTGAAGTCCTTTCCACGTAGTCGTTCCGCCCTACGGTCCAATCAGGATAAGGGGGGGGGGAACAAGAATGTGGAACGCAATCGGCGGGCTGAGGGAACGGACAGGCCCGAAAGGCGATGGCGCTCATGCAATTCATCTCCTTCGGCCTGAGCTAAGACGGAGCTCTGTCTTTTGTCGCCTCTCGAAGAAGCTACTCCCCCCCTTCACACACACACACTTTTAGGACTCCCCTCCCCCCTTCTGCATTCAGTACCTCCGCTCCAGACCGAGCCGCTCGGCAGAGTCCAGGCCGGGTTTTCCTTCCGCCCCACAGGAATAGGGGGCGGCCCTGTCGGAGCGACCAGCCCGTGCGGAAAGGGACCGGGATGCCCGTGCAGCCCCGTCCCGTTCCCTCCCGGGGCATTCCTCCGCCCCCCCCCCCGGCCGCGCCGCTTCAGGAGCCGGGAGGGGAGAGGCCGGGGTCCCGAGCCCAAGGAGGGGAGGGGAGGGGAGCGGAGGGAGCGGCAGGCTGACTCCTGCACGAGAGAAACCCAGCCCAGCTGCCTGCCCACAAACCGGTGCAAAGGTCAGGCTGGCGGCGGCGTCCCCGGCCACTAATGGACTCAAGTGCGGGCACAAGGGTGTTTTTTTGGGGGGGGTTAACCCCCCCCCAAAGTAATCATACAAAAAGCTACTCGTTGAACCAACGAAGACCTCTCAACCACTGGATGAGAATGAAAAAAATTGTGTGTTTGTTTATTGGATTTCTATGCAGCACTTCCATATGGCTCAGGGCGGTCTACATACAATATCACGGGGGGGGGGGGATATATGGAACGAATCAACATACAACATAGTCAAATTCCAACAACAATCCAACAGTGGTTCTAAACAACACAACTTCAGTGAACCCAAACAACAACGAATAACAGAACAAGTTTAAAAAGTCATGTCAAAGTGAGCTAGAATCAATAAAGCGGTTTCCCATATAGGCAGCTACCCCCCACTCCCCGCGGCCGGCCCTGCCTGGGCTGGTTTCGGATTGATGGGGGGGGGGGGGGAGAGACCCGCAGGAGACCTTTCGGGTTGGTTCAGGCGCACACCGGGATTTCCGGGAGTGTGGGCAGCGAGCAGGCTCTCGCCTGGAGGCAGCCGACAGCTTAACCTTCAGGGGACCACGGCCTTCCTGCCGGCCCGCCTGCCAATTTCACGGATGGGTGCAAGCCCGCTAGAAAAACGCTCGGGTTTTGAGAAACGCCTACTCTATCCTCCACTAATGGCCGGATATTTGAGAGTGGCACTTGGGGGAGTGTGAGTTTTAGGGGTGGGAGGGGACCCGGGTAGGGTATAATGCTCTGCAGTGCAGCTTCCCATCAACCAATAAACCATTAATGGCAAACTCAGCTTCCAAAGCAGCCATTTTTTCCAGTAGTAGAACAAAAGGATTAAATACATAACGTGAGTTATGTAGTCTGAAGGTATTGCAATTGTGAGGACTCCAGCCTCCAACTGGAGGTTGGCAACCCTAGGACTGGGATACAATTCCTGATCCATAGGGGCCCTGACATGCCTCTGAAGAGACTTGCTGTGTGAGCACCAAAGTGCAGGCGTGACAAATGGCAGGGGGTGCAGGAACAAAAGTGAGCATGCTGAAAATCACCTGTGCTAAAAACAAGTGTTATTTCTGTTAGGTGTGCTGACACCAGCATCCAATCAGTACCCTCTATTTTGTTCAAACGCCACCAAAGCAAAACCTCTTGGAGCTGTAAAATCTCTAGATGCAAAGGGAGGAAAGGAGGCCCCTCTGAGGGGAAGGGGGAATCCAGAGCTGCTTTAAGTGTGATATTAATATTTCTTGGCAAGATCAGGTTTGGAGGTGTAGAGCGTGATTAAAAGACATTCCCAAGAAATGCACAGATCCTTAAAATACATGTATCCTTGAGCCTGCTGTGGCGCTTCAGTGCCTATGCAGAACAAAAACAAAAATCAGAAAAAAATGGTCCTCAAACGTGAATCTGAAGGGGCGGAAGACTGGTGAGGAAAAACAGAAGAAAAAAAATGTCAGTATGAACCTATCATACCGGTAGCACCATCATTGGAAATGCCACGACTGGTGATAATACAATTTGGAAAATGAAGTCAAGCCGCAAATCATTTAAGGGAATTGTTGGTGCAAACCGAAACAACCTCAGTGCCACAAATGAGGACACAAAGCAAGTAAAAGAGAAATAAGGTTGTTTTTAAAAGTCTTTGTAAGGCCAGGAGAAGTCCCGATACAGAAAATTCCATAGTCTGTGAGCAGCAAAGAATAGCTTGGAGACTCGTGGTCATTAGGAGTGTGGCATAAGAAAGTGATTATCAAATTGTGGGCAGGTGGATACAGGGGAGGAAGGCCTTTCAAGGTACCCTGGTCCTAAACCACAGAACCAGCCCTTTGATTTGGGCCTCGGAAAATACCAGTGCCCAATGCAATCAGGACAAAATTTTGTGGTCTCCACAACAAGCTCTCGTTAAAATCCTTGGCCGCTTGAAGTTTCTGGACAGTCTTCAGCTACAGGTTTATGTCCTGTCTTTTACAGCTATCTAGTCTGTATGTATGTATTTACAGTTTGATTTGTATACTGCCCTTCTCGGGCTCATCATCTTGGGGTGGTGAACATCAGATTCAGCTCAACATGCAACACAAATTCAGCATAGATAAAACAGTAAAACAGTCTAAAAAGTTTAAAATTGTAGAGTACCAGTTATCAGCACCAACAAGAGCAGTTTTCTGGTCCGCTGGTGTTAATGCGATAAGGAGGCAATGGGGATTGGAAGAGGGGAAGGAAGGGAAGCTCAATCAGTTGTTTTAGAGGGCTTCATAAGTATATGTCCCTGAGCCATGAAGAACTGTGGAAGGGTTACGGTACAGTGCAATTCCATGCAGAATCCGGTCTATTGATTTCAGTGAGCTAAGCGGGAGTAAAGCTCCATATGGTTGTATTGCTAACACCTCAGGGGCCACTACAATACTTTGAGGAGACCTTTTTGAACTAGTTTCAGGATGAAACTCGAGAAGCCAACAAAAAAAACACAAGATAATTTTAAAAAACAGAAAAACTAAGTCCTTTTTTCCCATCTAGCATACAAACTCATATACATTATATAGGTGATCTTGCCATACTGAGTCATGCATCAATAATCTCTGGGCTTGACTACTGTGAGGCATTCTACATGGGGCTGCCCTTGTAGACAATTCAGGAGCTGTAACTGTTGCAGAATTTAGCCGCTCAACTGATAACTGGAACTCGCTCCTGATTTGTAAAAGTCTTCATGACCTGTGTACTGTAAACTTGAAGGATGGCCTCTGTCCAAGTTCTGAGCAAGAGTGCATGCACTTAAAAGTTTATGCCTTGAAAAAAAATCATTGTTGGTCTTAAAGGTGCTATTGGACTTAATTTTTGTGGTGCTACTTCAGACCAACATGGCTACCCACTTGAATCTCTCCAAGTTTGTTCATCTATCTGTCGAGAGGAAGGCAACAGAAATTTTAATTAGCGATGTCAAAATCTCTCTTCTGAAGCAAGATGGTAGTCTTACTTTTTTGGACCTTGCTGTTCATCTGGTACCTTTTAGCCCCTTAACTGGTCTAGTGACAGTCTCGGTCTTTGAACAAAATGAATTTCAGACCCTGACTCTTGTGTAGATTGCCATCAGAAATTGTGACTCATGATGCTGAGTCTACAGTGATCCAGCCCCAAATGATTGTTGTACATTCCATGAGAAACATCTAACTGCAAGTAACTTTAAATGCTGGGGAAGCAAGTTGAGAGAACGCTTTTGTTAAGAGGGTGCAGCTTGCCCAAATTTGTCTAAAACTTGTCCAAGCATTTTTAAATGGATTTGTATGACAGAAGACCTCTCCCATAAGAGGACCTCAATTATGTGTCACCCTACATGATATTACTGAGTGAAGAAAAGCATGGATCGCTGGATTTTTGATCCTATGTTTTGTAATTGCACTGATGGCTTTGGGAAAATTTGTGGATTCAGTTAAAGGAGCCCAGAAATTGGTATGTTGACTGAGTTATTAACTTTGCCAGCTAAGCTAAGCTAAATAAGTACTGAGATACCATGAGAACTGGGTCTCACATATAAGGGGGGAAAGAACACACATACCCCAACTGTTAGCATGCACAATCCTGGTATTCAGAAGTCTTTTTCCTTGAACGCCAGCCTGAAATATTGGAAAGCCACAGAATGCAGTGCTGATTGGCAAGAAAGCAAAAAGTTCCTGGAACGCAGGAAGGCTTGTGGTTACAAGGATGGCGGTTCACCTCTCCACTTGAGGCTCTGACAAACAAGACCAGTCTCATGACCAGGGTGTGCAAAAACAATTTTTTCTCTGTAAGTTTTGGTTCAGTTCTATTGGACCTGGCCTTTTTGGGGATTCCCCCCAAAACCTGGATCTAGTAGAGTATTCAGATCTGGGACTTTTAAGAAATCCTGAATTATTTCAATTATGTATTTACAAGGTTTGTGGTTCATCTCTCCACCATTCTAGTTCATCCTCTACTGATGTGAAACTGATTTTCAATTATATCTATTTACTCATGCTTCGGCACCGCCTGTTCATCTGCTTATGTTGTTTCCTGTAACCATCTGCATCTTCGTATTCCTGTAGCATGCAGTTTGTAATTAGATTTTGTAGTGTATTATGCAGTGATGTCTTTCAATAAACTGTTTTAAATGGTATCAGTAACTCTCTGGAGTATGTGTTTTCCTACTGATAGTGGTGCACCCACTGGGGTGAGAACACTAGGATTCATAGATTCTTGGTTACGGGGGCCAAATCAAGGGGGTTGGGCAGGTACTTTTCATACCACCAAAAGGGTTGTGTTTATAATTTTACGGTTTTATGGGTTTTATGTAGGGCTTGTTATATTGTTACCTGCTATGAGCCACTTGTGAGACTGGCAGGGTGTAAATTTAACAACAACAACAACAACACTTGCTTTCTATAGAGGTAGGGATGGTAATCTCTGGTTCCAATATATTTATGTTTTGCCATCGTCACAGCTTTGTTCTACACCCTGGCCAGGGGCTTCACTGGTGCATAGAAGTTCCCAAAGAACTGACATGAGAGATCTGGGTTTACTTGCAAGGAGATCTTTAATAACCCATTGAAGTTAATAAAGAAGATGCAGGCTAAATCAGGCTACGATCAGCTGACCTCAGGATCCACATGCATGCACAGCGAAGCTTAGCAAAATCTCAAGACTGTGCATGACTAAATGAGACCCAGCTTGGCGTAGTGGTTAAGAGTGCAGACTTCTAATCTGGTGAGCCCAGTTCGATTCTGCACTCCCCCACAAGCAGTCAGCTGGGTGGCTTTGGACTCGCCACAGCACTGATAAAACTGTTCTGACTAGGCAGTGATATCAAGGCTCTCTCAGCCTCACCCACCTCACAGGGTGTCTGTTGTGGGGAGAGGAAAGGGAAGGCGATTGTAAGTCGCTTTGAGACTCCTGGTAGAGAAAAGCGGAATATAAGAACCAACTCTTCTTCTTCTAAACCTAGGCATCTTATACCCTAAATATTGGCTGTGAGTCAAAGAAGTATTAATTAAGCTATCCCAAACACTTGGATGAGCCAGGCCCCTGGCTTCCAGTGGGTGGAAGAAACAACCCAGGCCTTGAAGACAAACACTGCTAAGAGACATGGGAGACAGAAAGTTCCCCTGAGAGTGGCTAATACTGTCCTCACCCAAGACTCAGGGCAACTAACACCAATATGTAGCAAAGATGGAGTCACCGATGCCGATACAGACTTATGGCAACCTTGTAGGGTTTTCAGGGCAAAAGATATTCAGAGGTGGTTTGCCATTATCTGTCTCTGCATCAGAACCATAATATACCTTGGTGGTCTTCTGTCCAAATACTGACCAGGCTAATCCTGCCTAGCTTCTGAGATTGGACTAGCCTGGGCTATCCAGGTCATGGCTTAACTTTTGAAACAAATCTGTTTTTGTTCTGTAAGCCTCTGTAGCCTGGTATAAGACTAGTAAGACTAGTGACATTAGTGACTCAGCATGTCAGGACATTGGAGGGTGCTACATTGCTCTTAAATGTTGATAGATGTTATCTCCTTGAATGGGATACCTCTCTTTATCTTAACCTGGGAGCTGCCCTCTGACCCCCTCCTCTCACCTTTGTCATCTCACTGCCTTTTCATGGCCTTCAATGAAGACACACGTCTCTACAGGGCTGATTCTGCACTTACTTTGTTTTTTCCGTTGTGGATCCTGCTGAATTCAGATGAATTTGAACTCCTCTATCCACCCCCCACCAATTGAAACAGAAAGTGTTCTGCACTTGATTAGGGAAGCTCCGAGCGGGGAGGGTAGCCAAGTGCAGCAGGATTCTCTTTTCTTGAATGAGGGGGGGGATTGGAGACAGCAGAGGAAGGAGGAATAAATCCAAGAGGCAAATCTCTGCTGAGAAAAGTTAGGGCTTCTGGAACACAGTCACTTTAAGACAAACCTTGTAACTGGGAACTGGGAAGTCTTTGAACTGATGCCCTGGCCAATCAGGGAAGACTGCTTTGCTACAAAGCACGGAGAAGGAAGTTAATTTGCAAAAAGCAGAAATCTGCACACTTACTGATGCCGATTTTTCAAATATCAAGGGTTATATCTACTTCTGGATATTGTGGGGGAAAGGTAGGGTCACTCCAGATCAATCATGCATGTTGCAGAGGGAAAATTTAAAGCTTCCAGAATAAAAATGAACATTGAATTCAGTGTAGACGGGAGGGATTTATTTGAACTGGGTGGGTAAAAAGCCCCATGCAGACTACGCCCAGGTTTCTCATGTAAATACAGTCTCCTCCCACACACAGGATGCCAGGCAAGCTGGCCACTTGTGAAAGGGAAAGTACCCTTTAGATTAGCGATCCCCAATCTGTGGGCCGCGGACCACATGTGGTCCTTCGACTAATTGGAGGTGGGCCCCAAAGGACGCCTTCTCCCCCCCCCCAGCCCTTTACAACACACTTCGGATGTCATTGTCTCCCATCACTGCCAGATGGGACTATCTCGTTGCAGAGAAACAAGCTCAGGGTTCCCATTGATTTGTCATTGTCATGAGTTAAAATTTCCATGAAAATAAAATGTTCCTTATTTTCATTGTTGTGGCATGTCTGTATCTTATTTTGAAGGGATATTTAAACATTACCATAGCGATCAGAGAGCGGTAGGGCAGTGGTTGAGAATAGAGAACTACCCCCCCCCCACCGGGCCTCAGTAAAAGGCGTTGAGTGGTCCCCGGTGAGTGGTCCCTGGCGTTGAGTGGTCCCCAGTGATAAAAAGGTTGGGGACCACTGCTTTAGATTATTCTTCTCCCTCTCCTTTTGACTGCTACCTGAATGTGAAAAGGAATCTTCTTGAATAAACATAAGAGTTTACCTTTTGTAATATACTTGGGAAATTTAGTTATTGTACTCAGTAGCGTGCTTCTATGACTGGGAAAACTCTGGTATATTAACCAAATATATCAATAAAGACAGTGTAAAACTCTTCATGATAATTAATAGGATTAATCTAGTATTCATAAGTACACTGACTTGGACCAAAGAGGTACACTGTAAAAGAGTTGGCTTCATATGCTCTGTAAGCGACTCTGCTTTTCTATCTTCTTGAGGTTCAAATGCTGAAACCTCCTCCTAATTTATAGATAGCTCTGTTTGTCTCTGGGTCATGGGAACACAGGATTTCTAAGCTAGTTAGAGGGAAGGATATCATAATGTTTGCCATTTAAATTCCCTTCCCCTAATGTTTCTTAGCATTGAATTTGCCCTTTCGCTAGGGTAGCTGATAACAAAATTGTTGTTTTAATAGAATTACCATCCGTGACTATTAGGTCATCTTCTTCGGCACTTATAGATTGTTTAGAGTTCATCATATTTTGGGGTAGAAAGTTCCCTTGGGGAGAGATCTGTGTCCTTAGTTTTCTGTTTCCTCTAACTTTTGCCCCGTTGAAAGAGCTCCAAGGGTCCATTGCAAGGTGTCAATAATTTACAAACTCTCTGCCTTTCACCCTTTATAGATTTGGAGCCTTGCTTGCTCTTGATGCAGCCATTACTGGATTTTTGCAGTGACCTCTGTGTGGTGTGCATTCTGATTGCCTGGGGGCTGGAATATGCTGCGGCACTGGCTGGGGCCATGCAAAGTGTATTGATCCCCAACTCTGGGGTGAGCTAGCAGGCTAACTGGGCGTGCCTGCTTGGAGGCGAGGCTTGAAGTCGACCCAGCAGGTGGCTCCTACACAGAGGCTGTCCTCGTTTATAATGGAACATCTAGACAAGCTGTTCTTTTCACTGCCCACTGCTACTACTGGGTGGCTTTTAAAAAATGTAGGCGGCGTAAGTGTAATACTGTAGCGACTAATCTACTGACAATAATTCTTTTTAAAAGTCCACCAGAGGTGTTGGTGGGAGTGGGTGGGAATGGTTGGTGGGAGGGCAATTGGAGCCAGAGCCAGGGCCAGGGGAGACACAGAAGATCAGCAAAAACTGAATGACACCATTTAGGAAGCAAAAGTAAAAACCTACGTGAGTTTATTTTGGGTGGAGGGGGAGGGGGAAGAGCTCCATGTGAAAGCAGGAAATATCTGGAGCAACACACATGATTCTCAAGCATTTCAATTTCCCAAAGACAGAATGAGCCAATTTAAAGTTTGTATCTGAGCATCAGAACCCTGCCCTTATCATTTTAAAGAGCAACCAGATCTTTGTGTGTTTGTAATGACTAACCTTTCAGAAGGCAAAGATTGAGCAAGCACTGGACTTTGGTTGCTCCAGGATCCAGTGTCCATTTTAAGGTTCATTGACTCCCTGGGTAACAATAAGATCACCTGGAGTAACAAATTCTGTTCATACTTCAACCTAGCAAAGCTAGCAAATATTTTGAGTGTGGTTAGACAGGTGAGGGAGCAGAGGCAGCGCCGGCTTTAAGAACGTAAGGAGAGTCCTGCTGTATCGGACCACTGACCCATCTAGGCATCCTTTCTCACATACTGGCCAATCACTTCCTCTAGCAGGCCAGCAACAGGTAGTAGAAGGCAGTATTGTCTCCTCACACTGGTATTCAGTGGTTTGCTGCCTCTGTTTGTTTGTTTGTTTGTTTATAGTTGAGTTTATATACCGCCATTCACCAAAAGATCTCATGGCGGTTCACAATAAAATATAAAATCACAGTAAAATCACATAAAACCCCATAAATACCCCATTATCACAATAAAAAGATGGCATTCTATTCTGTAACTTTCCCCACTTTCCCCGCTTGTTCAGAGAGAGGTCAGACATTAATTCCGTAAGAGGAGAGAAAAACTGGCCGAGGGATTAGGGATCTTGGATGGAACCCAGGCTCTGCCCTGGCCTCAACCATACGCCTGGCGGAAAAGCTCCGTCTTACAGACCCTGCAGAAAGATGGCAGTTCCAACAGGGCCCTTAGCTCCTCCAGGATCTTATTCCACCAGGTTGGAGCCAGGACCGAAAAGGCCCTGGCCCTGGTTGAGACCAGGCGAATGTCCCAGGGGCCCGGGACAGTCAGTAAATTCATACCTGCAGAACGGAGAGCCCTGCGGGGGGGGGGGGCATAAGAAACCAAACGGTCCCACAGGTAAGTAGGACCCAAGCCGCGTATGACCTTAAAAGTTAATACCAACATCTTAAACTTGATCCGGAAACAGACTGGCAACCAATGGAGATGATGGAGTACCGGCTGAATATGGGTCCTCCAAGGTGTCCTAGTGAGGACCTTAGCTGTAGCATTTTGTACCAGCTGTAACTTCCAGATCAGAGTCAAGGGTAGGCCTGCGTAGAGAGAGTTACAGTAGTCTAGTCTGGAAGTGACATGGAGTTTTGTTTTATTCACCATGGTGACAGATCTATTCTTCCTGAATCTGTCTACTACCCTTTAAAAGCTATGCTTGGGGCCCTCACTACTTCTATTAAGAGTGAACTCCATAATCTAACTACTCGTTGAGTAACAAGTATTTTGCTGGGTCTGTTGTGAGCTTATTGCACATCAACGGGTGCCCTGAGTTCTGGTGTTATGGAAGAAGGAGGAAAAGCTTTTTGTATCCACATTTTCTACCACAACCTTTCTCAACTTTTTTACCATTGAGAAAACTATGAAACATTCTTCAGGCTTCAAGATACCCCAGAAGTGGAGCGATTGGGCAGAATAAGGTTGGGAAGCTCAGCTGTGGACACGCCTACCAGGGAACACTCCCCTTCGTGCCCCCTCCAGGTCTATCATTGGCCATTCTGGGGGAGAGTGGGCCAACATGACCATATATGGTCATATCACTGTAAATCTTTAACCAATTTAAAACAAATTAAAATTAATTAACTCCCACCCATTTGGGAAAGAAGAAGAAGTAGGGTTGGTTCTTAAATGCCGCTTTTCTCTACCCAAAGGAGGCTCAAAGCGGCTTACAGTCGCCTTCCCTATCCTCTCCCCACAACAGACACCCTGTGGGGTGGGTGAGGCTGAGAGAGCCCTGATATTACTGCTTGGTCAGAGCAGTTTTATCTGTGTCGTGGCGAGCCCAAGGTCACCCAGCTGGCTGCGTGTGGGGGAGTGCAGAATTGAACCCAGCATGCCAGATTAGAAGTCCACACTCCTAACCACCACACCAAACTGGCTCTCCTTCCAAGGTTGTCAAAAAAAAAACAGGGCTTGAGAAAACCTGCTCTGCTATGTGCATCTTTTAAAAACCTCTTAACTTGTCCTCCTTCACTTTTTTCTAAACTCAGTAGTCTCATACTTCCAGTCTTTTTTCATAGAATGGTGCTCTAACCCCCTAATCATCTTGAATTATCTTTCTGTACTTTTTCCAGCTTTTCAATATCCTTTTCATGATATGGATGCAAGTTTATTAAATGTTGGCTGTTTTATTTTCTATTTCCTTTTATTATGCACAGTCCAAAGGCTGATGTAGGTAGCAGGTTTTCAACTTTCCCCCCATTGTTTGCTATTGTAGCTATAGATGGCCCTATATGAATAGCCAAGGCTAGCCCAGCCTCATCAGAACTTGGAAACTAAGCAGGGTCAGCCCTCGGTTAGCACTTGGATGAGTGCCAGGGACAAGCCACCTTGAAAACCACATGGGGTCTTCATAAATCAGTGGTGATTTAATGACACTTTCCATTACCAGCAGTTATGGATGGCCCCTAGCATCTTAAAGAGCCATCAGATCTTCTTGCATAGGGCAGGGAACATGTCCCTGTTGACAGCAGAGGATAGGACCCCTAGTAACGGGTTTAAACTACGTAGTTTAAACTATGTTGGCTACATAGCAGGGGAAGAAATTCACACTCAGAGTAGTTCAGCAGTGGAAAAGTTGGCCGCCAAAACATACTCCCTGCTTACAGTTGCATTTCAGCAAGATAGCTAAAAGCAAGGCCTGCTTCTAGACCAGTGGTTCTCGACCTTCCTAATGCCGTGACCCTTTAATACAGTTCCTCATGTTGTGGTGACCCCCAGCCATAAAATTATGCACGTGTTCTTTCGCAGAAACTACTGAAACTGATCAATGACAGGAAGATCCATTGTTCATGATTGTATATAAATTGTTTTTTTCCCCAGGGTTTCCCAGTTTAGTTCTGCCTCTTCTCCCACCATGCCGATCTCGCTCTTTTCCGCTGCTCCAGACAGACGAATGCTCTATCTCACATACCCCGCCAAGCTGCTTGCCCTGCTGCAACCCCTCTGAAAGGGTTGTTCGACCCCCAAAGGGATCCTGACCCCCAGGTTTCGAACTACTAGCCTCAGGAGATGGCGAGCTGCCCCTCACTGGCAGTCTCTTTAAGCAGCTGCTGGACAGATCCTATCCTGGATGCCTTAGGCTCATCCTGCATTGAGCAGGGGGTTGGACTAGACAGCCTGTATGGCCCCTTCCAACTCTATGGTTTTATGATTCTAATGCACTTTTTTTCTGTGGTCCTTCCAGAAATATCATAGGAAATTAGATTTGGGAAAGATTGGAGCAGAGCAATGGGTAGGATTCTATCCACATTTTCTACTACAACCTTTCTCAACTTTTTTACTATTGAGAAATACACACACACCCTCCAGTTTTGAGGGTCTTCTTCACTGCAGGCCAGTTGGCTTGGAGGGGGGATTCCCCCCTCCAAAAAAAAAAACAGGCAATAAATTGGCAATAAATGCAACATACCCACGTCACTCAGAAGTGGTGTAGGCACATTGGAGAATTACGTTCTGGTTTGGGAGCAAAATTCTGTGGTAAGAAGCTAATTCTGCCATAGAGGTTTTGGCCACCGTCTCCAATATGCGTATGTCATTTTCCAGGTGATATAGGACTGTTGTGTTTATTCTCAGTTTCTTCCCACTCCACTCCTGGCAAGATTCATTCATTCATTCATTCATTCATTCATTCATTCATTCATTCATTCATTCATTCATTCATTCATTCATTCATTTTCATCCTCTGGTAAGTTCATCCTCTGCTGACTGTTATGGCAGATCCAGGAACCTTCACAAGCGTTGAAAAACCTGAAAAGTGGATGACTAGGGGACAATGTTGTGTGGATGATTCTCCCAAAATCTGTTTGAATTTGAATTACAAACTGCAGCAAAATGTCTGTGTGAGATCAGTCAAAGACATCTGTGATGGCCTGTATTCTTGGTTTTTGGGAGGCATCAAGTGGGAGGACTTCTGGGGTTCTGTCCCCATTAGTGGACCTCCAGGTGTCCCTTGGATTTGGCCACTGTGTGACACAGAATGTTGGATCCAACATGGCTTCCTTTAGTTCTTAAAATCTTCTCTTCTGTTTGTGGACAAAGAAAGACTGAATTCCCCCTGGCTCCTCCCTGTTTCTCCCTGCTGTTACCGGCACTGTTTTCCTTTTCAGATTACTGATGTGAAACTGTTATTACTCAGAGAAGGACTGAGTGACAGTGATGTGATTCTCTTTGCCCCCATGAGACAGGCCTCATGCACTGTTATAAGTTGCTTTTTATAACTGTTCTGATCTGGTGTGTACAGCCCGGCCCTGTGGAAGAGATGCCAGGCCATGGCTACAAGCAGCGCAGGTACAGGCTGTGAACTGTGGGTCAGCTACACTGGAGGCCACATTCTTGGGGGCCAAACCCTATCCCATGAGCAACATATGGGTGGCATATGCACAGCACTGGTGGGATATGCATCAGTGGTTTTGAAAGGTGCCTCCTAGGCAAGAGAAGTCAAAAGTGGCTCTTGATTTTGGAGAAGAGATGCTTTGTCGAAGAAGTGAATGTGTGGCAGAAAACCCTTGGGTGGGTACCAAGTCCCCTCCCTCTTGTGTGCACCAACATGGGATCACTTTAGCCCAAGATGCCCACCTTTGTTTTCTTCTAACCTCCTCTGATGATGGGTCAGGCTATTGCATGACTTATTAAGACGTCTTTAATGCTGCCTCTCGAGGGAGCCTGCTTGAGTCAGCTGACTAAATAAAATATAATAAAAACGTTTAAAGTTTTGAAGTAAAACCCAGCTGGAAAACCCAGACAGGGCATACAAACACAGAGCAGTGAACAGTTAGAAATGCCCGTGACGGTTTTTCAACTAAAATCACACGCTATGAAATTAAATACCTGTTCAGTCTCAACACTGAACTCTAATAGAATTACCTCCCACAGGGAAGGCTCGCCAATTACAGCTGCCATGTGACCGTCATGGCGTCTTTCAAGAGGATGACTGCTGCGTGCTCTCTGTGGGAAATCAATTCAAAAGTGTCAGGGGGGCTGAGTTCATAAGGGACCACAGCCCATGAGCAGAAGAAGAAGAAGAAGAAGAAGAAGAAGAAGAAGAAGAAAAAGAAGAAGAAGAAGAAGAGTTGGTTCTTATATGCCGCTTTTCCCTACCCGAAGGAGTCTCAAAGTGGCTTACAGTCGCCTTCCCTTCCTCTCCCCACAACAGACACCCTGTGAGGTGGGTGAGGCTAAGAGAGCCTTGATATCACTGCCCAGTCAGAACAGTTTTATCAGTGCTGGGGCGAGCCCAAGGTCACCCAGCTGGCTGCATGTGGGGGAGTGCAGAATCGAACCTGGCATGCCAGATTACAAGTCCGCACTCCTAACCACTACACCAAACTAGCTCCTGCCTTCCCCTCAGCTCTGCTTCCCTGACTTGAAATAACCCCAGTCAGTATTATTGGCCCTATGGGTAGGGGCCTATATGTTCAAACATTCAGCTTTCCATTGGGCCACTGTGTCATGTAAGACCATGCTACATATCATGAATTCAGGTGAGAAGCAGACCAAAGTCCTAGGAGACATCAAGTTCTACTCCAGTTTTCCTGTTTTACCCTCTCACTCCTTCTCTTCATCTTGCTCTCAGCACACAGGCAAACACTGTCCCCAGGAAGTCAAAAGTGTCCTTCATGATGCTATCCTATTCTGCATGTTATGGCTATAGCAAGGAGTTCTGACCGCCTTTTAGCCACTGTGTTTAAAAAATGTAGATTTTGTTTTGTTCTAACTGTCCTTTGAAGATAAAAGCCCTTCTGCCATTGGATTAGCAAATGGCAGGGACATAATGCATTGGAGGGGGAAGGGGGTGTCTATATGTACCCTAAAACTGGTTGAGCCAGTTGTTCTTAGCAATAGACTTCTATCATATTGCTTCCAGATATACCCTAATTTGAACTCTTTTCTATGAAGAATGTCAACTGTGAGTCTTTACTCCTACGATAGAGTAGCCTTGGATCGTGACACACTGTCCCTCAGATTAACCTGCCTAATATACTCTACTTTCCACTCCTCCACACAGTTGTCCAGACTGGACATGCCGTCCCATGTAAAATAGTCACAGTCCCACTGAAAAGCACATTTGGTTGCTCTAGGAAAGAACAGCATCTGCCCTTTTGGCCAGCCAGACGGTCTGAGTACGGAGTAGCCCTGCCCCAGGCTCTCCCTCTTCCAACCCCAAGCTGCTCTAAATTGCAGCTTGTGTGGGCTGTGACATCCTTGCTCCTCCTGGCTGGCTGTGCAATGCATCTGTGGGGCTTTGTCCTCCTTCTGGGGGTTCTCAGCCTTTGCCTTGAGCTGTCTTTAGCTGATGGTGAGTACAGTCCTGTGGTTTTGTTAGGACCAGACTTTGGGACAATGGTCCAGGTCCAGGGCCCAAGAGCAGGCTGTATCTTTGACCTGGACATGGACATTCGAAGAAGAGGGTTTTTTTTTTTTTTTGCGTGTGTACCCTGAATCAACCAGTCTCAAAGCGACTTACAGTTGCCTACCCTTCCTCTCCTCACAACAGACACCCTGTGAGGTAGGTAAGGCTGAGAGAGGGTTGAGAAAACTGTGACTGGCTCAAGGTCATCCAGCTGGCTGTGTGTGGAGGAGGAGTGGGGAATCAATCCCGGTTCTCCAGATTAGAGGCTGCTGCTCTTAACCATGACACTAAGCTGGAGAAGACCATTGAGACCAAATTACGAGAGTTGCCACTAGGTGCGTATAAAAAAATGGCTAATAGCATCCTATTAAAATCGGAGTCCAGTAGCACCTTTAAGAACAACAAATATTTATTCAGGGCGTGAGATTTCGAGTGCAAGCACTCTTCGTCCTATTAAGCATCCTATTAAGCCTCTATTAAGAGGACAGATCCACGGGGTCGCGAGGGTCGGACATGACTTCGCACCTAACAACAACAGCAACAAAAGAGGACAGGGCCTGTGGGCAATGCTATAATTGAACCAGCGAAAGTACTTCATCTGATCTACTGCTCTTACTATATTTTGTTTTTATGTTTTTGAGCCCATTCTGTTAACTGCTTCCTCAAAGAGATCATCTGTCGGCTTCACTATTCAATGCAAGAAGTATCGTTTACTTGTCTTTTTGTTTTGGGATGAAGGGTTCCTCTGTTTCAGGAAGACTGGGTCTCCTGGGCTTTTTACCAGTATACTTGTGTGATTTCTGCCACAAGAATTTTACAGAGGAACAGTTCTTGAAACAAATACTGGCGAGAAAACATTGGGTTGGAATGACGAGTCTTCCTTTCCTTGCATTCAAGCATCATCTCGTTCTCTCCTGTGGTGTTCTCAGCTTCCCAGTGAACCAGGCAACCAAACGGGCTCCCAATAGAGCATCCTTTCTCAGCTTTTTTACATTGAGAAACCACTGAAACATTCTTCAGGCTTCAAAAAAAACCCCAAAGTATCCCGATCACGCAGAATATGATTGGTAACCTGTGGACACGCCCACCTGGGGCACTTCCTCTTCTCACCTCCTCCAGGACTGTCATTGGCCTTTTGGGAGATGTGGGTAGGCTTATATGACCTTATGGTCATATATGGTCATATCATCCAATAAACATTTAACAATATAGATATAGATATATAGATATATAGATATATAGATATAGATATAGATATAGATATAGATATAGATATAGATATAGATATAGATATAGATATAGATATAGATATAGATATAGATATAGAATCATAGAATCATAGAATCATAGAATCATAGAATCATAGAATCATAGAATCATAGAGTTGGAAGGGGCCATACAGGCCATCTAGTCCAACCCCCTGCTCAACGCAGGATTAGCCCTAAGCATATAGATATAGATATAGATATAGATATAGATATAGATATAGATATAGATATAGATATAGATATAGATATAGATATAGATATAGATATAGATATAGATATAGATATAAACTCCCACCCATCTGGGAAACCCTTCCAGGGCTGTCAAGAAACCCGAGGGTTTCACAAAATCCTGGTTGAGGAAGCCTGCAAGAGAAAGGAGCCTCTAGTGTGGCCATGTCAACATCCATGTCAACTCTCAGACAGATTCAAATGGGTAGCCATGTTGGTCTGAAGTAGCACAATAAAATCAGAGTCCAGTAGTACATTAAGAGCAACAAAGATTTATTCAAGGCGTGAGCTTTCGAGTCTTCCTCTTTCTCAGACTAAGAACTCCAGACTAAGAATCTCAGACAGAAGTTCCACAGGAGCGCCAGTGAGGAAACATCTCAAGGGCTGTTAGGATACTCTTGGGGGTCTGTAGAAATGGCCAATTTAACTATCTTCAGCTCTGACCCCCCGAGACATTTAATATCTGCATCATCCTCAGTTTTCCTAGACAGCAGGGAACATTAAATCAAGGATATGTCCTGCCAATTAACCAGAAGCTCAAATACTTTGGCCACCTCATGAGGAGGAAGGACTCCCTGGAGAAGAGCCTAATGCTGGGAGCGATCGAGGGCAAAAGAAGAAGGGGACGACAGAGAATGAGGTGGCTGGATGGAGTCACTGAAGCAGTCAGTGGGAACTTAAATGGACTCCGGGGAATGGTAGAGGACAGGAAGGCCTGGAGGATCATTGTCCATGGGGTCGCGATGGGTCAAACACGACTTTGCACCTAACAACAACAACGCTATAGTGATCTGTCTATCACTGTTTCCGTTTGTCAAAAGCCCTAAGCAGCAAGGAGCGTCCTGTTATTTCCCCATTGCTGGTGCAAAGGCCTCTGCAGTCACATTAGTACTGATAATGAGAAGCAGTCCCAGTGTCAGGATCTTTTTTAATGCGGACATTCTCTGCCTTCTCCCTTTATAGGCACCGGCCCCTGCCCAGCACATAATCCTGCATTTCCATTGCTGGGTCTATGCATGGATACATGTAGTGTGCACTCGGATTGCCCAGATGATAAATTATGCTGCAGAACTGGCTGCGACAGATTGCACTGTACTTCCCCTGGACCTTCTGGTGAGTCGGTCGCCTATTTGGGATTTTCTAGTCGCAGCTGGTTGCATTGATTAAATATAAAGTCAGATTAAAAATAATCTATTATTACTTCTATACTTTGATGTAATACACTTGCTTCTTGCAATACTTGTTTTTCAGTACTTTAACTCATTGCTTTTATATGCTGACCTAATGAAGCGATCTTATTTTCTAAAGCCTCTACACTTATAGCGTTAGCAATTCCAGCTCCAGTACCTATCCCCCCTAAAATGGTTTCAGTGAGAGATCGTGCATGCCTTGTTTTTACCCATGACTCATAGATCGGTACTGCCCATTTCTCACATTATGGTTCCAGTAATATTAACACTAACATGATAAATGTGCTTTTGAGAGGCTTCCATCACTGAATGTGGCTGATCCCTTAACAAGATACAAGTAGAAAGATCTGATGAGCTCTAATCAGGTTAATATAAAAGAAGCTATAACTATAATTGTGATGAGATATTTTGTCTGCTCGCAATGTACCAGTTTGGGGACTACTCCAATTATTAATATCTGGCCAACTTGTTTGTTTCTCAAAATATTGAAAGGCAACATGCCATTTCATAGTCCAATTCAATTCAAAAGTATTCTGATTCTAAGCAATACAAGCGATAGCCTGATTGCATCCAGTTAAAGTCATACAGTTAAAGTCATACAGTTGCTCGTGGTGCCTGGAAGCCATCTCTTCTGGGACTGGACTGGTTGCCCCCACAAAGATAAGGTGGTCACATATTCTTCATTGTCAGTTGGCCGCCAAAACATACTCCCTGCCTACAGTTGCGTTTGAGCAAGATAGCTAAAAGCAAGGCCTGCTTCTAGACCAGTGGTTCTCGACCTTCCTAATGCCGCAACCCTTTAATACAGTTTCTCCTGTTGTGGTGACCCCCAGCCATGAAATTATGAAAGTGTTCTTTCACAGAAATTAAATCGAAACTGACCAATGGTGTGAAGATCCATTGTTCATAAATTGTTTTTTTTACCCCGGGGTTTCTCAGTTCAGTTCTGCCTCTTGTCCCACCATGCTGATCTCGCTCTTTTATGCTGCTCCAGACAGACAAATTCTCTATCTCTACCCCACAAGGCTGTTGTGTGGGTGGCGCCTCCCCTGGACAAGCTGCTTGCCCTGCTGTGACCCCTGTGAAAGGGTCATTCGACCCCCCCAAAGGGGTCCCAATCCCCAGGCTGAGAACCACTGTTCTAGACCCATACAAAATCGAGAGACCAGATCTATGTGATATGAGAAAGGACAAAAGTCTGTCATTTACTCCTCGTAACAATATCTTCCATATTATTTTCCCATACAGAAAGCCAGGATAAGAAATCTGGGAAATTTATTTATTTATTTATTTATTTATTTATTTATTTATTTATTTATTTATTTATTTATTTATTTATTTATTTATCATACTTATATACCGCCCTCCCCGGAGGCTCAGGGCGGTTTACATCATAACAGAGAACAATACATAAAACAGTCTGTAACATGTATAACTGATAACTAATAATTGTAACCAAAATAACAGCACAATATAACGGTATAACAATATAGTACTACAAACAGGTCCAGGGCTTATTGATGGGATTCTGAGGGGGGTGGTTTATTTATTGAATTCTGAGGGGGGGGGGGAGCAGGGGCCCTTGGTCGCTGTTGATTACGTCTGGTCTCAGCCAAATGCCTGGTGGAGGAGCTCCTTTTTGCAGGCCCTGCGGAACTGTTTAAGCTCCGTCAGGGCCCTGATCTCTTCTGGGAGCTTGTTCCACCAGGTAGGGGCCAGAACAGAGAATGCTCTGGCCCTGGTCGAGACCAGACGGACTTCTTTAGTACATTCCTGCAATAGAGCGTCATAATGCTATAGTAATTTGTCCATCACTATTTCTGTTTGTTAAAAGTCCTAAGGACGGTGGGAGGGAGGGGGTTTAGGCACAGAAATCAGCAAGGAGTGTCTTGTGATTTCCCCATTGCTGCTGCAAAGGCCTCTGCAGTCACATTGGGAATGATAACTAGGAGTAGCTCCAGTGTCAGGATCTTTTTTAATGTGCTCATTCTCTGCCTTCTCCCTTTATAGGCACCCCCCAGTGCCCAGTAATTAATCCTGCATTTCCATTGCTGGGTCTATGCATGGATACATGTAGTGTGCACTCGGATTGCCCAGAGGATAGGTTATGTTGCAGAACTGGCTGTAACAGATTGCACTGTACTTCCCCCGATTATTCTGGTGAGTCAGTCGCCTATTTGGTATTTGCTAGTCGCATTTTCTATCCTGAATATAGGTATAGATGAAACTCAAATACTTTGGCTACCTCATGAGATGGAAGGACTCCCTGGAGAAGAGCCTAATGCTGGGAGTGACTGAGGGCAGAAGAAGAAGGGGACGACAGAAAATGAGGTGGCTGGATGGAATCACTGAAGCAGTAGGTGCGAACTTAAATGGACTCCAGGGAATGGTAGAGGACAGGAAGGCCTAGAGGATCATTGTCCATGGGGTCACGATGGGTCGGACACGACTTCGCAGCTAACAACAACAACAATTCACATTTTCTAGATGAATGCTGCGAATAACATGGACAGCCAAAGTTACCAACAAGATAGTTTTAGAGAGGAGCAAACCAACTATGTCATTGGAAAGCAAGATATTACGGCTAAAGCTCACTTACTTTGGACACATCATGCAATCGAACTTGCTAGAAAAATCATTAATGCTTGGCATGATCAGCGGCAAAAGAAACGTGATCACCAAAGGGTCCACTGGCTCGGCACAATCAAAGCCAATACAGGGATGACCATAAATCAACTAAAAGAAGTGGTCTTTGACAAAGACACATGGAGAAAACTTTCCTATAGAATCACCTAGGGTCAGACACGACCGATTATCATTAACTTCCCTCTGCAAGAAGGATCCTTCCAAAACGAGAGCCTGAATTATGATTCAGCTATAGAGAACACATACAAAAGATGGCAGGATGATTCAACACAAAGTCTCTAAGGGACATTTCAAATGCAGCAATTGTGTGAATTGCCCTCAGGCTTTTCAGCTTAAACATTTTAGGGGATGGTGGTGGGAAGTGCCCTCAAGTCACAGTTGACTTCTGGTGACCCTGTCAGGTTTTCAAAGCATGAGACATTCAGACCATTTCCACACTGCAAACTTCACTGATCTGGCTACCATGCGGGAGCACAAATCCGGGGCCAAATGCTCCCCCGTGTGGGAGCGGGAAGAGGCAGGGCAGGCTGCCCTGACTCAGACTCCAGCCTGCAGCCCAGCATGAATCCTCCAGTGTGGACATGGTCTCAGAGGTGCTTTGCCTTTCCTGCTTCTGAGTAGCAAACCTGGACTTCCTTACTGATCTCTTATCCCAATACCAGGGTTGCCACCAGCATCCAGGTGGGGCCTGGAGCTCTCTCGGAATTACAATTGATATCCAGACTGCATAAATCACTTATTTATTGGTAACATTTATTTAAAACATTTATTCCACTTCTCCTGGAAAAAATGGCTGCTTTGGGAGGTGGACTGCTTGGCCTTCTACCCTGCCCAGGTCCCTCCCTTCCATAAACCCCACTCTCCAAGGCTCCACCTTCAAATCCCCAGGTATCTCTGAACCTGTAGTTGGCCACCTTACCAAATACTTACCTGGGCCAACCCTGTTTAGCTTACCAGATCTGACAAGATCAGGCTAGCTTGGGCCATCTAGGTGAGGGAAGTTCCAGGTGGAACGTACAAATTAACACATTTCTCCGATGGCAATTCCATATCCGCCATTTTGTGTTGATTTTATGTGCTGTCTTTTTGTATGTTTTATTGATTGATTCATTCATTCAGATTATATATCACCCTCTACTGTGACGCCTCAGGTGGTAAGACCAGGTATTCCTTGAGAAGCAGGAACACAGAACATTGCAGTCAGTTGAATAGGAAGCCTTTAGAGGTGCCACTTGTACTCCAGTTCTAGCAGTTTTCACTTTTTTGCTGTTGAAAAGACCATCTTCCTACTATTATATCAATTGTGGTATTAATAGTGTCTTGCTTCAGAGAGTGTCTCGATGGGTCCTATGCAGTCTGGGATTCTGTTCATGACTCAGCAGTGGTTTCACAGCTGTGAACCTCGCATAGGGTGAGCCTTTTATAGAGAAACTGGTCCCTTTAGCCCTTAATTTTATTGGCAATGATCTAGCCTTCCCGACTTATTTCTTTCAGTGACCTTGAGATGTCCTTCAGCATGCCGGTGGCATGCCATTGATTAGGTCATGGCTTTGTATACATTATGATGATATCCTAAACAAAGGAATGACTGCATTTCCTTAGTAGTTTAAAAGAAAGTTTACTAGCATTTTAATTTTTTCAGGTTTCTCTTCCTGAGAAAGAAGCAAATTCTATATTTGAAGGAATAAGCAACTTTGAAGAAGACAACTTGAAACATCCTTCTATAGCAGCCATGAGGGTGATGTTAGCCGTTCAGTCAAGTCCAACTCTTGGCGATCCTATGGCTCAGCTGCCATCATGATTTTTGATCTTGCACTGCTTCTTTTAGCAGCCGTAATTACAGGTTATTCTTTTGGCTTTCAGCTCTTGGACTACAAGTAAATGATATACTGCTGAACGTAAGTCTTAGACAACGTAATTTATAGTTATAAATTTGTAATGTATATATAAAGATAAAGGTAAAGGTATCCCCTGTGCAAGCACTGACTCATGTCTGACCCTTGGGGTGATGCCCTCTAGCGTTTTCATGGCAGACTCAATACGGGGTGGTTTGCCAGTGCCTTCCCCAGTCATTACCGTTTACCCCCCAGCAAGCTGGGTACTCATTTTACCGACCTCGGAAGGATGGAAGGCTGAGTCAACCTTGAGCTGGCTGCTGGGATTGAACTCCCAGCCTCATGGGCAGAGTTTTCAGACAACATTTCTGCTGCCTTACCACTCTGTGCCACAAGAGGCTCTTCAATGTACATATATAAGCACAAATATTGCAGGTGGGCATTTAGATAAACATATGCCTCCTGCTGACACACCCATTGTCTTCTTTTTCACTTGGACAAGAAGTCACAAAGAAGCTGGCCCCGTAGCATGCTGCACTTTTAAAATCCTCTTCTTTGCTTGACCATTGCTGCAATTTTGATTTTTTGTCCCAGCTGTACTGTACATTGTTCTGATAGAATGCCACTGGAGCGAAAGAGGCGAATGCAATAGCGCCCCCAGGTTGTTGGAGGCAGCATAATCTCTGCAAATAGGACCAAAGGCAGGAGACAGTCTCAGTCCCCCTCTAAAGACCAGACCTTATTTATTTATTCATATTTGTAGACCGCTGCTTGTGCCATCATTTCCCTGTAAAGTGCCTGGCTAGTATGAATAAACTCCACTGTTTCCAGCAAGAATATTACCCAGTTTTATAGCTGCTCACCATGCTTTGTTCTGACAAATTTTATGGATCTCACCTAAGTTCAGTAACCAATGCACAGGCCCCTAAAGTACTAATGTAACCCTATACCCTCCTGGTTTACTTTCTGTGCTATTTTCTTCAGCTTTCCCACACACACACACACACACACACATGCACACACACACACCCCAAGTGATTTTTTAGCTCTGCTGTGCTCTAGATCAGGGGTAGTCAACCTGTGGTCCTCCAGATGTCCATGGACTACAATTCCAATGAGCCCCTGCTCATGCTGCCAGGGGCTCATGGGAATTGTAGTCCATGGACATCTGGAGGACCACAGGTTGACTACCCCTGATCTAGATCCTATTTCTACTCAGCTTCTGGGACTTTACGCTACAGATATAAAGCTGCCTGATACCGTCAGACCACTGGTCTGTTAGTCTGCCTGGGTTACTTCGATGAGCAGAAGCGAACATGAGTCTTGAGCAGAAGTCTTACCCACCACTGCCTACCTGATCTTTTTTTTAAATTTAGAGATACTATGTCCTGAATTGGCACCCTCCCCTAAGCTACAGGCTACATTCCCTCTGGCCTTCCTGGCCCTAAAGCGAAAAGCGCACAGCTCCCGCCACTAAATGTCCTAACTCTCCCAACCAAAATGACCTTTCGCTGCCTGCTCAGAAGTGACCATTTGCAACCATTCCATTACTGAGCCTTCCCTATTCAGAATGGTTCAGGGGCCTCCTACAACATGCTCAAAGGAAACGGCCGTAGGCTTGGGCGCTTTGCCGGGCTTCGGTGGCCATTCAAGCCCAAAGTGCGCAAGCCTAGAGAGGGGCTTGCTCACAAAAGCCAGGCTTTCGCTTAAGACGGTTTGACTACTCAGCCTCTCCAGCCAAACAGAATGTGCAACTGGACAGAGTGCTGCAGGGCCGAAGTCCAGCGGAAGGATGCAAACCAGAACTGTCTAGTCCAGCCTTTCTTGACTTTTTAACCATTGAGGAACCCCCGAAACATTCTTCAGGCTTTGAGAAACCCCAGAGGTGGTATGATCGTACAGAATATAGTTGGGGAAGCATAGTTCTGGACACGCCCACCTGGGGTGCCTCTCCTTCCCACTCCCCCCCCCCTCCAGGCCCATCATTGGCCATTTTGGGAGGGATGGGTGGGTCGACATGATCATGTATGATGATATCACCGAATAAATGTTTAAAAAATATATTTTAAAAATATATTAAAAATCCACTTACACTCACCCATTCAGGAAACCCTTTCAGAGCAGTCAAGAAACCCAGGGTTTCATGAAACCCTGGTCTAGTCTGTGCCTTTAATATAAAGCTAATGGCTCTGGCCAGTCGGAGCATTCTTAAAAAAGCAAGCTTTATTGAATGACAAGTGCGACAGGAAGACAGAAGTCATCCCTGCCATTCCCGTGAGTAGATGGTTGGGTGTCTTGTACTAAGAAGGGCCAGGCCATTCCCTAGTACTGTACCGCGTGGTGGGCAGAAGAGAGTAGAGGAACTCTTTATGTGCTCAGGAGACAGGCCAAAGGAACTCCCCCATGTAGGGCAGAGGTGCCAAGGCCTGCAGTGCTCAGGGTCTCAGCTTGCCCAGAAGTGGGCATCTGCCTGTGCCATCTTCAAAAGCTGCTCTTCCAGGAATTCAGCATCTTCAGGGAAGCGGTCACAGAAGGATTTGATCAACCCTGCTGCATTGCTTTCATACTGCACCAGCACCACATCCTCGCCTGCAAAACAGGAGATTGTTAGGTCAGCAAAGCTATCAGACACCCCCAGAGTCTGCAAAGCCCTTGGAATGGAGCTGCTAGGGAAGGCTGCTAGGGAATAGTTGTGAAATTAGTGTAGCTGTGGATTTCCTACATTTTGCTGTGGGTTGGACTCTATGACCCTGGAGGTGCCTTCCGATTCTAATATTTTTAATTTAATTCATTTACTGTATATACTCGATTATAAGCCAACCTGAATTTTAGCCAAGGCACCTAATTTTTCCACAATATCGACAATAACAGGTAAGTGGGGACCCTCATTCGAGTATAAGCCTAGGGGGGCTTTTTCAGCATTAAAAAATGTGCTGAAAACATAGGCTTATATTTGAGTATATACAGTAAATACCATCTTTCTCTCCAATGGGGACCCAAGCCAGCTGACACCATTCCCTTATTCTCACAACAACCCTGCGAGGCAGGTTAGGCTGAGAGAGGATAAATGGCCCAGACTGCTTCTGTGGCACAAGAAGGGATTCAAGCCAGGTTCTCCCAGATGCTGGTCTGACACGATAAGGATTATTCCTGACCCTTCTCTAAGGGGCAGAGCTGCCTGACGTGTGCCCTTGTTGATCCCAGGTGGTGCTCTGGCAGAGGAATCCAGACTCACCCTGCTTCATGTCTTTCACTAAGGACTTTTCATTAAAAACCAAGGGGATATCCCTCTGGCCATTTCAAAGCCAAGTATCGTTAAGTTTGAAAGGTGGAGAGAGAAAGAAGTCAGCAGAAGCTCTGCTCCTTGGATTCCATGCTGCCTCGAACGGAGGAAGCCGGAAGGAACACTTTTCTGATAATCTTGGGTTAAAAATCACCTGTAGTTGCCTGCTTTACCCACTCCAAAACGCACAACATGGAGCTGAACAAGGATAATGCAACAGGATAAAGCAGCAGCCCCAATTAGATGGAACTAGGCTCCACTGATGCGATGAGAAATGCCAAACCTCCTTTACCTGTTGCTTTACCCACTCCAGGTTGGGGGAGCTTGGTCTGTTTAGCCTGCAGAGGAGGCGATGGAGAGGGGATTTGATAACCATCTTCATGTATTTAAAAGGCTGCCACGTAGAGGATGGAGCAGAGTTGTTCTCTCTTGCCCCAGAGGGACGGACCAGAACCAATGGGATGAAATTCATTCAAAAGAAATTCCGTCTAAACACCCGGAAGAAGTTCCTGACGGTGAGAGCGGTTCCTCAGTGGAACAGGCTTCCTCAGGAGGTGGTGGGTTCCCCATCTTTGGAAATTTTTAAACAGAGGCTAGATAGCCATCTGATGGTGGCTAATTCTGTGAAGGCTCAAGGGGGTGGCAGGTGACAGTGGATGAGCGATAGGGTTGTGAGTGTCCTGCACAGTGCAGGGGGTTGGACTGGATGACCCAGGGGATCCCTTCCAAATCGATGATTCTATGATTCTAGGAGCCAGTAGCGGGGACAAACCAAAACTCATGCTGTTGCTGTTGGCATTTATTTGACTAACTCGACCCCCATGCTGACAACCATCTGCATGTTGACAGAGCACACAGGGAGGGGAAGCGGGCATAAGCCCCGGGGCTCCCGGAGGCCTTACCTTCCAGGCGAGTGTTGGCTTGCACAAAGAGCTTGCGAGCTTCTTTGCGCAGAAGCACTGTGTGGCGCAGAGTGAGGAAGCGTTCTGGCTCTTCATCCGTCACTGCAGAGTATGCCTCGTAGAGCGCTCGCCCGCCTGCCACATCTGCCGTGGACTTCAGCACCTTTGAGATGAACAAGCGGTGGTAGGCCAGGACTGCTGCACTGCCTCCCAAGGCCCACCCCACAATCGGCTTCTCCCAACTCCTCCTTTCAACACAGTGCTGTTGCCCTCTCCTACCCTCACCTCTTCCTGACCTGACCCTGCTCTTCTGGACTGTGTTTAAATGCAGAGGTCAATTTTAGGCCTCCAATATTTAATCAACAGAGACTTTGTGAATTGATTGTGGCAATCAAAAGTTTGTCCATCTGTTTTGATTTCAGGCTGTTTTGTTTTTGCCAATTTACTGCAAGTGAGGAATCAGAGAACAAAAAAAAAATCCCACCCCCTAAAGCAGGGGTACTCAACCTGTGGTCCTCCAGATGTCCATGGACTCCAATTCCCAAGAGCCCCTGCCAGCGTTTGCTGGCAGGGGCTCATGGGAATTGTAGTCCATGGACATCTGGAGGACCACAGGTTGACTACCCCTGCCCTAAAGGACAACAGATGTGCGAGAAACTCCCTTCCCTGTGTTTCTTTAGTCAGTCAACTCTGAGGGTGGTTTGTCTTAATTCAAGAGACTTCATTTAATACACAATTGTTTGGAAAGGAACAAATAAGGAGATGCTTATTCACTTTGGCCCAGTAACAGCCTTCGTTTCAGAATGACTGGCAGCTTTAAGGCAGAGATTATAGATTCTCACCACTTCCTTTAATACCTCTAAGAGACCTATCTTGGTCACGTGAATGTTGAAAACAAGGCCTTGTCATTTGATCGCTCCATACGGGAGAAGGAAGTGATGGACGGACAAGTCCATGCTTAACGGACAGTCCTCTCCCAATCCCGGGTGTATTCAGCTGGTCCTGTGGTCACTCAGCACTGGACATGTGTTTTTCACATGCTCAGGGACACTGCTGGTATTGCCTCTTTTTCACTTCCAGACTCCTCTGCTGAAAACAGGCAACTGGGACAGCAACTTGATGCAAAGCGAGCCCTGACTGTTTCTGGAAGGCCAGCAGTCTTGTTCACATCTAGACGACTGATGTGGGAGGACCAAGCAAGGAGCTGGGAATGCCTCCGACTAAGCTGCTGTCACACAGGCCCCTGGAAACCCCACTTTCAAAAGCACACTCCGCTCCCTGCTTTGCACCAGAACTCACAGCTCTGCCCAAGACCAGGGCAGCCCTGGACCTCTTCCTCCTCCTCTTCCTCCCAGCCCTAGGCAAGGCCTCTCCCCTCTCACTGCCCCTACCTGTAGCTTGCGGAGGAAACTCTCCAGCGCGGGCTTCCCCACCGTGGCGATCTTGCTGCGATCCAGGGAGACGACTGCATCGGGCTTGCCGTCCGCCCCTGTGGTGCGCTGGAGGGACACCAGCCCCTTGCCAGCCTCCAGGAGAACCCTCAGGATGACAAAGCGAGCTTGCATGTGAGCCTGGCTCGGGGACAAGGAACAGTGGGAGAAAATGAGCATGGGAAGTTAACTGCTGAAGTCAAACCACTTATCCATTCAAGGGAGCGTTGTCCAGGCTTGACTGGCAGTAGCTCCCCAGGGTGCCTCAGAGAGACGTGGGTCAACACGTCACCTGCTACCTTATCTTTGTAACTTGGAAGGTCTGGGACACAACCTGGAGCCTTCTACATCTGAAGCAGATGTTCTACTAAGTGAACTTTAGCCTCCAGGGGAGGGAACCCAGAAGGTACCTAGGAAGTCGTTATGTGGGGCCAGACCAAAACCCAGCTGCCCTGGCACACAGATCCTGACAGCCGTTTGCTGGAGCACCCAAGGAGACTTGCATGTTGGACAAATCACAATAATAATAATAATAATGAAAGACCCAGAGCTAGCACCATCCCCCACACACCCCCAAGCCCTGATATGGCCCAGCGGCCTGCTCTGCCAAGGCTGAAGCCGGGGAAGGCCCCCCCTCCCTCTCCCTCCAATCCACCCAGCCACAGTAAAAAAAAAGGAAAAAGGAAAAAAAGAATGAAGCAAGCCCTCCACCCAACTAACCCCAAGAGGACTCCCTGTGTGGCTGGGACCACTCCCCTCCCACCCCACCCTTTCCCAGCCCTCCAGGGCCATCACTAGCCTTTTTGAGCTGCCCCAATAAGTTTAAAACCACCCTGAGTCTTTAAAAAAATCTTATATATATATGTATGTGTGTGTATGTGTATATGTATGTATGTATATACACACACACACACACGCACATATATATACATACACATATATACATACACATACATATTTAAAAAATTACCCCCCCTCCCAGCAGCATAACCCCTTTAGGGCTCTGGAGTATCTCTGCGGCTGCGAGTAACCCTGGTTGGGAAAGACTGGACCATGAAGCTCAGGAGGAAAGTGACTGGGCCACAGTCACCACTGAGCTCCCATAGCAGTGTGGGGATTCGAACCTGGGTCTCCTAGATCCTGGTCCGACACTCAATGCACAAACCGTGGTGCAGAGAGGATCCCTCCAACTTCCCTTTCTGGGTCAGACTAAAACAGCTCCCCACCAGGAGAAAGGTCCACTGGCCACCCAGTGAGGGAGAAGGGGCTCCTCCTCCCAACCAGGGACTGGGCTCTACGAGGACCCCCCGTCTAACCTGGCGCCACGATCCAGATTCCGGCGTGTAGAACTCCAGTCCCAGCAAGCCGGCACGCACCATGTTCAGCCAGTTAATATAGATCACGTCCTCAGCATCCTCTCCTTCGAGATCGAAGATCCTGGGGACAAAAGGGAAGAGAGGGAAAGTGGGAGGGGAGAACACAGATGCCACAAAAGAAGGCCAGGGAGGAGCCAATAAGCAAAGTGTTCTCCCACCTCAGTGTCAGGGGCAACTATTGTTCCCATTTTGCAGATGAGGAACACCAAGGCTGAGGGGTGACTTGGCTGTTTAGCCCTGATGGGCAAGACCAGAATGCAGCTCTTCCAGAGGCCAGTCCAGCTCTCCAGCCCCTGACCTGCACTGGTGCCCAAAGAGACACCTGCATGCCCCAATGGCCATTGCCCCCCCCCCCAGTTCCCCGCAGCCCAGAGGGAGGCTAAGGGAGATGGCAGAATTGTGAGGCTCAGAGGGAGACCACCTGTTCAGCATGCAGAAGCGTCAATACTTCAATAGCTCCCCACCTTGCTTCCAATATGCTATACAGGGCGGGCAGTGAGAGCATCAAATTAGGGCTGGGAAACCCTGGGTTCGAATCCTCCCTTTGCCAGGAAACTTGTGGACTGACCTTGAGCCATTCATTCAGCCTAATTGACCTCACTGGATTGTTCTGAAAGGAAGCTGGGAGGGAAGGGGCTCCCCCTTGAAGGCGGCTTCCCCCACCCTCCGTGCCCCTGGCATCTCTGGCCCTCACCTCAACACATCCTTGTTTAGGCAGAGGTACAGCCCCACGCACTCAGCCCGGCACTCCTCGTAAGTTGAGGCCACGCTTGAAAACTTGCTGTCCCACGTCTCGCCGCCCCGGTACCAGCTCCGAACCTGTGCAAAGAGGAAGAAACGGGGGAGCTCGATCCCCTTATGCTGCAGAGACAGGCCGGGTGGGTCTGGCCAGCTCAAGGCCGTAAATAATCAGGGCTAAACATCTCCGGATGAACTTAGGTTCCGTGCTTTAAAAAACAAATCAAGGGAGGGGAAGAAGGGAAGAGCTTTCTGCATCCAGAAAGTTTGTAAGGATTTCTGCAGTTTTTGCAAACCGTGGCAGAGGGAGGCAAACTCAGTCACCTTCCTGCTGCAGAGACCCTGATCTGCACCACTGTACTTAACTCGGCATCAGTGTAGCCAAGAAGACTAGGCAAATGCTTTTAAGGAAAGCAAGCTATGCTTCTAGGGGCACCCATCCCAAAGGCCCTCTTTCCCATGCAACTGTAGGAGCAAGAATATTAGCCCTGTTCTTCTTACAGGAGTGCCTGCTTGAGAAGGCCAGAAGGGACAGAGTCACAGAAGCTGACCAGGGTTGTAATGCCTCCCCTCCCCTCCCACCTCCTCCTCCCCCCGAGTCCTCACCAGTTCCCCTGTCTCTGGGTTGATCACTGCCTCCCGGTCGAAGTTGAACGCACCCGAGTCATCCTGCCAGAAGAGAGAAAATGCTTAACTCAGATTTTCCTGTGTCAAGAGGCTGCCTTCTCAGCGGGAGTAACAAGCATGTGCTATAAGTGACATGCTTCATGGATGATGCCATACAAGAAAGGAAGAATCCCTATGTTTGGTAGGGCAGTATTATGCACAGGAAGCATAGAATAATATAACCTATGTAACCAGGTTGATGCAGTTGGTATGCAGACCAATTAGGCAAGCCTCCTAAATGAGAATAGCTAAAGTTTCAAGCCATTCAGTCGCAGCTGGGGAGAGTACAAAGGGCTCTGTCACATCTCCCTGGAAAGCACAACGCTCATGTTCCTGTGGCAGACAGAAAATAGTTTTGCAGGCTGCGCCCCAATGACATCTGGAAGACAGCGTTTTGCCCCATTTCAACAACAGGTCCACACAACTTCCAAAGCCTGTTTGTATTCTTCTGGCTGTCTTCCATATGGGACGGGCACTTCAAATCATGCGGGCCACTCGTTGGTGTCTATCAGGTGATGGATATCAGGTGGAACGGATTTCACCCATGGCTGCAACCACTCATTCCCTCGATCGAAATGCTATGATTGTAGGATTTGTGAAATCTTATTGCCGGGTGTTGGGACCTTAGTCTGGATAGGCCCACACCAGCCATGTCTTTATGGACAAATGACTCTCTGTTTTCAGTGATCTTTCTATGTTTCCAAAGACGATTGAGACGTAGGGGGGCAGTGTGGTGCAATGGGAGAAGCCATTTCACATTCACTGAGCTTTCTCCCTGCATTCAGCCAGATGACAATGAGATGCAAAAGTGTGAAAATGGGACACGTTCAAGTGACATGCGTTGCATCATGTATGCAAAGGCCCTCAGCGTGCCACATTCTCTTTCTCTCAAGCAGAGTGCATGCACAAAGATGCTTACCTGGACAAAAAGCTTCCCGCTGCCATGGCCCAGGAGTTCATGCAGTCCCACCTGCACCTCAAAGGAGGGCCCCTTCCACTTGATGTAGAGATCCTGAAAGAGAATGCCACAGAGCTCATGCACAAGAATCGCTGCACCTTCTCCCCAACAGCCCCTCATGGTCTGCCAGGGAGCCCCTCTGGTCTGGGTGCCACCTTTTCCCGAGACCCCACGACCCACACCACCGTGATACCACTTCCGGCAGTTTCCGGTGTGAAGCTGAAACCTTTTTTTAAACTTACAAAGGCCAGTAACTGTTAAATCTCGTTTTGTAGGAACTGTTTTAATATTTGATATAAATCAGGCCCTCGTTTATTTATAACAGATAAAAATGCTAATCCCCCAGCCTAATTATCAAATTAGCCAAAAGGAGGGGGAACCCTCCTGCACAGCAGAAGACTTCCATAAATCCTTTACGGCTCAGAGGACAGTCAACCGGAAGAGAAAAGGCCTTGCTAGGCTTTTTGGCTGCAGAAAGTGGCATCTAGTCACAGCTGATGTCTGGCATTCCAGGAGGGCTTTCAAGGCAAGAGATGTTCCGAGATGGTTTGTCATAGCCTGTCTTTGCACAGCATCCCTGGTCTTGTGAGGCAGCCACCCATGCAAATCCTGCCAACCCTGCTTAGCACCTGAGACAGAGCAACCAAAGGCTAGCTTGGGCCATCCAGCTCAGAGCAAGAACATGTTCCATGCTCTGCAAAAGAGCTACCTGGGAAGGTGCATGATGCACATCCACCCTCCACAGATGGGAACTGCCAGGAGCACAACCTTGTTGTCTTGGTCCCTTGAGTCCCCTCTTCCCCAGGATGGCTAACCAGATGCTCCAGATTTGCTGGGTGCAGTTAGACAGCCTGTGGGCAGCCGATACAAGACCTGAGATCAGACAACACCCACTTTGGCCAGCCTGAGAACTCAAGCACCTCTTCCTTGAGAGATTCTGTTTTCAATTAAGTCACATTTTTCCATTCAAGCTGTGGTGTTTTTTTTTTGGTGTTTTTTTAAGCTGCTTTGGGCCCCCAAACTAGAAGCAGGGTAAAAATGCCCCAATAATCAGCAGCTGCAGTTTGTTGCTGCAACTTAATTCACAACAATCTGCAAGGCACACACTTTGGAAATGGCTCCTTCTATGACTCTGGCGTTAACCTGCTCTTGAGCTCTGGTTCTTGCACATCACCCTCCAGGTGCACTAGCCAGCAGAAAGACAATTTGTAAATAGGCAATAAAATTCTCAGAGGATAATGAACAAGCCCATCTCGATAAGCTGACACCCCACACACACACACCTTGTCCTCTTCTGCAAGGAAAGTCAGCTTCTCCTTCTGTGTTGAGTACGCCACGGCCAGCACGTTCCCCAAGGAGACGTTCTTGAACCCGTCTGTCTGGCGGATGTCGTCATCTGCAGACATGAACACAACAAGACTGCCTGGTGCGAGAACAGCTGTGGGGCTGTCCACTCTGAGAGGCAGCAGCTCCCTGGGATCTCGGGCAGAGATAGGCCTTCCCCCAACACCTGCAGTCAGTGACCTTTCAATGGGTGGTGTCAGGAGTCAAACTCGGGACTTCCTGCATGCAAAGTCAAGAGCAGAGGACAGGCCCTGCCGCCAGGGTTGCCTGGGGCCCCAAAGGACCGGACAGGAGGAGGTGGAACTCCATAACTCCTCTACCCCTATCCAAATACTGAATCTGACTACAACTGCAGGATTCACAACACCCAACGCTCCCTTGAAAGGAGAAAGGGAGCTGGAGAATGGTTTGTCACTCTTGGAGGCTACTCTCCTGTTAAAGCTAAGCAGCACTCAGCTTAGCCCACCTGGGGTCGGCACTCCTCTCTGGAGAAGGGCCAGATACGTTTTAAAAACACCTGAAAATCAGATGCGTTGGGGCTCAAGGTGCCTAAAATTCACTCTCTTTAACCAGATGCCGGGGATTTAGATCGGTCATCCCCTCCTCTTAGGACCGGGGCCAGTATGAGACGGGCCTTGATGCCATCAGCCCCTTTGAAATCGTCCCAACTTTCCATTGGCTCTCCTAGTCCCACCCAAGGGGCTCATGTAGGATGTAAATTAGATCATATTGTATCGCCATGACTTGTATGGAATTTTAGCATTTTGTTTTAATGGGGTTTTTAATGGGATTTTATGGGCATATTACTGTACATGATTTATATGACAATATTGTAAACCGCCGTGAGCCAGTCTTGGGAGCAGCAGTAATATAAATCTCATAATAAACAAACAAACAAATAAACAAACAAATAAATGTACAAGGATGGCTCCACGCCATAAAAGGACTGGCGCTCTGTAGGAATACACACGTACCTGCCTTACATTGAACCAGCCCACTGGTCCATCAAGGTCAGTATTGTCTACTCAGGTCGGCAGCTGCTCTCCAGGGTCTCAAGCCTTTCACAAAACCTCCTGTCTGATCCTTTAACTGGAGATGCCAGGGATTGAGCCTGGCACCTTTCGTATGCCAAGCGCTGCCCCTGAACCCACGGTCCTTCCCTATTTGCCCTGGCCCTAGCCTTGCCGTTCAAACTATGTCCCAGGAAACAACCCTGCTCTGCGTTAAGACCAATCTCACCAGGGGATTTTTATTTTTTGGGCGGGGAGGAAGGGGAGAAATGGCTCCCTTTTCCAGGAGAAACTGCAAGGAAGTAAAAAGCTAGTCATAAAGGCTTTAAAGAAATAGCTGTGGTGGTGAAGGAGGGGAGGCGTGCTCAGGAAACACGCTAGTTTGGAAGTGTGTGGAAAGTGGGAGGAATCTGGCATCTTGAGCCTCAGTTCCTCTCCTCCTACCCTGCTTCAGAGCACCACTCAGTCCCTGGGCCACCTCCAACCCAACTTGGCGCCTATTGTACCCACAACCATTAGCCCAGAGGGGAAGAGTGGAGCCAATGGGGCCCAACAGCAGGTCATCCAGGCGCAGCAAAGAGATCGGCTGAGCGGGGCCTTACAGTTTGGGATGTTGATGCCGGCAGGGATCCCACTCCCAGCGAAGGTCAACACATCCAGGGACGTGAAGTCAGGCTTGAGGAACGCGTCTTTCTCAAAAGCACGAGGCCAGGGCAGCTCCTCCAGCAGGCGCTCTGCGGACGCCACCAGGAGAGCAAATTTTGCACTCATGGCTTTGTTCACAACCGCCACAAATCCTGGGGGAAGAAAACATCCCATCAGCTGGGCAACACAGTCTGTCTTCCTTCGCCTTTCCACCTCTCTGTCTTCTAATTTTCTTGCAGCCCAATCCCAGCGCATGTAAACTGGGACGCAAGTTCCACCAAAGTTCTGCGGACCTATTCTTGTGTAAATGCACACGTGTCACAGAGATGACTTTTGTTTCAGCTCCGTGCAGCCTGGTGAGCAGCGATGCATGATTTCCAAGTTACCCAGGACCTGAAACTGGCTTCCCAGCACCCAAATGCATCACTGGTCTCTGCAAAATCTAAGCAGGCCATGCACATTCCTCAGTTGTACTATATGAACATGCACTTGGATGCTAAGTGAAGAATTCCACAACCGGTGGAAACTCTGCCATTTACTCGTGTTTCTAAAAGCAAGTTTCTAGCTATCAAGACAGGCTTGGAAGTGGAGATTTCTACTATGTACCCAGCTTGCTGGGGGGTAAACAGTAATGACTGGGGAAGGCACTGGCAAACCACCCCGTATTGAGTCTGCCATGAAAACGCTGGAGGGTGTCACCCCAAGGGTCAGACATGACTTGCACAGGGTGCTTGCACAGGGGATACCTTTACCTTTACTCACTACCCAAAGGAGTTTACACACACCTTTTCCTTCCTCTCCCCACAACAGTCACCCTGTGAGATAAATGGGGCTGAGAGAGCACTAACAGCTGCTGTATGAGAACAGCCCTGAGAGACTGGCCCAAGTCACCCAGCTAGCTGCGTGTGGAGGAGTGGGGAACCAAACCTGGCTCACCAGCAGGTGAGATTCACGTACCTTGCTGAACACATGAAACGCCAACAGAACGCTAGGGAACTGTAACTACAAGATTTCCCCAATCTGTCGGATCCAGCAACCCAGCCCCAAATGCCCCATTGCAAAAGCAAGATAGTACCTTCGAACTCCCCTCTTGAGCCATATGGATCTCGGTAGCTTTCAATGAAACCGATGTAGCTACGAGAGAGGGCGGAAATGAAAATGACCTTAGTTTAACTACACGTGGGGCACACGATGCTCCTGCCAAGTGGTCAGAAGGGAAATCCAGTTAGAAAAACTAAGCAATTCCCTGCTCCTCCTCTGCCCTCTTGTCCCATTATCCCTTAAAGCCATCGTGCAATTCCACACAAAGCCGGTTTTTAACCCGGAGCAACAACCCAAAGACAGAAAATAGGTGTGTCCGTTTGCAACACAGACAGCAATCGATGTGACCTGAAGCCCACCTCTCCACGATGGGCCCCTTGTCCTGGATCCAGCAGCGGGAACCCTCCTTGTGAGCCGTAATAGAGCCCTGGGTGAAACTGGAGATGTAGTGGGTCAGCATCTCAGCCTGGGTGGGGTTTGCAGCATGAGGCTGGCAGGGGAAGACAAGATAGTTCGCAGTTGAGCAATTTCAGACGGCAGCCTCCAGTAGAACAGCTAGATTCAAGATTCTGGGCAGGCAACTGGTTCTTGCCCAATCTGCAAGTCTTGCCCCATTGGCCTCCACTTCTGCTGTTGTGAACTTCCACACTCCTCTCCCTCAAAGGGGATTTATGCATATCAGGATTTCTCAGGAGCGCAAAATGCAGTGTGAGTAACAAAGAGCTTCCCCAAGGACATCAGCTTCCATTTAAGTGTCAGACCTGGGAGGCTGCAAAGATCAGCTCAAAGGGAAGTGGGCAACGTGTACAAAAACTCAGCCAAATAAGTTATTCTGCTGCTGCCACTGAAAATGGCAGCCAGGGGCTCACACTGTGCCTTAGTGTTAATCCAGATCATAACGTACAGCGCTTCCCTGCTCCTGCTCTCTGTCCCAGTCTTTGGAGAAAGGTAGAGGTCAGAAAAAATCACAACCTGTGTCCTGATGCAATTTGTTTTGAGGCTAGAAAGGGGGAAGAGGGAAGGAACACGCATGCCTGCCATTTTCATTGGCAGCTGCACATGGAATGTTACGGCTTGTATCAAGCATCCCATTCCGATGTCTGAAGAATACAGAGGGGCGCGTCCATGCCTGCCAGTTCTCTGCAGCAGACCCTTCACTTGCTTTCTATGTTGTTCATGAAGGTACCCTGACCCGGAGGAACAAGGTTTTGGGGCTAGGTGAGTGGGGCTCAGTGAGAGGCTATAAGAAGGGTAGGTGGGAAGGTTACTCTTCATGAGCTCTGCTTTGATTGTGGCTCTCACAGTATTCCAGGCAACATGTATTTGGGCCTCTAGAAGCCAGAAAAGCTGCTGAGTTAGTGGATGGAGATTGGTAGTGGATGGAGATGGGGGTCCCTTGCCCTTCCACAAGTCTAGCAAGACATGAATAAATTCTGTAAAGGATGTGATGAAAGTTAGTCTGGTTGGCCTGAATCAAAACAGGAAGCCAGAGTGCCTTTTAAGAATCTTGTCAGGTCCATGGAATCAGAGGATGACAACAACGCTCCACATCCCAACAAAGACGCTTCATCTGAGTTCCTCAACTCAAGGACAAAGACGCAGCCAAACGAGGTCAGGGCCACCCCCACCCCCATCTCACCAAGGCCTTCTGCAAGTTCTCCACAACTTTTTCCAAAAGGGGGCTGTAATCGCCTCGTGTCACTGTGAAATCGCAGTCTCCAAACTCAAAGCATTTCATTTTGGCTCTCATTTCGTCATCAAGCTGGGAATCTGGATGGAGAAGAGGAAGGGAAGACAAGACAAAACAAAACAGCCACACACGTCTTTTAGTCCATAGTGGTTGAAACGTGCAGTCTCCAGTGACTAGTAGAGAGGGAGGGATCTCTTTCCGCACAGGGAATAAGAACATAGTGGCGACTCAGGGCCATACCACATGTAACACATTACAGCAACTGTGAGCTCCCTGTGAAAACTAAATTATGAAGCGCCACAGGATCTACTTCAGACTGGGAACTTGGAAAGGGGGGGGGGCTTTGTCGTCCCCCACCGTTTTCCTGACCTGCAGCCATTTTGAGTTCGGAAAATGAATGGGGGGGAGGTGAACCGGCCCCCTGCAGCACCTCACAACTTGAGTTCCCACACTTTTTTTTTGAACTCTTCTGTAATTTTAAATGTGGTTTTTAATTGTTCAAATATTTCAATGTTTTTGTGTGTGCCACCTTGAGGACCGTCAGTGGTGGGAAAGTCAGGATAAAAATGCTTTAAATAAATACATTCAAAGCAGTCGGGAGTGCTAAAGATCCCCATGGCAACCATGGGTTACACAGAACATTCAGTCTGGGAGATGCGGGTTCAAGTCTTGCCCACAATGAACCCCACATGCGGCAAACGACACTCTCAGCCCCCCCACCCCCAAAACCTGGGAGTACTTTACCATTACGTTGACTGCATTGTTTAAGATTTGTAATCTGCCTCGTGTCTCAGTGAGAAAAGTGGAGTTTAAAAAAGCTATTTCATTTATTTACTACAATACAACGCAGGTGTACCATGTGTGATTGAGGGTGGGGGGAGTGTTTAAAAAGGGGTGGCTCCCCACAACAACACTGTCCCTTCCCTGCAGAGAGCAAACCCGGAGCTGCTGCAGAGCCACGTGGGAGGAAAACCTCAGGGAAAGAAAGCCCGTGGCCACTGCAAAAGCCTCTGCACCCACCGCAGCAAGAAGAACAACCCCAGAGAATCATTGCTGTGTGGAAGAAACACGAGTTTTCACCTGCAGCTGGGAATGGTACAGTCCATTCTGCCATGTTGTTCCTGGTTCCTTCCAGCAGCATGGAGAGAAATGACAATGACGCTAAGAAACTCAGAAAAGGCTCTTACCTTTGGAAAGTACCGAGGCCAGCCGAACCTCATAGCATTTTTTGCCGTGTGCCTTGGTTTTGAAAAGCCTCGTATTGTAAGCGCTGATGTTCTGGGGAAAGAGCCAAGCCAAGGGTTGGGAAAGCCCTACTTCCAGAAAGCTACACTTTTAATTAAACGCGTGCAGAGGCATGCCACCTCTCCCCCCACCCCCCAACCACCTGCCATCCTGAATCCACTCAAACAAGCCAGGACTCCGAACCAGAAACCAATGCAATGCAGAAGAGTGTTCCAGGGCAAGGAAAGGCAGCCTTTCCCAATTAGAGGGGGTCACCTCCACTGGTCCCACAAACCCACCTCACCAGTACAGAAGGTTCAGCTTAATGTGTTTCTTCTTCCTAGATTCATAGAGTTGGAAGGGACCTCCTGGGTCATCTAGTCCAATCCCCTGCACTATGCAGGATGCTCACAACCCTTCCTACACTTCTCCTTTTCAACTTCAGCTTCAAGGCCCCTGGAGAGATTTCACTATCATGTCAACTAGGGCAGAACCCATGAAGCCCCCAATCTGCCTACCATCAGTGTCTGGAGCCTCCCACCTGCTATGCCCTTGGCATGCACAGACCACCCAAGGAAAGGAGGAGGGGTTCTTGTGCTACCTGCGAGTCGAGGAATTTCTGGGCCAGCTTTGCATCTTCCATGGAGCAGTTTGCTGAGAAGTATGTGGAGATCCCCTACAGGAAATAAAATAGGGGTTACAGGATAGCGGCCTGCCCCCAAAGAGCAGGGTTGCTGGAAGAACAAGGCTGCTCTCGCTCTTCTTGGATCTATAGTCCTGATAAACAAGTGTGTGCCTGAGAGGCAATACCTGGCCACTGAGCCCCAAATGCTTTTGTGTGGGCTCTAGGGAGAACATGAGATCTCCGCATCTGCCCCACAGTGCTTCCATTTTTTCCGGATGCTTCTTGAAGGCCTGGCTCTCCCACACCAACTTTTTCAGCTTCTCCTGGAATCAGAAGGGCACAAGGATGCGTTAGGATGCACAGGAAGAGTAAGATGAAGCTTCAAGCCACAAGACTCCGCCTCTTCTGTGGAAAACGTGGCCAATAAGGTGAAGGAACATTTCCAGGGGCCACAGAGCATCTGTTTAAAATGTCTCCCATCTCCCCAGGTTTGTCCCTTACCACCAATACTCTGTGCCCTTCATGGGCAGCTCACCTTGGGAAGGTTAGGCACAAATTTGGTATCCCCAAAGGATTTGTAGTTACCCATATTGGCATAAACACCAGCTGCATAAACCAAGAAGGCCTGCAAGAAAGAACAGTGAAAATTAAGGCACAAACTCATATAACTGCAATCAACGCATTCTGCAGTTTCCCCCTCTCTTCTCACAAGTCTGTGCAGCGAGGCAGTACTACCTGCACAGGTAGACACAAACACAGACTGTTCTAGATGGGGACGAATGAATTCCGGAGACCAAATAGGCTATGAAAGCTGCTGCAGTGAATCAGTTCTCAGAGACCTGCACACAAGGCCATTTATTTTGATATTTCTACCCCCCCCCTGTTCCTCCTACCAAAACTGAATTTTGGAAAATTCACTAAGTTAGAAAACAAAAAGAACTAGAATGGCTGTGTATGCAACCATCCCATGCAGAGAATGCAAAGTCTGGTTCCTGCATGCCCCTCTGGGCCTCAAGCCTCTTCCACTTCCCAGGAAGATAATTTCCATGTGGAGAAGCAAGCATGTGGGTTGTGGGGCTGGCGTGAGGAAGGACCAGATGAAATCACCCTTCCTTCCTTCCTTTCTACAAGCTCCACTCCACAAGGAAAAATGTGGATTTCACCCCCTTGTGCCTTCTGACAAGCAACCTGTGCAGCTGTCCCTCCATATGGATTCTGTGGCTTGGTTAACAGATCAATGGCATCAAGTTTGTTTGCAGCTTTGATGAATGAGGCAAGTTTGCCACTGGAGGTTTTCTTCAGACTAACAATAAGGACAGCCAGCATCGTAATGTTTTCTACTCTTAACATGTAGAATGCCTGCATGCAGTTCTAGTCTCTTAAAAAAGGGTATTATTGGAGCTGGAAAGGGCACAGGAAGAAGGATCAAAGGAATGACACACACTCCTAAAAAAGAAAACAGAGTCCATGGGACTGTTTCATTTTGTGACAACTAAGGAGGGACACAACTAAGGCTGTCAGACCCCACCACCAGGCCCTACTCCCCAGCCACTGATCAGCTGGCCAGTGGGGCGGGGCTTACTAGGAGAAAGTGGAAGGCCCAGGCCAGTACCAGCATTGCACAGGAAGTGACATCATCATACCAGCACTGTCCTGACAATGCTCTGGTATTGGTAGAAGCTGTTTTTACCATACTTTTGGACCAAATACCAGAGCATCACAGTGATGTTGCAGTATGATGATGTCACTCCCTGTGTGATGCCAACAATGTGGCTTAGGCTTTTCTCTTTCTCTTTCTCTTGGAGGTCCCCCCTCCCCCACCAGTTGCCCAGAGGGACCTGGTGACCCTAAACACTACTGAATATAAAATCATGCAGAGTGTAGATAAGAGAGAGAAAGAAGCACTTCTCTCTCTCCCCTAAAGCTGGAATGTGTGGTGGTTTGCACAGTGCAGTTGATCAACATTAGATTCAAAAAAGCAAAAGGGAGGTATCCAACACAAATTGAGGAACTCACTGATACAGAATGTATTGAGGACCCGAATCGTAGATTTTGGGGCAAATTTACAAAGGAGAGGTCTATCAAAAGCCACCATGGCTAGATGGAACCTCTGTCATAAAGCTCTGAATACCAGCTGCTGGTAGGCAAGCCATGGGCCAGCTGATTGCTTATGGATGTTTGTCTGGCCACTATGAAAACAGGATGCTGGACTAGATGGACCCCGTTGGTATGAACGAGCAGGCCTTTTATGCTTATATAAGAAAGTTGCCCCAGGAAGTTAGGCCAGTGCAGAAGGCGCTGCCAAGATCCAATCAATGGAGGAATGAACTTTAAAGATGCAGGAATGGGGCGATAGGAAGGAAAAGAAGATTGTCAATGCAGACACAGGCAGAGGAAACACTCAAGCATTGCCAAACACAGGGGGAACTTAGAACAAGACAGACTTTCAGGTACCTGATACTCCTCATCGGAGAGCCCAAGGGAGCGTGCCAGCTCTCCTAACCGAGCTGGCTCCTGGACCCGGAAAAGATGAGAGATAAGGGCGTAGATGGCAGGTGCCTCCGGGGAGGTCTGCAACAACACCACTAGGCCTCCGTACCAGCAGGCCCGGGACAGGTAGTGGGCATAGAGCCGCTCTTCTGGTGACAGCAGCTGGAAGGCTTCGGCACAGTCCAAGTTTGCAATGCCAATATCGTTGGGCAAGACATACTGGGAGTCCACCATGGTGCCAACCTAGAAAGAGGAGGATATTGATACATGATTAAACCTTCCTGTGCAGAGCCGCCTAACTGCATTAGAGGTTAGAACTTAACTGTCTTTAAGCAAATAATGATGGAAAGGGAGGGCAATTTAAAAATTCACTGGGAAGAAGGATGAGTGAGAATGAAATGAGCATTGTGCTGACGGCTGCCAATAAAACAAGGTTATTTTAATCCACACGACCAATCAGAGCCACAGTGGCAAATCAGAAGCCCTGCTGGGCAACAGCCAAAACAGTTTTCTAAAAATACTTTGTAGTTGCCCAGAAAGGGTCAGTGGGCACCTGATCTAGGTAGACAAAGGAACGTGGGAGAGGCAGCAGTGAGTGCTGATCAGAGAAGGATGCCTGTTTGTTCGAGTTACTCAATGGTTGTGCCAGAGGTATTAAGGGGGATCCGAAGGGAGGCAGGTCTCTTACACGGTTCTTCTTCCTCTCATCTTATTTCACAGCAAGTGGGCAATGTAGGCTAGACTGGGTGTGTGGGCTGGCACAAGGTCACTTCCTAAGTGTCATAGTCAGGTAGGAAACTGAGTCTCCCCATCCTTTAAACAGAACATCAGTTTGGCTCTTATTTTATTCATTAATTCAAGTATTTCTATACCATCTTTACTGATGGCTCAAAGGTGCTGGGAAGCTGAGACCTAGAAGCTAGAAAGGGTGAAGCTGGGGGCAGCTCCTGCCCATTTCAGGCCTGCCAGGGAGACTGCAACAATCCTACGGATAGGTTTGCAAGGTCACACCCCTTTTTTTTGCTAAATCGACGAATTCACTACTTCAGGCACATGGCTTGTCCGGTCCTTTTAAAATCTGTCTGTCTTATTCATAAAAAACTAATAATAAATAAACTAGAGAGTGCTGCAGCATGATTAGCTCACCAGAAGTCTCTACGGATTAGAAATCTGGAAAACTTTTTCCATGCACAACCCAGCTGTAAAATTAATTAGACACCTACCTAGCCTATGCATGCAGACACCACTGCTCAAGTGGAAACATTTTCTACTATTAAAGTGGGCATCTATGTTGGTCTGAAGTAGCACAACAAAAATTGAGTCTAATAGCACCTCTAAGACCATCAAATGTTTGATCCAGGCATAAGCCTTCATGCACAGTCACACTTCCATTTAGTCTGAGAAAGCGTGCCTGCACACAAAAGTTCACACCATGCTTAAAGGTGCTATTGGACTCTATTTTCTACTATTGCAATGGTTCTCAATCTTCCTAATGCCACAACCCTTTAATACAGTTCCTCCTGTTGTGGTGACCCCCAACCATAAAATTATGCAAGTGTTCTTTCACAGAAATTAAATCAAAACTGACCAATGGCGTGAAGTTCCATTGTTCATGATAGTATATAAATTGTTTTTTTTTTCAGGGTTTCTCAATTCAGTTCTGCCTCTTGTCCCACCATGCCGATCTCGCTCTTTTCCGCTGCTCCAGATAAACGAACGCTCTATCTCAATCTACCTCGCAAGGCTAATGTGTGGATGGCGCCCCCCCCCCGCCGGCCAAGCTGCTTGCCCTGCTGCAACCCCTGTGAAAGGGTTGTTCGACCCCCCAAAGGGGTCCTGACCCCCAGGTTGAGAACCACCGTCCTATTGTTTTTTTGCACTGTGGACAACCCCACCCAAACTCAATCTTCATTATACCTTTTACAACTACAAGTGACACCCTGAAAGAAAGCAGCCATTGACTCTGCATTTTCATGCAGCTGCCCAACCACCCAAGACAGTCTGCGGGTGCACTTCCTAGGCGGGGTGAAACTTCACAAGGTTCCCACTCCTAGACCTGGCCTGTCAGATCTAGCACTGTCCCTCCATCCCAGCCTGAACGGTATACCTGTGCCCCTGGAAGCCCCACCGTCCCCAGGGTGCACCCTCCTGGTCACCTTCCCCTACCACACTTCCTGCCCCGTTCCCCTCACCTGCTTCCCTTGCTGCTTCCTGCCCCGCCTCCTTCCTCGTCCACATGTCGCCTTCAAGCAAGCGGACAGCCCTCCCCCCGTGACTTATTTAGCCAATCCATGCGCTTCTTTCAGGAGATTGATGTCTCCGTTGCCCGGACACAGAGGCCTTGCCCCACAGTCCCGTCCCCCCCACCCCGCATCAATAGTCGGCGCTCTCTTTCGTTTTGCAGGATCACGCCCCTTTCTTTGCGAAGTCTCCCAGGCGCCTGGCTTGTCCGGTCCTTTATAAATCCGGCTGTCTTGTTCCCCCGGAAGCTCTGGGAAGATGAGACGCTGCACACGCATCGATGCCAACTCCGGATTGGGGAGGGGGGTGCAGCATACAGAGAACAGGCTTTGGAGAGGGGAGAGATCTCAGTAGGGCACGGTGCACTCTCTGCAGCTGCCATTTCCTCCGGGGGAACTCCCTCCTCTGTCGTCTGCAGATCACTGGTCGTTCTGGGAGATCTCCGGGCCCCACCTGGAGGTTGGCAATTCGAGGTGCAATGGGAGACTCCAGAGCAATGTGACAGGCGGCGGCCACGCTCTCTGGGCGCCCCTCCAAGGACACAGCGGCCCTCTCTGGGCTCCGGGAATGGGCTGGAGCTGCCAACGAAATCGGGGTGGCAACCGCCTCACGCCTGCATTATCTGCCCAGCTGCTCTCCCACATGCAAGGGGGGCCCCTCCCAAAGAGAAGTAGAAATACTTATATATATATTTATAGCATCCTCATCGTCGCCTTATATATAAAACTCACACGTGTCCTCACCTGCTTCTCTTGCGAGCCCCAGTTTCCTCCCACGCCCCTTTCCTCCCCATTCATTGTCCCAGTCCCGCAAACACGCCCCCGTGAGCCTTTCGGCCAATCCGCGGCGCTCTCCTTAGGCAGACTGGAGACCTTGGCTCCGCCCTGCGGTCCTTCCCTTGCGTCAGTGATTGGCTCTCGTTGAGGTTTCACAGCTTGTGCCCCGCCCCCTTGTCGTGGGGTTCAGATGGCCTTCCTTAGAACCACCCAGCTACGTTGTATATTTTAATCCATTTTTTAGATGGCAAGGGCTCATGGTAGTTGTAGTTCCTGGAGCGCCACAATTTGATCACCCCTGACCTATAGGCGAATAAGCGGAGAGAGCACCATGAGGCGAGGGCGTGGAGTGTACCACATCCGTTTTAAGCTAGGGGGATGTTACTTTTGAATCCTCTTGCCCCCCACCCCCGTTCAAACCAGTGGATAAGGGGAGAAAGTATCTTGTCTGGCTCTTTACCTACCATGTTACTTATATTGATATATTTCACATTTGTACAGGTTCTTTATCAGAAGTGAAGTCGCGGTTGCCCATTCTATCACCTCAGGAATCAACAGTCTCATTCTGCTGAAGCACCAACCAGGTTTGAGACCTCAGGGGATTCTATGACAATGTTGCAGAAGAAGAAAGTGGTTCCTGGCCTGTATCAACTCTGGGTTGATTTAGCGGTGGAGTCTGGGAAGGGTGAGCTTTGGAATATAAGGGGGCTATAAGGTGGCTATAAGGTTGCCAGCTTCCACGTCAGACGTGTAGATCTTCTGGAATTACAGCTGATCTCCAGTCAGGGATGCCAACTTCCAGGTGGGGCTTGGGGATCCCCCTGAATTCCCAGTTCATCTCCAAATTACAGAGAGAAGATCCCCCAAGCTTTGGAGGATGGACTGTAGGGCATTGTACCTGCTAGTGGTCCCTGTCCTCTCTCGGCTCCATCCCAAATTCTCCAGGAACTTCTCAGCCTGGATCTGGCAGTCCCTCACTGGTGTTTAGGGGTTAGCTGGCAACCCTACATTTCCAAATGAGATAATAATTTTGCTGTCTGGCTAAAGATAACTCAGATCTCAATAAAACTTTCAGACTTCCTCTGAGGCTTGGGTACAATTTTCTGCCCTGCTTTCTTCTGATCTCCCCCACCCCCCAAGGTAGGGCAATAAGCTCCTTTTTATCCAGCCTCTGGGTAAAACCATCACAATGATGTGAGGGAGGTGTAGGGTCAAAAGGACAACCAAGGGCATGAAGCAATGAAAAGCCTCCTCCTCTCATGAAGATCAAATATCCTGCTGAGTGCAGAAATGTATCTTGCATTTAAGAGCTGTCTGCCACAGTGTACCCAGCTTGCTTACGCATCTCTTGATATCACTAGGCAGGAGCAGAGGCTGGACATCTCATAGGACAAGCCTTGAAAAGGAGACTGACACCTGACATGAGGACATCATAAGCCTCCAAAAAGAGGAAGCCTGAAGAAGCAGGTACCTGGCTACCCTGGAGCCAGAAGGTCTTGTCTCCCCCTCCCTGGTATTTAAGGCCACAACTTTGCTTTGGAGCAATGAAAGGCCTGAACGAGAGTTGTTAAGTGTTATACAATGATCTGAAGAACCCAAGGAAATCTGAGCAAGGGGTGTTGTGGGGCTCCATCTGAGCCAGGGCACAATCTAAGAGACAGGAAGCAACCAATCAGATCAAGTGCCTCTGCATGGGCATCAAAGGTATTTCCCTGCCCAAGACCCAGATATCTGGGATCTCAACTCAAGGCCTTTAGGTAGGGTTGGCAGTTCTGGATTAGGAAATTCCTTGAACTTTGAAGGGATGGAGCCTGGATAGGTGGGGATGGGAAAGTGAGACCTCATGAGGGTTTAATGCCAGAGTCCACTTTTAGAGCTGCCATGTTCTTCAGGAGACCTGATCTCTGTCATCAGATCAGCTGCAAGGCCAGGAAATCTCCAGGCTCCGCCTGCAAGCCGAAACAGAGCCCCATTCAGAGGGACGTGCGGGACTCTCCAGTTCTTGATGAGTGTGTTGCCTATGTGATATTATAAGGATTTAAAGCACTTTGTTTCACCTTAGCTATAAGGATTGGATCTTGGTCAGAAAAACTGGAAGGTAAACCATTGAGAAATGAATCTCTCTGAATTCCTATTTTTTATGCCAATAAAGGTTGTTGTTGTTGAATCTCTCTGAAAACATGGTGCTAACCTAGGTACCCATTTTGTTGACTTAGTATTGCTGCAAGAAGTTTGCTAACAAGTTTTAAGACATTGATTTGAAGACACATTTTGAACATTAAACTGCTTTATTGAACAGCTGTGGGCAGTTCTTTTGGCTTGCATTCTCATCGGACCAGTGGTCTCTCTCCAGTTCCACCTGGAGCCTGGCATCCCACCCTTCAGGGGCCACGGGGAGCTCAATTTCAGTAAGAGAAATCACGACACCGGAGATAACCCCCTGCCCACCAAGACTAGAACAGGCTTGCCTGCTCTAAGTTGGGAAATTCCTGGAGATTTGGGGATGGAGCCTGGGGAGGACAGGAACCTTAGTGGGGTACGATGCTATACAGTCCACCTTTTCTCCAGGGGAACCGTAGTCTGGAGATGAGCTGCAATCCCAGGGATCCCAAAGCCCCATAGGGAAGCTGGCCCCCAGAGGCAAGGATGTTCCAGGCTGAAGTTGGTTCTCAATCCTACTTCTCTACTTGCACGCAATTCTGGCCTCCTAATTCTCTGATCTGACATTATTGATATTTAAGTAGCTCTGCACCCCCTCATAAGTATTGATGGCAGCTACTGACTTGCATTTAAGGTGGTTTTAGGGCCAGCCCATGGCAAAGTGGGAACAACAGACACACATCAGGTGCAATTTACCTGGGCTGCCTAGGGAGTCAGGGCTCGGGCTTCTGGCAACCTCGGTGGGGGTTTTAAGGGGGGAGGAGGAAGCGCTGTTTTTTTATATCCCACTTTTCACTACCTGAAGGAGTCCCAAAGCAGTTTACAAAGACCTTTCCTCTCCCCACAACAGACACCTTATGAGGAAGGGGGGCCTAAAAGAGCTCGGTGAAAACCACCCTAAGAGAACTGTGACTGGCCCAAGGTCACACTTGCAGCTGGCTGCACATGTAGGAGTGGGGAATCCAATCAGGTCCTCCAAGAGTCCACCACTCATAACCACTACACCACGCTGGTTTTCCATGTCACTACCCTGGCCTCCATGTCACTACCCTGGTATTCCTTGGAGGTCTCCCATCCATTTACTAGCCAAGGCCGCCTCTGAAATGACTTGTTCAGCAGCATGCAGCTCAGAGGTGAGCTCCAAGGACCTCCCTCCACCACGCAGAATGGGCACTTGAGGAAGTACAAGGCCTGAATCAAGGCCAACAGTTGGCCAGTGATGGCGAGTAAAAGCTGGGCTCCATGGTAGAGGGAAGCTGCTTTAAGTGGCACATGTCCCGCTGTGTCCAGTGACCCCTTCCTGCAACTATGGCCATTGTTAGGTTGCCGAATGGGCTATGGGCTGTCCTTGGAATGGATCACAGCCTTCTGCTGGGTGGTTGGAACCCGGTTCGGCTGGAGAGCTGTGTTCAATGAGGAATGAAAGAGACTTTTTAAAAAGAGGTGGTTGTGGCTTCTAGCTGGGTGCCCGTGAGGCTTTCAGGCTACGCCAGCCTCTCCATGAGCTTAGTTCCATGACCCCATAAATACTGATATTTGTAAATAAATCAAATGTGCGTCTCTCTCCTAGCATCTATCAATGGAACAACAACCTATTTGCATGTCTTTTTGGTGACTGGGGCTTGCATTTTCACGGTGCTTCCGCAGATCTAGGCTAGGATCTAGAACTGTGTGCCATCAAGTCACAACTGACACATCATAAGCCCAAAACCATGGGATTTTCAAAGCAAGAGATGAGCAGAGCTGGTTTGCCACAAACCTCCTCTGTATAGCAACCCCCAAGCCTATTTCTTGGTCTCCCATCCAAATTCTGACGATGGCTAACTCTGCTTAGTGTCAAAGATCAAGATCTGAGCTAGGAGGCTGCTAGCGTTCAAAATGTATAGGGCTGGATTCAGCCAGCTAGCTGCCGATAGAAGAGGGACATTCTTGCCCAATTCCTCTCTTTGGTGGAGCTCCCTGCCCCCCTTCCTCTGTGTTTCTTGGCCCACGCGGGTTCCGTGATCTATAGTCTTTTCTGACATTTAAAAAAAGCTACTGGGGGAATGGGGTGGTAGAAATGATCCCCTCCAGTCAGTGGAAGGCTGGTAGGACACAGTGTCTCCCTGGGCAGTTCTAAAAATTAATTCATGCCTATGCAGGCCTTTTATGGGAACGGATGTGGGAGACACTGGACAGCAACCCAAAGGTGCTATGCCATCCTGTCCCACTGATGAGTGTGTGCAGGAAATCACACAGGCACATACAGTCCCCGAAGGACGGAATTGTTCCCAGATGTTGCTATTTATTTTCAATCTCCCTCCATCCTGTCCCCCCACCCCCCAGCTCAGTCGAGAGGCCCCTGGAAGATGAGGCGGACAAACCCCTGCTGGCCCGTCAGCCAGGTGCCGCAGAAAGGGCAGGCAGCGTGGAAGGCGTGGGTGCCGTGGGGCAGCGGGATCTGCGCCCAGTACTGCACAGTCTTGGCAGAGCAGACGTGGCCGCAGGGGCAGAAGGCGTGGGTGGGGCGCCCGGCGTCCAGGTAGAGCCCCGCCTCACAGCCCAGCCACAGAGGCACGTAGGGCCCCGAGCGACGGCACATGGGGCACTCCCGTTCCAGGCCCCCTTTCTCCTTGCGGAAGCCCCAGTTGTGGAACCCGTGGACGTGGCCGCAGTTGACATAGACCCAGGGCTGCTTCTTCTCTACCACGCCCCTCTGTGCCAGGCTGGGAAATGCCAGCGTGCTGAAGCCCACGGGGCACTGGGGCCGGGCGGCGTTGATCTCCTGGCGCAGTGCCTCCAGCTGCTGCAGGGTCGGCGTGCGCAAGAGCCCCTCCGACGTCCGCCACAGGAGGGTGGCACCACAGAGATCGATGAGTGAGCCGTCTTGGAGCACGTTGGACTCTGACTCCACCTGGCAGGAAGGAGGGAGAGAGAGAGAAGGCGCTAAGAGGCACGTCTGTTCCTGTCCTCAGGCAACGTCTCAGGAGCAAGGCCTGCCGAGCACTCTGTCACTGCCCTGTTGCTCCTGGGGCCTAGCAGTTCAGCTTATCGTGCAATCAGACTCACAGTGCAATCTGAAGAACACTTTCCTGGGAGTCAGCCCTGCCTCAGTTGGATTCTGAGTGGGCCTGCTTCAGATCGCCCGGCAGGTGTGGCTGTGCAAATGTTTGGCCTGCGGGAAGACCCAGCTCCAGCCGCCAGCAGCTTCCCATAAAGGAGTTTGAAGGTTCAAACTAGGTGTTGCATTTTTCATAACGAGCTGGGTCTGGGTTCTCCTGACCCAACTTGCATTTCCTGCAGCCGCAGCAGGGAGCCGATGGCTCAAGGGCTGCAAAAGCCCAATTTGAATCGGGGCAGTGCTGTGGATGGGGAGGGGCTTCTATTGGGAATACCAGGGTTGAGACACGGAGGCAAGTGACAGCAAATCATCTCTGGACGTCTCTTGCCTTAAAAAACCCATAAGTCAGCTGGAACGTGACAACACATCCTACCCCACCTCCAAGCCTATATTCTGTTCCTTGGCTTTAGGGATGCCAGTCCCCAGGTGGGACCTGGGGATCCCCTGGAATGTCAGGTCATCTCCAGACTACAGATCAGTTCCCCTGGAGAAAATGGCTGCTTTGGAGGGTCGACTCCATAACATTATACTTCACTGAGGTCCTTCCCCGCCCCAAATCCCACTCTCTCCCGGCACCACCCCCAAAATCGCCAGGTATTTCCGAACTCAAAGCTGGCAAACATACTTAGCTTTATCATCAGTTAAAATGAGACTGCAACCAAGAAATCAGAAGGAGATTGAGACTGGGGAGGGCAGCCAGAAAAGCCTTTTAAGGGTAAGGCTTTGGCACTGGCAACTAAGATCAAGTTAATCCATGCCACAATATTCCCCCTTCCCATGTATGGGTGTGAAAGTTGAACAACGACAGGAAGAGAGTGGATTCCTTTGAAACGTGGTACTCGTGGAGAATTGTATGGACATGGTGGACTGCCGAAAAGATATATGTGTGATCGAGATCAAATCAAGCCTGACCTCTCCCTAGAAGCTTAAAGGACGAGGCTTTGGTCACGTCATGAGAAGACGAGTCACTGGAAAAGACAATAATGCTAGGAAACGTTGAAGGCCGTGGGAAAAGAGGAAGAGCCAAAGTGAGATGAACTGATTTAATCAAGGAAGCCACACCCCTTCATTTGTAAGACCAGAGTAAGGCGGTTCACGAGAGGACATTTCGGAGTGTCACCATAAGTCTGAAGTGATTGGATGACACTTGGCACACACACACAAAGAGACAGGGCGTTTTTCTTAAGGCCTGTTGGCAATGCTATTTTAGACCCCCGTCTTAGGCCAGGCCTGGCACTCTTCCTCTCCTCCTTCAGGCCCAACTACAGCTGCATTGTAAAGGATGTGGGGGTGGGGGCATCATCAGGGCACGGGATTGGAGTCACTGTGGGTGGGCAGGTAGTTTGGAATTTCCCGCATTCTGCAGGTGGACAGGGGTAGTCAACCTGTGGTCCTCCAGATGTCCATGGACTACAATTCCCATGAGCCCCTGCCAGCAAATGCTGGCAGGGGCTCATGGGAATTGTCGTCCATGGACATCTGGAGGACCACAGGTTGACTACCCCTAGACTAGATGACTTTGGATGTCCCTTCCAACTCTTTGATTCTATGAAATGAGTGGCAAGGAGGGAAATGGGGATTTAGACCAGGGCCGTGGCACCTGGTGGGTAAGGTGGGCTAAAACCATCTCCCCTCACATGGCCTCTTCTCCGTTTAGCATCTGTTTAAGAAAAACACAACCCGCCCCCCCCCCGAAAATAGGAGCTTGAGAGAAGGGGACATTTGCACTGCGGAAACAGTGGGAGAGAAATAACGGAATCCCTCATGTCTCCCAGCTACAGCTTACCTTTCAAAAGAACAGGGGAAATCCAATTATGGCCGTTAGGTAAGCAGGCAGTCACATGCGCAGCAGACAGGTTACTTCCTCAACAGATTCCCCTGGGACCCAGGACTGCTCCAAGCCAGGTTTCATATCCCCAAACCTGAAGTGGCCAATATTTGTAGGAGGGAGGGGCTGTTTTCAATCCTCAGCAGGCCCTCCTCCTGATGTATTGGTGTGTGTGTGAATTACCCACCACTTTCCTTCCCTCTCCTCTTCCAACGTACCAGTTTCCCCCGCTGCTGGGCAGAGCGACTGTCGCGCAAGGCATACACGTTCCCACACACAGAGATCTCGCGCCACACGCCCGGCGTGGAGTCCTCACTGAAGCCGCCATTGGGGTGCATCACCAGCACCCCGTTTGTTGTCAGCCCGTCCATCAGCCCGTCCGGAGTCCTCCACTTGGCCGCCCTCTCCTGCCAATGAAACCAGAGACTGGCATCACAGCACAGCTTGGGCAGGGGCCACAGGGGTGCAAGGGCTGTTCTCCTGCCCTTGTGTCTCCTGGATGTGGTTGGGAAACGAGCAACATGTGGCTATGACCTTTAAAGCCCTAAACGATCAGGGACCATCAGACCTGTGAGAGGATTGCCATGATCAGAAACAAAAAGATCCACATGGCTAAAGACAGCAGCGAAGTCAACAGGGAAGAGGATGGAGAACCGCTTTGATTTACCACCAAAGGAAATTATTAGTGACTTTGGTGAGGATAGCTTAAGAGTAAGCCATTCTGCACATGTTAGATAATGCACCTTCAAGGCACTTTAGGAGAAGATTTTCCTGTTCTGCACAGGAAAATCCAGCTGCAAGAGCACATTGAAAGTGCATTATCCAAACTGTGTGGGATAGGCTGGTTGTAGAAGACAGAAAGTCTAGGCAGGGTGGGAAGAAGCAGTGTAGAGTCAGAGGCTGGAGGCAAAAGGTAGCACGGAAATTGTGAGGAAGTTGGGTGGATTTGGGGGGGGGGGGCTTGTTGCAAATGAGGGACACTAGTAAGTTTTATGAAGCAAGCAAAGGAGGAGGATACCACCCAAAGAATCTGCTGCAGGGGCTGTACTACATGGGTCACAGCCAAGAAGAAGGAAAGGAAGAAATGACCAGAAGCAGAAATGAACCTTGCGGAAGAGGAAAAGAACTTTCCAACAATAGAAACACAAAAGAACAAAGTCAGAGTCTCGTGGCACCTTTAAGACCAACCAAGTTTAATTCTTGGTATAATCACATGTGCATGCACATGTCTGCAGATACATTGAAACAGAAGTCACCAATGATTATATTTGGGAGGGGGGGTTAATTACCTTCAGGGATAGTCAAACTGCAGCCCTCCAGATGTCCATGGACTATAATTCCCATGAGCCCCTGGCAACAAATGGACATCTGGAGGGCCGCAGTTTGACTACCCCTGATTGCCTTGACCAAACTAGCCCTTCCTGGGAACTAACCCCCCTCCCTCCACCTGTATCTGAGGCTGGAGGAAATCTGTTTCAGTGTCTCTGGAGAAGTGTACATGCACACAAGCGCTTATACCCAGAATTAAACTCAAAAGTGCCACTGAGCTCAAACTTTGCTCTATTGCTCCAGACCAACACAGCTACCCATCTGAATCTGTCGATATAAATACAGGCATAACAAACATGATAAACTGTCTGAGGCTGCTCCTGCACAATCTCCTCACTGATTTCATCATCACTGAAAATACAGAGACAGGCACAATGGGGATGTTGCTTTGGTGTGTGCAGTTTTTTGGCACAGACTCTTCTAACTCTCCCCCCAGTTTATCCTTTCCACCCATAAGACCACGTGGGTTCACAATGACATGGTCATCAGAGCCGCTGTTGCAACTTTCTGCCCCCCCCCATTCCTTCATGCATGTGCTATAGTACTATAACGCTGTATTAAAATTTGGAATCCAAATAGATAAGTGACAATGGATTATTACTGAGTTGTCGTCGTCGTCATCATCATCATCATCATCATCATCATCATCATCATCATCATCATCATCATCATCATCATCATCATCATCATCATCATATTGGATTTCTTACCCGCCCCTGTCGGCAAGCTGTCTCATGGTGAATTATAGAATAAAACTCCACATAAAACAATTATTATAACCCCATTAAAATATAACACCACCCCACAACTAATCCCCTCACGGTGCATCATGGGGGCATCACCGATGATGATGGTTTGTTCTGGCGATAGTCTGGCCTAATATAGACTCCCCTGAAGTTATAGAGTTATAACACTATAACATTATTACCATTATAGCTGTCAAAAACCCTTCAGTGTTGAGTCAGTTGGGAAAAAAAGTTGGGAAAATGACACCGACAAAGCTGGAAAATGTTTCCAGGGCAGGAAGGACCTTTACAAAAGAGATATTCTCAGCCTCACCTACCTCCCAGGGTTGTGAGGATAACAAAGAAGAGAGAAGAAGAGAGAAGGATGATGTATGCTGTTATGGGTCCCCACTGGGAAGAAAGGTGGGGTATAAATGAAATAAAGATTGTACTGAGGATAGGGAAAACCTGGAAAGAGGACAATTACAATATAGTGTGTTGAAGCCCCCCCCTGACATGCCACTTTAGAAGCCAAAGCTGAAAAAAACCTCTATGTGAAAGCAGCTAGCATCACATGAGAATCAGTACAGAACTGAAAATTTTAGCCTTTCAGCCTATCTTGAAAATGAAAAAAAAGCCTACAATGTGAAGGTCAGATGAGCTTTCCTTAGGAGGGAATAGTCAAGGGGGGGGGTTGGGCACAAGAGAGAAGGCTCAACCTTTTACAGCCACCAGACTGTTTTCTGACGGCTCTGGCACTGGGACAAGGGACTAATCAGTGCGGTGCAGCAACCAGAAACAGCACAGAGAGGTGATCATCTCCACTGGCATGCTGGGAAGAACTCCACCTAGTGAACGTCCTTCTTGTCCCGAGCCTAACCGTGCCCTGTGCGCATTCTGTCTACCACTGCTCCACCCAAACGTGCAAAGACACACACAGTCGCTCCAGTGACTCACTCACTCCAAGGAAAATGTTGCGGGAGGCATCGAAGCCAGCAGCATAAATGCGCGCTGTGTACGGGGGGTTCCGTTCACAGATGACCCGGCAGGCAAAGCGAGATATGGTGCTCTGAGCTGACTGACCATCGACGGCTGAGTTGGCCCCAGGGGTTGTGTCCGTCACCACAAAATCAATCATACTCTCCGTGGAGCGACCAATCTGGAAATAACAGAGGTGATGTGGTAGAAGGATGGAAGTTAATAAAATGGGGTGGATCCAAACCCAAAATGTTCACCTTTAGAACGTGACTTTCACGCTTCCCTCCACCAGCTGTGACCCACTGACCTCAATGAAATGCTGTTCCTCAATTGGGCAGGGGACCTTGAAAGGGATCTGCAGCAAAAGGAGGGGGAATTGGTGGAAATTGCTACTTTCATCTGGATTAAGCTCCTTCCCGAATCTTTCATTCACTTGTTTTGCATTTGCAGCGGTATCCAGACAATGAATTTTTCTCTCACTAAAAGTTATCTGGTGTAGAAACTTCTGGAAGGCCCCCAGATAGCCTTGCCATATCAAGATATCATTTTATTGCAACCATCTGAGCTCTCTTATGTATTCCTTTGTCATCTCAATAAAGTACTATGTCCCTTTATACAGCTTCCTATGAAGCTGTTTAGTTATAGCGCTCTTCATTCTGAGTGCAATCTGTTCCACTTAATATTTCTGGTAAGGGCTAGGAGGAGGAGCTGGTCTCATGGCTTAAGTGTCACTCAACACCCACTCAGGGCAGCTGTCCCGCCCCTCAGTGCTCCTCCAACTGGCTTGCCTGTCTGTCCAGCTACCAGCCAATCGCCTTCCGTCCCTCACTCCTGACCACCCCCTCCTCCTTCTACCCCCCCCCCCCCGAGGCTCAGAAGCTGCAGATCCCTGCTCCTTGAGAGCTGTCCTGCTGGTATGTTCCCTTCCCAGGAGGCCTCCAGCCTGCAGCCTTTCCAGGTCCTGGGGGGAGGGAGAGGCCATCCGCAGAGTTCTTCCACCCCACTCCCAATCTAGTGCCCACTGTATTCCTGAATGCAATGGGCTTTGTCTCTAGTTTTTATTATAAAATGTAAAGCAAAAGAAGTTCCATGAAGAAAAGTGAAGCAGTCTGTTATGCTTTCATGCAATGAGGGCCAAATATTCTGGCTTCCTTTGCAGGGAGCTCTTGGCTGGGGTACCAGCAGGCCTGGAGGGAAAAAATCTGCTCCTTGATTAGGTGGAAATGGACAGGGCAGTCTTAACTATGGGGCAGTTTAGGGAACTGCCATGGTCCCACACTGTGTGTGAGGGTGATAGAAAATGATGGTAGAAAATGGGAGTGAAATCAAAGGAAAAAATTGGTGTGTTTTGAAAGGATATGCTTTGTGAAAATTGGGTGTATTGTTCTTGTTCTTGGGGAAATGGGGTCATCCTTAGAAATAGGTGTCCAAAGCTTTTTGTGGCATGGAGAGAAAATAACATCGCCTGATAAATAACATCCCATTATGCCTCTATTGAAAGGGACATGAGACTTTTCTCCACATCTGTAGGCAACCTGGGATGTCTCAGACTATGTAAAGGTAAAGGTATCCCCTGTGCAAGCATCGAGTCATGTCTGACTCTTGGGGTGACGCCCTCTAGCGTTTTCATGGCAGACTCAATACGGGGTGGTTTGCCAGTGCCTTCCCCAGTCATTACCGTTCACCCCCCAGCAAGCTGGGTACTCATTTTACCGACCTTGGAAGGGTGGAAGGCTTAGTCAACCTTGAGCCGGCTGCTGGGATCGAACTCCCAGCCTCATGGGCAGAGCTTTCAGACTGCATGTCTGCTATCTTACCACTCTGCGCCACAAGAGGCTCTCCCAGACTAGGTACGACCATTTTATTTGGCAATCTTCTCCACTGAAATCATTATTACCTATGTATGAAAAAAGCAGCCATATTTTAAGAATATGTGAAGTTAATAAAACTATTTAATCCATTAACTGGCAATCTTATCTTTTAAATTATGCTGAGATTATTAACATGAGATTCAGCTAAACTCATAGAGCATACATGGTAAATTGGATTATATTTACCATATATGTTCCCATGAGATAAAATGGGTCTTCTATTCAAATGACAAGATGTTTTTCTCCAGGCCGGTTGGCAGTGCTGTACAGAACTACAGTTCCCAGAAGTCTTTCCTCAGGATCCCTGAGATTTACATTCTATTAAACCATCTTAGAAACTACTATCATAACTCTGTCAAAAGCCCCCAAGTTTGCCTTTTGTAGCACCACTCAGAACCTGGACTGTCTCTACACCTACAACGAATGCATACATTTTATTTATTTCGTTCATTAACAAGATTTTTTCCTACAGTTGCCAATCTCCAGGTGGGGCCTGGAAACCTCTGCTTTTACAACTGATTCCAAGATGAGGGACATCAGTTCCTCTGGCGGAAATGGCAGCTTTGGAGGATGCAGTCTATGGCATTGCACCATGCTGAGGTCCCTCCCCTTCCCAAACCCCACCCTCTCCAGGCTCCACCCACCAAATTCCCAGGTATTTCCCAGCCCAGAGCTGGCAACCCTATTTCCCCCCATCTTTCTGCCCTTATAGGGCCACCAAGACACATAGATTAGAACCTCATTTTAAAAGCCATTAAAAGCAGCATGTTAATAAAAAAGAGGTTAACATAAATACAAAATATAAAAACAACAGTTGAAACATCAAGGAGGAAGAAAGATGCCCCTTGGCTTGCTGGCTTGGTCTACTCATGCCTAAGATTATCCCCTTTTTCCCTCTGACAAAGCTCTTGTGATTTAACAATTGCAAAGTCCCAGGAAATTTTTTCTGGAGTTCGGCTTTTTAATTCCACTGGTTTCCCCCCCTCCCTTACATACAGTATAATTCCTGAGTCATTGCTTTCCCCTTGGCTTGCCAAGTCTGGGCGGGAAATACCTGAAGATTTTAGGGGTGGAGCCTGGGAAAGGCAGGGGGAGGGACTTCAATGCAGTACAATGCCAGAGTCCACCTTGCAAAGCGGCCATTTTCTCCAGGCGAGTGGATCTCTGTAGTTGCATTTGTAATCCCAGATCTCCAGCCACCACTGGAGGTTGGCAACTCCTTTGTCTCGCCCTTCTCCTCTCTTCAGTTTTGGGGATGGGAAATCCCCGGGTGAAGTTTGTTCTTCATTGACCACTGAATTTTTGTCCTGTGTTGGCACAGCAGTCAAAGGCACAAGGGCCCTGCCAGAAAACAAGGGGGTGATCCTGCTCCTTCCGTGGCTGCAGTGGGTACCTGAAACATGTCAGTTTCGCTGTCGTGCGTGTACTCCACAATCACCGAGTGGCTTCGGGAAAGTGTGTAGGAGATGCTGTGCTGGCCTTTGTTACTCAGCGCCTGTTGGGGAGAGGGGAAAAACCATAGGAACGGCCTGTAGCTTCTTTCCAGAGCAGGACGCATCACCCCCTGTAACCACCCATCCATCCCCTTGTCCATCTTATGCTCAGTGGGTTCCATACCAGCTCAAGGGACGGAAGACTGTCTCTCATTCCCCCGGTGCAGCCACACCATTGCACCTAGAGGGGCCCAAAGTGACCACACTCTCTTGAGACTAAGGAATCAACCTGGTAACATCAACCCACAAACCTCACGTTTGCAGGGATCGCTTGTAGTTTCTTTCAAAAGGGAAATGCAGTCTGCACATGCTCAGCACTCCTTTTGTTACTGCCTCCCTTATTCGGGGTAATAGAAATGCACTACCCAAAATGGTTCACAAACTTATTTGGATAAACAATTAGGGAGTGTCCTGCTATGTAATTTTCACTCTGCTTAAGGGATTGCATTAATACTTCTGCTTCTGGCTGGTTCCAGACTTCTACAGGCCTAAATCACTACTTAATTGATTGTACTTTCTTGATTGTACTGACCTATTCTACATCATCTGCCTTAAGCACCTTAGAGAATAGCGGACTACAAATAAAATAAATAAAAATATTTCAACATAAGTCCCTCAAAAGCCTTGACTTGGTCTAATGATGGGGGAAGGGACCTTCTGGTGGCCAGGAAGCAGTTCTGAGATTTGTTGTGGGCAGGAGGACTCACCTTGGACACAAGCGGCGTGGAGATGTGGTGGATGACATCGGGCTTCACCCCGTTAGGCTTGGGCCTCTTGAACAGGGCCAGTCGACTGCGGCGTCGGCCCTTGTCACCGTTGGGCAAGGAGCCATTGTACCTGCATAGCAAGGCACCAACTTAATAAAAAGAACCGTGTGCCATCACATGTCAACCAGCTCATGGTAACCTCATCCATGAGGTGTTAAAGGCAAAAAATGAGTAGAGGTGGCTTGCCATTGCACGGACGATCCTTGGGGGTCTCCCACCCAACTACTAGCTAACAGACCCTCCTTAGCTTGTGAGATCTAATGAACTCAGGCTGAGCTAAGGTGATTCAGGTACTGGCATGCTTGCATGTATGTTTGTCTTTAGTGCCTTATGTCAATAAAAAATCACGCCAATTTAAACCAACAACAAAATACTGAGTCCAGATTTTGAACTACCAGGAAACTGGCTGTAGGATTGTAATGTGTGTTGCACAGGCTCTAGTTTAAACAGGGTTCCCCAACACGGTCCCCATGGGTGCCATGGTAACCACTGATCCCCTTGCTGCTGCCCACCAAGTATTTTTAAACAGTGGGTGGAGCCAGGCTGAGATCTTGCAGAGCAGGACTTCTGAATGGCTACTGGAGAACCCATTGAAGAAGAAGAAGAAGAAGAAGAAGAAGAAGAAGAAGAAGAAGAAGAAGAAGAAGAAGAAGAAGAAGAAGAAGAAGAAGAAGAAGAAGAAGAAAGTTGGTTCTTATATACCGCTTTTCCCTACCCGAAGGAGGCTCAAAGGGGCTTACAGTCACCTTCCCATTCCTCTCCCCACAACAGACACCCTGTGAGGTGGGTGAGGCTGAGAGAGACCTGATATCACTGCTCAGTCAGAACAGTTTTATCAGTGCTGTGTCGAGCCCAAGGTCACCCATCTGGCTGCATGTGGAGGAGCGCAGAATCAAACCTGGCATGCCAGATTAGAAGTCCGCACTCCTAACCACTACACCAAACTTGCTGGAGATATTAAAATAATGCCGTTTCAGTGGTGACTGCCACCACAGGTTTGGCAATATTTTCTCTCACTGTTCCTTCCTAGTCTATTTTTAAATCAGTCCCCTCTTCCTTTGTTTTTGAGGATCCACTGAAGTGGCCATGTTTGGTTGCCCCCACTACCCTGTGTCAGAATTTTAAAGGTTCGCACAGGCTCAAAGAGGGGGGGGGACCCCTTGGTTTAAAGACCATTTATCACGCAAAAGGCATTTATATTTGCTGCTGTTGTGGTTCTATTGTGCCAAGCATATATTTAGAGATTGATATGTTAGATTGCTGTCACAATCTGAATTATTTCTTACATTTACTATTGTTTTAACAAGTTTTTTTCCTGAAGTATTTGATCACTACTTTATTTTCTCTTTCCCTGTGTTTTTATGGCATATAGTGTGGAAATAAGCGTTTAAACTACAGAAAAAGTTCAAAATGCAAATCCACAGAGTTCAAAATAATGAAACATTTGTTGCAGATGCGTGGCCATGCTCATCTTCTCTGGAAAAATAAAACAGCAATCCAGTTGCACATTAATAGCTAACAAAATTTATTCCGGCACACATTTTTGTGAGTCATTGCTGACTTCATCTGATCTATGGACACTTGCACATCTGAGGAAATAAACTCTGACTCATGAGAGTTGATGCTGGGGGAAAGCAGTATTTTGTTTAAGGTGCCACTGCTGTTTAATTTTCCTGAACCTTGTAGACAGATTTCCCAGGCAACTATAGCAAAATATTACCTCAGCCATTCCAGTTTCTTTGCAATTTCTGATTTCCCTGAACTGCCTAAACCCAGTCTTATGTAACTTCTGCAACATGGAGAGTCAGCATCACTGACCTCCAAACAAGGTCTGATCAGCACAGCTAGTGGTCCACCACTGCCCACTGGCCGCATACTGTGGTGTTCCTGCCACGAGACAATCTCACCGTTTTTGCTTTCTAAACAAGCAGGGAGCTCAAACCTATGTGGGAGGCACCATGTATAAACAACATTTGGCTTAGTGTGTTGCTACTTGTGCGAGTCAGAGGTTTCAGATCCCCACATAAGTTCTAAAAAGAGAGGTGCTAGACTCTTCTCTAGGAGATGTATTCTCTGATCTGAAAGTCCCAGAAAGGATGCCAGCCTCCCAGTGGGACCTGTGGATCCCCTGGAATAATAGCTCATCTCCAGACAGCAGAGATCAGCCCTCCCGGAGACTTTGGGGGGAGACTCTCTGGCATTGTACTCTACTGAGGTACCTGTCCTGCTCCACTCCCAAATCTCCTGAAATTTGCCAACCTTTTGCTAGCAACCCTACCCCCACCTCACCCCCTGCCAGTAGCCAGTAGCCAGGAGTGGCCTAATTTCCCATTCAGCCTGGATAGGTGGATGGGGCAGGGACAGCATGGGCTGACATTGGTTACTCATTAGTAAGAAAGTTGAGTCATGCACCTGTTCAGCTTCCTCATCTCCTGCTTCCTGTTCCTGGGCCCATACCTGCTGGCCCATGCATCCCCAGCCCATGCCTGCCTGCCTGCCCTCCAGTGAGCCCCCTGCTGCCTCTCTACTTACCCCAGCACAATCAGCTCCCCGTACTTCACTGGCTCCTTGGTCAACAGGATACTGTCCCCTGGAGAAGGGTAGATGCGGCTGCTCTTGGGGCAAGCTCTCCGGAGATCTAAGGACTGGGAACTCACTGCTTCTGGGCTGCTTTCTAGCACCATCCTGCAATGACACGTCAGAAGTTACTCCTGGGAGTTTGTTCCTAAAATAAGAGGTGCTGAGACACAGGCTGATCTTACCCGGATGCTCTTTCCCTAGCCACAGAAATATCTTTTTTTTTTTTTAGGATTACTCAGAGGGGTGGGGTAACAAACTCTACGCATGCTCAGATGCTCATTATTACCGAACAATATTTCGCATCCTGCCTTCCTATCGTCACAACCTGTTTTGATGGCTTCCCTGCATCCATCTGTTGCCACGGTGACACTCCCTGACCTCTACTGCTTCTAAGTTGCCATGGTGATACTCTCGCCTCTTAGTAAACACCTCTAGCATTTCCTGGTTTCCAAAGTGATGGCCCCCAAAGTCACCGCGGTGACAGCCCTAAACTACCTCTGCTCTGTTACTACGGCAGCATTTCAGATATTTAATGCTACCATGTTACCATGGCAACACTCTTGTCTTCAACCTGGTGCCTTTGAGAGTGGAGGAGGCCAGGGTGGTTCACTGAAACCCTTTGACTATCCCCTGTTCCCGAGTCTGCCAGTCCTCGGTCTAGTTCCAGAAATATCGCACGCACACAATACACCCTCCTTCACAAAGGAAAGAAAACTACAGGGGCCCGGAGGAGGGGAACAAAAAGCCTCCAAGCCTAGTTAACACCAGATACAGCTCTGTAACAGGAGATGTATTAATATAGATAAGAGTGCCTCTAAACATGCACAAAGTCCATTTCCTTTGAGCACCAAGCAACGGCAGTCACCGCACATACATGCAATCTGTGTGGGTTACAGGTCTGCCTTAAAGGATTTAGCAAAATGAATCACAGGTTGCAGGTAACAATACATTTGATGTATGTGGGGTGGGGGGATAAGAAACGATTTGTGGCTACCCAGTGGTGAAGCGAAGGTACTCTGTGCATAGCCCAAGACTTGTATTTCCAGAAGGTAGAAGTGTTGGTCTGCAGAAGAAGAGCAAGATCCAAGCCCAGTTAACACCTTGAAGACCAACAAGATTTTCAGGTTATAACCTTTCTGGTTTTAAAGCTCTTGAATTCTGTTGAAGGAACCTTTGACTCTCTAAAGCAGGGATAGCCAAACTGTGGCTCTCCAGATGTCTATGGACTACAATTCCCATGAGCCCCTGCCCCATGATGGCAGGCAGTCATGGGAATTGTAGTCCATGGACATCTGAGGAGCCACAATATGGTCACCCCTGCTCTAAAGCTTATACCCCGGAGATCTTGTTGGTCTTTAAGGACTTGACTCTGGCTCTTCCTTTATGCATCCCAAAACTGAATTCAGGATAAAGGGGGCAAGGTTCAAATGTGTATCTTTGTGTACAAACCAGCATCATCACACCTGTACCCTCTTACTTAATTTGAACCCAAGCTCCAGATAACAGCAACAGCACCAGGGTAAAACATACCACCTTCTAGAACCAGAAAGTTCCCCAAGCCCTTTCTAGGATAAAACAATATCACTACTTTGCACCTATATCCCCATAACCACACCACCACGGTCAGTTCTGGTGCACAGATCACAATAATGGCATCTCAAGCCTTTAAACAGGCAACAATACGCATAGCTATGTGCTGCAAACAATATGCAATAGTTATACAAAGTCAAATGGTTGTAGTGTCCAACCCAAATGCAGTTTTCCTTGCCATAATCATCCTCTTGCTTGTAATTTCTGGATAAATGGATCCATGTAGAAAGGGCCACTGAAATAGCCATCCACCTCCATCCACTGCACATCCCCAAATGAAGCCATTTTGGCTTCCAAAGTACAACTGACACAGGTCTAACAAAGTTGTTATGGGCAGAAATATTAAATATGCAAGCTCAGGTAGGGCTAAAATGATATTTTGGACAAATTCATTACACTTTCAAAATCTGAAACTGGAATTTTGAATTTTAAAATGTTAACGTTTTGGAGTTTGAAAGTTGTTGACAGAAGGAATACTTCTCTAGGATCACAGGGTGGTTTGTTTTTGGGGGGTTAGTATGATCACAGAACCTCCAGAGAGGGGCCCTGGGTCTGTGGAGGAGCTCCTCCTTTGCATCCAGCATTCCCAGGTCCAACCCCCATCATCTCCAGTTAAAAGGGCCTCCAGTTTAAAGGACCTCTGCCTGAGACCATGGAGAGCTACTGTCAGTCAGAACAAATGCTGCTGACCTTGATGGGCCAATGGTCTAGCTTGCTATACAGGTTAATACAGGTGTAGCCAAACATGGAAACTTAAGAAATTAATGTGGGGGGTTGCATCTATGTGAATGGGGTTAGGTCCCCTGGATACTGGATCCTGAGAAGTCTGCCTTGGCCTTAAGTGAAAATCCCACACTTGGCAGGCTGAAAAATGACATAGAAATAGACAGCAAAATCACGTTAAAATTAATAATGAAAACAAGCCAGAAGGGTTATTCTTGGAGATGGGGAAGGGACACAGGGTGGAAGCTGGGAGACAAGAAATTTAGGGAGCTGCGGTGGAGAAATTGGTATATGTGGTTGTGATAGAACCAGCCCAAGTCCAATCCTTGCCCACCCACTGTTCCGGTTGGGGCCAGCTCCAGGCGGGTGGCAAAAGGAACTCCCTGGATAACCACCACCGCCACCTGGCTAAAGTTCAGGGTCACAGCTGGGAGTCAGGACCCCTAGCTGCCCTTTTCACACCTGTGAGGCCTTGCTTCTGTGGTCCCCACAGTCCTAGCACCTGAACACTGTGGGGGACAAGTTACTGCAAGGGTCCAACCCTCTCTGTGTCTTCCCTTTACATAGGCTAGGGTTTCCAAGGTGGGGGATCACTATGTGGATCACAGAACCATGGCACGCTTCCAACTTAGAAAATTTATTAAAAGAACAAGGTATAATCAGCAGATCTTTAGCACAGCACAGAGTTAAGCAAAAGAGACAAAAGAAACTGGCTGAAACGCAGTCCTTTTGTCCCTCTGCTAAACATACCCGATCTGATGTTAAATACAGGGCAGGCACCTTTGCTTTAAAAGGTTCCAAAGTTTCATTGCATTGCTCACATGTCCAAGATGGCTGCTCACCTCTTCTCCCAAGAGCAGGCTCCTTTCCTGATGTTCAGAAGATGACAGACCAAGAGCCAAAGACCCAAAGACAAAAGATCCCTCCTTCCTATGATCAGGATCACATATACTTTTCTGTCCCTTCCCACAGGAAGTCCCTAACCTAGGAATTCTGGGAAGAAGACGCTCTCCCCCTCCCCACTTCAGGTACCTGCTTTCTGGCCAACTCAATTAACATGGGAAAAGGACGGTGAACAGGGGTTAGCAGCCCCTTCCCCTCCCCAGCCCAGAGGAAAAAGCTGTCCTTTTGAAATAGCAATAGAGGCTTCACTGTCACAGTGGTAAAGACTGCAAGGAAGGAAGAGGGGGCTCCTGAGCAGATACAGAGTGTCTACTTTCTCACTGACGCTTGCAGTGCACACCTCTGAGCTTAGGGGTAAAGCTTCTAAGTCAGACAGGAAGTGACTTTCAAGCAGCAGTGCGTGCCAGCACCTCTACGCAAAGCACTGTCACTACCAGGGCTTCATGCTTTTTAAACAGGGTGCTACATCTGGGTATCCTGAGGCTTTCATTTCATGGGATGGGGATATACTGAAACGGAGGAAAGTGGCTGAGTTCCTGAATTTTGTGGAGAATAATTTTGTGGGGAGAGATGGGATCTGTAGGTCAGTGCCTTGTGTTGGGGAAGAGGACCAAGGCTTTCTACATTCAGAGGTGGCATATGCTGCAGTTGGAGCATGAGCATTGTTTGTGCGTGCGCATGTGTGCAGGATGGAGTAATACCAATAGAGTAGGAGAGGAAAACATCCTGCTATAATGAGATTCAAGGAAACTTGCATGGTTTCTTTCCTTCTCTCTCTCTCTCTCTCTCTCTCTCTCTGTGTTTGTGTGTGTAAAGTATAGAACCTACAAGGGTAGAGGAAGGATGTTTAGAAGGGCATCTATGGAATGGTGGAAAGAAAGGCACAAACTGCCTAGGAGGGCAATCGATGAAGCTGCCTGGCGACGAGGAAGTCTGTTTGAATGCTTGCTGTATTGGGGAGTGGGTTGAGAGCTTGCATCTGAGGGAAGAATTTGCAAAGAGGTCACAGACCCAGAAGATCTAGCCTGCTGAGGTAGAAGGATAAGGCTGGGTGTGTATTCTGGGTTTCAGAGGAGAGGGACTGGTCTTTGCTGTTTTGATTAATTCTGATTTATCCATCAGGCTGCTCTTGGGTGGGGCAGGTGGGACTGAAGCTTCTGGGAAGTGTTTGGAGGGGCATTTTTGGGTGCTCTGACCCAAAATACCCAGGGAAACTGTATACTGAAATTGCATTGGGAGATGGGGGTGGATAAGACAGGTGTGGAGCATGTGAACTGTAGAAGGGGGAGGGAAATGACATCCCAGTGTGTGTGTATGTGTGAGTGTGTATGTGTGGGTGGGAGTGAGCCACATTTTGCCAGTGATTATTTGCTTTAAAAAATGCTGCAAATATATATATATATATATATACACACACATTTTAAAATGCTGCATATTTTTTCCCCTTAATGCAATCTATTTTGCAAAAAGATAAACAAAGGCAACTAAATGATCAAGAATTGGATTGGAGGAGTCAGGAATTGGGGTGGGGGCAGACACATAAAGAGATGGGGGTGGATAAGGAATTAAGAGACACCAGAGGAATTGAAGGGCACTCTCTGAGAGATCTGGGGTGTTGGGGCTGAGTTGAACCAAAAAACACCCCACTAAATTTGAGAATTGGATTAGGGTTAGGAATTAAGGAATATTGGGCTGGATTTGGGTTGGTCGATCAGGAATGGAAAGTGCGGGAGTGGGGGGGGGCATAGGAATTAAAGGACACCCCTTGGAATGAAGGTAGACACCTAGCTGGATTAGGAAAAAGGATCAATATGAGAACATTTTTTTTAATCCAGAGGAGGCAGCAGATAAGGAAGGGAAAGGCAGGCAGAGGTGATGGTGAGGTTATGGTATAAGGATACCCATATCGTTGTGGGGCTGAGGAATGAAGGGAGACCCTTCCACATTTGGGCAGGGATGGAGAGGGGGTACCCTACAGTTGGCGGGGGAACCAGACAGACCGGGGCGGGGGCGGGGGGGGGCATCCAGGCAGACAGACAGACAAACAGACGGACGGACGGACAAAACGCAGAGACTTGGCTAAAGTGCAGCGACGGGGGTGGGTGGGTGGGTGGGGGGTGAGCGAGGCATCTCTCCTTCCTCCCTGCCCGCCCTTTCCCCATGCACCCCCCTCCCGCCGCGTCCTCCCTCCCCCCGCCCCAGGGTTGGGGGTCTCTCCGGCTCACCCCTCTGTGCGTCCCCCCCGCTCCCCTGCGGCGGGTCCCTGATCAGCAACCGCCTGCGCAGGATGGATAGCCCCGCATTGCCGAAGGAAGGAGGCGGCTAGGCTGCTGCTGAGGCTGCTGCTGCTGCTGCTTCTGCTGCTGCTCCGGCGCCGGGCGGGATCACAAGCTCAGCTCTCCCGCCCCGCCAAGTCTGCAACACACAACACACACCCAGAATCCGAGCGGGGAAAGGAAGGGAAGGGGGGCAACCGCCTGCCCCTCTTCTCTCTTCCCCCTCCCATCTAGGGGCAGCCCCAGCCATGTACCCTCCCCCCCCCCCCACACACACACACCAGCTGCATCACAAAGCACACAGAGAAAGAGAAGGGGTGGGGGTGTTTGTTTATTGTCTTGCAGGTGCAAAAGCCTGGAAAAGGCTAGAACAGATGGGGATGGGGTGGGTGGGAAGGGGGGGGGGTTGTCCGGGCAGGGAGGGGGTACAGAGAAACAGTGGGAACCTGGGAAGCAATGCCAGGGAGCAAGGGAGAAAGGCGCCCGGCTTGCCTCACTTTGGGGGGGGGGGTAGAGAAATAAGAGACAAGAGCAACAGATAGCACAGCCCCAGCTCCGTGCAGAAGCGGGCGTGGGGGGGGGGGGGGAAGCAAGAAAATGACAGGGGGTCCAAGATCACTGGAGTGATGCAGGCAGCAAGAGCAACAGCAAACCGTTCCATTAGCAAACAATGCTGATGTGCCATCGTTTTGCGGATAACAATTCCCATGTTGGTTCTCGGTACATTATTAATATACACCATAATTGTGCTGGCGCCTTATTGTGATATTATCTTGATGATGAGGATGATCATGGAAGAGTTCAAAGACAGCCAGCCCCTGACTCTCCACCACCCAAAGTTTAATGCAGAGGTTTACTGGTTCTTGGGAACCAGGGGGTTGGAGGGATTACCGGGTGAGGGACCAGAACTGGGAAGCCAGTGGCCGGAAAGATGTTTTTGGAAGAGTAGTGATGGACGGGGTAGGATATTAATTGAGGAGGCAGGATGAAGGGGCTCGCACAGGATCCAGAGTCAGTGGAGGAGTGTTGTTTATTTTTTGTATAAGGAACTAATTGACCACCCGCCCACCCTCATTACAAAGAGAAGGATTTCTCCAGTTCTTCCCTCCCACATTTGTCTAATCATGACCAGCCAGTTTGCCTGTCTTTCCCCCTCCTGCTAGAAAGGAACAAATATTTAGGGTGGGGCGGGGTGGAATGGAGACTGTGTGCAGAGTAGGAAAATCTATTTCAGACCTGCCAGGAACTGCTGCCTCCCTTGCTTGTCTTTGCATAACAAGCTGTTCTCCTCCAAGAGAAGGAGTCCTAAATCCTCCAAGCAGGAGGGGTGGGGTAGGAAAGAAAAGCTGAATGGGTTACATCAGGCAGGCATCGTTTGTGTTGCCCATGGGAAGTCAAAGAAATAAGCTTCAAGATCGTTCTGGAGAACTGGTAGATGGTGGACAGGACAGATGGAAAAGAATTCTTCTTGGCACAGAGCTCATATTCACTGGTGGGACACATTGCCACAAGATGTGGTGAAACTGGCTGGCTTACATATCAGTAGCCACGATCACTAAGTGCAGTTGCAGGTTCAGAGGCAGCCTAGCTCTGCTGCTCATTGTTTGAAGGGTAATATACTCATCCTCTGCTTGGGCATTGCCTGGAAATCTCTGGCTAATCACAAGGAAATAGACACAGAACAGTATGAGGCTAGTGGCACCTTTAAGACCAACAAACTTTTATTCAAGATATATGCTTTTGTGTGCAAGCTGATATAATGAAACAGAATTTCTTCAACCATACATATAGGTAGGGAGAGGGTGGTGGGGTGGGCGGGTAGTAATTGGCAAGAAAGTCTAGCTAGACCAGATAGGAAATAGAAAGCTCAACCAGATGTTCCTTTGGTCCCTTCTAGCAGGTCTCTTCCGGGATTCTTATGTTCAGGCTGCTTGACACCAGTTGGTCTTCTGTGGTCTTCACTACTTTCCAATCAAACTCAAATAGGCGGGTTGGAGATCCAGGAAAGAATGGGCTTCCTCCAAATGAGGCACTCAGCGATTCACCAGCAGCTGAGCTACTTGCTCACTCCACCACACCTCACCTTCTTGCCCACCCCAGTCCCATATGCCCACCACTGTTCTGTTCTGCTGCACTTAAGACCCAGGTGTTCATTACACTGGCCTACACATGCATACATTCAGGTCTCTCAGACTAGGATCTGGGAAGAATGGGTTTAAATCCTCACTCTGCTATGAAAGTTCAGTGGGTAAATGTGGGCCAGTCATTCTCTCTTTCAGCCTAACCTACCTCACAGGGTTGTTGTGGTGAGAGAAAGGGTGGAGATGGAGACCGATGGTGGTTTTCAAACTGCCTTTGTATTCCATTTTAGTAGCTGGTTGTTAACAGATTTTCTCTGTCATTTCACACAGGCCCATTTTTAGTAACCACCTGCTAGCAGGATTTATTTGCCTGTTGAGGCAAACCTACCTGCACTGGGTTAGCAAAATGTGGTTGAACTGTAACGGATGAAAACTGCTTTCTTCGGGTACCTGGCACTTCTGAATCGATGTGCTGTGCTGTCTAAAAGGTTGGTAGCTCTTCCTGCAAAGCTGTTGTTTTCCCTCTGCTGGTTTTTACTGTGTGTTCTTCCTCAGAGGTTTTTTTTTTTTAAGTTCTGAATTGAGCTTTATAGTGCTAGAGCACTAGAGTGATATACCATTGAGATCAAAGTGAGATTGGCTGTTGTTACTTAGAAACAAGAAGAAGCAAGATATGTCAGACCCATCCCTGATGACCTTAGCACCTGCAGCCCAATGAGCTATTTATTTATTTATTTGTTTGTTTGTTTGTTTGGATTTTTATACCGCCCATTGTTTGCAGCTCTGGGCCGTTTACATTGAACATTGTATAACTTTACATGGAAGAATTATACAGTCTGTAACATTGTACAACTTCCAATAAAACATTATAACAGTTCTATACATTGTGTAATTTTCAATAATCTTAATAAGAATAGTCTTAATAATCTATGGAAACATCTGTACACCACCCGTGGCGCCGCGGGCGCCATCTGTACACCGCCCGTGGCGCCGCGGGCGCCACGGACTAAATAAAACAGTAAGGGGTTCTGGGGCGGGATGTGTCCGGGATGAGGAAGGGTCCGGATTGGACCCTTCCTCATGACAGACAACCGGAGGGACCAAACGGCAGGCGCGAAGCGCCTGCCGATTGGTCCCTCCGATTCCCAGCCCCAGCAACTGCGAGCCGCGCTCAGCGCAGCTCGCAGTTGCTCCCGGCCTGACGTGGTGAGAGGCGCGAAGCGTCTCTCACCGCGTCAGGCCGGCCCCAAGGAAGCCCCCGCCGCAAACACAACACAAGACTCCAGCCGCCGAGAAGCTGCAGAAAAAAAAGAAACACCCCCGGAGGAGCCTTTCGCCGCTAGCGCGACGAGAGGCAGCAGAAAAAAAAAACCCTGTAGGAGCTCCAAGCCGCCGCGCCGACGAGAGGCAGCAGAAAAAAAAAACCCTGTAGGAGCTCCAAGCCGCCACGCCCACGAGAGCTAGCAGAAAAAAAAAACCCTGCAGGAGCCTTTCACAGCTCCAAGCTGCAGGAAAAAAAAAACCCTGTAGGAGCCTTTCGCAGATCCAAGCAGCAGAAAACAAAACCCTGAAGGAGCCTTTCCCAGCTCCAAGCAGCAGGAAAAAAAAACCCTGTAGGAGCTCCAAGCCGCCACGCCCACGAGAGCTAGCAGAAAAAAAAAACCCTGCAGGAGCCTTTCACAGCTCCAAGCTGCAGAAAAAAAAAAACCCTGTAGGAGCCTTTCGCAGATCCAAGCAGCAGAAAACAAAACCCTGAAGGAGCCTTTCCCAGCTCCAAGCAGCAGGAAAAAAAAACCCTGTAGGAGCTCCAAGCCGCCACGCCCACGAGAGCTAGCAGAAAAAAAAAACCCTGCAGGAGCCTTTCACAGCTCCAAGCAGCAGAAAAAAAAACCCTGTCGGAGCCTTTCGCAGATCCAGGCAGCAGAAAACAAAACCCTGAAGGAGCCTTTCCCAGCTCCAAGCAGCAGGAAAAAAAACCCCTGTAGGAGCTCCAAGCCGGCACGCCCACGAGAGCTAGCAGAAAAAAAAAACCCTGCAGCAGCCTTTCACAGCTCCAAGCAGCAGAAAAAAAAACCCTGTAGGAGCCTTTCGCAGATCCAAGCAGCAGAAAACAAAACCCTGTAGGAGCCTTTCGCAGATCCAAGCAGCAGGAAAAAAAACCCCTGTAGGAGCTCCAAGCCGGCACGCCCACGAGAGCTAGCAGAAAAAAAAAACCCTGCAGCAGCCTTTCACAGCTCCAAGCAGCAGAAAAAAAAACCCTGTAGGAGCCTTTCGCAGATCCAAGCAGCAGAAAACAAAACCCTGTAGGAGCCTTTCGCAGATCCAAGCAGCAGGAAAAAAAACCCCTGTAGGAGCTCCAAGCCGGCACGCCCACGAGAGCTAGCAGAAAAAAAAAACCCTGCAGCAGCCTTTCACAGCTCCAAGCAGCAGAAAAAAAAACCCTGTAGGAGCCTTTCGCAGATCCAAGCAGCAGAAAAAAAAACCCTGTAGGAGCCTTTCGCAGATCCAAGCAGCAGAAAACAAAACCCTGAAGGAGCCTTTCCCAGCTCCAAGCAGCAGGAAAAAAAAACCCTGTAGGAGCTCCAAGCCGCCACGCCCACGAGAGGTAGCAGAAAAAAAAAACCCTGCAGGAGCCTTTCACAGCTCCAAGCTGCAGAAAAAAAAAAACCCTGTAGGAGCCTTTCGCAGATCCAAGCAGCAGAAAACAAAACCCTGAAGGAGCCTTTCCCAGCTCCAAGCAGCAGGAAAAAAAAACCCTGTAGGAGCTCCAAGCCGCCACGCCCACGAGAGCTAGCAGAAAAAAAAAACCCTGCAGGAGCCTTTCACAGCTCCAAGCTGCAGGAAAAAAAAACCCTGTAGGAGCCTTTCGCAGATCCAAGCAGCAGAAAACAAAACCCTGAAGGAGCCTTTCCCAGCTCCAAGCAGCAGGAAAAAAAAACCCTGTAGGAGCTCCAAGCCGGCACGCCCACGAGAGCTAGCAGAAAAAAAAAACCCTGCAGGAGCCTTTCACAGCTCCAAGCAGCAGAAAAAAAAACCCTGTCGGAGCCTTTCGCAGATCCAGGCAGCAGAAAACAAAACCCTGGAGGAGCCTTTCCCAGCTCCAAGCAGCAGGAAAAAAAAACCCTGTAGGAGCTCCAAGCCGCCACGCCCACGAGAGCTAGCAGAAAAAAAAAACCCTGCAGCAGCCTTTCACAGCTCCAAGCAGCAGAAAAAAAAACCCTGTAGGAGCCTTTCGCAGATCCAAGCAGCAGAAAACAAAACCCTGTAGGAGCCTTTCGCAGATCCAAGCAGCAGGAAAAAAAACCCCTGTAGGAGCTCCAAGCCGGCACGCCCACGAGAGCTAGCAGAAAAAAAAAACCCTGCAGCAGCCTTTCACAGCTCCAAGCAGCAGAAAAAAAAACCCTGTAGGAGCCTTTCGCAGATCCAAGCAGCAGAAAAAAAAACCCTGTAGGAGCCTTTCGCAGATCCAAGCAGCAGAAAACAAAACCCTGAAGGAGCCTTTCCCAGCTCCAAGCAGCAGGAAAAAAAACCCCTGTAGGAGCTCCAAGCCGGCACGCCCACGAGAGGTAGCAGAAAAAAAAAACCCTGCAGGAGCCTTTCACAGCTCCAAGCAGCAGAACAAAAAACCCTGTAGGAGCCTTTCGCAGATCCAAGCAGCAAAAAACAAAACCCTGTAGGAGCCTTTCCCAGCTCCAAGCAGCAGAAAAAAAAAAACCCTGTAGGACCCTTTCACAGCTCCACGCAGCAGAAAAAAAAAGCACCTCCTGGTGTCCCCTGGGTCCTACCGCCCATTGCATTCCTGGTTGCAATGGGCTTTCTTGCTAGTTTAGAATAAAATAACAACAACTTTCCGGATGTGGGAATCTCCATGATGTTTTAGTGAGAATCCTGGCTGCAGCATTCTGCACCAGTTGTAGTTTACGGATCAAGGATGAGAGTAGGCCTGCGTAGAGAGTTGCAGAAGGCTTGTGACCATCGCATGGATCACTGTGGCTAGGTGTTAGTAGTTTGGCTTGGCAGAGGTGGTAAAATGCCAGCCGTGCTACCTTTGTGACCTGGGCCTCCATAGTAAGAGAAGCATCCAGGATCACGTCCAGGTTCCTGGCGGAGTACGTTGCTGAGAGCTGCACACCGTCCAAGATGGGCAGATGCGCTTCCTCCCATGGTCCCTTCCTACCCAACCATAGGACCTCCGTCTTTGTAGGGTTTAGCTTCAGGCAACTCTGCTCAATCCATTTTGTCTCTGCTTCCAGACATCAGGCTAAGGGTTCTGGTGGGTCATCCATCCATAACTTAGGATGTCCCCCCTCCAAAAGGAAGATGGTGCAGCGAAAAACCACGGCGGGGGTTAGTGGCACCATAGTACTACAGATATGACTCATTAAAGGAAGGAAATTCGCTGTGTGAAACTCCTGTCCCTGTATCACTTTACTTGAAATCAGGCCGGCAGTGAATAACATACAGTTTAGAAGGGTAATGTGAAACCCACGATGTCCGTAAAGCACTTTAGGTCCCCATTGGGACATGGAGTGGGACATAAATATTCAAATCAATCGATAAAAGCAGCAGTTCAAATGAGTTTGCTCCCAGATTCCGTGGAAAGCTCTACTTCTGCACATTTTGGTACTGGCTATGGAATCTATTTGGAAAATATTAACCCAAATATTAGCTACTGTCCTTCGACATGTAATCCTACTGAATTTCAGCATAGTTGGCTTGCTGAAATTCAATTCAGTAACTAATGTGTGGCTGCACATTATAGTTGACAGGCACTGATCTTTAGTAGCACTTGGTTAGTGCCTGTGAGGATCTTCGATTACTTAGAAAAGCAAATTCTTGGCGGGTAGTCAAAGATTTCTTTATTAAGTTAGAAAATACTCTCTTCAAGGCATTGTTGAAACTGGAACCGAGGACAAACGTCTCCACATATATCTCAACCCCCCTTTCCTCCCTTCCATGGCAATCCAGTGAAAATGGGGGAACATCAAACAGTCTTAAGACACTCTAATGAGAAATTCGGCTTCAGTGGAAAAGGGGAAAGAACAGAGCAAATGGGTTGTTTAGAGGTGAGGAAGAGGGGAGGGGGAAACAGAAATGCAGGAAGAAACATCCTTATCCATGGTTCTCTTATATATAACAGTGAAACTGGCCCTTGGATGGAGCCAGTGCGGCTGTCCGAGGTGGAATAGGGCCAATCAGGGTGCAGCCAGCTTCGTTTTAGGACAGGTTCGATTGGCCCACCCTGGACAGCTCCCACCCGTGCTACTCCTGGGGCCAGGAAGGCCTTTTGCCGCGTCTGCCATGCGGCAAAAGACCTTCCCAGGCCCAGGGAAAGCTCTCTGCCAGCTAGGCCGGTGGGGGAGGGGGGCCTCTCCGCTGCCCCTGGGCCCAGGAGGGGCTCTCACCGTGTTGCTAACATGGTGACAGCACTTCCTGGCCCCAGGGGTGCCCCGCAGGAAGAGCCCTCTCCCTGGCTCCTCTCGCCAGGGGGCTGTTCTCCCTGTCCCAGCTCTCCTTCTGACGCCAACGATGGGCCCTGGACGCCAGGATCAGGTAGGCTGCGGGGGGGGGGCTTCTCCTTCTCTTCCCCTTACCCCTTCTCCCCTTTCTAAAATGGGCTTTAAAGCTAGTCAGGGTCACAAAACAAAGCCAAGGAGACAGGCTGCCCCCATCTCCTACACAGGGGTGAATACTCTACATAACCTAGTTACAGAAAGATCCTAAAGGATGGCAGAGGCGACAGGATTCTGACAGTGCCATGACAGTGTGGTAGCATTTTAGAAAGTGACAATAGATCGCATTTCAGATATGACATCTGCTAAAAAGAGAAGAGAAGGACTGCGGCTCAGTGCTGGGGCGTCTGCTTTGCTTGCAGAAGATCCTAGGTTCAACCCCCCCAGCATCTCCAGTTCAAGGATTAAGTAGCAGGTAATGTGAGTGACCTCCTCCTGAGACCATAGAGCAGGCTTTCTCAACTAAGGTTTCAGAAGGGTTTCGCCGATTGGGTGGGAGTTAATTAATTTAAAAAAATGGGGGGTGACACCACCATATATGGTCATGTCAACCCCCCTCCCAAAATGGCCAGAGATGGGCCTGAAGAGCTAGGGAGGGGCCCTGGCCATATAAAACCTTTGCTGGCAGAGGCTCTCATTTTAACTTGATTCTCTGTGTGTGAATGTAGCAGCATAGGCGTGCCGCAGCCATGTATCTGCAGGATCCCACTGCAGGCGCCCTTTGGTGAAGAAGAGCAAACTGGTAGCCAGGCCAGAGTGGAGATATGGCTCTGCGGACAAATCATCTGAAAATATTTCTGTGTTGTCACTTCTGGTGTTGGGGGTGGCTTGGGGATGGCACTTCTGGTGACACATGACTTCCAGGGACATGGCAGGAAGGTGTGGTCTGCTGACATCATTTCCAGGGGTTCTCAAAGCCTGAAGAATATTTCACAGAGTTCTCAACGGTAAAAGGTTGAAAAAGAAAAAGTCTCCTTCAGATAGTGGCTGCCAGTCTGAGTAGACAAGTAACCTTGATGGGCCTATGTCTGATTCAGTATAAGGCAGCTTCACATGAGAACAAAGAAGAGATGAGTCTAAGTGTTATGGACTAAAATTCTACAACCCAAAATGTAAAGGCTTTTTTTTAAGTTGGAAAATTATAACGTTTTCCACACTCTCATCTCAGATTTTAGCCAGTTCCCTTAGGGAGAAGCAAGGGTGTATTATTACAAACACTGCCATGCACTTCAAATGTCACCGAAGGGCCTGGCCAGAAGAAATCAGGAAGATGCTAAGTCAACTTTGAACCAACCACCCCCTCCAAAAAAAAATGATGTGTAGTATTTTTTTCCTTTTAAAATAAAAACAAAATCAAAATTTTATAAATTGTGTGTATGTGTGAAGATATATCTACATTACAAATCTGAACTACAAACCAGTTGCACATAGATTCTCAGACAAGGAATCCTGGGAATTGTAGTTCTACAAGTTCTACTATGATTATTAGCATCTCCAGGAAACTACAGTTCCCAGTGTACTTGGACAATTTTAAAATGCACATACAATATGTGAACAGTGTACACTTAATGTTTCTTTATAAATATGTTATCACATTATGTTCAATGCATGTACAATGGGAATTCCAGACTTCTGATCCTCAGTTTCATTTGTAAAACAAATACACTCTGGCTTTTTCTTCCACAAAGATGTCCACAGGTACATACAAGTATGAGCCTCTTGTGGTGCAGAGTGGTAAGGAAGCAGACATGCAGTCTGAAAGCTCTGCCCATGAGGCTGGGAGTTCAATCCCAGCAGCCGGCTCAAGGTTGACTCAGCCTTCCATTCTTCCGAGGTCGGTAAAATGAGTACCCAGCTTGCTGGGAGAGTAAAATGGTAATGACTGGGGAAGGCAAACCACTCCATATTGAGTCTGACAAGAAATCGCTGGAGGGCGTCACCCCAAGGGTCAGACATGACTTGGTGCTTGCACAGGGGCTACCTTTACCTTTTTACATATAAGTATGCCCATATGGTCACAGTAATAATAAATAGTAACTTTATTTTTATATAAACTGACTTATACTGAAAAAGGCTCTTGGGGTCTGAAGATCAGAGCTCAGGACTCTGAGTGGCATCCCCTATCCAGGTGGTCTCAGGTCAAGGTCTTTCACATGACCTGCGATCTGATTTATTCGTTTTCAAAACGGGAGTTGCTGAGGATGCGCTGCCATTGTTTCTCCCTAGTCCCCATCCCCAGTCACCTTTCCTCCGAGCGGGGCCCAAGCTGTATTACCTCCACCCCACCCCCATCCCGTTGCATGAAAAGACAAAAGACCTTCTAATTTTTAAACGTGCGCGAGAGCATTTGGCACCAGAAGGTCCCCCCCGCCAATTGCTTGCCTGCCTGCCTGCCTCTCTCCCTCCCCTCCCTGCCAGCCCAGGATGTTGCATCACGGCCGGGGCTCGGCTCCCTCCCAGCTGCGGCGCCTGCTCCCCACACCAGCCCAGCCCCAAGGCCGGGCGGCGGCGCTTCCTGCGGGGCCAGCAGAAGAGGGGAGAAGCTGCGAGGCCGCGAGCGAGCGGCTGAGCCAGCGCCGCCATGGACAGCCAGGGCCGCCGCGTGGTGGTCTGCGACAACGGCACCGGGGTGAGCCTGCGTGTCCGGGGGCGGCGGGCCGGGGCCGGGACTGGAGCGCGTAGAGGAAGCTGGCAAGGCGCGGGCCGGGGCGAGCTGGAGCTGGAGCTGCCGCCGCCGCCGCTGCTTGGGAGTGGCCGGGGTGGCCCGAGGAGCTGTAGGTTGTCGGCCCGACTGCCGCAGGCTGGAGCCTTGCAGCTGCTTTCCTGCACCTCCTCTCCCCACCCAGGCCGCCTTGGTCCCCGTCCCTCCTTCCAGGCAGGGGTTGTCAACCTGTGGTCCTCCAGATGTCCATGAACTACAATTCCCATGAGCCCCTGCCAGCAAACGCTGGCAGGGGCTCATGGGAATTGTACTCCATGGACATCTGGAGGACCACAGGTTGACTACTCCTGCCAGGGACTCGGGGGTCAGGAAGATCCCATTTCTAATCTCTCCTTCAGCGAGCCCCCTTCGCTGAGCCCTGCGCTTTGCCGGTGGGTTGGTAGGAGAATGTCCGTGTCTTAATCCAGTAGGGAGGCCAAAGAAGCTCAGTCGGGTCACGTTTCTGAAGACTGGATGGTGGTGGTGGTGAGGATTGCCTCTGATCATGAGCAGAGGGCCCTTGAGAAGTCACAAGGGGCTGCTTAATGTATCTGGTGTGACAGGCGCTTGGAAACAGTGTCCTGACAAGACCCCTGTCCTGACAAGACACCAGAGCAATTTGGTGCATGTTTACCAAAACCAGAGTTTATCTGACCGTAATGGAAAAATAATTCCACATTTTCTTTGCAAGGGTTTTCCTACTGTAATACACTTAACTGGAGCCCATGCAAGTCGATTGGCGCTTGTCTCTCCCATTATTTCCATTGGGTCTCCCATGGTTTCCAGTGGCCATTCTTGTCATTCCTTTAGTACATTTCTTTAGAAGAAGAGTTGGTTCTTATATGCCACTTTTCTCTACCAGGAGGAGTCTCAAAGTGGCTTACAGTCGCCTTCCCATTCCTCTCCCCACAACAGACACCCTGTGGGGTGGGTGAGGCTGAGAGAGCCCTGATATCACTGCTCGGTCAGAACAGCTTTATCAATGCTGCGATGAGCCCAAGGTCACCCAGCCGGCTGCATGTAGGGGAGGAGCGGGGAATCAAACCAGCCTAACCAAATTAGAAGTCTGCACTCCTAACCACTACACCAAGATGGCTCTTTAGCAAACACTCGTGGATTGCCATGTTGGTCTGAAGTAGCACAACAAAATTTGAGTCCAGTAGCATCTTTAAAATTTATTCAAGGCATGAGGAAGTGTGCCTGCACAAGTAATCTCACGCCTTGAATAAATCTTTGTTGGTCTTAAAGGTGCCATTGGACTCAAATTTTGTTGCGCTACTTCAGACCAACACGGCTACCTGCTTGAATCTAACTCTAGTGCTTACTTTGTTTACCTGTACCAGCTTGGGACCGATGGTTTGTGGCCTTCAGTTAACAGGGAGACTTCAGACACACCCCACAAGGCCAGTGAAAACAGCCAATTGAACAGAAGTGCATCTGAGCATCAAAAGCAGAAATGCTTCTCAGTAGTTCCTTTTCCCCCTGCAATTCAGTTATATTTGTTCAGCCCATTCGTGAGAGAAATAAAAATGTTTGGTAAATAGTCCAAGAGTGAAAAATAAGAGTTGATCAATCACCGATAAGACAAAGTATTCCATATATCTGGAGTCTGTTCTCAAGTTATTATTATGCCAATACAGTTTTCTGAGTTCCTTTCTCAGTTCCTGGTCCCAATCATTCAAGAAATTATTTGAAGCTTTTGCATGTACCTTTGTACTCCACACCAGCATAAACTCCTGATTATGCTCAAATTGGAATTTGTCGGGGGTTGCATATGCCAGGTCAGTGGATTCTTCCAGGTCAACATTTAACCAATTTGCCTGATTCACAGTCGTAAGTAATGGTTTCTCGACGTAGTACATGTGGTTGTCGTGGTACCTGCAGACATATTTCCTGGAATCTGCTAAGTGTGTTTTTAGAAAGCGGCCCAGATGGAGTGTTGGCCCAGCAGAGCTGCTGATTGGCCATTAGAGATCTGGTCAGCTGTGCAGTTCTTTTTAAAAGTTGCTTTTGGCAGCAGCTGCTACTGCAGTGTAAGAATCCTCACTGTATGACTGAAGATAAGCAGTCTGTAAGAAAGGAACTATTTTTAAAGAACTCGTTCCTTTTTCAGAGGCATCCGTGTTAAACAGCTTCCGCTTGACATGTCAACGTTACGGCTAGAGTTATGCATGACCTCACTCCCTGAGGTTTTATGGTTGGGTCTACCTTTCTTGGCTGGCATTTTGTGATCATGCCTACCATCCAGTGGCAGAAGTCCAAGGAGGTCCACAGTCTGAAAAAGACTGGGAACTCCTGGTCTACACTAGAGGATCAAAAGCTGAAATTCGCCCCCATCCCATTTCAATACATGTCAATAAATGAAACACATTGTGAACTGCATTCCTGTTTGTAGTTGAAAAATGGGGATGGGGAATTAGTTATTCCAGGCTTAAGTGAGCCAGTGCACAGGTATCTTATGAGTATGATGCTCATGTTAACCAAAAACATGCAGTGGAATCAGGCCTGGAGATCTGGGTGTGGAGTGGAAGGCACATAATGCAGACCACAGGTTGTGGAAAATCACCCTCCATTTCCTCACTTTGGTATTTGTTGAGAGAATGTTTTGTTCTAACTTTTGGAGGGTGCGTGCCATCTCTCTGGGGCAAAATCTAAGAGTAGGGAGATATCGAGTCTACATTTTTAGCAGCAATATGAGGTTGAATGCCTACACATTGATTCTGGATAGGTTCCTTTGTGTCTGTTTATTTTTAATGTGGCAAAACAGACAGACATTCAGGTGGGGAGGTTGTTCATTGCTGGGAAGCTGCATTCCAGCATATGTTAAATAGTACAAGATTCCACCCATCTATGTATTGCTAGATGCAGATTACATGCTAATCCCATATTTACTTATTTAAATTCTCATCCTATTTTTATTTATTTAAATCCTTGCTAGGCTGTGTCTCCACGAATAGTTTCCAGGGCGGTGCACATTTACTATAACCGTCAGAACAAACATAAAATGAAACTACAAAGGAATCCCTAAAACACAACACTAGATCAAGTTGATCGTAAAAAGAGCATCAATAAAATAGAAAGATTAAAATAGCAGTGAAAAATGTCCAGAGAGGGTGGCCGGGAACAGGGGAGAGAATTTAAAAGCAAGGCCGGGGTCAGTCACTGAAAAGCGCCTTGTGACTGTCTACCTTGCCTTCCAAGGTGTGTGTGGGGTGGGGAATGTGAAGAAGTCAAATGCAATGGGGCGGTATGGGAATAAGCAGGTCCAGTCCTGGCCTCAAGACTATTTCATCAGCTTCGTGTGCCAAAATGGGAGAAAATTTTTCGCTATCAAGTTGTAGCAAACTTATGGTGACCTCTGTTGGGTTTTCAAGGCAAGAGTCATTCAGAGGTGGTTTGTTATTACCTGGTTCTACTTAGCAACCTTAGTCCTTCTTGGTGGTCTCCCATCCAAGTACTAACCAAGTCTGACCCTGCTTAGCTTCCAAGCTCAGCTGAGATTAGACTACCCTAGGACATCCAGTTTGGGGCATAAATGAAGTAAAAGAATAAACAACACATTAAGGAGTCCTGAATTTAGCGTCTTCATCACTGAGCCGGATTTGAGTCCAATAGCACCTTAAAGACCAACAAGATTTTCAGGGTATGAACTTTCGAGAGTCAAAGCGTATCTGACAAAGGGAGCCCAGGCGCTTAAGTGTTATTGGCATTACCGGACTTGAATCTTGCTCTTCGCCTGCACAGCTGCCCACCTGAAACAGCCTTTGTTACTGTGGGTGACAAATTCCCTGGCTGCACTCATGTCACTTACAGGGTCTGTTGGGGCGTGCTGAAATATGACTTTCTGGGCAGCGTTTCCAAGGGCCATGAGCCTCACGCTGTGACTTTGACAGTGTTCTGGAGTATGGCTCTGTAGGCGAAGCCAACCCCATGCGTTCTTGCAGATTTCCACGACTTTTTTGTTCCCAGATATCGGGCTGAACATGACTCACAGAATCTGGCTGTGAGGGTTGTGGGCGGGGAGACGGCTTGTTCTGTGATTCACCAATGTTTGATGTATTTTATGGAGAAAGGAATAGTACTGGTGCTTAAGCAGAGATGGCAACTCTTTCTCTCTCTCTCTCTCTCTCTGCCCTGGAAGACCTTTTTCTGTCCCCAAACACTAGGTGCTTGTTAGGGGGTGACAGGAGTTCTGGGCCTTTGGGGTCTCTGAATTTTTAGCTGTATGATACAAAGAAATCTGTCTAAAGGCTGCTGAATTTGATAAGGAGGTTCTTGCTGTAAACAATGGCTGCTTGAAAGCAGGGCATGTTTGCTTCCCCGCCCCACTTCTGCAAGGAAAAAGCAGTGGGGAAAGATTCCAGCGGGGCTGGTGTGGCAACTGAAGCTAGCTGTAGATAGCTAAGATCGGCAGGAACAAAAGAGTGTTACCAAATATGCACACTTTTGGGTTCCCAAAGTATGCATATTTCTGAACCCGCAGGCTGCAAGCCGCTTCCTTCTTGCTGGTCTGTTTGTTCCATCACCGTGAGTCACTGCTAGCAATTTCACTTCCTGTTTCTCCACTTCCTCTTGCTGCTCCATTTCTTCGGTCTGGTTTGAGGGCCGATCTGGGTGACAGTGGGAGCAGGGTCCATATTGGGCAGGCCTCGTTCCAGTCCCCAGCCGGTCCCTCTCAGTGTTCTTTGACCAGCTACAAGCTGTGCAGTTGTTGTGCAGAGGTGCAGAAAACAGGACTGTGATTAAGTTCAGAGGCAAATTGCCCAGCATTCTGGCCCACTTCTCATTTAGTAAAATCTTCCTTTACCTGGGCTGCATCACTTCGGATTGCACGTGTGATGGATTGTGTCTCCATTCAAAAAGGAAATAAACCCCCTACCCTGCACATTAAAAACTAGAAATCTGGTAGATTAGCTGACTCCTTGACATACTAGTTTTCCAAGTGCAAGGAGGTTTTTGTACAGAGAAACATTCTGCCATAAGAGCCCCTGCCTGAAATAGGGCTTGAATTGGAATTTACACCTGGGAGTTTGCTGGTACACATGGGAGTTTACTGAGCTTTGAATCAGGATATCCTTGTTTTCAATTTCATCTCTGCCATGAACTCATGTGATGGCTGTGAGGAAACCAGCCAACCCCCTCCAGATATCTGCACTGTTTGCATACTGTTGGCCTACCTTGTAGAGGTGTTGTAATAATTGAAGTTAGATAATTGAAGTTAGATGTCAGCCAAGTGCTTTCAACGATTAAAAGTTGCTGATTGCTCAACCTTGGGCCAGTGACTGCCAGCCTAACCTACCTTATAGGGTAGATGTTGTTAGGATAAAATGCAGATGGGAAGAATGCCGTTGTAAGTTACTTTGGGCTCCCATATGGGAAAAAAAGATGATGAAGAAGAGTTGGTTCTTATATGCCCCTTTTCTCTCCCTAAAGGAGTCTCAAAGCGGCTTAGATTTGCCTTCCCTTTCCTCGCCCTGTGACAGGCTGAGAGAGCCCAGATATCACTGCTTGGTCAGAACAGCATTATCAGTGCTATGACTAGCCCAAGGTCACCCAGCTGGTTGCATGTGGGGGAGTGCAGAATTGGATTTGGTCTGCACTCCTAACCACTACACCAAACTGGCTCTTGGATATAAATAAACAGTGAGACAGTGAGATCAGCAGAGTCAGGGTTGAATGTTGCCTCAAATTAAGACAGAAGGAGACGAGGGTGACTTTTGTTGATTCTGCTGTTGGGGGGGCCTCTGACACACACTCATAAACCAGCATTTCATATTCTGGCCCGCAGCAGAAGCAGGGAAGTAGGATTGCCAACTCTTTGGAAGTTCCTGGAGATTTGGGGAAAGGGCTGAGTAAGGCTGCAGTGGCACGGATCCCAACCTCCAAAGCACCCTCAGGGGAATGGAATGTCGTAGTTTGGAGATTAGTTTTCATTCTGGGACATCTCCAGCCTGTGCCTGGAGGTTAACAGAAACCGAAAGGTCCATGTAAAACCCGGCTACCTAACTAATTCATGCAGAACATACCATGTGTTTTGTGTGTAGTTTGCCCGCTGCTGAAAAGAACATCTCTAGACCCGCAAAAGCCCGACAACTACCAACCAATTTTGCACCTAGTGTTCCTGGGAAAAATGGTTGAAAGTGCTGTTGTGGACTAAATATCTGCATTCCTGGAAGAAGCATCAGTCCTAGACCCATCCTAGTCAGTTTTCTGGCTTGGCCATGGGGTAGAAACAGCGCTTGTCACCACGACGGACAAGCTCTGTCAATAGCTGGACTGAGGCAGGTCAGCACTGCTTGTATTATTAGACCTTTCAGCAGCGTTTGACACAGTCGACCATGAGTCGACCATGAGCTTGCTGCCTCACTGACGCCAGAATACGGGGGACAGTCCTTCAGTGGTTGATCTCCTTTCTCTGGGGCTGAGGACAGAGGGTAGCACTCGGAGAGTGATCTTCAAACTGCCACCGAGTTACCTGCAGAGTCCCAGAGGGAGCGGCATGCACCCTCTTGGCCAACTGGTATGGAAGTTCAGGCTGGGATGTCATCAATATGCGTATGACACCCAGCTCTTCCTCCTGATGGATGATCGCCCTGATTCTCCTCCAGAAGCATTAGCCAGCTGCCTGGAAGCAGTGATGAGGTAGCTCAAGCAGAGTTGTCTGAAGTTCAGCCCCTCAATGATGGAGTTTCTATGTCTGGGCAGGAAGAGTCTAATTGAGGAAGCACGTCTGGCCAACCTGGATAGTGTTCAGCTATCAGCGGCTTGCTCCACCATGAGCCTGGGCGTGATCCTGGATGTTTCCCTCTCACTGGAGGCCCAGGTCACAAGAGTAGTGTGGCTGGCGTTCTACCACCTTCGCCAAGCCAAACTACTAGTGCCCTACTTGGCCCCGGAACACCTAGACACAGTGATCCACACAACGGTCACCTCTAGGGTAGACTTCTGCAACTATGCAGGCCTACCATTAACTTTGATCTGGAAACTCCAGGTGGTCCAGAATGCAGTGGCCAGGGTCCTCACAGTGACACCATGGAGGTCCCACATCTGGCCCATTCTCCAACAATGGCGCTGGTTACCAGTCGATCAGGCTTAAGGTTTGGGTAATTACCTTCAAGGCCATACGCAGTCTGGGCCCAGTGTACCTGAGGGACTGCCTTTCTGCCTACACCCCTCAAAGAGCTATGCGCTCCCCCACCTCCAACTGGCTAGTGATCGCTGGCTCGAAGGAAGTCTGCGTGACTTCAGCCTTCTCTGTCGTTGGCCCCACCTGATGGAACAAGCTCCCAGAGGAGATCAGGGCCCTAACAGAACTAAAACAGTTCTGCAGGGCCTGCAAAAGGGAGCTCCTCCACTAGGCATTTGGTTGAGGTCGATTGAAGCTAAACAACATCTACTGGGTCTCCAAACCTCCCTCCCTTGAACCCGTATGACTGACCTGACCAACCGGGGACCTGTTCGATCATTTACTTGTTAAAATGCCATTCTCTGTTTGTTATATTATTATTGTTGCTTTTCATTCAATATAGTTGCTGAGTTTAACATACTGTTCTTGTTTTCACTCCATGTGAACTGCCCATTGCTTAGTGCAGTGCATGGTCCTTGTTCCCCTTGTAGTTTGTTTGGTTTCCTGCCTGGAAGTTGGCAACTCTACAGGAAAGTGAGTCCTGCTTTACAGATAGACATCCTTTCCATCCCTGGAAATTTACCACTGAATTCAAGCTCTGCCTTCAACGTGCATGATCTCTCTCTCAGATGTTGGAAGCTGAGCAGGGCTGATCCTGGCTGGTATTTAGATGGAAAACCTTTAAGGATTTGGTTGGCCATTCCTCCAAGGAACAATTGGGGTCATGACATGGAGGCAGGCAATGAGAAACCACCTCCAAATGCCCCTTGCCTGGCTGCCAGACAATCCTCAAATCTCCTGGCTACAATGCACATGCCATATGATGAATAAATAATACACAAATCTCCCCCTTTGCCAGTTTTTTGGGAATATATTGTATTTTACATATTTTCTTTCCCCCTTTTCCAGTTTGTTAAATGTGGCTATGCTGGATCGAACTTCCCCGAACATATTTTCCCAGCCCTGGTGGGACGTCCCATCATCCGTTCTACTGCCAAAGTTGGGAACATTGAGATCAAGGTAAGTGGTGTCATGGGGAGGGGGCAGGGCTCAGATTAGGGCTTGGGGCATGTGGGAAGGTGAGATCAGAATTCAGCTGTTATGGCGTCCCTTAAACGAGGGGTAGTCAACCTCTGCCTTAAACAATCTAGAGGCACTTGGCTGTCTCTGCAAATGTTCAGCACTCTTGAGGGGGAATCCAAAACCAGTCCTTTACTTTATATAGTTCTTGTATTTGTTCAGAGGAAGTTAAACGAGCCTCCCCGATTCACATGAAACCATGGAGAACAACACTGGACTTTTATTGGAGGGGAGGTTACCCAAGAGGACAGGCCATAGCTCTGTTCTCTTTGAAGCTGCCTTCAAGCAAATCAGATCATTGGTCCATCCTGTTGTTATCTACATTGATGGGAAGTGGTCTCTTTGATCTCAAATAGAGAAGGGCCTTTGTCAATGCTTGTTGAGACCCTACGAACTGGAAATGCCAGGAAATGAACCTGGGACATTCTGCAGGCAACCTATGTGTTCTGCCACACGGCCATAGTCCTGAATAGAGTCCTGGTCAGGGGGATCTGAACAATTGGCTTTCTGCTTTGACAGCCAGCCTGCCTTCTGCATGAGCTAATATTTGGTCCCACCAGTCTGGAATTCTACAGAGGTTCTTCTTGCCAAACCAGAGGCAAGAGAGGAGTGAAGGAGCTGCCTTATACTGAGTTAGACTTTGGCCCCTCAAGAGCAGTATAGTCTACAAAATTTCCCCAATATCCAGACAGTGCTTTCCTCCCATAATTTAATTCAATTTTTTAAGTCCTGTCCTCTGCTGCCAACAGGAACAGCTCCCTTCCCTCCTCTAAGACCGTTTATGCACTGGAGGTTTCATGCCGAGCTGCAGGCTGGAGTTTTAGTCCTGGCAGATTGCCCCACTTATTCCTGCACCCACACGGGGGAGCATTTGGCTTGGTGCTCCTCATCTACCCCTGATTTTTGCTCCTGCACAGGAGCTGGGCGAGTGAAGTTCCCAGTGCATAAACGGTCTGACAACCTTTCAGATATTTAGAGCCATCATGTCTTCTCTCAGCCTCCTCTTCTCCAGGTTGAACATTCCCAGGTCCCTCAGCCTTTCCTCAAGGCCCTGGACCATCCTTGTTACCTGAATTGTTATTTTGTTTATCATTGCAGCCTGGTGTTGAATTGTTAGCCGCCTGGAGTCTGAGGTGATAAAGTAGGCTATAACTATTTTAAACATACATATACGTAGGCTAGGGATGCTGCAACTGAATGTGTGAACCACTCTTCAGAGATATCCTGACCTCCAGCTCCAGCATCAACAAAACTCACCCACAGTAGGAATATGAGCTGCATTTTGGTCACATGAAGCACGTTCAAAAACAGTCGCTTTGAATGTCCCCCTGTCTTCTGATGACTTGCATTTGGAAATACAGGAGTGTCTTCCCCACCCCCTGCTTCCTCCACTGCCCTGAGGGATCACATTCTGCAAAGTGCAGAAGGCATGAAGGCTGGAGCAGGAAAGTGTAACTTCCAACAAATTTTGTCTGCTCAGTATTTGAAAGGTTGTCATTTGGAGGAGGGCAGGATGCTGTTCCCATTGGCTGCAGAGGAAAGGACACACAGTAATGGGTTTAAACTACAAGTACAACAATATAGGCTGTTGTTGTTGTTATGTGCGAAGTCGTGTCCGACCCATCGCGACCCCATGGACAATTATCCTCCAGGCCTTCCTGTCCTCTACCATTCCCCGGAGTCCATTTAAGTTTGCACCTACTGCTTCAGTGACTCCATCCAGCCACCTCATTCTCTGTCGTCCCCTTCTTTTGCCCTCGATCGCTCCCAGCATTAGGCTCTTCTCCAGGGAGTCCTTCCTTCTCATGAGGTGGCCAAAGTATTTGAGTTTCATTTTCAGGATCTGGCCTTCTAAAGAGCAGTCAGGGCTGATCTCCTCTAGGACTGACCGGTTTGTTCGCCTTGCAGTCCAAGGGACTCGCAAGAGTCTTCTCCAGCACCAGAGTTCAAAAGCCTCAATTCTTTGACGCTCGGCCTTCCTTATGGTCCAACTTTTGCAGCCATACATTGCAACTGGGAATACCATAGCCTTGACTAAACACACTTTTGTTGGCAGGGTGATGTCTCTGCTTTTAGGCTAGATATCAGGAAAAAATTTTCACAATCAGAGTAGTTCAGCAGTGGAATAGGCTGCCTAAGGAGGTGGTGAGCTCCCCCTCACTGACAGTCTTCAAGCAAAGGTTGGATACACACTTTTCTTGGATGCTTTAGGATGCTTAGGGCTGATCCTGCATTGAGCAGGGGGTTGGACTAGATGGCCTGTATGGCCCCTTCCGACTCTATGATTCTATGATTCTAGGACCTGATGGTGGGGGATGAGGCCAGTGAGCTGCGCTCCATGCTGGAGGTGAACTACCCGATGGAGAATGGGATTGTGCGCAATTGGGACGACATGAAGTACTTGTGGGACTACACCTTTGGTCCGGAGAAACTCAACGTTGACCCCCGCAACTGCAAGATCCTCCTCACCGAGCCCCCCATGAACCCCACCAAGAACCGGGAGAAGATAATTGAGGTTGGCGAAGGGGGAAGAAGGAGAATAGGGGCAGACCTGGGAGAGGGTATCGAGGAGGGAGTCGGGGGGGCATGGGGGCAGGTTCACAGAGTGGATTTCTTTTGGGCATCACTTTTCAAGGGGGAGACATTGAGTTGGGTTGCATGGGCAGTCACTGAAACCAGTTTCTAGAAAATAAGCAGAATAGGAGTTAGTTAAATGTTGGGGATGGCAGAAACCAACCCAGGCTGACTTAAGGTGAGAGTTGTGAGGAAGGCAGTTCTCAGTTGACCAACTTGAGGCAGGGCAAATTCAAGGGGCTCCCAGCCGATCAGAAGGCCAATAATGGCACGAGGAACACATAGATGAACTTTGAAAGGTGGGGGAGGCTCTAACTCTTCTCAGGCCTGATTCACACATGCAGAAGAATAAGGTTGTTTTCATAATGAGGTGGCAAAGCCCTGGGAGTGGTCCAGAGTGGTACAGTCTTCCACTTTCTTTCACCTCACTCTCCTGCTTTTGTAAGCTAGGCCTAAATGGTGATGTGAAAAAGGCGGCAGGGGCCTCCTCAGGAAGGGAGCAGAGGAAGACCAACGAATGGAGTAGTAATAGCAGCTCTGAAACTCTGTGCTTGAGGAAGTTGGGAGGTGGAGGGCAGCACTAACATATGGCACTAACGGATGGTTTTTCTCCATGACTCAGGTGATGTTTGAGACCTATCAGTTTGAGGGTGTTTATATAGCTATCCAAGCAGTGTTGACACTCTATGCCCAGGGTAAGTTAGGGCTTGATGGGGGAGGGAAGGGTGGAAAATTGGCCATTGGTTTGCCTGATTCACTTCCTTTTTTTCTGAAGCTTAAAACGACATCAGCGAGTGCCGTGTGGTTAGAATGGCTGGTTAGGACCAAGGAGGATCTGGGTTATGATCCCTGCTCAGTCACAAAGCTGACTGGGTAGCCTTGGGCCTCCCTCTCTTATTCAGCCTAATTTACCTCATGGGTTATTGTGAGGGTAAAATGGAGGAGAAGAATCCTAGAGTTGGAAGGGGCCATGCAGGCCATCTAGTCCAACCCCTTGCTCAATGCAGGACTAAAGCTTAATGAAACATGCACACTGATTTAAACTTGGGGGAAGAGAGAGATAAAAAAATTAACAGATAGATCCTACTGCCTGTCAGGTCTAGCAGAGGACTGCGGTGGGGCTGTCTGTTCTACCAAATGTCTTCAGAGCAATTGTCTTACTGAAGACCATAGAAATAAATGGAGCCAGCCTGGTGTAACGGTTAAGAGTGGCGGCTTCTAGTCTGGAAAGCCGGGTTTTAATTCACCCACTCCTCCACATGGAGCCAGCTGGGTCATCTTGGGCTAGTCACAGTCCTGTTAGAGCTGTTCTCATAGAGCAATTAACTCACTCAGCCCCTCCTACCTCTCCCTGTTGTTAGCCTCTTTCATCTGTTATGTAGAGATAAAAATAATGAACTACTCCGCAGGATTGTTGTAAGAATAGCAATTGCCTTGAATGCTTTAAAAGCACTTTTAAAATGCAGTTATTCCTTGACTTAATTTGTAGCCCACTTTTCTACTTGGGACTGTAGGTGGATGACAGAATCAGGAAACAATGGAATTAAGCCTGGGGTAGTAGTTTTAAAATTTGGCTATGGAGAAAAAGTGGCCTTACCCCCTTCTTTTCTGTTAATTGGCCAAAGCAAAAAAAAAAAAAATTAAAAATTAAAAAAAATCCATCCAGACTGTTATTAACTCCCAGTTGGTTAAGAACATAAGAAGAGCCCTGCTGGATCAGACCAGGGGTCCATATGGTGCAGCATCTTGGCTCACACAGTGGCCAACACAGTGGTCTCTGGATGGTCAACAACGGGACATAGAGGCAGAGGCCTTCTCATAGTGTTGCCTCCTGGCTCTGGGATTCAGAGGCTTCGTTCCTCTGAATATGGAGGTTCCCCTCAGTCACCATGGCTAGTAGCCATCGATAGACTTATCCTCCATGCAACCATATTAGCAGGTAGGACATGAATTTCATCTACGTATGGTAGGGGATATCTGCAGTGCAACGGGGCCTCAATGTGCTTCCTTTTCCAGGTCTCCTCACTGGGGTGGTGGTGGACTCAGGCGATGGCGTGACACACATCTGCCCTGTTTATGAGGGCTTCTCCTTGCCCCATCTCACCCGTCGGCTGGACATCGCAGGGCGTGACATAACACGCTACCTCATCAAGGTGAGACATGTAGATCTGTAGCCTAGGCTGGTGCTGCCCCATTTACAGGTGGGACACTCAGGGAAAAGAACAGAAAGCCCAAGGGTCTGTCTGTATTTTATTTATTTCAATTTTTTTTTTAGGATTTTTAGACCAGCCTCCTGGGAAGCCGTCTATTGTGTCTATAAATTGACATATATAGTTGAATCTACATTAGGTTAATTTGCATTGCTTGGCCATTCCTTGTCTGCAATTATGTGCAAGCAGGGTTGAACTAGCAACATGGGCAAGAAGAGGTACTGTAAGTTTACTGGGAAGTGAATCCCAGTCAGCAAAGCTTTTGATTCTTCCTGGAATTAGTTTTACAGTCTATTTATGGGGTTGGCCATGGCACTTGTGAATCAGTAGTTAATTATCAGTTCTTGGTAGGAGGTGGTAAGATAAAGATATTGTTCTTTTTTTCAAATTGTAGTTGCATCGTTATAGATCTAATACAGAATCTAGCCATGTGATGTGGGTCCGCAAAATGGAGCTAGAGGCAGATAGGAGATTGTGCTACAGACCTGAAGGAAGTCCCGGTTTTTTAGCCCCACCTCCCCCTTTGATAGAAAAATCTAGGACTAAGAAAATACTTTTGAGGGATTTACCTGCCTCCCATAATAATAGAAACAACACTTGTCCCATTAAGAAAAGAATGCCCACTGAGCTCTCAGCGGCCATTCTGAAGGTTGCTGGGTAGCAGAACCAATATTGCTTAGTCTTCTAGGTCTAGGTGTCTGTAAAGCAAACCTGGCAGTAGGCTCTGCATAACTAAGCCTAGCCTGACCTTGTGCAGTTTGGCCAGAGTTTTCTTAGGAAGAGGCTACCAGGAGGAGGGATGGAACAGGCTGATGCTACAATTTTTAAAATCACCATGAATCAGATCTGGAAAAAAAAACCTGGATGATAGCAGGGAAAACACGAGAAAAAATGTAATGTGGATATTTCAATACATCAGAGTTAATGAATAATACCTATTCCAGACAAACTGTGGCAGCAACAATAAAGACAGTTTTTGTAACATTTTAAAGCTTTTATTTATTTAAACGACCACATGAGTTGTACACCATGTACAGAATGGAAAGATCTGTGCCATGTTGTATGTCTGTTGCCTTTGCTGTCCTTAAATGATTCCAAAGAAACAGCCCCAATTTTAGCTACTATAATTGTGAGCAGGGCTAGATCCTTCTGTGAGGGAACTAATGATCTAATGGAAGCATCATGACCTCCAGTTTCCAGAATTTTTGAGGGGCAGCTGTGATCAATAAACACGTGTCAGTGGCTAGTGTATATATACCACTTGTCTCTTTCTTGGGCAGCTGTTGCTATTGCGTGGTTATGCCTTCAACCACTCCGCTGACTTTGAGACAGTCCGCATGATGAAGGAGAAGCTCTGTTATGTCGGCTACAACATTGACCAGGAACAGAAGTTGGCACAAGAGACCACGGTGCTTGTGGAATCCTACACGGTAATTACTGAGATGAGACTGCAGGAGTGGTTGGAGGGGAGGTCATAGGAGTTTGAACCTGCAGGCCTCTACCCTGGGAGTCCTCTACCCTGGGAGAAGCTACAGGACTGAGGGGTCTCCAGGCCTCCCTCTGATCCCCTTCTTGTCCCTGCAGCTCCCAGATGGGCGTGTGATTAAAGTCGGGGGAGAGCGCTTTGAGGCCCCGGAGGCCTTGTTCCAGCCCCATCTCATCAACGTGGAGGGCGTGGGCGTGGCCGAGCTCCTCTTCAACACTATCCAGGCAGCTGACATCGACACCCGGTGAGCAGAACAGCCACAAAGCAGCATGGGGCCCCTCTGGGTCTGAGGCAAGAAGATTGGGGGGGGGGGGTCTGTGGTGTTCACTGAGCCTTGTTACAGGATCTTGCCCCAGTATGCCAGGGAAAGGATCGCTTGCTTTCTTATGAAGCACAGGCTTCAGACTGTTGCAGCTTTTAAGCTTGGAGGGATGTGGTGGGGAGGCTGCACAAGATAAAAACAGAGTCTGGAATAACAGGAAATTATTTTCAAGGGAGAGCCTAAGAGACGTTTGGCTGGATCAGTCCAGGATTCCTCTAGCCTAGCTTTTTGTCATCAGGAGTAGTCAGAAGTCTCTGGATACTTGCCAACAAGCTATGGTTGAGATCACCATCTCCTGCCACTTGTCCCCAGGCTCCATTATGCAGGGGTATACTGCTTCTGTGCATGAAGGTTCCATTTGTGTAACATTTCATACCTATGGATATACATTTTTAAACCCTTTTAAAATGCCCTCTGAGCTGGAGGCCTCTACAGCATCTATTTGTAGTGGAGTCCATAACGTAATTAGGTGTTGTATGAAAAAGTCTGTTCTTCTGTTTGTCCTGAACCTACAGCCAGTCAATTTTATGGGGCAATTCCAAATTTGAATATTATGAGGGGGAACCGTCCATTATAAGCCCCATGTCTCCTCAGTTCTCTTTTATTTTTAATCTCAGAAGCCTCAAATGCTTCATCGATCCCTCCAAGAGGAGGTTGTTCCAACACTTTGATTATTCTGGTTCCAGCCATACAACATTTTTGGGGATGTGGGGTGTGATCACAGCTATTGACAGGACTCCAGATGCAGTTCAGACTGCGGCAGTCTTCAGTTCTCGGTCCAGGGCTCTGCCCTTTTTCCTTGCCACCACACACTGAGGGAGTATCGTTCCTGAATTGTCCACCATGACTCCTCGATCTCTTTCTTGAGTATTTATGTCATTTACACCCCATCTTTGCCCCCAGATGGAGACCCAGAGCGGCTTACATCATTCTCCCCCCCCCTCCATTTTATCCTCCCAAGAACCCTGTGCGCTAGGTGGGGGCTGAAAGTATCTGACAGGCCCAAGGTCACCCAGTAAGCTTCCATGGCAGAGCACGGATTTGAACCTGGGACACCCAGACCCTGTCTGACACTCAGACCACTGCACCAAGCCCCCCCCCCCTCTGCCTCGTGTTCTCCCCGTGTCCGCAAGACAGCCTCAACATTCTTGGCAGCGTCTATTCCTGACTGAGAGACAGAGCCAGCTTCTGAAACTCCCAGCCTCCTGGGGGAAGCCCGGTGCTTTGAGGAGGCTGTCAAGGCTATGCGGGTCTCTTGGTGCTGCTACTTTCCCTGCCTTAAAGTTCTTTCTTGTCTCCCTCTTTCCCTCCCTGCACGTTTCCTTCTTCAGGCATTTTTCCCCCTCTCTTCAGGGAGGACGGCCCTGAGCTGGATAGCCCAGGCTAGCCCAACCTTGTCAAGTCTCCGAACGTAAGCAAGGTCAGCCCTGCTTAGTACTTGGGTGGGAGGCCACCAAGGAAGTTGAGGGCCACTACATAGAGGCAGGCAGTGGCAGGCCACGTCTGTTGTCTCTTAGCTCAATGGGTGGCCAAAAGTCAGCTGTAACTCGACAGCCCTTTCCACCGTCAGGGAGAGGCCTGTTTGCCACCTTTCCTCTGGTCAGCTTTCAGTGGAAGGACAGGGCTCTCCTCTCTCTGCCCCCTTTCTCAGACAGCATGAGGGGAAGGTGACTTAGAGCAGGGGTAGTCAACCTGTGGTCTTCCAGATGTCCATGGATTACAATTCCCATGAGCCCCTGCCAGCAAATGCTCATGGGAATTGTAGTCCATGGACATCTGGAAGACCACAGGTTGACTACCCCTGACTTAGAGAGACAGGAAGCTGCCTTCGCAAGGGCTTCTAAGGGGGAACTGGAGGCATCGTATTTCTCCTTGCAGGCCTGAGTTCTACAAACACATCGTGCTTTCGGGCGGCTCCACCATGTACCCTGGCCTGCCGTCTCGGCTGGAGCGTGAGATCAAGCAGCTCTATCTGGAGCGGGTGCTGAAGGGCGACGTGGAGAAGCTGTCGGTGAGTTTGTCTTTTTAGGAAGTCAGAGCCCGCCAGGAGACAGGCAGAGCTTACCCACAACTGGGCCTTGGTCCTCTGGGAAAATCTCCAGCACCATTGAAATAAGAAGGGGATATGCAAAAGAATAGAGCCTCTTGTGGCGCAGGGTGGTAAGGCAGCAGACATGCAGTCTGAAAGCTTTGCCTATGAGGCTGGGAGTTCGATCCCAGCAGCCGGCTCAAGGTTGACTCAGCTTTCCATCCTTCTGAGGTCGGTAAAATGAGCACCCAGCTTGGTGGGGGGTAAACGGTAATGACTGGGGAAGGCACTGGCAAACCACCCCGTATTGAGTCTGCCAAGAAAACACTGGAGGGTGTCACCCCAAGGGTCAGACATGACTCGGTGCTTGCACAGGGGATACCTTTACCTTTATGCAAAAGAATGGGCATTCAGATCTGTGGGGCTCATGCAGAATCACCCCTGAACTGTGCCCTGCATTAAATTAGCAGAAGGTGATGGCTGCTATAGTGGCCTCGGGAGGTTCCTTTGAGTAGCTTGATTGTTGCCTCCCTGTTCCCTGCTTGTGCAGCAGCTGCTGAATGATTTTGCTAGTGTTTCTCTTAGTTATTAAAAAACACATTTAAATAATTTGCTAGTAGCCGCTTTTGAAATATTTTCTCCTCCCTTTATTTTCACAACAATCCTGCGAGGGAGGTCATGGCTAAGAGCGAAAGCAGCTTGCCCAAGGATAGCCAAGCATAGGGTGGAGCCTCTTGCTCCCTGATCCAGGCAAGCCTCCAGTGGTTTATATGCCACTGGATGATTTAATTTACCCCTGCATGTGAGGTGGTGGTGGGGAGATCCCCAATTGGTGCCATTCCCAAACCTGCTTTCTCCTCCCCCGTTATCCCAGAAATTCAAGATTCGCATTGAGGACCCACCCCGGAGGAAGCACATGGTGTTCTTAGGCGGGGCAGTGCTTGCTGATATCATGAAAGACAAAGATAACTTCTGGCTGCGACGGGACGAGTACCTGGAGAAAGGAACCCGCATCTTGGAGAAGCTGGGGGTGACGGTGCGATAGGAACTCCCCCGCCCGTCTCCACCCACTGCCATTCCCCCCCACGCCGTCAGTTCTTTCTGCTGTTGAGCCGATGCATTACTGACTCTGGCAAGGGGCACGTGAATTGGGGCCCTAGGGCTTGGGATCAACAGAAGAACTCCTAAAACAAGCTTCCAGTTTCCTAAGCATATGCAGCTATTTTATCCCTTCCACTCTTCTCTGTTCCCTCTTTGTTCCCACCCTCCCCAGCTGCTCACTCTTAAGGGCATGTGTTAGCAATATCATCACATCCATCAGACAGGGAAAAGACCACTCCTGCCCATCAGAGGGGCTTAAGGGCTCGCACTGGCCTTGAGTGGGCCAAAGTCCATCTCCCGGGAAGTTCCATTTGACACACAGTCTGTGGAAGGCAGGCTCCGCCTGTACCTAGCTGCCTTCCTTCCCCTGAGCAAAAAGGGAACAAGTTTCTAGACCTCTTGGCCGAGAGCAAAATGCTTAAGCACAGCTAACAGCTCAGGGATCTGGGAGGCAGGAACCCAAGCCTTGTCCTCCTTCAAGTCCAACTCATGTCCTTCTGTGCTTTTGACTCTCAAGTCCTGCATCTTTCCCCCCATCCCCTGCAAAAGCTTTTGCCAGTATTTCTACTATACCTTTATAGTGCCCCCCCCATGCTCCCACCTTCCCAACAGTCTGTTTCTCACACGGGGTAGGAAAGAGCATACAAATCAGCACGGGTTGAGAGGGACCAGTTGTTGCCCCCAGACTCCGCCTGCTAGAAAGCAGAACCTGGTCCTCACTCTGCCCCAACAGACCCAAAGTTGGGGAATCCCAGCAGCAGTTCTCCCCGTTACCTTCTCCCTCCCCCTGCAAGCCAGGAACCTGTCCTGTTTACCCTCTTCTGCAGCAGGACTCGTGTTCCCCTGGAGGGGACTGTGCTTGCTCCTCCGCTTGGCATTTTGTGACGGGGCAGATTAACATGGGCATTTTTGCACCCAATTTGGCCTTTGTATCCACCGTGGGAGGGAAGACTATTGCTCCCCTCCCCTTAACTGTTCTTTAAGAATCCTGATTTTTAAAAGTCGATTCGCTTTCCAAACTCTCTGGCTTGTTATTTGAACCCATGGCTGGGGAATGCCCAGGATGGAATGGGGAGATATGAAGGGATAGATTGGCACGTCTGCTGACAGGATTTGGGGCCAGGATGTAGAACTGGCAATGGGGGGGGGGGAGAGAAAAACCCTCACGTAGCACCTGATGCCGTTTTTATCTTTTTTAATAAATTTAAGAACAGCCCCCTCCAACCCCCGCTCTCCCCCCTCCCCCCTCCCCTCTCCCCTCCCCAGTGGCAGCAGTGAAAACAGAAGTGGGGCTAGGAGTCGTAATCTTCCTCCTCCTCGTCTTCTGGGGCTGGGGCAGGTGGCACAGGTGGAGGCGGAACTGGCATGGCTCCCGTTGGTGCAGAGACGGGCAGAGGTATGGCGGGAACCGGCGGGGAGGCGAAATGTAAATACGGAGCTGGAGCCCTGGAGAAAAGCAAGAGGGTGAACATGGGCTCCTGGGAGGGCAAGCCAAGCCAGCGTGAGGGTCAAATAAGAACCAGAGCAAGAACAATTCACACCTGGCTCCTGACTGCCCTGTTGCATCAGCTGCTTTTACACAGGCCCAGGCCTCTGGTTCACGTGTCCAACAGCTTTCTACCCTTGAGGGGCTGATCAAACGCTGGGCCTCCCTGTATGCAGCAGCAGAGATTCTGCCACTGAGCTACAGTTCACCCCTAGTGTGCCTCACTTATCCTGCGGCCGGTGGGAGGGAAAACAAGAGGCCTAAGAAGGGTGGGCTCTGAAACCAAATCCAAAAGGTGGACATTTCCCACTCATCACCCACACCCACTGCCGGGGTCTCGCACAGATAGCTCCACCGGGAATCCTGGCAAAGGTTCAGGTGGGAGGGCTCTGCCAGGGCACAGGGATCTCTGGGAGGCTGTGGTCTCCATTCTCCTCGACTATAATTTAGGGAATCAACTGTGAGGGGAGGGGGGCCTTTCACAGGTTGAAGAGACAAGGCTCCTGCCCTCACCTGAATACCCTGCCAGGGAAAACAGGTCAGAATGGCAATGAGGAACGCTAATTCTTACGTAGGAAGATGCGTGGTGGGTCGTGCCGACGGAGCAGTCTGGGGCAATTCCTCCTCCCCGTTACTCTCACTGTCCTCTGAGTCATCCTGCGGGAATCGGAAACAAAGGAAAAGATTGCCACTGCATGCTCCGGTCTCTCGAAGCCATGGTTTTCCTGTAGCTCAAGTGGCCAACCTCCAGCTGGAGACCCCAGCTGCTTTGCTCATCCTGATTTTTCCAGGCTGAGGCCAGCAGTGAAACCAGTGGGTTCATCGAGCTCAGTAGGGGGGGGGGGGAAGGGGCACAGGTAGTGCCCAGCAGCTAAGAAGCTGCCCTGCCCTGGCACAGAGCCAGCACACTGCAAGTGCCCTGCACAGACTGTAAAAACACACAACACACAGCCCAGTCCAAAAGATTAACAGCCTGTTTAAAGGACCATTTCTCCCTGTATGGTGGTTGTTGGAAAAGTGGGCGTATAAAGATTTAAATAATATGTAAATACACAAATCTTGGAGGAAAGCAACTACATGAGAGAGCAAGAAAGGAGGCTGTTTCGAGGAGAGCAGAAGAAGAAGAAGAAAAAGGTATGGCTGCAACTCAAGAGGACCCTCAGTCAAGTGGGGGTCCCTCCTGGACAACTATTGAGAGGTTCCCATTTAGATACCCAGGAGAGGTAACAAACAGAACATGCAAGCATCACAAGGATACATGGGGAGGTAGAAGATAGATGACACGCCTCCCCTCCGCCCAAATTATTATTTTTAAATTATAGAGCATTTCAAGGGTGGAAAAACAACAAGACCTGTTTCTGACAATGTTCTGGTCTTAGGGTCTCTAGCAGGCCACCAGCAGAAGGCGATTTTGGGGGCCCCAAGGTGATCTTCGGGCAAACAACAACAAAATAATAATCTGAAAAGGCCTTAGGCTTGTGTTAGATCTCTGGCACCCGCCACTGAGCATCACCCACGTCCTTTCTGCCGCAACACCTCCTCCAGAGAAGCAGAGGTGGGTGGCAGAACCAGGAGCCCACAGGCGATGCAGAGCCATATGGTCTGGATTCCTCGGACTGGGAGCAGCTGCTCGCTACAATCAACCCAGCCCACGGAGCGGCCTTAGGCCGAGTCAGACCACGGGCCCACCTAGGGCGATATTACCTATGACTATTACCAGCAGCTCACCACAGTGTCAGGAGGAGGTCTTCCATAGGGCCCTGCTGCTTGATCCTTTAAAATGGGACTTCCGGGGATTGAATTTGGGACCTTGTGTCTGCAAAAAGTGCTGCTCTACCCCTCTTTCCTAACCAAGCCTAATCCTCAGCTGCCACGAGCACCATTATAAGGGTTGTCTTTCCCCATATTTCCTGCCTCGAGCCTTCCAATCAGCACCTGAGACCTCGTCTTCTGCCCTTTTGGCCTCTGACGTGCAACTGGATGGACCAGGATACAGCCGTGGAATGCCCCAGGAAGTGAAAGTCAGCCCGGTTGAGTATTCAGCCTGTCCTAGCTCATACATTTTAATCCCACCTTCCGCTCGGGGAGCTCAAGGTAATGAATGTACTGAAGGATGCCTTTCTGCTTGGGAGAAATGTTTTAAACAAACAGGAACAAAGTCCTCTGCCTCCTCTCTCCATTTGTTCTAACACTAACTCTTTGAAATAGGTTAGGGCAGGGCTGGCCAAACTGTGGCTCTCCAGATGTCCATGGACTACAACTTCCATGAGCCCCTGCTCATGAAAGCCATGCTTTTCTGCTGTGGTTCAGCTTGCTGGCTGCTGTTACCCTGCTAAATTTAAGAGGACTTCTGTTCCTTGGTGTTTTAGAACTGCTGATTCAAATAAACGTGGCGTTCTTTCCCAGTGAAAAAGGGGGAGTGTATCTGTGCCACATAATATATTTCTGGTAAGGGCTTGGAGGGCAAGCGTGTCTCGTGGCTTAAGTGCCACTCAGCGCTTAACACCCACTCAGGGTGGTTGTCCCACCCTTGAGTGCCGCCTCCTCCAACCGGTTTGCCTGTCCAGCAACCAGCCAATCATCTTCCATCCCCTACTCAACCATCCCCTCCTCCTTCCACTTCCCTCTGAGGCTCGGAGGCTGCAGATCCCTGCTGCCCTTGCTGGTGAGTTCCATAACAGCTGCCTGCAGCCTTTCCAGGTCCTGGGGGGAGTGGGAGGCCATCCGCAATGTTCTTCCACCCCCACCCCCATCTAGTGCCTGTTGTATTCCTGAATGCAACAGGATTGGCCCCTAGCTTTATATAAATAACCAGGTGGGGAACAGCAGGAGCCTAGAGCAATAGACAGCTTGTGCAAGCAAGCCAAGCTATTGAGGATACCAAGTGAATGTAACCAACAAGCCAGGGCTGCCAACAACCCCCCCAGTCTCATGAAAAAGGTTTCCTGACTGCAGCAAGTTGTTCATCTTCAAATTACAGAAGGCACATCCTGGCCCTGCAGTGTACCCACCTCTTGCTCCGAGTCCGTGCCAGACTGCTTTGCATCCCTTCCTTTGCCTGTCGTGCCGCCGTTCTTCCTCCCACTGCCAGGTTTCCGACCCCTGTCCCAAAGAGGAGAAAGGGGATGCAGATGCGAGAGAGACACGATTCTCCATCCCCAAATAAGGTATGGCTGCCCTTTCCATCGGACACACAAAACAGCATCCTGCCCCACACACACAGGTACAAGAGTTCCAACTGTGATGTCTGCTGCCGTCCCCTATTTTTATTGCTGCTTTCCCCCCACAAGCTTAGAGCAGTATAAGTGGTACTCTCCCATTTTATCCTCACAACAACCCTCTTAGGTAGGTTAGACAGTCAGAGAGAGAGAGACTGGCTCAAAAGTTACTCAGTGTGGATCTAGCAAGTAGATTTTTATCCCATCTTTCCTCCAAGGCATACAGTGTGTGTCATTCTTTTGTACCACTTTAACCTCACAGGTACCCTGGGAGGTAGGTAGGGCAGAGAGAGAATGGACAGCCCAAGGTTACAAAGTGAGCTCTGAGGCAGAGCAGAGGTTTGAACCTGGTTCTCCCGCACTTGGCATGAGTGCCAGCAGGCCTCATTGGGAGGGGCTGTGTATCCCCGTATGGTGGCTGTTAGATACATTACAAACGGCAAAGGTTTGGAACCTATAGCTGTCCTGCTCCTGGAAACCACGTCTGCTACACTCGAACAGAGAGGCAGCTGCTGACAGTTCCCACTGCAGTGTCCCACTTCAACCTACCTGCTATTCTGGGGGAGGGGTTTACACTGATCCAAGGGGCACAGGAACTGAGCTGGTGACACAATTCTAGTCCGTATGACCTTGGAGAATTGGGTTGAAAAGGTCATGGCAAAATGAGGACAATGATCAATCAGCCCAAAATGACCCCAGCCCCCCAAAAAACCCAACGACACAAAATGTGGAAGCAAAAAACAGGAACGTCTAAAAATGACCTATAAGTGTGAGGCATGAGTCCCAACCTGACCTTATGGGGAGTATTTTTTAAGAGAATTCAAAAGTCAGCTGTATCTTAACCTAGCTTGCTGGAATAAGGCTCAGAGAATCTAGGGTCTGTTACAGAGTGAGTGGGAAGACTTCCTGTAATAGTACACATGAAACAAAATAACACCATATCAATACTGAGGAATTTTCTTCATTCGCATTTTTCTTACCTGGGCCTCAGGCTGTTTTTTGCTCTGTTCCACGTGTGTTTTGCTCCCTCCAGTGGTCGATACAACCTTAAACCATTTCATGCCTGGCATCGAAACCTGCCTTTTAAATCTGCCGAGAGATACGCTGGGCATAAAGCCACGCAAAACTGAACTGGCCACTAGGAGGAGGAAAACCCAAGCAGAACTGAACACCCTCCCGCCACAAAGCAACAGCAACACACCTGAGGGCAACGAGAACTGGATATAGGTACTCTTAGGTGGAATGGGCCAATCCAAACGTGAGGCAACAGTTCAAGCTCCTGAGGAGAAAAAAGCGCCTTCCAGCTTCCGTCAGGCCTCCCTACCTCCTGGAGACTCTCTCCCCCTCCACATGGTTATCCTCTGCATCTCCTTGCATATCTGGCACGGAAGCAACCAGGTCCTTCAGAAAGTCAAACTGCTGCTCCAGCTCTATGCACTGCTTCCTGCAAAAGCAGACCACAGCCGGAGATGGTGAGGAAGCTTGCACTTCGGTCAAAAGCAAAAGAAATGGTACTAGCCCTCACAGATTCAGAAAAAGAGTCATGAATGAACATTTGAAGGTGCTGTAGGCCGGGGGTAGTCAACCTGCGGTCCTCCAAATGTCCACGGACTACAATTCCCATGAGCCCCTGCCAGCAAAGGCTCATGGGGATTGTAGTCCGTGGACATTTGGAGGACCACAGGTTGACTACCCCTGCTGTAGGCCCAAGACTATCAGCATGACAAAGCCCAGGCCTGTGGCCAGCAGTTGCTCTCATACAGGCCTTTCCTGATCCCGCAACCAATCAGTGCAGAACTGGAGAAGTCAGGGACTGAACCCTCCTTGCTAAAAGCCCATACTTTGCAACTGCAGTTTGACAGCCCCCCCCCCCTTGATTTCAACATGTTCTGAGCTCAGGTCCTGTTCAAAAACAGAGAGGATGAGAGTCAGGGAGGATAAAATGTTGAGCCTCACGGCACCTTCTGGGTCTTTGGCGGACACCAGGTTTCCCTGTTTTCAGCTGCTAAATGATTTTTTAGAAACACCAGCCTGCCTGCCTGCCTGCCTGCCGTTCGGGTGTGCCGGTGCTCCTAATACATTCTTAAGCAGTTTGAGTGCTGAAGGCAAAGTTCCCATTGGCCACGTGGCCCCACACCCCACATCCCAGGAGGCCATAGGGCAACCAGCCTCTGGATTCGAACTTGCCGTTTGGGCAGCGTTCTTCAGGATAACGTTCCAACTCAGTCCATGGAGATGTGCCTTCCTGGGCTTTGGCCTACTGTTGCCTCAGCAGAGGTCAGGGATGAGGCGCATACTCACAAGTGCGAGGTTGTCATAGTCTTGGCATTTCTGGACTGCGTCACATGGCATGCTTTCTTCAGCAAAGATTCTAGAAAGAGCTCCAGTGCCCGAGCTTGGGGAAGTCCAGAGTTAAGGGAGACCTTTGAAACAACAGTGATGACATCACCAGCTAGCCTGGTCTCATCAGGGTTGGTTTAGACCAGGGGTAGTCAACCTGTGGTCCTCCAGATGCTCATGGACTACAATTCCCATGAGCCCCTGCCAGCAAACGCTGGCAGGGGCTTATGGGAATTGTAGTCCATGAACATCTGGAGGACCACAGGTTGACTATCCCTGGTTTAGACTACTCTTTGGGCAGGAGACCCCCCAGGGAAGTCCAGGGTGGCTATGCAGAGGTGGGCAATGGTCAACCACTTCCTTTTGTCTCTTTCCTTGAAAACCTAAGGGGCTGACTTCTGAACACTGGGTTCGTGTTGCTCTTTACACAAGCAGTGACTGTTTGTTATTGACGCTAGTACCGTCATTGTTTAGTGCTTATTTTAAACATGGCCTTCACACATTGCAAGGCATTTCGAGCAATCTGCAGCTGCCGTGGGATAAACAGAACTCAGATAAAGGAGTTAAGAAAAAGAAACCCCACCCAGCATGAATCATGTGCCAGCTCTTCCCCCCCCCCCCCCCGGCTGCTGATCCACTAGTTTGCTGAAGCCAAAAGAAAAAGGTGGCTCAGGTCAGCTGAGCAGCTGTCCAAGAGAAAAGGGACTCATTCTGTGGAGCCAGATGTTGCTCCGGGGCCACCAGCTGGCTACTTGCAAAGGGATTTAAATTATATAATAACAACCATGTAAAGGGAAGCACAGATAAAAATGGATCATTTAAAAGACACGGATTCTAAGGTCTCTTCCACTCGTGGGGCCACACCCCTTTGTGGGTTGAAGGAGAGCATCCCTATTAGCAGAATAGGACTAGGGATTTTACAAAAGCAGCAAAAAAAAAAAAAAAAGTGATGCTTAAGAGCCCCTTAAAAATTGGCAGAGCAGGGCCTAGATGTCACAGTGGCAGAAAGTACCACCAATTCACAGACTATTTACAATAACCTCTCGGGGGGTTTTCAAGGCAAGATGTGGTCAGGAGTGGTTTGCCACGGCCTGCCTCCGTGTAACAACCCTGGTATTCTGTGCAGGCAGGTCTCCCATTCAAATACTTAACCAGGGCTGACCCTGCTTAGCTTCTGAGAACTGATGAGACTGGGACAGCCTGAGCTATTCAGGTCAGGCTAAACGTCTAACAACAACAATAATGCCTTCTTACAAAATGGAAGTTGAACACTATCATCTACTAAGTGAAACCCTGCTTAGAACGGACTCAGTAGAAAAGGTCACAGTTTATCAGTGGTCATTTTCTGAAGTGGAAGGACACTTGTGCTGATAAGGTTTTCACCAATTTCTCCTTCTCACTGCAAACTCTCATACTGCATTCAGGGCATCCTGAAATGGGGGGGGGGTCCCCTGAACTGGACAGCATTTTGGGGGTATAGAAGGCTGTAGCAGGAAAATTTCATTCTGTACATTTTGGTCTGCTTGTGGTTGACTGCATATAACTCCAAGGACTGGTTAATGTGCAAATTATGAAGACAGATATGCTGTCAGCCCCAAAACACTCAAAACAAAAATAAAACTTCTTTGACTTCTTAATCATCAGAAGAACATACATGAGAAAGATAACATAAAGGGAAAGGGCGAGAAAAGATATTATCCATGAATAATCTTGATTTAGTTATCTTCCTTTACATGGTGTTAACCAACTTTTGGGAGAAGCCAGTTCCTACTTCCAAAAATGTGATGGAAAGCAGTTGTAATTTAAAATATTATGTTGTCATTCTTCAGATATCTTATTTACTTATTAATTCTGATTCCAATCTGGTAGTGATGTCTGAATTGCTTTACTATTAGTATCAGGTAGTCTGTAGGAGAGATGTTTGACTGCTATATCGACTGGCTTGCATGCACACTTAGGCAGCAAATAAACGAAACAGAAATGCGGACATGTGTCTTAAACCAGTGGTCCCCAACCTTTTTTAGGCTGGGGACCGGTAGGGCAACTGCATCGCCCGCGCATGCGTGCCCACGCGGCCCGGCCGCACATACGCAATGCACGGGCACGGCCCTAATTCCCTCTCCCCCCCTCCCACAGTAAGAAGCTTCCCGGGCCGCAAGCTTGTGGCCTGGGAAGTTTTTTACTGCAGGCGGGGGGGGGGGGCGGGGAGAGGGAACCGCAGCCCGGCACCGGGCCGCAGCCCGCAGGTTGGGGACCACTGTCTTAAACCATTCACTTCAATAGCTTTATAGCTATAAACCGTCGGTCACAATGTGGTGGGAAGGATTCTTACCAGGGTCCAGCAGACAGGCCACGTTCAACCTGTGCTCTCTCGGCTGCATTGGCTCCAGATTGGTGGCTGGATTAGATTCAAGGTATTGGTACTCATCTTTAAAGCCCTAAACAGTCTCGGGCCATTGTATTTCGCACAGAGGGCATTGCATTAAAGCGAGAAAAATCTGCTAAGGGTCTCCAGTCCTACAGAGATCAAACTGGCCTCAACCAGAGCCTGGTGAAATGCTCTGCCAGGAGACATCAAAGCCCTGAGGGATCTTCCACAGTTCTACAGGGCTTGCAAGACAGAGCTTCTCCATCGGGCCAATAAGTGAGGCCAGAAGTAACGTCTAATTCCGTTGGTCTCTCTGCCCAACTTCGGTCAAGCTGAGATGTGGCACTTTAGTTTGGATGATCCCCTCCCTCCCAACCAAATAGAGACAACGCTACAGTCATTTTTAAGGTTTATTGGTAATTTATAATTTTCAGGTATAAGATTCTAACGTAAATGTTATAATTTTATCGTATTAATTGGAACCAATTTTAATTTTTACATGTGTCTGGACTATAAAATGTAATCCGCCCTGAGTTACCGAAGATAAGACGGACTATAAATCCCATAAGCAATTAACTTAAAACGCCTCTTTCTTGGTGGTTTTTAGTCATTCATGTCCTGGAACCTGTAAGACACTGGGAGAAGCCCAAAGTTGCTCTACTCAGAAGTAATGCCTGCTTTAGTCATTGGGGCCGACTCCCAGGAAAGCAGTTTTACAACTGCAGCAGCTGCATACTATTCACTGAATTTTGCCAGTATTCACCGATTTGACTGCCAATGGCAGCTCAAAAGCTGAGCAAACTGAGATGGTCAGATGGTTCTAGCCACAGGCTAGTCTTTGCAAAGCACAGCAGAGGACCCCAACATAAAGCACTTTGCTAAGCTTTGATTCTGAGAAAGTGTGCATGCATACAAAAGCTGACACCTTGAATAAAACTTTGCTGGATTCCAACTTTGTTTTGAAGAAGAAGAGCTGGTATTTTGTATGCCACTTTTTATTACCCATAGGAGTGTCAAAGTGGTTTACAATTGCCTTCCCTTCCTCTTCCCACAATGGACACCCTGTGAGGGAGGTGAGGCTGAGAGAGCTCTGAAAATGCTCTGTGACCAGCCCAAGGTCACCCAGTTGGCTGCCTGTAGAGCAGGGGTAGTCAAACTGCGGCCCTCCAGATGTCCATGGACTATAATTCCCAGGAGCCCCCTGCCAGCATTCGCTGGCAGGGGGCTCCTGGGAATTGTAGTCCATGGACATCTGGAGGGCCGCAGTTTGACTACCCCTGCTGTAGAGGAATGGGGAATCAAACCCAACTCTCCAGATCAGAAGCCGCTGTTCTTAATCATTACACCAAGCTAGTTCTGCCAGGCATAGTTAGGTTCAAAGGCAGTCATCTGACCCCAAAATACATAGAGATTATAATAAAGGATTGAACTTACTTTGCGACAACTATAGGCTTATAATGAACTGGCCACCTGTAAGGTGCCGAGAACCTCCTCCAGGCAACCCTGTCACATCCCTGGTTAAATTTCCTCATGCTCCCCCAAGGGAGTAACACAGCTACCAACCTGGAATTATCCCCAAGGGAAGGTGGTTTGTGGAAGGGACAGCAAAAGGATACAGATAATTACAGGAACCGCGGCGGCCACTTTCCCGATCTCCTCGTCTGTTTGCATGATCTTCTTGATTCGAGCCTTTACAAAAAAAGGTGAGAAAGGATTTGTGTGAGTTCAGCTTTCAAGCATCCCTAGCAACCTGGTTCTCCCTGCAGCCCCGTTGCAGCAGAATCGTGGCCACCCCAACCTGCTCTCTTCCTGTCTGATGAGCATTGTGACTTGAGAGGACAGATTATTACACAAAGGAAAGTTGCAAAGAGGTGGCCCTGGTCCATGCCCCACAGGGGTGAGGAGGGCGAAAAGTGGGACAGGAAGAGGACTTGGGGGTGGCTGATGGTAAAGAGGGTGGGCCACCAAAGCCCCCTTCCTGTTGATCTGTAGACTCTTCTTCGGGAGCAGTCCCAGAGCTCAGTGTGAGCTCAAGTTCTCGCGTGTTTTGAAAGCCCAACTGTTCTCCCACGCAGAGTAAAAAACTAAACTTCCTCTGAGCGCATGCCAAGGGCATTGCTCTCAACATAGTTTGGTGTAAGTGCCGGGAATTGAAGGGTGTGGCTTCCTGGAAGCATTGGTGCACAGCCTTCACCCAAACACCAGGTGCATACCTGGGCAATGGCAAGGAGCTGGCAGCCAAATCCTCTCCGGCCCCACCCAAGGAAAAGGGCACACCCTACTCAGAAAGCCTGTTTGGCTACCAATCACACCCTAGATTTCCCCCACCCTGACTGGCCAAGGACATTCTTCAGATCCTGCTGTCTACAAGAGCAGTATGAAAGCAAGCGTGGCCCGAGGGTGGGCCACAAGTTTCAGGGAGCTGCCCTTAAGCTGCTGGGCAAAGGCCAGCCTTTTTGGGTGCCTGAAAGAGAAAAGCCTAGGCATGGAACCAGCTCGTGAGTGAGCCCTGGGCCTTCTGCCGCAAGTCATATTCTGAATTCCTGCTGTGCTCTCCCTGATGGAAAGGAAGGGGAAGCTGTACCTTTCAGGGTGGGTCACAGCTTGGTAGTAGGAAGGCTGCTTTCGGTACAGGAGATCCCAGGTTCCATTTCTAGCATCTCCATTAAAGATCTCTGGGGAAGCTGGGCTAGGAAAGACCCAACAGCTTCAGAGATCTACTGCCAATCACAGCGAACAATCCTGGTTTAGCTGGACCAACCAGCTAATTTAGCTCAGTGTTAAGGCCACATCCTGCATTCTCGGAAGCTCTCTTGCTTAAGCACGGCTGAAGTGGATGGAAGCTGCACAGGATGAAAAGTCAAACCCAGACCCACAGCTCTGCTATCGCATTCAACGTCCACATGAGTAGAAATGGAGCTACGTTTATTTTTAAACACCCATTTCCCCAGAATGAATTGTCTGTTCACAGTTCATTCATTTGTTCACAAAACTGAGACTGTGTACGGTCGGGACGGTCAATACTATCCAGGAAACCACAAAGTCAACAACAGCAGAGACTCAGGTCAACTGGATACCACAATGGACAAAAGCAACAAATGATGTTCTTGGGAAAACAGAAGCCTTGGCTGGCAAACTAAACTAGCACCTGCAAGAAGGCAGCCAAAGAAGTAACCTGCAGGGGAACTTGGAGATTACTTATGAAAATGAACTGTAAAAAGCAGAGAAGCCAGGTGTGGAGAAGCTGCAGGAGTCCCTTGCTTCAGTTCCCTGCAGACAAAAAAGATCTGCACTTTCCCAGAAACAAGTTAGAGCTGCGTCAAACAGAGGCTGCACTGAGAAAAGTCTTGCAGTGAACTGGCTAACAATCTGGCTGTCAAGTGGAGATGAGACATGCCCAGAAGGACAACACGGAGAAATGAACAAAACTTGAGTCCAGCAGCACCCACTGCCTCAGACCCGGTCTCACACCTTGAATAAAACTTGGTTGGTCTTACAGGTGCCACTGGACTCCAGTTTGGTGCTGCAGCTTCAGACCCACCTGGATCTAAACTGATAAATGTCTTCAATGATCCTTACAAGGGGATTGGTAAGCGGTGACATTTTAAGAAAAGGGGACCTTGGGGGATCTAAAAGTTCACACACTGATCAGTTTAACTTCTGGAGTGTGAGAATCACAGACGACTTGCTGAGGAAGAACTGTAGGCAGAGGATATCGGGCAGCAAAACCCTGAACTTTCACTTTCAAGAAGCATTTGCCAAGCACAAAACATGTGCCTCAAGCTTACGTAACCCCCATACGTTCAGTGAGCTCCACCAATCCCTGGTAAGTGTACAAAGCAGGGGTAGTCAAACTGCGGCCCTCCAGATGTCCATGGACTACAATTCCCAGGAGCCCCCTGCCAGCATTCGCTGGCAGGGGGCTCCTGGGAATTGTAGTCCATGGACATCTGGAGGGCCGCAGTTTGACTACCCCTGGTACAAAGAATCAGGGTCCTGGAAGTCAATGGTCAAATCAATAGCAGGCTACCTACTACAGACAGGACACAGCGTAAGAATACATTAACCATTTTTGTCATATATCAAAGCGAACAACAGGATTGACTAAGGATCTATATTGGTGCCAATAGTCAGTGGAAGCCATTTTCAGGCTGTCCACCATTCCCAACCCCTTCCTTGATAAATGGCCAGAGTTACCCTTGCTCTTAGCATATCCAGATTAGTTTACTCCAATGCACTTTGCCTGGGGTCCCAGCCCTGACTTGGGCGGCCTAGCCAGTCAAAAGTTTATTGCATGTGGCCACAAGGCCATTACAGTTTTCCGGTCCAAAAATGTACAAATGTGTGCATGAGAGCAAGCATGGTGTTGTGAATTAGAGTGGCAGCCTCTAATCTGGAGAAACAGGTTTGATTTCCCACCCCACTGCATGATGCTTGCTGGGTGACCGTGGGCCAGTCGTAGTTCTATCAGAACTCTTTTGGTCTTACCTACCTCACAAGGTGAATCTTGTGGGGAGAGGAAGGGAAAGCTCTTTGTAAGCCCTTTTGAGACTCCTCCAGGTGGTGAAAAGCAGAGTATAAAAAAGTATCTCCATACAACTAAAATACTGTTAAAACGAGGTAAAGGCTAAGAGCTACAAGAGGACGTTATAGATTGAGTTTAATTAATATTTTGTTTACCCTCGCCTAATTTGGTCCTGCCAACAAAAGTGCGTTTAGTCAAGGCTATGGTCTTCCCAGTTGCAATGTATGGCTGCGAAAGTTGGACCATAAGGAAGGCCGAGCGTCAAAGAATTGAGGCTTTTGAACTCTGGTGCTGTAGAAGACTCTTGCGAGTCCCTTGGACTGCAAGGCGAACAAGCCGGTCAGTCCTAGAGGAGATCAACCCTGACTGCTCTTTAGAAGGCCAGATCCTGAAGATGAAACTCAAATACTTTGGCCACCTCATGAGAAGGAAGGACTCCCTGGAGAAGAGCCTAATGCTGGGAGCGATTGAGGGCAAAAGAAGACGGGGACGACAGAGAATGAGGTGGCTGGATGGAGTCACTGAAGCAGTAGGTGCAAACTTAAATGGACTCCGGGGAATGGTAGAGGACAGGAAGGCCTGGAGGATCATTGTCCATGGGTTGGACACGATGGGTTGGACACGACTTTGCACATAACAACAACAACAATTTGGTCCTTCTCTTTTTTTGCAGCCAAACCAAAGCGTAATTAAAGACTCTGTAGCAGACAAAAGCCTAACCATTTCATCAATAACCGATAGACGTTATCTGGTAGCAGTTTGCATATTCTGATTTTAACACTGTTGCAGAACTATATGTTGTACAACGCTCTGAGCCTCGATGCAGAGAGGAGCAGTTAATAAATCAAATAAATAATATATATTTTAAAAAGAGCAAGAGGCTTTCCTTTCCAAAAAACATCTGGTTTCCGTTCTCAGCAAGTCCAGCTTACTAGGGCTTTGATAACAGCTGTAGGGAAAGACCTTTCTCTGCCCGAGGCCCTGGAGAGTCACTGCCAGCCTCGGAGACATTACTGACTGAGAGGAACCAACGGTCCGACAGTACAAAAGCAGCGCCGTACGCTTATGTACACCCAGCGTATCTCAAGACTGTGACAGAATGCTTGCTTGCATTCCCGAAGCCTCTTCAGGGACAGCCAATAGGAGGAGCAGATGGGATTGACGAGAGACAGGAATTTCTGAAAGTGAAAGTCTTTAGATGACAGTTACTGACAGTTGCAGAGAAAGTGGCCCTAGATCTGGAATTTCAGAGCAATCAGGAAAGCGCCAGTCATGCTCGCAAACTCTTGACCGTCACCTCCTGAAGAATACTCAGCTGGGCCAAGCTGCCAGAGGCGGCCCCAATGCTCCATTACTGGATTCTCCCCCCTGCCCATTCATTTCCAAGCACACTTCAAAAACCTTGATGGGCTACTGTAGGCGGGGATTTGAAGGCAACCGAAAGATCTGAAGAGAGAGGAGCACTTTCCCTGGGAGGGCAAGCCCACCAGGTTTTAGAGGAGCCTTTGAGGAACCCCAGCTCTGCATTCATTCCGCAGGCGCCCGCTCCTTGTGAGTCAGAAGCACCAGGAGAAGATGACCCTGTTTCCCCCAGGCCTTGGGGCACTTTCGTTGGCTCTTCCAAATATTTTAATGTTTCAATGTTTGAGGTTTTGCTGATGCAGCCGCGGCCACCCTTTTAACTTGGATCTGGTGCGTTTGATTCCGCTGTGTATGCAACAGCCTGCTAAGCACATAAATTGCTTCACAGGGAGAGCTAGAATAAAGCGATGATTTGGGGGGGGGGGTCAGAAATCTCACTTTAAATTTACATTGATGGGGTCCCAGAGGGCGGCAACTGACCGGGAAAGAGGTCTTGGGATCCTGTCCTGGTGGTCAGCTCTGAGAAAACACTTCCCCAGTCAAATTTCAAAGGACAGATTATCAAGAAAGAGCCTGAAAGGAGGACAGCCACTGCCACGCCATGTGAATCCAGGAAGCGGCTGCATCTGGAAGAGTGGGCAGGACAGTTCGAGCTACTCCTCCCGAAAAGGAAACGGCAGATGTACGAAGGATGCAGAAAGGGGGCAACCAAACGAGCTAGGAGCATCTCACCTAGGGAGAGAAGCTAGCTGGTCTGGCGCTTTCTTATCGCGAACAAAACGACACCGGAAGAGAGGCCGATAAAAATAACAGCAGTTAAAGCCTCCAGCCCCCAGCGTAGCAATGGATGGACAGGCTTCCAAACGACGCTGCCTCCAAACACAGAAAGAGAAGACGGACCCCCCCCCCCCGAGCTCTAGAGCAGGGGTAGTCAACGTGTGGTCCTCCAGATGTCCATGGACTACAATTCCCATGAGCCCCTGCCAGCGAATCCCCCCCCCACACCCGGTTGCATTTTAGATTCAATTCTATGGGGTCGTGGAGGTCTTTCCCGAAAAAAATGTAGGATGCCCACTGGAGCAGCATTGGGGCAGGAGAGCAGGGCGCGGATGCGGGTGGGGCTCCATCCACGGCGCTGCCAAAGGAGAGGGCTGGCGCTGGGGGGGGGGCGGACGGAGCCCTTGCCCATAGGTGTCGGGGGGGGGGCGGTGTCATTTATTCGGAAGGCAGCAGCTGGGGACGGGGGGGGGGAGGCCGGCCCCATTCGAAGCCCTTGCAGAGCCTGCGCTTAATGGGGGGGGGGGCGTGCTTTGGAAGAGTCCCCGGCGGGGGTGGGGCGGCGCTGGCTCGGAAGTGCCCGGGCGGCCTCCGGCGTTCCCTCCCCGCGGGCTCAATGGCGATGCTGCTGCGGCCGGGGCGCGGGGCAAGCGGCTCTCACCCACCGGAGGGAAGCGCGCGTTGTACTTCTTCTTCTTGCTCGGCATCTTCCGCTCGTCTTCCCCTGCGCGTCCTCCGGGCCTGCAGCGAGCCAAGCGCCGTCGCAAGCCGCCGCCGCGCCCGACCCGGCCAGGGAGCCCAAGCCCGGCCCAGCCACCGCCCGCCACGTCCCGCGCGGTCCTAGCGCCGCTCCCGACATGGCCTGGAAGCCATGAATGGAAGGCCCCGCCCCCGCCGCTCTCCGCCGGGCCCATTCAGAAAAAAACGAGCGCGGTGCGATCGAAAGGGACCCGAGTGCGGCGGCTGGGGTGGGGTTCCGCGGAGGGCGCTTCTGAGCCGGCGTCCAGAGCGGCTGGCCTGCGACGCTGACTGCCGCCTTTGCGCCTGCAAGATCCCCCAGGCGGCCTACATAAAACAACACTGTGAAATGCGGGATTGATGTATAGGTATTCTCCTGGGGTCTAGGGTTGCCTGCTCCAGGCTGAGTAGGGTTGCCAGCTCCTGTTTGGGAACTACCTGGAGATTTTGGGGTTGGAGCCGAAGAAAGATGGGGCTTGGGAGTGGAGGAACTTTAATGGTTACCATGGAGTTCATCTTCCCAAGTGGCTGTTTTTCCCAGGTGAGCTGATCACTGCAGCCTGGAGATCAGTTGGAAGAGCAGATCTCCAGCCACCACCTCGAGGTGGGTAACCATAATGCTGGGAAACTCTTGGAGATTTGGGAGTGGAACCTAGAGAGGACAGAGAGCTTAGAGGGGTTCATTGCCATAGAGTCCACACTCCAAAGCATCCGTGTTTTCCAGTGGAACTGATCTCTGTAGTATGAAGATCAGTTGTAATTCTAGGGGATCCCCAGATCTCACTTGGAGGCTGGTATCCCTACTTTGGGGATGCTTTCAACCCCTCTGATACACATCATCACTCTGCAGAGGTCACCAAATCAGCCTGGCTATTGATATGTCCTCAAAGCACATATTTTGCTTTCTTGGTTATAAACCCTAGTGTTAGAGCCAGTGTGCTGCAATGGATCTGAGTAATCCAGTTTTGAATTCCTGGACAGTCATGGAAGCTTGCTGGGTAACTTTAGGCCAGGCACACACTCTCAACCTAACCTACTTCACAGGGTTGTTGTGAGAATAACATGGAGGAAAGAGAATTATTTAAGCCACTGGGGAGAAAAGCAAGATACAAATGAAGTAAAGAAATCAACAGTCCAGTAAAATAGGCTAGTAGGCCTTCACTGCAGATAGAACTTGGACTGAGAAAGCAGTCTATAGTTTATGGTAGGAGATTTGAGCCAAGAACTTAAGTTCAACCAAAGTGGTCAAATGGGCCAGCAGCACAACTAATGCCTGACAATAATATTGTATACTTGCTGGAGGGAATGATAGTGGATTAAAGATTAAGAACCTGCTGGTCCTTGTATATCCTACAATTTTAACATATTATAAACTGTTAACAATGTGATATAGTTATTATGTGTTGCTGTACTGCTCTTTGTTCTGGGGCTTTCCAAAATCTAGGAGGGGAAAAGAAGTTTTAGGATACTGTGGAATGCATTTCGCAAGGAGCCGATTCCTTTTTTTCCCTAGTGTGCTAGCACTCACATTCATCATATGTTTTAATTCCTTTGACTCCTTTGCTTTTGTGAGCTCCAACAGCCCAAGCAAACCTTGAAAAGCCTGGATTGCACTCTTGGCAATAAAATCCTTGCAGCACATGCTTCTGTTAAGTCTCACAGGGACCTGCATCTTTAAAAACTCATGGCAGGCCAAAACCCCATCTGGTACAGCCTCTGCATCTGTTGGATTTCATCCTGCATCTGTTGGATTCAGAGGCTCAAGAGTTCTGCCTCACACCAGCCATCTCCTCAAAAAGGCCAATGTAGCAATGGAGGAGAGACCAGAGAGGCACACCATCTTTGGCGATAGCTCTAAAATAGGCATTCTAGAGGGGCAAAAAAATAGTTTGGTGATGGTGGAAAGTGTCAAGTCACAGCGGACTGATGGCAAGAGATGTTCTAAAGCGGTTTGCCAATCCCTGCCTCCACATCATGACCCTGGTATTCCATGGAGATGTCCCATCCAAATATTAGGTTGGACCAATCCTGCCTAGCAGTCATGATCAAATAAGATCAGGGCAAGAAAGAAAGTGTAGTGGAACCTTAAAAGACTAACAAAATGAATGTGTATCAACCATGCCCTTGTGCAGGGCCTGACTAATAAACCTCACAACATTCAGAAACCAGTGGGGGACCATTTAATCTTCCAGGACACATTATTGCAGATTGGTCACTATCCTTCCACAAAAACTCTTCAAGGGAAAATCCCAAATGAAAATGTTGAATTAGAATTCATTAAAAGATTTAATATGATCTTCCACCAGCACTGAACAGAGACTTGGACTTACTATAAGTTGTTAATATCTCAGCATTTTTATAGATGTTGACCAATCCTTATCATATTGTAATCCTTTGTGTGGATCATTTTTTGTGTGTGTTGTACCATGTACCTTCCTTGATTAGCCTTTAGTATTAACCCCCTCTGCCCTGTCCATCTATGATTAGGAATGGACTTATTACTGGGTTGATTGTATCCTCTGTACCTGCACACGAGAAGTTGGAACCTCTCTTACCTTCCACTATGTGTAATAAACATATATTTTATTCCCTTCCACAGGTACTAGCAACTCAGTGATTTCCAATAAGGTTTACAACTGATTCTTCTCTGCTATTCTCCCTCCCTTTTTGGTTACAAAGCTTTCTGTAAAGCCATTCTACTCTCCAGATACAGGGGGGGGAGGCAAACTGTGACTCTCCAGATGACCACAATGAACCCCTGTTGCCAGCATAGGCTCATGGTAATTGTAGTCCTTGGACACCTGGAGAGTCATAGTTTGGCTATACATTTCAAGGAGAGCTCAAAACGAGAAAACAATGTGTTAGTCTAGAGTAGACTTCCTACTTGACCTGCATAGAGGGTGTCGCAGTTCCCCTCGCAGCCTCTGTGGCGCCCGGCCTGCTTTTGATTGGCTCTTGGAGCAGCCACAAGATGCCACGCAATACGGAAATGCCAATACGGCGGCCTCGGGCCAGAGATCAAAGGGGGCAAGTCCGACGCTTCCCTTAAAGGGACTTCCGACCTGAAACGGAAGTTGATTTTCACGATAGGGTAAAATCGGGTCAACCCTGAAGGCTGTCAACAGAGAGAGGCCAACGCCTAAAGCGGCGGTGTCCTGCGCGTGACCCGCGGCCAATCACGGCCCCCGAGTTTTTATACATGGAAGTTTAAATCGAGCGTCGCCGCGTTCCAAGGGTGGCGAGCCAGAATAACGGAAAGCAACGCTCGGCGGAGGCCGTTACTGCTTCCCGGGCAGCGCCTCCTATCACTTCCGGGGCCTGCCTCGGGCGCCTCCGCTCGCCGAGTTCCGTCGGTAAGGCAACTGCGCGCGCCTGGGTGTGTCAGGCCGGGAGCCGGTGCCTCCCCCCCCCCCCGCGGGCTCGCGTCCGAGGCGAACAAGCGCTCGTTTGCTCCCGTGTGTGTCCGGACTTGTCCGACGCGCGTCTCCTCCCCCTCCGGGAAGCCCTTCTCCGCCGGGTCTGGGGCCAGGCTAAGGGGCGGGAGCTTCCTCGCGGCTTCGGCCTGGGGAGAAGGAAGGAGCTCGCGAGTGCCCAGCCCCGAACCTTTCTCTCGGCATGGTCTCGCTGGGTGCCTTCCGCACCTGCCGTCCGAGGCCTGCCTTGCAGGGTGGTTGTCAGTGTTACCATAGGAAATAGGAGAGCCACGCGGTTACGAAAACAAGTCATGCAAGTCATTTGCCGTTAGGACCATAGGACCTATGCAACGGCATTAGATCTTTCCATAATTCAAGCAGGGTGGTTCTGTAAAATGTGAAGGTGCTGGAGTGTTTTGGTCATGTTTTGCTTCTTGATATGTAAAATTTACCTAGACACTTTTGAGTTCATTTCCCTTTGCTAACAATTAGCTGTGAACTATTTTGTCAAGTACAGTCTGTGGCACTGGAGAATTGTTGTGCTCCCACGTCCCAGCCCTCTTCCATTTTATCTTTACAGTCATCCCTTGAAGTAAGGGCTTGGATTGAGTAGTAGGGGTTTGAACTCGTCTTCCTCAGTTCACATTGAACACTGGCCACTACAACCCATTGGCTTAACTGTTTTGAGTTACTTTTTAAAAAAGGAGCCTCAGACCCAAAGTTACTCAAAGACTTTGCTCTCAACGTCAGCACTGGACTTCTTGAGTAATGGTAGCCTTGGGTCTGAGATCAAAAGACTGTGACTTAGCCACCAGTTATCCCAGCTTTCCAACAGAAGTTTGTTACAACATTGTAGAAGCTTGAATTGAACTACTAGGCAAGAGCTAATGGGACTGCTTTTGGGTTTATGACATTCTGCTTTTCTCCTCTCCCAGAATTCAGGGGCCCTGCTGAGTCATGTCCACTCAGGAGGATGAAGCTGGAAAAGATGGTGGGGCCTTTGGAGCGGAACATCTGGCAGCTGAATCTATGGCAGCAGACATGGACCCCTGGGTGGTTTTTGATGCCAGGAAGACCCCAAGGGCTGAATTTGAGGAATGGCTGCAAACCTACCAACCATCCCGGGTCTCTCGCTTTGGTGATCCAGATCACAATGCAGAACCTGTGGGGTGGATTGCAATCTATGGGCCTGGTTTCTGTCCAGAAAGTGGGGATGTGGTAGGATTGCAGGAGGACTGGGACCAGCTTAAGGCTAGTGGGCGCCATGTCACCTTTGATACCATCAAAGAGCTGGCCCTCAACCGGCGTGTGCTGACAGGGAAGTGGCTGATGCATTTGGACAGCGGCTTTAAGGTGGACCATGCTTGGTGTGGCATTGCCCATGCTGTACTTGATGGACGCATTGGCGTAGCAAAGGTCAGCCCCTTCTGCCCTGAGTCAGAGCGCAAGCAGGTCATCTGTGTCTACACAGATGACTTCACCAATGAGGAGCAGGTGCTGGGTGCTGATGCTATCATCCGCTCCACGGGTGTCAAGTGCTTATTGTCCTACAAGCCTGATGTTTATACCTACCTGGGCATCTATCGTGACAACCGCTGGCACCTCTGCCCCACCATTTATGAGAGCAAGTTTGACCTTGAATGTATCCCCCGCCGCTCCCGCATCATCAACAAAGTGAATAACATGGAAGTAACTTAACTTGTGCTCTCAGTATGCAGCACTTCCAATGAGATGGTGCTATTCCAAGGAACTACAACATCCAGCATGCAGTACTCACTTAAAAAAACAACAGAGACCAAATTATTTCAAAGCAGTTGCTGGGAGGAGACCCTTGTGAACCACAAGCCACCAACGATGCAGCCTTTACATACTGGATTTCTATATGCTTCCATTTGCTCTTATTAGCCAGTGTGCTGAAGGATCTCTCTTCACAGTGCCACCGGATGGTCATTTTATTTGTTTCTTAAGAACTTGTAACCAGCATGTGCTGCCCTCCTGTGTTTCTAAGAATCTGCTAATGTGCGTTTTTGCACTTTTGCCTCTGTTGCCTGTGTGTATCCTACCATAATGCCTCAGCAGTCCAGGCTCTTGTGCTTTCCTTGGTACCAAGCCTCTCACAGCTGCAGCCCCCCCAACGGTGGATCCGCAGACAGTGCCGTGAGGGGTCAAGAAAGTAAGTAAAACGAACAACTTAGGATGATGTAGCCGTATGTGAGCTATCGTCATGGAGTGGTTCTTCTGGCTGAACAGTCTTTGAGCCTGTCCTCAAGTGTTGTGAAACTTGTTAAATGTATACACTCAGATGATAGGCTGGTTGAACAGGTGGTCTTTGCACTTAACTTGCTCTTGTGGGGGGATGGTGATCCGTTTACAAGATGGCTGGAAAATTACTTCTACAGTTTTTCAGCTTCACTGTCTGTTTAGGGCATCTCTCTAATGGAATGAGTTAGCTTCCTTGGAAAAGCTAAATGTAGACTTCTCCACATACTCTTCCTGCATACACACATATAGCCTCTCCTACTCTTGGGGGAAGCTAAACAGGTATGGAAACTCACTGTTCAGTGAAATAGTAAAAGAGGAGGCGGATTACTCATGCATGTCCTGTTGAGGATGTGAAAAATAAATATGGTTCACGGGGCATTCACTTGTAAAGTGGGTTGAAAATAAAGTCACTTTCCCCCCCTCTCTCCTTGTGTTTGTGTGAGTTGAGAAAGAAGAGAGAAAGCACATGTATCCTGACAGTTTGTCTCCTTACAAGCCAAACCAATTCATTATCCAAATAATCAGTAATGGTATTATATAGGAATACAGAATCTCTGAGGTTCCTTTTTTTCAGCCAGGCACAAACTTCTTGCCCCCTCCCACCCTTTCCAATAGGCAGTAATTTACTCCAGAATCCTATTCCAGGTAGCGTTTCTTCCAGCTTGCCGTTAGCTCAGAAAATGTTTTTGAAACTTTCCAGCAGCACAGAGTGGTCTTTTTGTACAGGGGCCTATGGAAATAAAAAGTATCAGTGCTGGTTTCTCCATCCCTGGTATCTTGGATCTGCTCTTTCGAAAAGCAAATGTAATCTCAGTGAAGCTGCAGGAGCTGGGGTCACTCACTCCTTGCAGAGGCAGTAGCTTTAGCCAGTACAGGGCCCAACTTGACATAAGTTTATGGTCTGGCTATGCTTGCATCATCTTGTGTCCCTACAGAAAGGGTCAGGCCTCTGTGTGATCCAGGATTCTACAGGAGCAGAGTCCACTAGACAGATTGCTTTTTGTTAAAACCAGGAGCAGCTCCACATGCGCTTGTGGTTAGCCTGGGGCATCCTGCAGCAGCAGCAGCTGAACAAAGATTGAGGCTTTGCTACTATCTCCCTCCCCTCCTAAAAACTGGAAATGATCACAGAAGTGCTGCATAGGCAACCTTGAACGATTGAGGTGGCCCACAGAATCAAACTGTTTGTGCTGCAGAAAAGTGCTGGGAAGAACTCTGGCACAACTGCACCACGATTCCTTTTTTTGCCCTTGGGCTATGGGCTGTCAGTCACTCTCAGTATACACCTGGCCAGCAGTTAGAGAGAGACCCACTTGACTGACCTGAGTGTGTGTTGCCATCCAGCTTCACCAATACTAGCTTGAGTGGACAGGCTGCCTGTAGACTGGGTAGCCAACACAAGGCAGGCATTTTCCTAACACTGGCATAACTTCCCCAGGTGGTCATTCCAGGATAATCTCAAATCTCCCAACCACAAGATAACCTCAGCCTGGTAGAATGTTCTTGAGTTTATTAGGAGTTTCCTATATAGAAAACAGCGACTGCACCCGGTTCAGATACAAAAAGAAAAACAGGCACATCTGAGAGTAAAAGCCCTTAAGTGGTCAAGCATTCTTAGCCCCAAACCCCTTAAAATAGTACAAAACAAACAAGGCAAAGAAATTGGGTGGGTAGGTGCAGAACTACTACTCACTTCTGCCACGTTCCAACTTAAGTGCCTGGCCAATACTCTTCCCCAAATTCTTTGGGTATAGGCATCTATATATTCTTATTTGATGGGCTTCTTTCCCTTTCTAGAAGTCAGCTAGGATCTTAACTCAGTCAGTTTTGCATCCCCTTTCCTGTAACCCCAGTTTTTAAAAAAGAATTCTTGTGAGGAGGAACTTAGATAAGCAAGGCAGGAAGAGACCTGAGGCACTGAGCACAGGAATCTGCCTTATACTGAATAGATCTATGGCCCATCACAGCCAGCATCAACTACAGACTGGCAGCAGCTCTCTAAGGTCTCAGGCAGAAACCTTTCCCATTATCTACTGGCTTGCTTTTTAACTGGAGATGCTGTGGCTTGCGCCTGGGACCTTGTGCATGCAAAGCAGAGGCTTTACCACTGAGCTGTAGCCTCTCTCTAAATCAGATCCATCCCTAATTAGAACTGGCTATGGAAAGGGGTAATAGGACTCCTGGAGCTTATCCTAACTGAGCTGTTTAAGGTAATGGAACTGATAGCCCTGCTCCAAAGTGTTATGTCCCCCCCCCCTTCAGGAGCCATGAAGAGCCTCTTAGCCTCCTAGGAAGTCAGCTTCTGGAAGAAAGCTCCCCCCCCCCTTTTCTTTCCGTCAGGAGACAGGCAAAACCCTAGAGTGGGATCTTTCAGGTCAACCCAGGGTAGGAGACAGCATTCCAGGGGTCCTGATCATCTACAGAACTTTGCAAATGACAGAATTTGTGTTCTTATGAGCAAGTGGGAAGCTCTGGCTGCAGGCTTATAATGACTCAGCAACCCTGACCCACAACTGGTAGCAATAAGCAGGGAAGAGATTTGGACCCAGGTGAGCTGATGACTTTGCTTTTGAAGGAAACCTATCATGTTTCTTCCCCCACCTCAGCTCCATTTCAAGGGCAGGACCTTCTCTGGGTCATCTCATGCTGCAAATTCCTTTCAATTCCTTCTCTGCAGTGACTTCCTTTAGGCCTTTCCCCCCTTTCTACTTCTGTTCCAAAGTAGTTTTAGCAGAACTTGAGAGACTAGGATCTCTTGAGATTAGGAGTAGGATGCATGGAGGTTTTTTCATCAGATAATCCCCACAAAGCTGGAACAATATTTTTAAGGCATTCCAGCTAAACAAAATAATATATATATATTGCAAACCAGTTTTAGATAGGTCGGGAATGAGCTAGGTCTTCCATGTAACTGCTTCATCACAGAGATACCAAGTTTGCCTAGTCTACCCCCCTTCCTCTTCCAAGGAAGAGCAGTGTGACATGAGTTGACTTGCATATACTGAGAAGTTGCTGGTCATATAGTTCTTAAGGCACAGAGGTCTCTCAAAAGTAGAAAGGAGTCAGCTACACTAGCCAGTTGATATAAAAATACCCATCTGAGCAACAATCAGGTTGGGGTACAATCCCCCTCTCCTTTCCCCTGCAAAAAAAAAATTATACACATCTGGAAGAGAAACACCTTCTGAACTGAGTAGGGTAACAGCAGCCAATTACCCCAAGCAACCTGCATAAACAATTCTCAACATCTGGAAAAGTATTTGCCCCTGCCCAAATCCAGGCCACCTGGCTCCCAGAAATGGGGCTGGGTAGGTTAGATTAAGTAGAACCCATCCCAGTTCCATGAAGCCAGCTCATCAACCCAGTTGAAGGTGGCCCCATCCAGAAGGCTGGCTAGGAAAAGCCAACAACCGGGAGTACAAATCGCAAAGTCAGGCAAGGGCAGAAGACAGTTGGCAGCCAAGCCCAAGTTCAAGGAGAGAGCATATTATGAATTCAGCTGGCTCAGGAAAGAGTTCAAGTCCAGGTCCACCATGGAGGAGAAGTTGTCCTCACCTGGAAGGGCCCCCAAAATGCCGTTGACAAAGCTGTTGGCTGAGCTGCCCCCTCCTCCGCCACCACTGCCATCGCCAGCCTCCCCTTCTGCCCGCCGCTGGCTCACCAGGCGTGTGATGGACTCAGGGTAGGTAAGCAGAGTGCCCTGGTTGTCTGGGAGAGACGTGGGGATGTTGCCCTCCGTGAGGAGCTGGCGGAATTCTGCTGTGTTGATCCCCTCTAAGCTGGTGTAGGGGGCGTCATCCAAGATCCCGCTGAGCTCCATGGCTCCCCCGTCTCCTCCCTCAAAGTGGAGGTGCAGGATGGCATCTGCAATGCTGGTCTCTGCCTCTGACTCGGGGGCCTGGACCCTCTGAGACACCCCCAGGCCGGACAGATCTTCCAGGTTGACTGTGCTGAAGTCAGGCTGTGTGGCTGTCGCCGGAGATGGGACGTGGCTGGGCCCAGGGAAGGAGAAGCCCAGGGAAGGCTGGGACACGGTCTGTGGTTTTGTAATGGATGGTGGGAGTTGCCCTGAAGCACCCAAGAGCCCTGGAACACCTGCAGGGAGTGGGAAAAGATTACGGCTAATGTAAGAGAGCTACCTAACAGTGCCAGTTGGGTGTGCCTTACCCCCCATGTACGGTAAAGAAGAAGAGTTTGTTTTTATGCCCTGCTTTTCACTACTTGAAGGACTCAAAGAGGCTTGCAATCGCCTTCCCCCCACCCAACAGGCACCCTGTGAGGTAGGTGGGGCAGAAAGGGCTCTAATAGAAAGGCTCTTTGAGAGCAGCCCTAAGAGAACTGCAGCTGGCTCAAGGTCACCCAGCTGGCTGCATGTGGAGGAGTGGGGAATCATACCCAGAAGAAGCGGCTCTTAACCGCCACGCCCAGTGAAGTACCATTAGAAGGAGTGAGGGGGAAGGAGAAGAGGCCAAGTCAGATGGAAAGTTTCTAAGGGCTGAAATCAAGGGGCTTCTTACCACCAGTGTTCGGCCGTGCTGAGACATGCTTTGGAACAGCGATGCGGCGTGGGGAGCGGGATTCCGGAAGGTTGACTGGGGGGGGGGGGGGGAGAAAGGGAAGAAATGGCTTGAACAGAAAGCATCCCACTTTGCTTTGTGTGCTGTTTGGAATGACATATGGCTAAACAGATACATTAGGATAGGAACTTGGAAGTTTGTCTCTCCCCCCACCCCCCATACTGAAAGACACCTTCCTGCCTTTAGGAAGCTACAGTAAATGCCCTACCCCCTGCCTGCATCGCCTTCCACCCCCCACCCCCACGTATTGTAGTTCTACCCACTTCATCATTTTCACACAGCCCCTGCTCTTCCCTCCCTCCATAGCAGTACCTGCAAAGGGCGCTTTCTGCACAAAGGTCTTGAAGGTCCCAAGTGTTCGTTTGCGTTTTTCCTCAATGCGATGGAAATCACCTGCCAAGCAAGGCAAACATGTGCTTGGGATGGGGCCAGAACTGTTCCGACCCGATTCCTTTCTACAAGATCAACAGCAGCAGATCCTCTAAATGGGTAGGCTGTGAAAAGTTTGGTTGCATTTTGTTCTGTTTTCAAGTTACTTGATAGCTATCGGCTGTACAGCCTTTTATAAAAAAAGTAGCGTACACTCTTTGCTGACCTTTTTTTGTGATAGGGTTCTTTGTGATTCCCCTCCCCCTAATTAGGACACAGTTATCTGCAATTTTTGTGCGGGCAGGTGCCTTAATTATTTTACTGTTACTAAGCCTGATATATATCAGGGTTGCTTGTTATGAGTAGTACTCTGTACATGTTCAGAAGCTCTCTCAGTAAGCCCCATAGCTGAAACTGTAGCACTGAAAATGAAGAGGTTTTGAGGAAGAATCCTGCCTCAGCTTGTAGCTAACCCCTACCAAAGGGAAGCATTCTGCCCCTCCTGCCCAACTCACTGGAACACAGGAATTCTAAATAGGTGTTTGTCGAACCTCTGCCTGAAAGCCTCCAGCAGGAGAAAATGCGCTTTTCAGCTTGGAGTGGGTAGTAATGCCCATATGAACAAGGGTAGCTTCATTCCCGACAGAAGTGGAACTGTGCCTGCAAGGAAGCTCTTGACCCTATCCCAACTTTAGCAGTCAACTGCCACTGTTTTAAAAAAAGGAAGTACAAATGTGCCCAGGAAACTTGACTTCTACTGGCTCAGGGGCCAAATACCTTCATCAGGGAGGTAGCGGAATTCCATGGGGCCGCTGACTTCCTTGTCCGAGGGGCGGCGCAGCTGCATCTGAACTGTCACTGGCTCCCGGAGGGTTTGGTCCATGTAAGGGGGAGTCCTGAAGACGATGGCCACTTGGCGGTGGACGTCAGCTTGAGAGAAGGAACCCTTTGCTTCCCAGGAATCCTTGAAGAAGCGGACTTCAATGTCCTCTGTAGCAAGAAGTGTTGAGAAATGTCAACCATTAGTCAGTCTCCTTGCCCCAAGAGATTCCCTTCCGTGACCAGTGGGGGGGGGGAACATGGGATCAAAACAAGCCACAGCAATTATCCATACTTGAGCATCATTAAGCTGGGGGAGGGGAGATAAAGAAGACAAAAGGGGTTGGGTCACATATTTTGTAGAAAAGGTCTAAAGAGACACAGGTGGTTCACTGTAGGTGTTCTGGGAGAGATCTGAAGGTCTTGTAAGGCAGGGAGGGCAGAGCCCACAAGATCCCGAATGTTGCAACCGTACCTTTCTGGACTTTGTCGCAGAGAAGGAAAATCTCGTCTCCCCCCATGCAGCTCCCTGAATTACGGTTCACACGGCAGATCTTCAGCTCAGCTGTGTTGGGGGCCCCTGGAAAAGGAAATCACAGAAAGACCCACATTAGTTACTGTCAAAGTAGCAAAAAATAAAATAATACACCTGCGCACAGGCTCGATTCATGTAACAAGAAGTTAATTCAGCTGAAGTCTCATACCAGTGTCCCTGAGAGAGAGAGAGAGAGAGAGAGAGAGAGAGAGAGAGAGAGAGAGAGAGAGCCTTCATTATTACTGGGTGCTCTGCAAGAGAGAGACTGGGCCTTCAAGATTTACAATCTGTAATAACAAGGCCTCCAAACAAGGGGAAGGGAAGCTCGATTTCGTGCAAGGAAAGAGAGCAGGGCACACCCTTCTGCTAACTGGTGGATGCTCTGCTCTCTTTAGCACTTTTCTGTTAATGAACGGGACATGTCCTTCCCCCCACCCCAACTCACCCCAAACTGACACTCACGATTGTCATAGATTGGCTGTGACACAGTCAAGGGCAGCTGAACCAAATGACTGCTGGCTGCATCTTGAATCCACACCTGGAAACAGAGCCGAACAGCATTCAGGTCGTAATCTCCTTTGAGTTCCTCCAGGGACACTGGGAGGGAAGAAGAGAGAAAGTAGAACCGGCTCAGCAGACCAGGAAAGGAGAACTCTCTTGACTCAGAGGCCCCACCCTCAGCCGCAAGGGGCCATCCTCCTCAGCCTCTCCCACCCTCTTACCACTGAAAGGATTGTTGTTGGTTTCGATTCGCTTGGCCACGGCTTTGTCCAGGTCTCGCTTCCGCACACATTGGATCCCCAAGTTCTGGAAGCTGGAAAGAGCCCGGGAACAGCAGCAGTCAGGGGATGGAAGAGAGGAACATGGACATTTTTTAAAAAAGAAGGAACAAAAGAAAAGAGTGGATGGGGGGCAGGGGGAGAAAAGGAGGAAGAGAAAAAGAGACAGAGAACCAGCCAGCCCACAAATACCAACCAGGTGGGTCTCTATCATGCAGGGAAACTAGCTCACCTTCCTATTCTCGCATTTCTTTCTCTCCCTCATGGCAATATATACGGTTCTCTCCTCCTCCATTTTATCTCCACCACAACTGTGAAGAGTGTGGCTAGGTCACACCAAGAGTGTGTGACTAGTGCAAAGCCACCCAAATGGCAGAGAGCTTGAAAAAGGACCTTCCTAGTCCATGGAGCTTGGCACATGCTGCCACACTTGCTCTGTCCCTCCAGAACAATCACATGAAGCTGCCTTCTACTCTGTCAAACCACTGGTCTACTGAGGTCAGGACTGGCTACTCTGACTGGCAGCGGCATGTGTCTTCTGCATCATCTACTGCCAGGTCCTTCTGAACTGAAGATGCCAGAAATTGAACTTCAGGCTGAGCAGATGCTCTACCCCTGACTCATGGCAAAACAACCAGAGGAACAGAAGCCAGACTCCTGGTTCACTCCTTGCACCTGCTAACCTGTGGATGGAGCGCTCGGGTGCCAACTCTGCCTCGTAGAAGCCATCTTTGCAATCTTTTCCAACCAGGTCGTGGGGGTGGGGCCGGTGGGGAGTTTCCTTGGTCACCAGGGAGATGCGGACCTTGCCTGGACCCACATAGTTATGGATCTATGAACAGAGGAAGGGAGAAAGAGACAGAAACCATTAGTGCACATCTGAACCTTCTAAACATCTTGGTTGCCCTTCTCTGTACTTTTGCCAGCTCTGCAATGTCCTTTTTGAAATGTTGTGACCAGGTTGCACCATAAATTTATACAGCTGGGTGACCTTGGGCTTGCCACAGCATTGAGGGGGAAATAAGGGGGGTGATTAAAGCAAGTGCTGTGGTGAGCCCAAGGTCACCCAGCTGGTTGCATGTGGGTGAGTGAGGAATCAAACCAGTTCACCAGATTAGAAGTCCGCACTCCTAACCATTACACCAAGATGGCTCTCTAGGGAAGAGATTGAGAATAAAATGGCTAATATTGTAATGCCCCTGTATAAATTTATGGTGCAACCTGGTGCACTAAACCTCCGAACCCCAGATCCAGGAGGCAACATGAGGGGAAGACCTCAGCCGCTCTGCCCTGTCGTTGGCCCTCCAGAAGAACTGGTCGGCCACTGTGTGAGACAGGACACAGGACTAGATGGACCATTGGGCTGACCCAGCAGGGTTCTTCTGGCGTTCTTAAGGTCTTCCTCCCAAACCGGGCTCATTATGCCTGCAGCTGGAGAAGTGAGGTGGGCAGCCACCAGAAACAGGGCTTTGTCAGTTGTAGTGGGTCAAGTATCCTGCACCATGGTTTGCCTGGCCGTAGGCCAAAACATTTCTGCTCACCAAGGCTTTGAACTGTTTATTCTATTAGTCTGTGGATTCCACTCCTTGATGTTTTATGGTTTGCTTTTATACTTGGAAGGATTACTTAATGCAGTTGATTTTGCTGGCTTTTTGGTTTTGTAGATGGTTTTACAGCTGCAGGGCTAATCTTATCGATCCAGTGCTTTATTTCTTCTCTTTGTTGGCCACTCAGAAAAGTACCTGGGCAGGCAACATAGTGAGCTTCTAAGTAAGATAAAACAATGGTCTCAAAGGCCTGGTCTTCTCTACTCCTGCTTTCACAGTGCCCTGGCAACAGATGCAAGAATTCCTCAATCCCCAAGGGACAACTCCTCCCCTAAATGCTGTGGAACTGACCTTGATGGTGGGGTGTGTCTTCGTGGTGTCTGTGCTGCGTTCCCCAGGAATGGAGCCAGCCAAGCGTCCCTCGCACTGGTAACGGAAACGCATGCCCCGCTGCTTGGGCTGTTCAATGATCTCCACAAAAGGAGTGCTGGGGGTAGGATCTGGAAGGGGAGCGGAAGAGAAACAACACCAAGAGCAGTGAGAAACAACTCTACCCAAGGGCACTTGGCAATTCTTCACTTTAAAACAGGGGTAGTCAAACTGCAGCTCTCCAGATGTCCATGGACTACAATCCCCATGAGCCCCTGCCAGCATGTTTTTTGAGTATGAGGGTTTTTTTCTTTTTGGTCTTCTTTCCAACTGAACTGGATGCAGGATCATTAATGTATGACTATTTTGTATGTGTTCTATTCACTGGCGTATGAGAAGTAAGTATAATAAAACACAGTTCATTTAGAAATAGTCTCGGGCACTCACATTTACTTCAGACGTTGACATGAGCTGGAAACATCTGCCCTGAAATCGTAGCATCTCCATCTGCACCTGTTACCCTGACATTGCTATCCGTGTAATAAGGAAACCAAAGTCACCATGTTTTCTGTGAAAGATACACGTGTGTGTGTCAGTTGCCCCCCTCCCTCCCATAGCCCTTACGGTGGAATATGCACCGCATGCCTTTCCTTCACCCACTGATCATTGGCCTTCAATCAAATGTGCTGGACCTGGGGGGATGGTGAGGTGGGTGGGGCAGAAAGAGGCCAGACACCGACCAAGGCTTCAATCCTGACTCTGAGGAAGGGGGGAGCCCACCATTCACGCCTGAACCATTTGCTCACATGTGTTTTGTTTTGAGGGGAACCAGTTGTATGGGGGAAAAAAGCCACCTTCTCTCTTTGCATCCTTCAGCAGTGCAGTCAGCTGAGCCGGGAGTTGCAAGAAAAGGGACTTTCCCTCCCGGACAGACCGCTGGGCAACTCTTTTGTCTCGATATGAAAAAGGAGGCGCGGAGGAAAGCAAGTGCTCTTGTTCTCCTCCTGCTCCCCCACCCGGTCCTTGACGTCACAGACTCTGTATAATCCAGCCTGTAATCCAGCCACTGGCTTCTCAGATAGCCAAGTCCTTCCCTCCATCCTGGGGATTTCCCCGAGCTCTGCTTTGAGGCAATATTGGAAATTTACAACCCAGACTGAAGTCACGCTCAATGCAGAGTCCCGTCAAGCTCCGCTCCCACCGCTAAGACCCCTTTCAGTTGCTCTGGGTCAGCCCTCCTGTTTTGGTGCCACCCTCACAAGCCAAATTCCTTTACCTAGCTCAAAAATGCAGGGCGGAAGAAGCCTGGGAGAGAGCGCTAAGGTCTCCCAGGGCCCGGGAATCCCCTTGACAGGGAGAGGCATGCATCTGGATCCATACTACACAGTGGAGCCTGCCTGCCAATCAGTGACCTTGCCTTCCTGGACAGGGGACGTGACACTTTGCATCACCAAATACCACAGTTCTCCTAGTAGCTGCACCCACGGTCAATAGATGAATTACATGGATCTTTTTGTTTTTAGTTGAACAGGTAACCAAAAGCTTATGGCCAAAGAACGGGCCACTGAGTTCCAATCAAAAGGTGAAATCCAAGCCTCACCTCCCAAGTGCCTCGGTTCTCATGGTTGCTCTGCAGTCTGCCTTTAGACTCTGGGTTCCCCCAAACTGCAATTCCTGAGACCACTTCCCATTTTTCAGCATTCCCCACAAGAAGCCTTTTGTGACAACCTACTCTGTCTTTGAGACAAAATCATAGAATAATAAAGTTGGAAGGGACCTCCTGAGTCATCTAGTCCAACCTCCTGCACTATGCAGGACACTCACAACCCTATCACTCATCCACTGTAACCTGCTACCCTTGAGCCTTCACAGAATCAGCCTCTCCGTTAGATGGCTATCCAGCCTCTGTTTAAAAATTTCCAAAGATGGAGAACCCACCACCACCCGAGGAAGCCTGTTCCACTGAGAAACCGCTCTAACTGTCAGGAACTTCTTCCTGATGTTTAGACAGAATTTCTTCCTGATGTTTAGACAGAATTTCTTTTGAATTAATTTCATCCCACTTGTTCTGGTCTGTCCCTCCGGGACGAGAACAACTCTGCTCCATCCTCTATATGGCACCCTTTTAAATACTTGAAGATGGCTATCAAATCCTCTCTCAGTCGTCTCCTCTCCAGGCTAAACAGACCAAAGCTCTCCCAACCTTTTTTCATATGTCTTGGTCTCCAAACCACTCACCATGTTTGTTGCCCTCCTCTGGACACGCTCCATTTTGCCTACATCCCTCTTCAACTGGGGTACCCAAAACTGAACACAGTACTCCAAGTGAGGCTGAACCAGAGCACAGTAAAGTGGTACCTCACCTCCTGTGATATGGACATGATACTCCATTTGATACAGCCCAAAATCCCATTTGCCGATTTAGCCACCAAGTCACACTTTTGACTCATGTTCAATGTATGGTCTACTAAGACTCCTAGATCCTTTTCGCACATGCTATTGCCAAGACAAGTCTCCCCCATCTTATATTGGTGTATTTGGTTTTTCCTACCTACATGCAGAACTTTACATTTGTCGCTATTGAACTTCATTTTATTCAGTTTAGCCCACTTCTTGAGCCTATCAAGATCATCCTGTAATCTGATTCTGTCTTCGGTTGTGTTTGCTGCCCCTCCCAGTTTAGTATCGTCTGCAAATTTTATAAGTATCCCCTCTAAACCCTCATCCAAATCATTTATAAATATGTTGAACAACACAGGCCCCAGGACAGATTCCTGGGAAGCTCCACTTGTCACTCTTTTCCAATAGGATGCTGAACCATTAACAAGTACCCTTTGGGCATGATCTGTCAACCAGTTATCGATCCACCTGACAGAATTAGGCTCCACACCACATTTTACTAACTAGTCAACAAGAATATAATGTGGAACCTTATCAAATGCTTTGCTGAAATCTAGATAAACGATGTCCAGAGCGTTCCCTAGATCCAGCAAGGTAGCCACTTTCTCGAAAAAAGAGATAAGGTTGGTCTGACATGGTTTGTTCTTGCAAAACCCATGCTGAGTCTTAGAAATCACACCTCTCTGTTCCAGTTGCTCAAGGACCGACTTTTTGATGATTTGTTCCAAACTTTTGCCAGCTATAGATGTCAAGCTGACAGGTCAATAGTTGCCTGGATCCTCTTTTTTCCCTTTCTTGGATGGGGACAACATTTGCCCGCCTCCAATTATCTGGCACCTCACCTGTTCTCCAAGAAGTATCAAAAATAATGGACAGAGATTTAGAGATTACATCTGCAAGTTCTTTTAGTACCCTTGGATGCAGTTCATCTGGCCCAGAAGACTTTGTTTCATTTAAAGAAACTAGGTGTTTGTGGACTGCCCCAACAGTGATCCTAGGCCACCATTCCCGTCCCCTGTGTTGTGTTACGTTTTTGCCACATTGATCACTATTTCCCTCACAAGAGAAGACCGAGGAGAAATAGGAGTTAAGCAGTTCAGCCCTCTCTTCATCATCTGTTATAATTTCATTTTCTTGTCTTAGCAGGTGGTTTGACCATGTCCCTAGTCTTTTCCTTACTTGAAATATAACCGAAGAAGCCTTTTTTGCAATGTTTAGCACTTCTTGCTAAACATATGGAGATACTTGGCAGAGACTGCAGAAGTTTTGAAAGCTTGGTTCCCTGAGCTGCTGGAATGCCGTTCGACGCTCTGCGTTATTTACTCTCCCCCTGCCAATCAGTGTCCATCGCTTCCGCCTCACCAGTGTCACAGAATCTATGCAGTCATTGTTTATCAGGTAGATTTAGCAGGTCCTACACATTCTTCCCAGCCCTTGGCCTCACCTTCCCCTTTGATGTGTGTCAGATTTTCCCCAGTCTATGGGCTCCCATGATGCAAGAACCTGCAAGCCAGGATTTGATCGGATGTACCATCTTTGACCCAACAGTGCCCAGATTCTCTGAACAGGAAAAGGGCAATCAAAAGTCTATCCAGGACTCCCTTCCCTTTCAATGCACCTTTAGGTATTAAGCTGCAGCCCAATGGGAAAGCACCGGCATGGAGAAGGTCCCAGATTCAATCCCTGCCTCTCCAGAAAGGATCAGATCATAAATGATGGGAAAGGCCTCAGTCCCTGGAAAGAGCTGCTGCCAGTCGGAGGAAACAATAAAGACTCTGATGGACCAATTGTCTGGTCCGATTCAGTAGAAGGCAGCTTCCTGTGTGTTCAAGGAGGGGAATTCCCTTCAGCCCAAGAAGAACTGGGCTTTTAAAATGATTATTGCCACTTCAGACTTTCCTGGCTCAAATGAAGCTGCACTACCCACCAATAACCTCGGGAGGTCTTTCAAGGCTTACAAACGATGCTAACAGCAACAAGCCAGGAGGGAGGGAGGGAGGGAGCATGCACCACAATCCCAAAGCAGATGCCAGAAGTGCCCTTTTACTTCGATAGACTGTTCAAGAGCAAAGGGTCTGCGGTGGGAAGCAGGCAGGGTCCCCCAATGCTTCACCCTATGAGAAGAGGCAGCTGATTCATGCAAACAGACACCTGTGTGGCAAAACACGGGCACCTCTGTTGAGCAGATGACCCAGACTAAGAAAAACCTGGCCTGGCTTGGTCTAAGCTCAAAACCTGGTTACATGTGCTCATCATGCAAAAGAACCACCACCACACACAGCCACGCGTGAACCAGACTTTAGTTCAACTGAATAAAAAAAGACTATCTGTAAAAACGTTTTATCGGTAGAAACGTAATAGGAAGGAGCAGACTATGCAAAGAAGAAATTGGCGTGTTTCCAGCCCTCTGCAGACCTTGCAGACTTGGAATTTTCTATTTCTGCTCCCCCTACAGACCGTTGAGCCCCCCCCCATTTTCCTCTAGGGAGGCAGGAAACACGTAGGAAATGTAAAGGGGCACAGGGAGAGAAAGGCATCAGTAGGGATCGCCACCTTCTCTTTGGAAGGCTTATGTGCCTCAGGGGTGGTCAAACTGTGGCTCTCCAGATGTCTGGACTACTATTCCCATGAGTGCATGCCAACAGGGGCTCATGGGAATTGTTATCCACAGATAAACCCCATGGTGCATGCCATCTTTAACATATTTTCCACATGGGAGAAGCTTGAATGGTTTCCCCTGCAGCACAGCAACAACGGGGCTTCCGCATGAAAGGCTTCCCCACATTTCCTCTTCCCCAGTCCTCCAACAGCAGCTATTTTGCCTTGGGGGACCTTATTTGGGTAGAAATGTGGCACATAAATTTATTGTCTAGCCCTATATGCACCAGGAGCCAGACATCCTGGAATGTGAAGTCAAATGGGCCTTAGGAAGTCTGAGCAATAATAAAGCTAGTGGTGGTGACAGCATTCCAGTTGAACTATTCAAAATCTTAAAGGACGATGCAGTAAAAGTGCTACACTCAATATGCCAGCAAATTTGGAAAACTCAACAATGGCCACAGGATTGGAAAAGGTCAGTTTACATTCCAATCCCAAAGAAGGGCAATGCCAAAGAATGTTCAAACTACCGCACCATTGCACTAATTTCTCATGCTAGCAAAGTTATGCTCAAAATCCTACAAGCTAGGCTCCAGCAATATGTGGACCGAGAACTTCCAGAAGTACAGGCAGGATTTCGAAGAGGCAGAGGAACTAGAGATCAAATTGCCAACATACGCTGGATCATGGAGAAAGCTAGGGAGTACCAGAAGAACGTCTACTTCTGCTTCATTGACTATGCTAAAGCCTTTGATTGTGTGGAGCACAACAAATTGTGGCAAGTTCTTAAAGAGATGGGAATACCAGAGCATCTTATTTGTCTCTTGAGAAATTTATATGCAGGTCAAGAAGCAACAGTGAGAACTGAACATGGAATCACTGACTGGTTCAAAATTGAGAAAGGAGTTCGGCAAGGCTGTATACTGTCGCCTTGCCTATTTAACTTGTATGCAGAGCACATCATGAGAAATGCGGGATTAGAGGAGTCACAAATTGGGATCAAGATTGCAGGGAGAAATATCAACAACCTCAGATATGCAGATGATACCACTCTAATGGCAGAAAGTGAAGAGGAACTAAAGAACCTGTTGATGCGGGTGAAGGAGGAGAGTGCAAAAGTTGGCTTGAAACTCAACATCAAGAAAACAAAGATCATGGCATCCGGCCCTCTCAATTCCTGGCAAATAGATGGGGAAGAAATGGAGATAGTGACAGATTTTATTTTCCTGGGCTCCAAGATCACTGCAGATGGGGACTGCAGCAAAGAAATTAAAAGACGCTTGCTCCTGGGGAGGAAAGCTATGGCAAATCTAGACAGCATCCTAAAAAGCAGAGACATCACCCTGCCAACAAAAGTGCGTTTAGTCAAGGCTATGGTATTCCCAGTTGCATTGTATGGCTGCGAGAGTTGGACCATAAGGAAGGCTGAGCGTCAAAGAATTGAGGCTTTTGAACTCTGGTGCTGGAGAAGACTCTTGCGAGTCCCTTGGACTGCAAGGCGAACAAACCGATCAGTCCTAGAGGAGATCAACCCTGACTGCTCTTTAGAAGGCCAGATCCTGAAGATGAAACTGAAATACTTTGGCCACCTCATTAGAAGGAGGGACTCCCTGGAGAAGAGCCTAATGCTGGGAGCGATCGAGGGCAAAAGAAGAAGGGGACGGCAGAGAATGAGGTGGCTGGATGGAGTCACTGAAGCAGTAGGAGCAAACTTAAATGGACTCCGGGGAATGGTAGAGGACAGGAAGGCCTGGAGGATCATTGTCCATGGGGTTGCGATGGGTCGGACACGACTTCGCACATAACAAAAAAAAAATATGCACCAGAAGGGCTCCGCCCCAAAAAATATTTAACTGCCCATTGAATATCATCCTCTGTATTTGGTTCTCCAGATTCCCAGCTTTCATTCTTATTTATTTTTCAAAACTCTCTATTCTAGTTTTTCACTGTGGAGATAACAGGGGAAAGGCCTTTTATCTCCAAAAGGAAAGGAGACAGAGACATACACCTTAACAAAACAAAACAAAATCAAAGCTGGGTGTTCTGATTGCCTGATTCCTCAGTATCACTTCTCCACAAAAGGGGTTCTGAGGCCAGCTTTGAACTCTATTTGGGGAAGAAGACCCTACAGACATGGACATATGTCTCTAGAGTAGGTCTGCTCCTAGGTACACAAATCACATCATTTTCAACTGTCAGAGCCTTATGCATGGATAGACATGACACAAAGAAAGCCTGGAGTCAGACACTACGCTTAGGAACACATGTATGGGGGGGATGGCCCCCAAGTCACAATTTGGACTAGGAGTTCCTTGGGCCAGGGGCCCTGTGGGATACCAAACAGTGCCATTTTTATTGATAGTGACTCAAATGATACATCTCTTGTTCAGTCAACCAATAATTTTGAATATCAACTGCTGACTGCATTCAGGATCAATTCACCTGAATAGCTGTGTTGGTCTAAAGCAGCAGAACAAAGTTTGAATCCAGTAGCAGCTTTAAGACCAACAATGTTTTATTCAAGGTGTAAGATTTCTTTCTTTCTCATGAAGTGTGCATGCACGTGCAAGCTCATGCTCTGAATAAAACTTTGCTGGTCTTAAAGGTACCACTGGACTCAAAACTTTGTTCCGCTGCATTCAGGATCCAAACTGAATTGCAACCTGACAAGAAGTTATTTATCAAAGAATATTGACATTGCCTTTCCCATTGTTGCCAGAAAAATTAAGCATGCAACAGAGCCATTAAAACCACAGAACAGGCCAACTATAAGAATAAGTAACCATGAACAACTTTTATTAGACTTAAAGCAAACACACAGGCATATGCTGCACTGGAGAAATACGAAGGGCCTTATTCTGAACAATACCAGGGCAGGTGAAATCATGAATCTGCTCTATACACACAATAAAAGAGGGCAAACAAACTCAACTCAAAAGCTTCCCGTTTGTGTCAAAATAGTCAAGCTACAATACATATAAATGCAAAATAAACTAGTATATAGTGTGTACATATAAAATTTAAAGCATTAAAATTCTGACTGTACTATTTATAAACATTCCAGGTGGATGACATGTTCTATGAACCACATAAAACCAGACGTCTTAGGGATTCTGCAGCCTTCCTCAGTGGTTATAAATATATTATATATTAAATATTAAATATATATAATACACATTCAGAGAGTATTATATATTGTTCCCAACCAGGTGGTGTTCTCTGAAATTTAAAAAGGGGTAAAGAAACCAAATTATTAAAGTTGAAATTGATATTATACTAAAATTTAATAACCTTTTATAAGAATTAGAATTTCATTACAATTAACACAACAAAATAAAATCAGAGTCCAGTGTCACCTTTAAGACCAACAAAGATTTAATCAAGGTGTGAGCTTTCGAATGTAAGCACTCTTCCTCTGAATAAATCTTGGTTGGTCTTAAAGGTGCCACTGGACTCTGATTTTGTTTTGTTGTGCTGCTTCAGACCAACACGGCTACCCACTTAGAATTAACAGTTATTTTACCTCCTAAGCTGTGTGGTTAGGCAAAGAATGTCTTATATCTAAGGCCACGTGTTCCTCCTCATTAGGCCTGTATTTGTATAACTGATATAAAAATAAATTATATATCATCTAAATATCCTTATGATGCTAACCAACATCAAAAGCGGGAAACCTTAGGATTCAAAACAAACCTTGTTTGGGGTTTCCGAGAGTGTGTAACACCAACCAGTAGACAGAGTTGAATAGCTCTATCGTCAGCTACGTGGTCAAACAAACAGATGATGCAATAACTCCATTGTACTGTACCAAACTCCTATACAAAGTGGGAGAAAGGAGGGGGGAGGAGTATGGTACTTTGATAATTTGGTTTCTTTTCCTTTTTAAACTTGAGAGAACACCACCTGGTTGGGAACAATATATAATATTCTCTGAATGTATATGTTTATGTAATGTATAATGTATTTCTAACCACCCAGGAAGGCTGTAGAAGATGAAATGCATCTGGTTTTATGTGGTTCAGAGGACACATTAATTAATGTTTTAATTTATTATATTGCATTTTTATTCTGCCTTCTGTAACTTTATTTACTCGGGCATGCCATTGACCTGATCCAAAAATTTGCAGCTGGTCCAGAATGAAGTGGCACAAGTCCTCACGAGAACACTTTGGCGGGCCCACACCTGGCTAGCCTTGAGATAACTGCAATGGTTCCAACAGAATTCCGGATTTGGTTCAAGGTGCCGGTATTAACCTTACCAGACGTATGCAGTCTGGGCCCAGCATATCTGAGGGACCACTTAAGTAATTATGCCCACTGAAGGGCATCGCACTCTGCCAATGCCAACAGTCTGGCGATCCCTGGCCCAAGAGAGGTATGTTTGACCACAACCAGGGTCAGGGCCTTTATGGTCCTAACCCCTAACTGGTGGAATAAGCTCCCGAAAGACCTGAGAGCCTTATCAGAGCTGCCTCGGTTCTGCATGGCTTGCAAAATGGAGTTCTTCTGCTAGGCATTTGGTTGGGGCCAATAAACTCCAATTGCTTGGGTCTCTCCTCTGTATGAATACTCCCCTTCCCTTTTGAAATTTTGAAATCTACTCAGAACTATGTTGATAGCATTAAGGCACAACACTAATTAGCAGCTGGTCTGATTGGTTTATTGTCATGTTTTAGAATGAAGTTATGCACTGTATTGTATTTTTATGAATTAATTGTACTGTTCTACATTGGAATGTTGGAGACTGCACTGAGAAAGTTATACTGGAAGGGATGGTAAATAATTGTGTGTGTGTGTGTGTGTTGTTGCTTGACCCTTTTGACACAAATCTGTTTTATACAGAGCCAGCCTAGTGGTCCATCAAGGTAAATACTGTCTCTTGTGACCTGCAATGGCTCTCCAGGATTTCAGGCAGAGATCTTTCATGTCTCTCTTTTGCTTTGTGGTATCAGTGGGAAACAGACACAAGGATAAACAGCAAAGAAGCAGGATGCATAACTTACCCTGGATACCCCAGTTTTGCTGAAAGATCAGTGGGAGAAGATCTAGAGAGAGAAAGAAGCGGCATTAATTTCTGTAGAGAGCAAGAAAAAACAGCAACTTCCAGGAAATCCTTACCCAAAAGTAACAGGCCTACCTTGTTGGTAGCCAGACCCCTCCTTACTTTGAGGGATAATTTGTAGGTTGCATAAACATAAATGTCCATCCATAACTTTTCAAATATTAATTTGCAGTGCACTGTCTGGCAGAAATGGACACAGGTTTAGATGGCAAATGCATCTGAAACGCAAAGCTATGTGGTCTGCTTCGAAGCAGAAAACTTGGAATTCAGTCAGATGTCCAATCTCCAGGATTTAGATTAGGGAACTCCCCACCCAGAGCAGGGATGCAAATCATCGGGACAATAGGCTCTTGGGGAAAGATGATACTAAGCTCATCAACTCACAATCTCTCCTTCCCCTCACACCCAGGGAACTCAATTAGGCATTATTAATAGTCTGCTCCACTTTAACAATCTCCTGTCGGGAAATCTGGGGGCTGTCAAAACATTTTAACATCTTTAGTTCTACCCCAACAGAGCAAGCATGGCTATTGTTTGGCTCTTGGGAAACGTCTGGGTATTGTCTTCACTCCAGGCATACCCACCACATGCAACCTAGTTTCTTTATCATACAAAAGAAATCATATCAACCACAATTTTTTATGGGTGATCATGTCAATCATGGCCCACTTTTCCTCCAGCCTTCGCCTTGGCTTCCTCCTTCCACCTCTCCCTGCTCCTTCAATGATCCCTTGAGGAAGACTGCCAGAGGGGGGTCCTCCTGCCTCCTTCCTGCTAGTTTTTCTATGAAAACAGAACATCCAGAACCATTCTCTTTCTCTCTGTGTGTTCTCAGACTCTCCACACACCCCCACCGGCATATGGGCTTGTATTCCTCTTTTGCAAGTGTGTGTTCTTTGGGTACCCTGCAAACACTACCTGCTTGGGAACAGGCTGCTATTTTTTCCCTTTTTCAAGAGGCTGGTCATTCTTGTGGGATCCGGGGATGGCTTCTCCACATGATGATATCACTTCCCCACTTCCTCATAACTATACCTGTTTAGCCATGGTTTTCTTTAGTTAATTTCTTAAGTTCATAAAGCTTTAGTCTGTATGTTTGTATTCTGCCTTTAAATTGTTCTAAAAAACCCCACTGAGAAGTCCTGGTCTCAGCCACAGGCCTGGTGGAAGAGTGCCACCCTGCAGGCCCCGCAGAACTTTGGCAGTCCATCATGGTCCAGATCTCATTAGGATACCATGGTGGTGTCATTTCTTTTTGCACACTTAAATCGCAAAATTGCTTCCACTGTTACCCTCTTGCTAGTTCTCCAATTAGTTTCACTTAATTTCCCCAATTAAGTCCAAATACTTCCAATCCGGGTAACAGCCTCAACGCTCCACCAAACCCCACTCCTTACCTACTCTCAATGGGCAGGTATTGCTCTGCCCTTCATCCTGTCTCTGCAAAGTTTTTACAGATCAGACTGCCAGCCTCTGTACACTAGGGCAGGGGTGGTCAACCTGTGGTCCTCCAGATGTTCATGGACTACAATTCCCATGAGACCCTGCCAGCAAATGCTTTTGGGTCCCTGCTCTTGAGAAAACCAGGGTATGAATATGAAGTCAAATCCGTCGTCCTCTCCATCCCCTAGTGCAGGGGTAGTCAACCTGTGGTCCTCCAGATGTTCATGGACTACAATTCCAATGAGCCCCTGCCAGCAAATGCATATTCATACCCTGGTTTTCTCAAGAGCAGGGACCCAACACAACTAAAAACATTGTTCTCCTCTCCCCCATTTTATCCTCACAAACACTCACTGAGGTGAGTGAGGCTGAGAATGGACCAATGCCACCAGTAAGGTCCCAAGGCAGAGCGCGGATTCAAGTGATTTTATGGTGTTTTAAACTGAAACACAAGGGTGTGTATACAGCGTCAAATAACACAAATTAACTAATCTGTTTTCAGTGAAATTACATTTTCAGCTGAGTCAGAACATGCTCTCCTGGGTCAGGCTGAGGCAGTCATTATATTCTTCCCATTCTCTCCTATACAGAACATACAAATGACAATACCCCTCATAACAACCTGCACTGGGCAGAAAAGAACAGAAGTAGAGTGGACAGGTCAGAAGGAAATGCCTCCGGAAAAGACAGACAGAGACAGCAACTCAATCCGGACATCCACCAAACCCTGGTTTGGACTAACCATGGTTTAGCACCATGGTTTAGACGAGGCAACAGCCTGCTTTCATTTTCAACACCCGCTTCCCTCTAGCCTCCAGGTGCCATGGTCTCTCAGGACTGAGCAAGTCAGATGTTCCACCACACCTGAGTTGGTTTCTGAAACCACTGTGAAGTGTCAATTCAAACATCATGCCACGGCCACAGTGAAGTTTTCAGGGCATGATGTTCAAACCAGAAAGACACAGGTCTAAGGAAGCTCACAATGAGCAGTGAGGCCCTCTCAGGATTCAGGCTGGGAAAGTTTGAAGGCTGCTACTTCCCAGTCACAGGGTGGAATCTGACAAGTCCCTCCACTGCTTGTTGTCAGTCCATTTCCCCAAACCCAGTCTGTTCTTCAGCAATCAGAACCTGCTTCTTTCCAACAGACACAGTCAACACCTGTCCCTTGGAGCCGTGAATTTGAGCACTCTATGCTCAAACAAATACAGATCCCACCCTGAGCAAAGGCGATGTCTCCCACCCTATTATTGAGGCAAAAGAGGGCAATCCATTCCAGTTCCAGATGCTGCACTAGCAACTGGAATTTTTTTTCAGAACATTCAGTGGGGGACCTCAAATTAACTATTTTATTGTGAAGGAATTTCAGAAACAGTAGAATGGGAAATTGCTGTGTTACAAGTTATGACAACACTCAGGACAATGGAACCCACAGGACTTAACAGGGATATTGGTTTCTTATCTCACTATATATGCTAACATCATTCAGTTCCCATATCTGTGAGTAAACTTTATTTTTTATTTTTTTAATATTATATTTATATTCTGCCCTCCTTTTTGGCTCAGAGCAGTTCACATTAGGAACTTTCATATTACAATGCAACACAATAAACTTCTTGACTTAGATATATAATAAAATATTTAGCAATAGCAACTTTTATTGGATAACAGTCCATAATTTAACATTTAACAATCATCAACTGGCAACTCAGCTTTTCTGCACTGTGATTCTGTTTTTTCTGTTAGTGCAGTGAATGGCGGAGGGCTCCTGGGATCTGGTTGGTGGCTTGTTCACTTGTCCAGGCTAAAAGCCTGTTGGCAGAGCTCCCTTTCCCAGGCCATGCAGAATTGTTTTAGCTCCAGCAGGGCCCTGATTTTTTATGGGAGCTCGTTCCACCACATGGGGGCCAAGACCAAGAAAACCCTAGCTCTGGTTGATGACAGATGAGCTTTCTTGGGCCCAGGGATCACCAGTTTGTTGGTGATGGAGTTGATGGAACGCAGTGCTCTTTGGGGAGCATAGGTATTGAGACTGTTTCTCAGATACTCCTGGCCTGGCCTGTGTATGGCCCTGAAGGTGATTACCAGAACCTTAAACCTGACCCTGTAGTCAACTGGTAGCCAGTATACCTGTTGAGAGTGTGGGCTGGATGTGGGCCCTCCAAGATGTTCCCATGAGAACCCTGGCTGCCACATTCTGCACCAGTTGGAGTTTCCGGATCAGGGATAAGGGTAGGCTTGTGTAGAGTGAGTTACAGAAATCCAGCCTACAGGTCACCGTCACCTGGATCTCTGGGGCCAGGTAGGGCACTAGCAGCTTGGTGTGATGTAGATGGAATAATGCCAGCTGAGCTACTCTTACAATCTGTTCCTCCTTGGAGAGGAAGGTATCAAAGATCAGTTCATAGAATCGTAGAATCATAGAATAATAGAGTTGGAAGGGACATCCTGGGTCATCTAGTCCAACCCCCTGCACTGTGCAGGACACTCACAACCCTATCGCTCATCCACTGTCACCTGCCACCCCCTTGAGCCTTCACAGAATCAGCCTCTCTGTCAGATGGCTATCTAGCCACTGCTTTAAAATTTCCAAAGATGGAGAACCCACCACCTCACAAGGAAGCCTGATGATCTACTGTGATCTACTGTGTCAAATACTACCGTGATCTATTGTGTCAAATGCTGCTGAGGTCGAGTAAAATGAGCAGCACTGACCTGCCTTGGTCCATCTGGCAGTGGAGGCCAGGCAGGAAGCATGACTGAGCTGAGTCTAGGACTGAAGCTTCTTCCACGAATGCTGTTAGTTGGTCCACGAGGCACAATGATAAAGTAGTCTTCTCTATGTTTATAAGTGAAAAGGTTATAATGAAGTCTAAATGGTCAAACATATGATCAAACATAAAGAGTCAACCAAAACGGGATCCTAGGTTAAGTGACCCGCTTTCTGTTTTATCTTCGTCAGTGGTTGCTCTTCCAATATACTGTCATAGTAGTAGTTGTAGTATCACATTGGCAAAATGCTCATAATCATCTGGGGGTTTCCCAGAAAGTGGATCACTTAACCTAGGATCCCGTTTTGGTTGACTCTTTATGTTTGATCATATGTTTGACCATTTAGACTTTATGTTATAACCTTTTCACTTATAAACATAGAGAAGTCTACTTTATCATTGTGCCTTGGGATTTCCTTTTTTCTTCTGAGTCCACATTGAGGAATCCACGGTTCTATACTTGGTTAGTTGGTCCACAGCAGCCATTTCTACCACCTTCCGATGAAATGCCAAGTGCAAGACAGTGCAGTCGTTGGTGGGCTCCCGCGGATCCAGGGATGGTTTCTTCAGCAGAGGCTGCCTCCTTCAGCCCCTCCAGGAATTCTCTGGTTGATTATTTCCCGGAGGGAGGGCCTCTATCCTTGCATCTGACCTTTTGATAAGTCACAAAGGGCAGGGATCTAGGGGGCAAGTGGTGGGCCTTGTTGAAGTCAGTTTCCTGTCCACTTTGTTTAGCGAGGGTTTTCTGAAGCTGTCTAGTGTATCCTTCAAAGGCAACCAAGGGGTCTCTAGTTTCTTTTCCATACCTAAAGCTGGTGGAAGGTCATGGCCGAGTGTCGAGACTTTATCTACAAGGTGGCTCATAAATGCTTCACGGTCCCCAAATCTCCCCATGTTAACAACTTTGGGAAACAGAAATCTAGCTGTCCAAATGATAGTATGTGTGTAGGGGGAGATAAATTTTCTACCTGCCGTGCTAGCTTTCTACTTGCATGAAGTCCCCCCTCCCATACAAAGGAATACTGAACTGATGAAGCCATTGGTCTATCAAAGTCAGTTTTATCCACCCAGGCTAGCCACGAATTGTAGGTGTGATCAATACGCACTTTTCACCTGGAGATGCTGGAGCTAGAACCTGGGACCTTCCACACACAGATCCTCTCCCACTGAGCCACAGCTTCTCCCCTAAATATTTAAGATTGGAATCCTCCACCCAGCAACAATCAGTACATCCCCTTTGCCCCTTTGGTGTCTTATCGGCTCATTCCCGCCTTGTCGTCTTGCACACGTGAAAAGGGTTCTTGCCGCTCTGTTCCTTGGAGGAATGTCAGGATAGAAACCTTGAGATGAGCACAACCACCAACAAACCCTGCCCACAGTCTGTAACAGAGGAGTTTCAACCGAGAGGCCTTGAGATTCAACAACAAAGCCCAAAAGAGGAAGTCTGCAACAGATGCGCATCCAAGTTTCAAATGTCGAAAAATACTCCAGGGGCAGCTTTTGTCCCACAAATGTATCAGTGGCTGGGTGACTCTAGAACCTCATCTTACAAGAGGAGAGAGTCGGCAAAGGAAATCTGCGCACAGGCCACTTTCTCCATCCCAAACCAGGGACGAAAACAATGCAGACCTCAAATGCTATGGGATGACTCAGCCATTTGTCAAGGAAGAAAAACACGCATTGTGTTGAACTGTGCTGAGACCTAGACCCTCCTGGAGTTCCATCTCTAACCCCAGTTCTTCAGTACTCTCGGCATGCTCAGAGATAATGCTGATCCCTGCCACTGGGACCCCACTCTCTTATGTGCTCTTACACCCTGGGCTGTTTTTACTGGTATGTTTTCACTCGGTCTTTTATTTTATTGACTTGGCTTGTTATATTAGCCAAGATCTGTTTTTATTGTCCTGGTCTTTATTGTTTTCCTTGCCAGCCACTTCCAGGAGGCTCACAGAGACAACATATAAATCATCTAAAGAAACCATGAGCCAAGTTCCACCTGTTCCTTTGCTTACAGCCAGCTTGGTGTAGTGGTTAAGAGTGGCGGCTTCTCATCCAGCAAGCTGGGTTTGATTTCCCACTCTCCACATGCAGCCAGCTGGGTGACCTTGAGCTCATCACAGCCCTGATAGTGCAGTTCTCACAGAGCAGTAATAGAGCTCTCTCGGCCGCGCCTACCTCACAGGGTGCCTATTGTGGGGGAGGGGAAGAGAAGGCGATGGTAAGCCGCTTTGAGACTCCTTCGGGTAGTGAAAAGTGGGATATCTTCTCCCTCCTTTTTCTTATACTCCCAAAAGCCCTGACCTGAGTAGCCCAGGCTACCTGATCTCATCAGATCTCGGAAGCTATAAGGGTGGCTAGTAAATGGATGGGCGACCTCCAAAAGAATACCAGTGTCATGACATGGAGCACGCAATGGCAAACCACCTCTGAACATTTCTTGCCTCAAAAACCCTATGGAGTTGCCATAAGACAGTTGAGGCTAGACAGCACTTCTCGGGAGGGAGGGGGGGTACCATCAAGCCAAAGTTAGTGTGAAACCTTCCCAATGAAGTACCTGGACAGAACAGCTTAAAAACAATTAAGGCTTCCGTTATGCACCCGGCAATTCAAATCTTGGACCATTAGGTTAAGGTGGTTTTTTTTTTACTGCACGAGCTACCACAAGGCCCCTAATAATCAACTTCAAAGTTGATTTATGGAGAATAGATTTATGGGGAGGAGGGGAAGAAAGAAGCTGTGTTTTCTTGTTGACAAATGGCAATCCACCCCGTAGGTGCCCAGAAATCACGTCTTGTAGGGGCATTGCTTGGCAAATTTTGCTAGCACTTGGTAGCCGGTTGTTGTTTGCTGGTGCAACTGGCCCCACCTCTCCTCCAAGCCTTTGGACACATAAGTCTTTCACTTCGGGACAGGCTTTGGAGATGCTTGGAATCAGGCCAGGGAACTTTGGCAGAGGATCAAGGCCTGTTTCAGAGAATTCCGGGAAGGGGAGGAGCAAAGTGCCCTGCTGTCCATTACCCCTAGTCTCCCAGCAACTATATTTATGGGACCCGGAGCAAGGGTTTAGGGGGCTGAATTCTGGCTTCAGTCAAACCTATCCACCTGCATTTAAGATGTATGGACCGAGCTCGTCACCCACTCAAGTGGTGCTACCAGGTTTATAATTGAAAAAGTGAATGAAAAAACCCACGCATTCACTCCCTCCCTTGTAGCAGTGCTGAAGCAACGCCAACTCTATTTTGGAACTGGTTCTCTCTTTCCGCTCCTTGTCTCTGGGGCACAGAGAGGCCAGAAGATCAAACACTTCTTGTCTAATACTATTTTGTCCTCCTGAGCAAATATGCATCGCTAGTGAGAGTTAAAAACAACAACAACTCAAGGGCTTGCATAGAGCAATCCATAAAAAAGATCAGAAATGGCCTTCACAGCAGATCTAAACCTTGGGGTTTGTTAAAACAGTATCAAAGAAGAGAAAGACTCTGAGCATACACAGGGACCCTTCTCCTCACTGAGCAGTGGAAGCCTGGCAGGGGCCCCTTCTTGGCAGGACTTCCACTTTGGAGACTCAGCTTAGCCCTGAGAGCCCCAGACTGAGGCCTTGGTGCCGCCTATGAGACCCACCATCACCAGGCCAATAATATGAGGACACGGGATCTCCACAAATCAGAAGAAGAAAGGAAGAAAGTAGCTCTCCTGCAGCCCTTATAAATACGTGTTACTTCATCCAGGTGGATCTGACAAAGAGAGTTCTGACCCCTGAAAGCTCTCACCATAAAAACCTTCAGAGGTACTACTAGATTTGACTCTTGTTCCTGTGCTGCAGGCCAGCACCGCTTCCCTCTGAAACCTTCTCCAAGCAACTGGGGCTCAAAGGCGACTGCTTTCGCCTCTCCTTTCCCTGCCATTCTCTTGCCACCATGGCAAAACTTAAACTGTATGCTCCTTGGGGCAGAGACCAGTCTTTTTAAAAATGACATTACCACTCAACTCAAATGGTGCCAAGTTTATAACCACAAATGCAGTGCCATGAAATCAAGGAGAAAATATATGTCAGAAGAGCACCATCTAGCCGTTCAGAAGTTAACAACAAAAATGGAACCAACTGAATGTCTATTGGCACAGAGAAACTATTCCAATTTCAGAAGAAAGCTTGGAATTCTGGGAGAAGTTTTGCAGTTCGGGAGCCACGTCCACTAAGGACCGGACTCTTTCCCCATGACTGGTGTTCCCTCCCAAACAGAAGGAAGACGGAGAAATACTTGAGAAAGAATAAAATATAAACTGTTCAGCAACTACTATGAATCGGGTATATTTATATAATCTGTTAACTATTCTAGGGTCTTTTTTTGGAGATCCATAGAAGTAACAGGCACTGACATTGTGGCCCAGAAATCATACAACCACACTTGATAGCATCGGCCAAAGGACTCGAATGCTGGACACCACTACTTCAGACTGCAGATATAGGGCAGAAGATGTCTTTTTGGATATTGCCCATCTAAAATCCCTCTGGACACAGAAAACCAAATGCACTCAACCTCTCCCCTCTGATTTGTTTACTATAAGCAGGGATTTTTTGGGGAGGAGATTGTTTATGAGTAGAAACATGTTCTTATACCCCTTCAGTCTTCAGCAAATACTAACTTGCTGGTGGTCCCTGGTCCCAGAGGGATTCACCTGGCCTCAACCAGTGGAGATCCGGGCCCTGACGGGACAGTCAAGAGTCCACAGGGCCTGTTAAAGGACACCCTTCCACGGGGCCTACAGTTGAAGCCAGGGCAACTACATAGGGCCTCTTTCCCTTTTTCTCTTCCCCTAGGCTCAACCATTGTAGGTCCCCCCCCCCCTCCAGCCTGTTACCATCAATATGGCTGAAAACTCGCCAGCAAGAAAAAGACAATCTGAATAAATTGGCGGAATGGCAGAAGACGGAGAATTTTTTGAAATAATTAAAAAAATAATTGTAGTGTATTTTTGAATTTTATTGAGTGTTGGTTTTAAATGCTAATATTGTTATGAATGCTAATATTGTTATGCTAATATTGTTATGACAGAGAATGAGGTGGCTGGATGGAGTCACTGAAGTAGTAGGTGTGAACTTAAATGGACTCCGAAGAATGGTAGAGGACAGGAAGGCCTGGAGGATCATTGTCCATGGGGTCGCAATTGGTCGGACACGATTTCGCACCTAACAACAACTGTTATGAACCCCCCCCCCCTCCTTTAGGGAGGGTGCAGTCAAGAAATTTAATAATAAACTTTTTTTCTACACACTAAAATCAAGATTCTCAGCAGACTGAAATTTCCACCCTGTTCTGCGTCGTATCGAATCACAATGTGTACCCAAACAACACCCTAAATTGAACTCAGAAGCTGGCATTCATTAAAACTGCTGAGCCACTGGGAATACAGACTCTTCATTTACTCCTTGCTAAGAGACAGACCACTGCAGTGATTTGCCTCTCTGCCTTTTCCACTTCAGCCCAACTAGTTTATCTTTACCCTGCCCTTTCCCAAAGGATCTCAGAGAAGCATATACGATTTCTCTCTTATCATTAGAACAACACTGCAAGGTAGCTTAGGCTAAGAGGAAGTGACGGGTCAAAAGTCATCCAGCAAATTTCATATCAAATTTAACCTGGATCTCTCATGTACCAGTTCTACCCATGATACCTCATCACAAATACAAGGGTGTGTGTCCAAGTGGAAATGCCAGCCTATCAGTGGGTAGAAGCTCAACATACAAATCAGGAGTGTGTTGAGCCAAACACTGGAGCAGAAATGCCTGGCCATCAAATAGCAGGTACTGATACTTGATATATTCTAAACTACCACCTATTTGATATATTTGTTTCTGAAAACATAACCCACCCCCTCCAAATGCACAGAAAAAAATATACCTTTCTGACATGGAGCATCTGAAATGTAGTAAATGTTAACAACTGCAGTTGAATTTTGGGTAACAACCAGAATCTCAGAGGTATACTAGTGGATACTGATAGCCTCCCACAACAGCCACTTGCCCTCATTTTAGGACAGGGGTAGTCAAACTGCAAATGCTGGCAGGGGCTCATGGGACATCTGGAGGGCCGCAGTTTGACTACCCCTGTTTTAGGACATTAACAAGTGTCAACTTGGGAGCATCAGTATTCACAGGTAAGTGCTAATGACTAAATATTTTGGATAACACTGACACACACACACTTTCAGCACTTTCCTGTTTAGATATATCTCATTAGATTCTGGCAAATGAAAGGCAGGCCTTCTTCACAGCACTAGCATACAGAATTTCATTCTACAGAGTTCTTCTACACTTTTGGGTTGCCAATCTACATATATGAATATTCCAGTAAATAATTTTTTTGAGAGATCACATGTGATAACAGGATTTGCTTTATTTCACTGCCATGAAAAAATTGTGTGTCCAAGTGGAAATGCCAGCCTATCAGTGGGTAGAAGCTCAACATACAAATCTAAGTAATTAAAAGACTGTGACATGCACACGGCAAGATGTAACAGCAGCCATAAGCCTGGGTAGTTGAAAGAAAGGTAATGCCAATTCCCTGATAGATGATCATATCCTACCATCCAAAAGAAAAAGGAACTTTCACACTCACACCGCACCATACATTAAGAAAGGGCAGGGAATAGCAATCTCCATCCCACTTTGGGCGAGCTTGCCTGACAATCATACCAATTACCAGTCTTGAAAAGCATGCAGGAGCCCAAGGGACTTCTGTGCCGATCTTACATTTAAAGGCCAACTCTTCTTTGTCCAAGACAACCCGTAACACTGACCCCCCAAGCTGGGAGCCAGATCCTTCCCTCCCTCCTCTGCCCAAGTTAGAGGCATCCACTGCGGGGTGAGAGAGAAGCACTCTGTATATGCTCCACAACAATCTCTCCTTTATTACTATTCCCAAGTGCTGCAGGTGCACCACAGCGTACCTAAAACCTCAAGGGCAGGGAAAAGATGCAAAGCAAATTGGGAGAAAGGGCATTTTCCAAGGATGATTTTGGAAGAAACCAATGCACCGACGTGGAGGGGGGGGGTCCAGGGTCAAGAGCTCCCTCCCCCCCTGCCTGTACCACCAACCCCCCAACACCTCACCATTACGCCCAGCTACCACCTCTGATCCCCCCTCAACCCCACAGAGTTCAAAATCAAGAATCCGAGAGAAAGATATCCCCCTTTCCCCTCCCCCTCCCCCAACACGATCCCCTCCCAAACATTTTGAGACGCGCTGGGCTCAGGCCCAGACAGGCAGCCCGGAGCGGGAGAGCAGCCCCCCTGGAAGACAGCCAGCTGTCACGGGTCGGCATCCCGACGGAGAGGGGAGGCAGGGAGGGAGGCCTGGCGCTCACCGTCCATGGTCGGAGTGGAGAAGGCGGTCGGGAGCGGGGCCAGAGGGTCCCCCATGGCAGGAAGGCGGAAGTTCCGAGGGGGGGAGGCGGCGCGAGGATCGGGGCCCGGCCGGGCGCCCTTAACCCCTCCCCCTTCCGGCAACAGGAGCAGCCGAGCGGAGCCGCGGCGGCAGCGCAGAGGCAGAAGCAGAGGCGCGGCCGACCCGCGCCGGAGCTCTAGCGGCAAGGGCTGGCGGCCAGGGCGGAGGAAACACCCTGGCCCACGTGACCCAGCGCCAGGCTTCTCCCCGCCCCTTCGGCGAACGCTCCGCCTGGCGCCGGGAGGCCGCGCCCTTCTCCCCGCCCCTTATGCAAATCGCCCCCCCCCCCCTCAGGTGCGAGACAAGGTCGCAGCCGGAGGCGCGGCGGGGAGCGGCTCGGGGGCTGCAGTGGCAGGTCCACGGTGGGTTGTCTGCAAAGCCCAAACCGTGCAGCGCCCTTGCCGGGGATGCTCGTTTCCTGCAGGCGCCTTCGTGGGTCTGGAAGGGGTCCCTGGCTCCGACGTCGCTCTGTGGAGTCAGGCCGACACCACCGGGGCCTCCCCGATGGGGACCCCAAGCAGATTCTGTCGTGCCCCTCCCCTCCATTGTCGCACTGTGAAACAGGATGGGCTGAGTGGGCGTGCGGGGCCCAAAGTCAGCCAGCGCGTTGGCTTTAGGATGCTTAGGGCTGAGCCTGCGTTGAGCAGGGGGTTGGACTAGATGGCCTGCATTGCCCCTTCCAACTCTATGATTCTATAAGAGAGTGGGCACTGGGGGGGAAAAGGCGGGGGTGGGTGTTGGGGTGACGATTAGGCTTATGCTGTGGCTGGGACTGCTGCGAATAAGTAAGTCAGTCTAGTGATACGTAGAACCCAGCTGCTATAGCATAGTACAGACCCCTTTTCTGGTGTCCCCGAATTGTTTTTAGGAAGTGGGTGAGGCCAGGTAATCTAATAAGATATGTTTGGGTGTGCAGGGTTTTTTTTAAGTGTTACTTTGGCAGTAGCTGCCTCCCTGGCACAATGATCTCCACACACTGCGGTTAAGGTGTGGCAATCTTTTTGTGGCTGGCTCTGCCTGCTGTGGAGGCCATGGTGCCGCCACACCTATCATGTTATGTCAGAATGCCAAATGTACCTGCAAACTCAAGAAGGTTGGGGACCCCAGCATAGTGGTTATGCTAACTAGGGATAGAGTTATAAATAGGCAGCCTTTGAAATCCAACCAAGGTTAGGAGATTCAAGAGGTGTAGTGTGTTAGATTCCTAACTGCAGTGTGTTAGGAAAGTCCCTGGCCTTGCTGGAGTCACCTCTGTGTTCAGTAGAGACCAGTCTTTCCACTTTGCCCTCCAATCTTTTAATTTATTAATTATATATTTCTATACTGCCCTCCCATGAGGCTCAGGGCAGTTTACACAAAATATAGGGATAATACAGCACAATTCATAACATTAACTCATAAAATCAACAACAATAGTGGGTTCAATAACAGAAAGGAACAAATATTGTAACAGTTCTCATAACTTTCTAACCATGACCCCATGGGTTGGTCAGTTTGGGTTCAGATCATGGTCTAATGGTCCATTGGATGTTGTTGAATCAGTTGGCCTCAACCAAATGCTTTGTGGAAGAGCTCCCTTTTTTAAGCCCTGCAGAATTATAGGAGTTCAGGTTGTGAGTATTAAAGGTAAAGGTAAAGGTATCCCCTGTGCAAGCACCGAGTCATGTCTGACCCTTGGGGTGACGCCCTCCAGCGTTTTCATGGCAGACTCAATACGGGGTGGTTTGCCAGTGCCTTCCTCAGTCATGACCGTTGTCATGAGTATTATTTATACATAAATTGCATTATGAATAGCCCAAAGCACTGTATATTGAATATTTTATTTGCTCAAAATTTGTGCTTATAGGGTCGAGTCTCAAGACTCAAAGCAGATCACACAATGCAAGTCAATGCACTCAGAAGGACGAGGCATCTGTTCTAATAATTTATAAGGGACTTTAAAAATAAATTTCTACCCAGCGGCCTACCTGGCCCTAGAACACCTAGCCACAGTGATCCACGCAACAGTCACCTCTAGACTGGATTTCTACAACTCACTCTACGCAGGCCTACCCTTATCTTTGATCCAGAAACTATAACTGGTGCAGAACGATGTGACGAGGATTCTCACTCAGACATCATGGAGATCCTACATCCAGCCAGCACTCAGAGCTGAAATTCAGACCTGGATCTCCTAGACCCTACTTTGATCCTCTAACCCAGCCTTTCTCAACTTTTTTTTTTACTGTTGAGAACCCCCTGAAACATTCTTCAGACTTTAAGAAAAACCCAGAAGTAGCACAGGGTGCAGAATATGGTTGGGAAACACAGCGGTGTATACGCCCTTCCCCTTCCCACCCCTTCCAAGCCTTTCATTGGCCATTTGGAGAGGAGGGATGGTGGATCAACATTACCATATATGGTCATATCACCATAAATGTTTAATAAATTTAAAAAATATATTGAAATTAATTAACTCCCACCCATTTGGGAAACTCTTCCAGAGCTGTCAAGAAACCCTAGATTATCAGGAAACCATGATTGAGAAAGCCTTCAAGGCCATACAAGGTCTGGATCCTGAGTACCTGAGAAACCTCCTCACTATGCCCCCCAGAGAGCATTACACTGTACTAACATCAACAAGTTGGTGATCCCTAGCCCCAGAGAGGTTCACTTGACTTCAACCAGGGCCAGGGCTTTCTTGGTACTTGGCTCTCACCTGGTGGAATGAGCTCCCGGGTGACATCAGGGAGACCTAAAACAAATCCACAGGACCTGCAAAATGGAGTTGTTCCACTAGGCTTTCGATCGAGGCAAATGAATCTACCAGTAAGCAGTGTCCAAAGGCCCATCCTACTATCAAGCTGCCTACACTAAAGAACAAGCTGCTAGTGCAGCAAAACTGAACCAATTATTCATTGTTGAATGTTAAATCAGACCAGTAATACCAAGACATCCTATATACTGCATGTTATAAGTCACTGTTCTAAAATGTTCTGATGGTTAAAAAATGTTATGCATTCCAAATTAAAGGTATCCCCCGTGCAAGCATTGGGTCATGTCGTATTGCCAATACAATAAGGAAGGAAGAACCACATGTGCTGCTTTCAGCTCTTTAGAGAAAGGGCAGGATGAAACTTAAGGAGATAGAAGTCTGGAGACTGGCTTCTAAAAACAACAAAGGTAAAGGTATCCCCTGTGCAAGCACTGGGTCATGTCTGACCCTTGGGGTGACGCCCTCTAGCGTTTTCTTGGCAGACTCAATATGGGGTGGTTTGCCAGTGCTTTCCCCAGTCATTACCGTATGTACCACATTATGAAGGTTTTCCATGTAAACTGCCCTGATCCACAAGGGAGGGCGGTGTGTGTGTGTGTGTAAAATAAAGCCTGCTCTAACCACTACACCACCCTAGCTCTCTTTAGAGTGCTCCCAGTGCTACAAGCAAAATAATGAGAGTCTGCGCACATCCAGAGTATCAGTTAGTGCCTGTGAAGTTCTCATCGTTGAAAAGGGCTCAGGTTTCCGACCATCAGGGAAACCGTGGCTCTGCGTAATTTGTTTTCTTGCCTTCCTATCGAGATATCTTTGGCAGCGAAAAGCACCGTAGGTAGAAAGAGCATTTCCCAGCATTTGAACAGAACAGCATCCAATCATAAACAGACAACACGCGTGTAAATAAAGCACAACCCCAAAAAGGCCAACATCCGGGTTATTTAAACTAGACCGGTCACGTGATAACAAGCGCGGCCGCCGTGTGACAGTTACGTCGTTTTTTTTCCTACGTCACGTGACGGGCGCTCGGCTTTCACCGTCGACTAGCCGCTTCCCTTTTTTTTTTTTTTTTTAATCGTCCACTTTCCTCTCAGGCTGACACAGGAAGTGGCTCTCGCTGGCTTGGAAGCGATTCATGTAGACGCCGGAAGAGAAGGCCGCGGCCAACGGCGAGGGTCCAAGATGGCGGAGGTGGTGAGTGGGGAGCCACGAAGGGGGTGGGAGGAGAAGGCCCGTCGGAGCACGACCCGGCACCACCAAGCTTTCCTCTGTCTCCCCTGCAGGAGGAGGTAACCGAGGGCTGCCGTCTCCCTGTGCTGCGCCGTAACCAAGACAACGAGGACGAGTGGCGTGAGTGAGGGGTGGGGCCAAACCCGAGGAATGGGCGGGGACAAGCGTGAAGGGGAGGAGCTATAGTGGCTGTCGCCAGGTTGCCTTTACATTTGGATACCTTTGGTGATCAAGGTGCTCCGCCCGCCGCGGTATCTCAGCGGCCTTTGCAACAGTCCGGTAAACGAGACCAGAACTGTCATTTCCCTGTTCCTGCCAAGGTATAAAAGGTGCCAACAGTCCATCTAGCCCATCATCCTGTTAAACAAAGCGGCTGACTAGCTGTCAAAGCATTTCTCTTGTTGCCTCGTAGTGTCAGGGATCCCAGCCTCCAGGAAGGACCTGGGAATCCCCAGGAATTACAACTATAGAGATCAGTTCCCCTGTAGAAAATGGATATTTGGAGAGTGGGACTCTGAGACATTGTAGCCCACTGAGGTCCCCAGGCTCCATCCCTAAATCTCCAGGAATTTCCCAGCTTGGATCTGGCAATCCTACCCCATCCCATCACCTTCCAATGGCCAGAAGGGACTTGGCAACCCTATGCTTTGTTGTTTACTATCTTAGCTTGTGGAGGTTCCTTTTGGCATCTCCACAACTCTTCTGGTTCTTACAGCGATTGAAACTATTCTCCCTGAGTCTGTTAGACTGTTTATGCACTGGGACCTTCACTGCCCCACCCCCCTGTCAGGAGCACAGAACGGGGGTGGATGAGGTGCACCAGGCCAAATGCTCCTCCATGTGGGTGCAGGAAGAGGTGGGGCAACGTGCCACAACTAAAGCTCCAGCCTGCAGCCCAGCATGAAACCTCCAGTGCATAAACGGTCTTAGCAGGGTTCCCTATTAAAGCCATCCATGATTGTGGCCATTCCTGAACCCACTATGAATGAATTCCGCAATTTTAACTGAGAGGAAAAGTATTTATTTTGGTCTGCCTTGGATCTGTTGCCTATCTACTTAACTTTGTGCCCCAGGGTTCTAGTATTATGAGATAGTGTGGGTGGGGGAATCTTTTATCCTCTGTGCCCCAGGTGTAATTTCGAAAATATCTATCATGTCCTATGGTCCTGCACTTTTTCTAAGTCAATGGCTCTTGTTTCCAGTGTATTGGTTTAAGTATTTATATCTCACTCCCTACCTGGCCTGTTCAAAGTCATTTCCAAGGAACTTTGACCAAGATGCTGGGGAAGAGAAATGTCTTGATATATTCAAATGGGTAGCCGTGTTGGTCTGAAGCAGCACAACAAAACAAAATCAGTGGCACCTTTAAGACCAAAGTCCAGTGGCACCTTTAAGACCAACAAAGATTATTCAAGGTGTGAACTTTCAAGTGCAAGCACTCTGAGGAAGAGTCTTACAGTCGAAAGCTCATATCTTGAATAAATCTTTGTTGGTCCTAAAGGTGCCACTGGATTTTGTTTTGTTGTCTTGATACAGGTTTGTATATATTTTTAAATTATTTATTAGAATCATAGAGATGGAAGGGACTTCCAGGTTCATCTAATCCAACCCACTGCAGAATGTGGGAAATTCACAACTACCTGCTCACCAGGCCCAGATGATTGCCCCCCACCAATAAAAACCCCAGAATTCCTAGCCAGTCTGGCCTGGAGGAAATTCACCTCCCAACCCCAAAATGTTGTTTGGCATTTCCCTGGGCATGCAAGGAAGGGCCACAAAAGCCAAGCACCAACACAGTCTTCTTCCACCCACCCACTTACAATCTGCCTAAATTCACAGAATTAGCATTTCTGTCAGATGGCTATCTAGCTTCTGCTTAAAAACTTCCAAAGCAGGATAACCCACCACCTCTTGAGGAAGCCTGTTCCACTGGAGATCCGCTCTGTCACAAACTACTTCCAGATGCTTAGCCAAAATTATTCCCATTAGTTCTGGTCTGACTCACTGGGGCAACAGAAAACAACTCTTCTCCATCCTCTGTGATAGCCCTACAAGTACTTCAAGATGGCTATCATATTAACCACTTAGTAGTCTTCTCTCCAGGCTAAACAGACCAAGCTCCCTTAATCTTTCCTCATACCTTTTGGTCTCCAAACCCTCACCATTTTTGTTGCCCTATTTTAGACTGCTCCAGTTTGGCTACATCTTTTTTCAGTTGTGGTGCCCAAAACTGAACACAGTACTCTAAGGCCTAACCAGAGCAGACCTAACCATAACAGTGCATGATCTGAACACCATACTTCTTTTGATACAGCCCAAAATTCCATTTGCCTTTTTAGCCACTGAGTCACACTGCTGGCTCGTGTTCAGTGTATGGTCTACTAAGACCTCTAGATCCTTTTCACACATACTGCTGCCAAGACAGGTCTCCTCCATCCTATAATGATGTATTAGATTTTTCCTACCTAAATGCAGAACTTTACATTTCACTATTGAGATTCATTTTAGAAGAAGAAGAAGAGTTGGTTCTTATATGCTGCTTTTCACTACCCAAAAGAGTCTCAAAGCGGCTTACAGTCGCCTTCCCTTTCCTCTCCCCACAACAGACTCCCTGTGAGGTGGGTGAGGCTGAGAGAGCCCTGATATTACTGCTTGGTCAGAACAGCTTTATCAGTGCCGGGGCAAGCCCAAAGTCACCCAGCTGGCTGCATGTGGGGTAGTGCAGAATCGAACCCAGTATGCCAGATTAGAAGTCAGCACTCCTAACCACTACACCAAATTGGCTCTCAGTTTAGTCCAGTTCTCAAACCTGTCAAAGTTTCTATATGCTGTCAGTTGTTTCTTTCTGTTGCTTTACCGATAGATACAACCTAAGATGGGACTCCATTTTCTGTTGATCTGTTGTGTATCAAATATATCAATTTTATTATTATTTATTTATTTCTTATATTTATATACCACTCTCCCTGAAGGCTTTGCCATTGTTGCATATTTGTTCAGTTTATTTGACCAATGTGGCAGGGTTTCTTTTTTTCATCTTGATGCCTATATAGTGATGCCTATATTTTAATATTTAGTACCATATTTAATAACATACAGATATTATTTTCAATATATTTTGCATCTTATCATGCATCATAATCCAAGATTTCCTTGCTTTCTGACAGGTTCATCACATATGATAAAGCAATGCATTTGTATCTTAACATTTCTAACGTTTTCCATTATAACCCTTAGTAACTCTTGCAATATCTGTAAGAGCACCATAATACATATTATACAAATTTTCTTTTAATATTTGACATTCAGTTAATCTGTGTTGAGGCGAGACAGAAATGTGAGTCATTGTGTGTTGGAACTGAGTTCCAAAGCTACTACTAAGAAGTATCATACTTCTGGGAGGAGGGAAATTGGCAATACAAATCAGATCTATGGCCTATTTAGGGCATTGAAACATATCCTGCCTAGTCCAAAGAGGTACAGTGAGACATTAAAATCCTTTGCCACTGCTTGCTGTGTTTAGTTTCTAAACTTATATCTCTTGCGTCTAGGCAAAGCAAGCTGGTCTTAATAGTCTTGTTTTAGAGTAGCTCGCACATTTAGCCACATGGTTGAGCAGGGTTTTGAACATGTCTCGAAAAAGCATCTGAGCACACCGTTATGCATGATTTACTATGGCAGTAGAATGGTTTCCTGAGAGACTTGCCTTCCCCCTGTCCATATTGACTCCTCTTTTGGCTTCCCCTAACATAACTTTGTTTTCCTCCTGCAGCACTGGCTGAAATCCTAAGTGTCAAGGACATCAGTGGTCGGAAACTGTTCTACGTTCATTACATTGATTGTGAGTGGACAACTGGGACAGTCTAAAAGGGATAAGGCTGAACTAGAAAAGGCTGTGAAAGTGAAGATTTATAGTGGCACCATAAGCAATTACACTTTTCTGAGCCCGTTGAAGTTAGTGGGTTTAGAAGGACCTGACTCTATTTAGGGTGGTAGTGTTCATATGGATAGTGTGGTGTGATTGTGACTAACGTAGGGCTGACCAAACTGTGGCTTTCTGGATGCCCATGGACTACAATTCCCATGAGCCTCTGCCAGTGCTGGCAGGGACTCATGGGAATTGTTGTCCATGGACATCCAGAAAGCCACAGTTCGGCCACCCCTGGACTAGGGTAAAAATTGTGTGATGAAATGGTGCAGCCAGATCACCAGAAGCGCTGCAGCCTTCCAGTTAGGAGTCTGCAAATGTGCTCACAGTGGGAAACATCCCTCTCATGATGAGCTGTAGCTATTCTCATGACCTCCATGCACCATGCTGAGGAGGAGAGCAAGGTATTGCAAGGTTGACAGTGTTGCAAGGTACTTGGAGGCTATCCAAGCACGCACACGCACGCGCGCGCACACACACCCACACACACACACATCCCAAGCTGTCTCTCTGTTTAGCAAAATACAGACAAACTGCCGCCCTGGAGGTAGTTGAGATTGGCCCTGACCTTCTATTGCATGTTGGAGCTCTTGGAAGACTTTTGAAGCACAGAGGTTGGGTACAGTCTGGGAAGCAGCACATGTTTTGTTGGCTACTAAGGCCCACAACAAGAGCCTCTTGTGGCGCAGAGTGTTAAGGCAGCGACATGCTGTCTGAAAGCTCTGCCCATGAGGCTGGGAGTTCGATCCCAGCAGCCGGCTCAGGGTTAACTCAGCCTTCCATCCTTCCGAGGTCGGTAAAATGAGTACCCAGCTTGCTTGTTGGGGGATAAACGGTAATGACTGGGGAAGGCACTGGCAAACCACCCTGTATTGAGTCTGCCATGAAAACACTAGAGGGCATCACCCCAAGGGTCAGACATGACTCGATGCTTGCACAGGGGATACCTTTACCTTTAAGGCCCACAATAATGGTGGATTCCTGGCTATAGCCCTTGGTGCCTTGCTTTTGTGTGTGTGTCTAGAAAGAATTACAGTGATCAGTCATAGGTCAATAGCAGCCATTGTGAAGGGTTCAGATGGAATGGGGAGGGTTCAGAAGGGCTACTGAAAAGACTTGGTGGATTCAGGGGGACTTGTCAATTAACAAAGGGCCCTGGAAGATTTTCTTGTCATCACATGCTTCTGTAAAATCAGGAAAAAGATATACATTGTCTTAACTATGCAGTTAACAAACGTCTTGATGAATGGGTGACACATGACCGGCTGGACCTGAAGAAGATCCAGTTCCCCAAAAAAGAGGCCAAGACCCCTACCAAGAACGGGCTGCCAGGATCCCGACCCAGCTCTCCAGAACGTGATGTGGTATGATGGGCTTGTGGGCTCACGGGGAGGGAGGGATGCTTTGAAAGGATGGGTGGGAGGGTTGTTGACAGAGTTGGGGGGAGAGAGTGCTTATGCCCCATCTCCAGCTTTTCAGCTGTTTTTGGATCAAAGACAGAGACTTCCATGCCGTAAGAACGGGGCCTTCAGAAGCACTGGTGGTTTTCTTCTGGTCTTGGCCCTTGTGCTCTCTCTCTCTCTCTTGCTGCCTCACCTGCAGCATGTGGGGACGGTGACCCCCGCATACTTCCCCAGAGTGGCAGCCCTGCCTCTTTCCCATGTGTTGATAACACCCGTCTTCCTCCCTACTCAGAGGAAGACCTTGGATCTGTCTCTACAACCAGCCGCAACTCCATCCAGCGGTAAAACCCTGCCCATCCCGGTGCAGATAACCCTCCGTTTTAACCTACCTAAAGAGAGGGAGGCCGTCCCCGGCTCGCCCGACCAACCCCTCTCCTCCAGCTCCTGCGTCCAACCAAACCATCGTTCAACGGTACGAACCGGCGCTCGGCCGCCCCGGCTCGCTCATTTTGTGTCTTTGTCTACCCGGCAAGTTCTCAGCAGGCCGCACCAGCTGGGCGGGGTTGGGCTAGGTCTGGGCTGGCAAGGGAGGCCTCCAGGGAGAGCCCTGGGGCATGATAGCCTTCACCTTGAGGGCATTCTATTTCCTCCCATGTCAAACCATAGCTGTGCAGGGCTTGCCCCGTAGAGCAAAAAAAATTCAGAACCCGCTAAACTCATCGTGGCAGGCACCATGCACATTTCCACAGGTGCTCTTATTTAAAGCACCACAGGACCTATTAACGTGTTGCTCAAACTGATCTATGGATCTAACCTGAGATCCAAAGTCTGTAAGAGACCTTGGAGTTTCACGCTAAGTGCAGCTTAGATACGGTTTTGCTGCATTTTATTGAATGGTCGATATATTTTACCCCTTTTGAAACCAGTGTAGCTGCCATGGCTCCCACAAGGAATCCGTAGGATCTGTGGTTGTCCGGCGTGCAAAGAATTCTTTGTTGGAAATCTTTTTACAAAGCTGCAGCCCTCAAGATTCCTTGACTATGAGCCCTGACCACTAAGCCAGTTTGAAACTGATCAGCATTTGTAGCATAGACATGCCATAGAATTTTGCATTGACTTGGCCCGCAGCTTTTGCCCAAAGGGGGTGGGATTTTGGCTTCAAACAACATGGAGTTGGGAGGTAAGCACCCTTGGACTCCTTTCTCTGGACTCCGGCTATTTTTACGTGAACTTGAATAAATATTCTCTGGCCCTGCATTGTGAAGAGCTGCTGTATCCTTGTTTAAATAGTCCCCAGTATCAGAGAAAAAGACAAAAGTACTAAACGAAAGACACCTTCTGTTGCAGAAAAGTCTGTTTCTCAGATGCAGGAGTAGGAGAAAAATGCAGCTCTGCTCCTTTTCAAGATGCTTAGCAAGAGGTCGCTATATTGAGGCGGCTTCAGTTTCCAAGAGTGGAGGCTAGTGAGATCCCTATGTAAATCCATCCCCTTGTATGACACTGCTTGTTGCCAGTCTCCCCACCCCTCACTCGGATGGTAGCTGTGAGGGGGATCCCTGCATGACCAACTCCAGCAGAACCATGTCCCGCCACTAATTGTCCTTGCCTTGACCTCTTGGATATCTTGCAAGTGGGATTGTGTCCTCCGAGGAGGGTGGGAAGAGATGAAGGAGGAGGAGGGGACATTGGGGGTGGGGGGATGGGCAGCACAAAAGAACCCGTTTTACTTTGGTCTCTTCCAGAAGCGAAAGGTGGAGGTGGTTTCTCCAGCAACACCCATCCCTGCTCCGACAGAGACTACACAGGCGTCCGTGTTCCCCCAGGTCAGCTGCCACACAGACTATAGAAGCTGGCGTTTGGCTGCATGTTTGGGCCTGGGTTGGGAATTACAGCTCTGAGCAAGGGCCTGGCAAGAGCTAGGGGGAATAGGAATTGGATGTAGTGTCAGCTCAGAAAAAAAAAGTAATGCCAAAATCCTTTTGTGTGGGACACTGTTGGTGTGGGCAGGTGTGCTGTGGACTGTAACGGTAAGCCCATTTCTTGACATGGCTTTTGTTCATGGTCAACGGTTTTGTGATGACCATATTTCAGGGGCAGAAGATAGTTTCTCATGTCATATTAATTAGGACCCTAGTGTGTGTGTGTGTGTGTGAGTGTGAGTGAGTGAGGGAGGGGGTGTTTTCTTCTGTATCTGATGTCTCCACTCACTTGGTGAGCCTCCTAGAGCTAGTTGTCTAATTAGCACCTTCCTGGGCTGACTTGCTTTGATATTTGCACTACCTTCGGAAATGGATACCAGGCCGCTGGATGGACCAGGCTGCCTCCCTTGGCACAAAAAAAGCGCCATATGGCCATAGAGGTCCATTCTGACTTGACTTCTGTGTGAGCAGGGGAAAGGCAGTGGGAGAGCTTTGAGCTGAGACCCTTCTGAAGTGGTTTGTCTGCATCTGATGCCTTCCTTGGCCCTCTTGTTTCCCAGAATGGTTCTGCCCGCCGAGCAGTGGCTGCCCAGCCAGGCAGGAAAAGGAAGTCCAATTGCCTCGGCACAGACGAGGTGAGTGCCGGGGCTTCCGACTCTGCCCACCTGCTTTGCCAGGTGTCCCGGGCTGGAAGAAAGCAGCTCTTTTTCGGTTGTGAAAAATATCTCCCCGCTTGTGAGCAGGACTCGCAGGACAGCTCAGACGGCATCCCCTCAGCCCCACGCATGACAGGCAGCTTGGTATCGGATCGCAGCCACGATGACATCATCACACGCATGAAAAACATTGAGTGCATTGAGCTTGGCCGACACCGGTTGAAGCCTTGGTACTTCTCACCATACCCACAGGAACTCACCACCCTGCCTGTCCTCTACCTGTGCGAGTTCTGCCTGAAGTATGTCAAGAGTCTCAAATGTCTCCAAAGACACCTGGTACGTACAGCTCCCACCATCCTCCCATGGGCTGTACACGAGGCGGGAGGAAGGAGGAGACTGTATGGAACATTTCTTTCTTACTATGGTCCGTCTGCATTGCAAATGGTAACCTACTGAACTGTTATCGCTCCCCCGTGCCCAGTCAACATTGAGCATATTTGTCTTTCTCAGTATATTCTCCAAGACATGGTTTATATGAACAGTTGTCCAGGAATACCACCACCAATTCTAGATGGCCAGTGCTTCAATTTGATCTTGTGTGGTGATAGGGGGAGAAAGAGATCCTTCCTTCCTTCCTTCCTTCCTTCCTTCCTTCCTTCCTCCCTCCCTCCCTCCCTCCCTCCCTCCCTCCCTCCCTCCCTCGATTCATTCATTCATTCATTCATTCATTCATTCATTCATTCATTCATTCATTCATTCATTCATTCATTCATATACCGCCCCTGTTGGTCTCCCTCCCAACTGTGATGTCACCCACCCCTGAGGATTGACCATCAAAGAGCCTTTCCAGTAGCAAGCAAGAATACTTGGGGAAGTCACCTCTTATTTAAACACTATGATAACACATTGTAAAGAACATAAATGAAACTGTCAAAGACAAACTAATAACCAGTAGTGTTCCAAATAGGCATACTTGGATTGGTGAACCACATGTTTTCACCTGATTCTACTGAGAAGGATTTCTAGGGAGGGATGCCTTTATGGGGGGAGGAGGACATGAAAAGTGAGGACAGGTGCTGATCTCTGCTTTAGCTTGTTTTCTCTAAGTTTAAACATCCATAAGTTGTGGAAAACATTGCCATTTTCTGTGATACTCAGGTGCTTGGTTATTCCTGAGTCTAATTAAAGCTATCCCATTGCATAACAGGGAAAGGATGGCAGCTCCCTTTCAAACTGTGGTATGAGGCAGATGATGGCTGTGCCGTGGGCTCTTAGGATGGCTCTGTGCACAATCTGCGGCCTTTTCCTCTTTGTTCTTTGATGTATTTCTTTTGCTACGTAAGATAATTTCCACCTCTGGAGCTTGTTCTTCCAATTACAAGAGGTCAGAAGGCCCATCTAGACCACAGTCTTTTGCTGCAGTCAGAGAGTAGGCACATCACAGAAAGAGGATCGACTTGAGCAAGTGTGGCAAGTGATGTGCCACGGGGAATGTCCCCAGGAAAACTCTGTATTGCCTTCCAATATGGCAAGTTGCCTCCCCCATTTGGGCCAAGAAATAACAGCCGGTTTTGAAAGACCACTCGGCCAGAGATCTCCTTCAGGAAAACTCAGCCTGCAATTCTTATGTTTGCAGACAAAATGTGACCTGCGGCATCCGCCCGGGAATGAAATCTACCGCAAAGGGACCATCTCCTTCTTTGAAATCGATGGGCGGAAGAACAAAGTAAGTGTGGACTGGGCAGGGGTGGCATTGAGTGGTGGGGACCTTCAGATTCTGAGAACTTGACTCCATGATATAAGGTGGAGGAGAAATGACTTCATGGCGGCTGGTGGCAAATCTGAGGCCGGTTATCACCTAGCCCCTTCCCATTCTCCTAGCTCCCACTCTGTAGCCAACGAGCATTCAGACTTCTGATCCATAGAGCAGGGGTAGTCAACCTGTGGTCCTCCAGATGTTCATGGACTACAATTCCCATGAGCCCCTGCCAGCAAACGCTAGCAGGGGCTTATGGGAATTGTAGTCCATGAACATCTGGAGGATCACAGGTTGACTACCCCTACCATAGAGGACTTTGACCTCACCCCAGTTTTGCAGAGTTTCTCCTTTTCTGCATTGAAAAATTCATTCAGAACTGGGGGGGACATACATAGATCCCTATGAGCCTGCCTTGGATTTCTAAGCACAGTGCAGCATGGAAAGCCAAGAAAATCAAATAAATAAATAAATAAAATGCTTACTCTTGAATTTGAGATGGACTAGGATTTCCTCAGCCCAGTTTCTTGCTCCCAGAAATTTATTAGATTTTTATACCGCTCTCCTATACGGTTCAGGGCAGTTTACATAAAACGTTTCAGGGTATTACATAGAACATCATAAACATATAACACAGTCATAACAAAACACAACAACAGTTCCAACAGTGCTTCTAAGATTAACAGAATTACAACAGGTTTGATTAAACAATATGTTAACAGGAATGACAACCTTAACAGACCCCTCCCCAGGGAAGTCAGATTGGTTCAGGTTATGGATGGGCTGTTTGAGGGGGGACCAGTGGATGTTGTTGGGTTGGTCAGTCTCAGGTAAATGCCTGGTGGAGGAGCTCTCTTTTGCATATCCTGTGGAATTGTGGGTGTTTGAGCAGGGCCCTGATCTCTTCAGGGAGCTCGTTCCACCAGGTGGGGGCCAGGACAGAGAAGGCTCTGGCCCTTGTTGTGGTCCGACATGCTGCTTTGGGGCCAGGGATCACCAGCCAGTTAGCGGTGGCGAGTGTAGGCTCCTTTTCGGGGTATAGGCAGAGAGATGGTCTCAGGTACATTGGGTCCAGACCATGTATGGCCTTGAAGGTAATTACCAAAACCTTAAACGTAATCCAGAATTCAATTGGGAGCCAGTTGAGTTGCTGAAGTATAGGCTGGACGTGGGATCTCCATGGTGTATTGGTGAGAATCCTAGAATCAGAGTCCAGTAGCACCTTTAAGACCAACAAAGATTTATTCAGAGTGTGAGCTTTCGAGTGCAAGCGCTCTTCATCAGAGTGCTTGCACTCGAAAGCTCACGCCCTGAATAAAGCTTTGTTGGTCTTAAAGGTGCTACTGGACTCTGATTCTATTGTACTACTTCAGACCAACACAGCTACCCATTTGAATCTGGTGAGAATCCTGATCATGGTGTTCTGAACCAATCATAGTTTCCAAATCAAGGATAAGGGTAGGCCTGCGTAGAGCGAGTTGCAGAAGTCCAGTCTAGAGGTGACTGTCACATGGATCACTGTGGCTAGGTGTTCTGGGGGCAAGTAGAGTGCTAGTAGCTTGGCATAGGTGGTAGAAGGCTTGCTGCACTACTCTCGTAATCTGTGTCTCCATGGAAAGGGAGGCATCGAGGATCACACCCAGGTTTCTGGTGGAGTGGGCTACTGCTAAATGCACTCCATCCAGGTTGGGTAAGCACGCTTCTTCGCTTGGTCCCTTCCTACCCAGTCACAGGACCTCTGTCTTTGAAGGGTTGAGCTGCAGACTCTGCTTGAGCCACCTCATCACTGTTTCCAGGCATCTGGCTAAGGATTCTGGGGGAGAATCAGGGCGGTCATCCATCCGGAGGAAGAGCTGGGTGTCATCTGTGTATTGGTGGCAACCCAACCCAAACCTCCATACCAGCTGAGCAAGAGGGCGCATGAAGGTGTTAAATAGGAGAGAGGACTGCTCTCTGTAGGACTCCACATGTGAGCTGATGACAGCTAGATTCTCTCCTATTGCTACCATTTGTCTGCAACCCAGGAGGAAAGAAATCAGTCATTTGAGGGCTGTCCCCCATATCTTGGCAAGGTAGTGAGCTAGGATCTTGTGATCGACTGTGTTAAATGCTGATGACACGCCTTTGTCCAGCTTGCGGCGGAGGTTGTCCATCAGGGCAACTAGCACTGTTTATACCCCGTGGCCAGGCCAGAAACCCAACTGAAATGAGTCAAGGACTGAAGTTTCCTCCAGGAATGCTCATATTTGGTCTGCAGCAGCCCTTTCAACCAGAAAGGCTAGATGCAAGACGGGGTCCAGAGATGGTTTTTTGAGCAACGGACACACCACTGCCTCTTTTAATCCTTCCGGGAATTCTCCCGTTGAGAAGGAGAGGTTGATTATTTCCTGCCCCTATTCTAATGTCCGTTGTTTCTAGGAGCCACGATGGGTATGGGTCTAGTGCAGCGGTTCTCAACCGCCGCTGCTCTGCGACCCCTACAGCAGAGGCGACCCCCCCGGGAAAGGTCAACCAACCCCGTGAGGTATCGCAACCCCCAGGTTGAGAACCGCCTGTCTAGTGGCCAAGTGGTTGGCCTCATTGCTGCTAGCATCCTGTCCACTTTGGCTAATGATAGTCGTCTGGAGTAACTCAGTGTTCTCTCCAAAGACGGCCAAGGGGCCTGAGTGTTCCTTCCACTGGAATGGTCACTTTTTTCATGGCTGTTCTGCTTCCCACCTTCTTGTAGAGCTATTCTCAGAATCTCTGCCTGCTTGCAAAATGCTTCCTGGACCACAAGACCCTCTACTATGACACAGACCCCTTTCTCTTTTACGTCATGACAGAGTACGACAGCAAGGGTTTCCACATCGTCGGCTACTTCTCCAAGGTAACGTTCAAAGGGATTGTTGGTACCATGTGAGCCTACTTAGATGTGATTTTAAGAACTGAGTTTCTTCCCAGTTCCCCGTTCCTTCTCTGTAGAGACAAGTAGGGGTAAAAGTCTAGACATGGCATTAACAATGCAAACAATGCAAGGGATGTTGCAGGGGAAGACAACAGGAAGTATATGGAGGGAGGCTGTTGCAGAAAGGTTCATTACTCATGGAGTATGACACAGCACAATATATCTCTTTCGGCCTAGCTTGAGCTGTATCTGGCTATGCAGATATTTCACCAGATGTTGCCATTTCCCTTCCAAGTTCTTTTTTGTAGCTGATGCAGCTACAAACTTAGGAAGCTGAAGGCCTCATTCTAGTAAATTCTGCATCAGATTTGAGGGTTCAGATGTCTTGTATGAAGTCTTCCTTAGCCACAATTAGCCTGAGCTACTGCTGTTGGACATAAAGAAATGGGTTGTTTGTAATTGATGGTGGAATTATCAATTATCGATTTAAAAAATCAGCATAGCTGCTTCTTTCACCACTATCTATGTAGGAGAAAGAATCCACAGAGGACTACAATGTGGCTTGTATCCTGACTCTGCCCCCCTACCAGAGACGAGGCTATGGCAAATTGCTAATTGAGTTCAGTAAGTGGAAGCTTTCCTTTAACAGGTTTTATGGTAAGCCCTTGTTACACCCCTTCTCCGATTGCACTGGTAATTTTTCTGTTTGCTCTTACTGACATTCTTAAGAGGGTAACAGTGGGTATCTCCTCACCATCGTGCTGCTAAAAATGCTCTTTATGAACCAGGTTTAAAGCATCATGCACACCAGAGTGCACTTGAGACTGTTCCACACCTTCATCTTGGAGATTTGCTAATGTCCAGTCCTGATAATCTTTTCAGACCCACTGCTTTTCTAGTTGTTCCATTTGTTATTTAAGTTGGCTCTTGGTGGCTTTGAGTGACAGGTTTAGCCATAGCTTATACGAAAGGATGTGTTTCATATATTGCTGTGAGCAATGCTGTTGTGATATGTAAAATGTCATACTGTTTAGATATCTGTTCTTGATGGGGAACAGCGACCATTGATATGCAACTGAACAGAGCAAAAATCCTGCTTTGCTCTAAGTATTGGTACCATCATCTTTATAGGGAATACCTGATTAGTATGAAAAGCCTTATTTTAGACTGCACCTATCTTCTTATAAAATAAACATCTTCAGTTTCATAAAGAACTTCAGCAACTCTCCTTAGGTGTTGACTCCCAGTTATTTTCCCCAGACGGGTTTTCTCACTTCTTCCAAGAACCATGTCTATCCATGATGTATTTTCATTTTTTTATGACCACTGGCCACTACTCACTTTGTATCAAGTCAGCACAAAAGGAATACCTGTGCAATAGACCACAGCATACTACTAATAAAATGAAATTAAGTCCTTATTTTCAAACCAGAGTCTTGTTTAATTGCTTGAAGATTCTATTAGCACAGAAGGAGGCAATAATTGCTTGAAGATTTCATATGAAATATGCAAATACATACATTTTGGTCCCAAGACCTTCAGTGCAATTTCTTCAACAATGTCAGCACAGCCACAAGGACCCTTCTAACATTCACCACGACTTGAGATCTTCAGTAGCCTGAAAATCATAGGTGTCCTATGAGATCAACAGTCACCTATTGTGGTCTATTGCAGTGGTCCCCAACCTTTTTATCACCGGGGACCACTCAATGCTTGACAATTTTACTGAGGCCCGGTGGGGGGGGGGTAGTTTACCCCTCTACTCTCAACCACTGCCCTAACGCTCTCTGATCGCTATGGTAATGTTTAAACATCCCTTCAAAATAAGATACAGACACGCCACAACAATGAACATAAGGAACGTTTTATTTTCATGGAAATTTTAACTCATGACAATGACAAATCAATGGGAACCCTGAGCTTGTTTCTCTGCAACGAGATAGTTCCATCTGGGAGTGATGGGAGACAATGACACCTGATGTGTGTTGTAAAGGGCCGGGGGGGAGGGGGGAGAAGGCGTCCTTCGGGGCCCACCTCCAATTAGTCAAAGGACCGCATGTGGTCCGCGGCCCACAGGTTGGGGAGCGCTAGTCTATGCACAGGCATTCCTTTTGTCCTGACTTGACTGTACTGTGTATTCCTTTGTCGCTACTACTCATTTGTATCAAGCTGGATGTTAAGTGGGCTTCTTCACCAACATTTTTAACTCTCAAGGTTTGAGATCTACTAATCAAACCTCTCCCCCCCAATTATGTACAATCAACCTTTTCTTCTTAGTGAATTTCATAGTAAGCCCATTGAAATGGATCTCTCTCTCCTCTCTCCCTACCAAGGCTATGAGTTATCCAAGGTGGAAGGGAAGACGGGCACACCGGAAAAGCCCCTGTCAGATTTGGGGCTCTTGTCTTACCGCAGCTACTGGTCCCAAACTATTCTCGAAATCCTCATGAATCTTAAATCGGAGAACGGGGAGCGTCCACAGATCACTATCAAGTGAGTGCCCAAAAGGAGAGTATTGGACAAGAGCTATGGTGGTCTCAAGTCCTAAAATACAGGGAGGGTGGAAGCCCCACTTCTAGGGCTCAGAAATGGCCAACATGCCCCCTGCTTCACCTTGGTGCCTGCTAGGATGGTAATATTGGCCTCTTCCTCCCCTTTCCAGTGAAATCAGTGAAATCACAAGCATCAAGAAGGAAGATGTCATCTCTACATTACAGTACCTTAACCTCATCAACTACTACAAGGTACCAGCCACTAGATCAATGCTTCTCAACCTTCCTAATGCCTTTAATACAGTTCCTTAATTTGTGGTGACCCCCAACCGTAAAATTATGCAAGTGTTCTTTCACAGAAATTAAACCCAAACTGACCAATGGTGTGAAAATCCATAGTTCAGGATTGTATATCAATTGGTTATAAATTGGCGGGTGCCTTCAGGAGGAACGGCAACAGTGGTGGCACCCCCCCCACCCCAGCCAAGCTGCTCACCCTGCCGCGACCCCTGTGAAAGGGTTGTTCTACCCCCAAAGGGGTCCTGACCCCCAGACTGAGAACCACTGTACTAGACTGACCCTTATGCAAAACCCTGAGTCCTGTCAAATCCATAGCTGTGGCTTTGTCATTAACAAGTAAGAGAATCCCATGTTGGATCAAGCCAGTGGCCCATCCAGTCCAACACTTGTGTGTCACACAGTGACCAAAACCCAGGTGCCATTAGGAGGTCCACCTACCAGGCCGGCAACTCCTCTCCATGTGCTTGTTTTGGACTCCTGCTTTTTGGGGGGAGGGGTGTGTCTCTGTTGTTCTCAGCAGAGTAGAAAACTGGTTCTTATCTTTTTCTTTTTGTGGTGATTTCCCTTTCTAGGGCCAGTATATCCTAACACTCTCAGAGGACATAGTGGACGGACACGAGCGTGCCATGTTGAAGCGGATCTTACGGATCGACTCCAAGTGTCTGCACTTCACCCCCAAAGACTGGAGCAAGAGGGGGAAGTGGTGAAAGTGGAGCCTGATCCCGCAAAGTGAATTGTGACTGTTGACAAACCCTCCCATGCCAGGACAATAAGGGCCAGGGCAGAAAGTGCAAACGCTCCTTGAAAGACATTTTGTCTGCCAGCCCTGAACCACAGGCAGTGCTGACCAGGCCCAGCTGCTCTCGCCTGCCCATTTGTACATAAGACTGTATGTCTGTTTTGTACAGAAATTCTGAAAGCACAGAACAGTATATCCTCCTCTCTTCCTATGCTGTTACTTGATGGGACAGAGATTACAGAGGGCCAGTGATTGAACTTTGAATCCTGCTTCAGGAGGAAGAAAATTCTTAGGAACCGGCTACTTTCCCATAATGCTCTGCAGTGGAGAAGCTGCCGCCGGCACCACTTTTCCAGACAGAATTATGCTGCAGCTCCCAGGTAAAACCGTTCTGCTTTGGCCCAGGAGCCCAAGGTGAACAGCAAGGGCTGCTCTTGCTCCATGAACCTCGAGGGCAGAAGCAGCCTGCTGGCACCTTGTCGTAGCACTGCTCTGTGAGCAAGTCTTGGGGGGGGGGGGGAAGCCTCTGCATTCTGCTGCTCTCACGGAGGAGTATCTTCAGCACTGGAGCACTTCCTGGTTACGGAAAATAATTCCTGTATCCCGTCAGCCCGAAAGGTCTGAGAATCAGAGGTTGGAGAGCTAAGAGAGGGACCCCCCCCCCAGCTCCTGTAATCAGAATAAATTAATGAAGTGTTTTAAATCTTGTGTACATTTCCCCTTGTGCGTGGTTGCTTCTTATGGGATTATGATCACATCTCTTATAAAACCACAGGTGTGGTTGAGGTTTGATGAGGTACGAGCCTAAGGAAGTGGGATACAATGAAAGGAGAATTTTAAGCATTCTGACACATTTAATACAAAATATGTTCTTATAAGCATTTCAGACGTTGTCCAAAGACAGCTCAGTGTACGCCACAGATTTAACTAAAGTCAGGTAGCTGTCTTCGGAAACTGCATTTCTCTGAACAGACAGGCGGTGTAACAGTTATAATACAGGTAGAATTGTCAGTTGAGTCAGAATCCTTTCTACTCCCAAAGACATTAATCTGATGTTTTTCAAAATCCAGCCCACCACCAGAAGCCAACAGATTAAGAAAGCCAAAGTCTATATAATAGCCTATCCTGTTTGTATAGATGTATTCCCCTAGTGGACTGAAAGGAGCAAGGGAGAACGCCAAATTGTTGACAAGCTGCCTCATCCAAATTGCTGCTGAGCTCTTCTGCCCTCAGCAATCTAAACCAAGCCCAAAGAGCTGTGCATCTTCTGCAGCACCAGATTTGCAAGTAGGTTGTCCATCTCATTCTTCATCTGTTACAGGGGCATGGATCTAGAAGGATACATTGAGCACAATTTACAGCCGCATTCCTGTCTCATGCATGCAGAAAGAGCCCTTCCATATGAATTTCATGCTGCTAGTCCTCACTCAAATTGCTAGTTTCTTAACGTAGAAACATAGAGCTTGGAAGGGACCTCAAGGGTCATTCAGCCCAACTACCACTCCCCTAGCGGCCCATGCATCCAGGCTAAAATTAGAAAGGAGAGCCCAGGTGTCCTCAATTCCATTGCATCTGTGGCACTTTTTAAAATTATTGAGAACATAGAGGGTGCCACCATAAAATGGCTGTTGTGGGAGAGACAATTATAATTGTGAGATGGACAAAAATGCTGGGAAGTTCCAAGCATCCTCCTACAGTGTGAGCACTGCACTGCTAGGCACAAAATAAGCCCGTTGTCTGGACAGAATTTCAGAATCGCTTCTAAAGAGTTTTTTCTGAGGGAGGGGAGGACATCCTGTATGGAACTTAGATGTGTAATGGCAAAAAAGGAACACCTGAACAAAGCAGAGGCAAATATTTAATGGAGTAATGGGCCAAAAGAGCAGGCTGCCTAGTGATGTGTTACTGTGCCTTGAGAGGATGCTGGCTGGAAAAAGTGTGTGAGTGTAAAATGGATAAGCCAGGACAGTGCTAGCTGATCTGGTTTGGGACACCGAGCAGGGTCAGCCCAGTTTAGTACTTGGGTAGACCACCTGCTAGGAAGTTCAGAGTCCCCACGCAGAGGCAGGAATGGCAAGCTACCTCTGAACATCTCTTGCCTTGAAAACCCCAAGGGAGTGCCAGAAGGTGGCTGGGACTTGACGGCACTTTGCACCTCCCAAAGAGAACAAATACTTACACCTTCTGCAATCTTTGGCCAGCTGAAGGCCATGAGGATCTCATCACTCTCATTCGGTGCCCGTTCCAGATTCCACACAGTCATGGACTCAAAGGTAGACTTCACCTGCACATTCCGCTCCTGAGAGGAAAAGGAACACTCAGCAAGGATGGCCAACACCCCTCCATGCACGAGCTCAGAGCATGTTTCCCCCCCTCTGCTCAAACTTACCTCTGATGACAAGTAAGGAGCTACCTCTTCCTCTAAAACCAGTCCCGCATACCCCTTGGGGACAAGGACCTGTTTCCCCTTTAGTGTGTGGCCCCGGAAAGACACAGTTGACTCTGTAGAGGGAAGATACCAAAACTTACAGGACCTGCTGTATAGAAAAAAGGCTTTTAATGTTACATTATTCACCCCTGACTGTTTTTTAAAACATGCTATGCTCTTAGTCAAAGTGACTGTTAAGCATCTTCCAAGTTACCCTCTAAAGCCATCAATTAAAAAATAGAAGTTTGAGTCTGATGGCACCTTCAAGACCAACAAAGTTTTATTCTGGGTATCTGAAGAAGTGTGCATGCCCCGTCAAAACCTATAACCAGAACAAACTCTTAGCCTGAAAGGTATCCCTGGACTCAAACTTTGTTCTGCTGTTCCAAACCAACATGGCTATTCACCTAATTTTTAAAAAAAAACCAGTTACAACCTTTGGTTTGCCTTAACATATCTGCAGTGTTTCAGGATCCCTTTTCCATCCAAGGCAACTCTGGTTAAAGCCAAGCTATTGGAAGGAGTTTAAATGCATGGGGGGGGAGAGCCCTCAGTTAATCAGGGGCTTTGTGTTATAGCAGACTTGCTCAAAAAGGTGAAAAGGATCTTTCGGCAAGTCTATAGCAGGCAGATGTGGCATTAAAAGAAGCAAAAAGAAAGTAATTTGTTGGAAGGAGGGATTGGCAGAAAAATATTCACCTGGACACATTGAAAGAAGTAATACTAGAATACTACTGTGGCTCATTCAATAGGACGAGCTACTTCCTTCAGGGTAGTCAAACTGCGGCCCTCCAGATATCCATGGACTACAATTCCCATGAGCCCCTGCCAGCGAATGCAGGGGCTGGCAGGGGCTCATGGGAATTGTAGTCCATGGACATCTGGAGGGCCGCAGTTTGACTACCCCTGCTTCAGACAGAGACTGACTTGTGGAAGGCACTGCCACAAGATGTAGCAGTTGCCTAGAAGGATTTCAAAGGGGTCATTGTAGTAGCCAAAGGCAGCTGAATGGGGCTTTTGGATTCAGGGGCCGAATGCTTCTGCCTGTCCAGCGCTGCGGGTGACAGCTGTTGCCCTGGGGCCTTCCCTGTCGGGCCACTGGTGGAAACGCGGTGCCACCGCAGCCGAACCACGGCTCTGAAGCGGGACGGCGCCTCTTGGGCTCTCAGGGCAGGCATCAAACGCCTTGGAAAGAAGGGCGCATCCCCGGGACATGGGCGGCCCACCCGCATTGCCCCCTCCAGCCCGACGCCGAACCCGCCCCGGGCGCTCCCTCTCCCTCCCCGGCCCGGCCAATGTCCTTCGCCCACCGTCGGCCGCCTCCGCCTGCGGGCCACGGATGGCGGGCGCGAAGTAGCGCTGGACCGGGGCGCTGCCGTCGTGCTGGACGAGGCAGGGCAGGAGATGCAGCCGCTCGTGCGACGCCTCCCGCAGCGAGCCCAGCGCCAGGCGCGCCGGACGCCGACCCCCCTCCGCCATCGCCTCCCGGGCTGGCTTTCCCGCCTCTCCCCGCCCTGCCGGTTTCCGGAGAAGCAGCAAGGCCGTCCCACGGGGGAGGCGGAGCGAGACGCTCACTCCGGATTACGGGCGGCCGACGGACTCCCAAAGGAGCGCGCTCGGTCCTGGGCGGCGCGGCTGGCTGGCTGGCTCCCCGGAAGGCGCGCAGTGGAGCGGAGCTTCGGTCCTTCGACGCGCAATTGCAGGGGAGAAAGGAGGCCGGCCTTACCGCTGAGTAGACCTGGGCCGCCAGCCGCTGTGCGCCGCCCCTAGCCTTCAACGTACTTCCGCTCAAGCAGGCCTGAAAGGAAATTTGCCTTCCAGTCAAGCGAATTTATTCGCTCCAAGGCGTGGATAGAATTCCAGGCCTCGCTTGGGTTCATTTGGGGCCGATGCACTCAATGCTTCCTCAGGAGTAAATCATCCCAATGAAACTGGCTTCCGAAACACAAAGGCGGGGTTTGTAGCCCGCTTTTTACCCACCCAAAGGAGTCTCCGAGCCGCTTACAGTCGCCATCCCTTCCTCTCCCCACAACAGACACCCAGTGATGTAGGTGGGGCTGAGAGAGCTCTGAGAGAAACTGCTCTGCACTAACAACTCTTAAGAGAACTGCGACCAAGGTCACCCAGCTGGCTGCACGTGCAAAGGAATGCAGAATCAAACTTGGTTCTCCAGTTTAGAGTCTACTTCTCTTAACCACTACACCTCGGTTATTCCGCAGCCCAGAGGTAGCAGCCCTACAGATCAGGAACACGAAGACGGCCAGGATTTTTCAGGGGAGACCGATACTTTCTGTGGGCTCCCAAATACCCTGGGACCTTCCAGCCAAGTGGCCCTGCGGTACAGGCTAATAGTCTTAAAATCAGTCACACTTTTCAAAGTCTGTTCCAAGTCCATGGTCTTAAAAAGCCACATCTATGCTTAGCACAGCCTAGGGTCCTTCAAGGGTCTGCTCCCTGTCTTAGTCCTGCGGCAACTGAAAACGGCTCTTCACTTCTGCACATGCTTAGAGACCCTCTTGCCCTGACATCTTTAAAAGACTCAGTGAATTCTTCTGCATGAGATCTGCTGAGAGCAGTTATGGGTATTCTGACATCCCAAGGCACGCTGATTGCTTGCAAGTTCTGCTGGCAATACAGTCTCCTATTATTTAAGGGGGGGGGGGGAAATGGCCAGTGCTGTTGGTCCTGTGAGACAGGGGTAGTCAACCTGTGGTCTTCCAGATGTGCATGGACTACAATTCCCCTGAGCCCCTGCCAGCATCTGGGAATTGTAGTCCATGAACATCTGGAGGACCACAGGTTGACTACCCCTGCTGTGAGACATTACAATCCAGGCGCACCAGCTGAACTCCAAAGCAGGGGCTTAGCCATTACGTCCCAGTTCACCAGACATGCTGTGCTATGCACTAGCTGTAGGCCCAGGATTCCAGAAGGGTGACAGCGCTAGCTTCTCCTGGGCCCTCTGACATCAGCAGGTGTGCCAGACGTCAGGCCTCTTCTATGGAAAGGTGTGGATGGAGAAGGGCCATAAGTCAGTTCCTGTCATGACTCAAGGGCCCATCAAACCCTTGTTTTCACACACAGTTCTCTTGCCATAGAAAGCCCAGGACAATGCGTTGCCAGAGGGACTGCAAGAGACAGGCTATAAGGTAGAACCATGTCAGGATGAGGCAAGAGGCAGCTCCAGCTGGCAGTTCAATTTCAATTTATTTCCAGGTTTTTGCCCTATTCTTTTTTGGACCCCGCTTTTTTACTTCCAAGGGAGTCTCAAAGTTCAGTGCCTCTCTTCATAACACACATCCTGTGGGATAGGGGAGGCTGAGAGAGCTCTGGGAGAACTGTGACTGGCCCAAGGTCACCCAGCTGGCTGCCTGTGGAGGTGAAGTGGGTCGTCAAGCCCAGTTCTCCAGCTCTTCACTACACCAAGCTGGCTATCTACATGAAAATAGACTGAGACCATCAAGGTGAGTGCTGTCAATTCAGACCAGAAGGGTCCCAGGTAGAACTCTTCACATCACCTACTTCTTGATCCATTTAACTGGAGATGCCAGGGACTGAACCTGACAACTGCTTGCCAAGCAGATGCCCAACCACTGAACCAAGGACCCTCATAGAATCATAGAATAACAGAGTTGGAAGGGACCTCTTGGGTCATCTAGTCCAACCCTCTGCACTATGCAGGACACTCACAACCCTATCGCTTACCCACTCTAACCTGCCACCCCCTTGAACTTTCACAGAATCAGCCTCTTCGTCAGAAGGCTATCCAGCCTCTGTTTAAAAATTCCCAAAGATGGAGAACCCACCACCTCCCGAGGAAGCCTCTTCCACTGAGAAACCGCTCTAACTGTCAGGAACTTCTTCCGGATCTTGAGATGGAATTTCTTTTGCATCAATTTCATCCCATTGGTTCTGGTCTGTCCCTCCTCTGCCTATTAAAACATCCATGGGTAAACATAAATCCTTTTCTTCATGCAAACATTAAAATGAAGCTGCCTTATGTGGAGTCAGATATGATCGCCACCAGGATTATGAGATGACGGGTCCCTTCCCCAAGCAGCTTCCAGTCTAACCATTAAAAGCCATTAAGTTGCGGTTTTGAGGAATGTTTTGAAAGCAGAGGGAGAGGTGGCATCCCATAATTATTGCGGGAGGCCGTGATGGGCACCAGGAGCATCAAGGGGGAGAGGGTGAAGGTGTCTCAGGGAGTGGAAGACCCTCAGGTGGTGGCGCTGAAAAGCAAAGTTGCAGAGGAGGGAAATGCTGAGAAGTCAGAAGGTGGGGACAAGGCCGTGGGGCACCTTGAATGCCACCCTGGTCCTGGGAGCAGACTGGAAGCCCTTTTAACTGGGGACTGAACTGAGAGCTTTGGGAAGCCCAGCAGCTGCTCTAGCACGGAGCCAATTGCAAAAGAGACCCCTGTCTTTGGGAGCAGGGAACACACAAAAATGCCTTTATTAGGTAAGGCTGTTGGTCTTGGCATTGTCTCTTCTGACCCACAGCAACTCTCAGAATCACAGGCAGAGAAAGGCCTTTCCCAAAACTGCTACCTAGGGAACTTTTAATTGGAGAGGCCCCTGAGAACTGAACCTGGCACAGGAGGCCCTGAACAAAGTCCCTTCCTCTCCACCCACAATTTTTTTTTTAAGCTGCCGTATCCCAAATTGAGACCACGGACTTACATAGCCCATTATGATGGGTATAGCCCCACCCCCAAGGCCTTGAGTACAGAAAGACATTTCCCCAGTCTCTGCTACCCGAGATCCTTTTAAGACACAGCACAAGTGGGGTGATTCTCTGTATTGTTACAGGCCTTCTTTCCTTTTCAGGGAAGGAGTTGGTTTTTATACTCCCACTTTTCACTACTCCAAGGAGTCTCAAAACAGGTTTCCCTTCCCTACAACAGACACCCTGTGAGGTAGTTAGGGCTGAGAGCTCTGACAGAACAGTTCCACCACAATAGCGCTAAGAGAACTGTGACTAGCCTAAGGTCACCCAGCTGGCTGCATGTGAAGGAGCGGAGAATCAAACCCAGCTCTCCAGATTAGATGGCCATCTTAGTGCTGTGGTTAAGAGCAGTGGTTTCCAATCTGGCAAGCCGGGTTCGATTCCCCGCTCTTCCATGTGCAACCAGCTGGGTGACCCTGGGCTAGTCACAGTCTGGTTAGAACTGTTCTCAGAGCAGTTTCTCCCAGAGTTCTCGCCGTCCCACCTACCTCACAGCCTGTTATGGGGTGAGGAAGGGAAGGCGATTATAAGCTACTCCTGAGACCTGTGGTCAGTGCAAAGTGGGGTATAAAACCAACTCATCTTCACCACCACCTCAAGCTGACTTTCTCAGAGAAAAGACAGTTGACGCTGGCCACCACGTCCTTCACATAATGCTGGGGGGTGGGTGGGGTGGTATTCAGCCCCCTTAGTCCTTTTCCCAACAGACTCCACCCTGCCCAGCACCAAACTTCCCTTTCCTCGTTCGACTTACAGGACAGCTGACTTGCAAAAAGATGTTTTTTTTTGTTAGAACCAGTTTTCACAGACGCAACTGGTATTCAGCCAGCAGCCCCTCCCTTTCCCCCTCCCTCTGCCTCCCCCAGGCCCAGCAAGTAGCTGTTTAGGGAGGGCAAGAGCTTCCAGTTGTCTGTCCGGATGCTCACTCGGGCGGAGTCTTTAACGCTCTGGGCTCGCAGCAGGATGTGGTACTGCGGTGGCAGAGCCATGCCAATTTCATACACGCCCGACTGTTCGGCTAGAAGGTACCTGGCAAAATGCTCCTGCACCAAGAGCCCCAGGGACGGAGGGGCCAGCGGCCAGCAGATCAGGCTTTCGGCGCAAGTCTCACGGCTGTCTGGGTGCAGCTGGTGCCAAAGAGCGTCAAAGAGTTGGTGTCGCTTCTCAGGGGGCCAGGCTGGCGTCTTCAGGGGCAAGAAGAGGTCAGGGAAGGAGATGTCCAGCGGCTCCAGCTGGCTGCACTGGGTAAGGCCCTTCTGGGTTGTATACACGGCAAAGACGTTGACCTGTGTGGGGTAGGGACAATGGGGCTGCAGGGTCAGGGTCACGGTCCGGGGCGGGTGGCCTGCTGAGAGGCAGGGCACGCACAGTTCCGGCACAGGCTCGTAATGCCGGTCGGAGCACACAAAACGCAGCACCACGCAGAGCAGGAGGTCCCAGGGAGGACTCGGGGGACCCGCGTGGACCAGCTGGTACGTCAAATTCAGCTGCAAGGGGGGCCGTGGCTCCAGTATCCACCGGCAATAGCCGTCCACGTCTTGCTCCGAGTGGGGGGCTGCGGGCACTTCGCGGCTCTCCCCCACCTTCTCCAAGCGCATGGGGGCTCGCTCAGCTGGGTGCACCGTCAGAGAGGCCACAAAGCTCTCGCTGTCGGCCACAATGGAGGAGGAGAGCGTCCGGGCCTTGAGGGAGCCCTGCGGGGCCAGCACAGCCATGAGTTTCTCATCGGAGAGGCTGGCCAGCAGCGTGTAGTAGAACCGAGCCCGGTCTCGGACGTCGACATCCACGTGGCAGAGGGAGACGGCCTGCAGCAGGTCTGCCAGCTGGTATGGGGCAGGCAGCGGCTGGAGCTGCATCAGATTGCGACAGACGCTCAGGAGAATCTGTCCCAAGCGCCAGTCGCCGAGCTGGTCCAAGGCCACCAAGCGTCTCAGGAACTGCAGGGTGCTCCTTTGGGGAAGGTCCTTCTCCTTCGCCAGCCTGGCCAGGACTTTGAGATGCCAGCGCAGCTCCTTCCCTTGCAAGGGGAGCCCCACAATCAGCTCCTGCAAGGCGTGAGCAAAAGAACCAGCCCAGCCAGGCTCTTCCAGCACCGCCCGCGCTTCGTCCAAGAGGTTGATAACGTTCGGGGCCAGAGCACAGTTCTGACGGTAGAGATCCAAGAGGCAGCGGGTCAGCTCAGCCATGGGCTGGGCCCGGGAGCTGAAGTACCGGGAGAAAAGGAAGGCCGCTCGGAAAAAGAGCCGGGAGGCCTCCTGCCCGCCTTTCCCGGCCACCAGCCCCCCCAGAGACAGCACGTGCTCCAAGAGGTAGCCCACCCCTTGTTCGGCAGCAGGCCCCTCGCTGTCCTGGCACACCAGGCACAGCAAGTTCAGTCGGGCCAAGATGGTCCCCTGGTCCTGGAAGAGCCCGGGAAACAGGCCGGCAACCGTGTGAAGCGTGAGCAAAACCGGCAGGCCCTCCTCCGTGCCCGAGCCCAGCGGCCGGTTCTCCGGGAAATGCAAGAGGCAGTCCAGGTGGAAGAGTTTCACCGGCGCGGGCAAAGCCGGGTGCTGGGCCATGCCCACCAGGCGGCGAAGCAAGAAGGCCTCGTCCTCAGCGGTGAAGAGGCTGTCGGTGAAGAGGGCCTTCAGCTGCAGGATGGCGTGCAGCAACGCCACGTCGGCCGTGCCAAAGAGGCGCACCAGCTGGGCTTTGAAGATGGCGGGCGACTGCGTGCGCACGACACTCACGGCTTGGGCCAGGTGCCACAGGAGGTGGCTTTGAGCAGCCGGGGTCAGGAGGTAAGAGCTGTCCAACAGAGCCGAGACCACCGATTTCAGCTCCTTGAGGTCCCCGGCGGAGGGCATCAGGAGCAGCCGGTCGATACCGGCCGGGGACAAGTCACCCAGCTCCTTCGTCGCCCCCCAGACCAGACCCTCGCTGCCGCCCAGAAGGTCCCCCAGGGTTCCCTGGCCGCCCCGCGCAAGCAACAAGACGGCGTTGCGCAGAGCCAAGCTGTAGAGCAAGGTGTAACCCTGGTGGGCCGAGGAGGCCTCCTGTTGCTGCAAGGAGCGCAGGGTGTCCAAGCGCTGGGACAGCAAGCCGGGGTGGCAGCACTCCACCTCCCTCAGGCACTCGCAGGCAGCTACCCGGACGGGTCTCTCCGCAGCCCCCCCGTGCCGGTCGTTGAGATCTGAAGCCAGGTGGAACAGCAGGGAAAGGTATTCGTGGGCAGTCGGGCATCCCTCACCAAAGGCCTCCGTGGCCAGCAGCACGGTCCCCACCGCAAAGAGCAGGTGGCACCGCAGGGGCAGCACTTTGGGCGAGGAACCCAGCTGGGCAAAAAGGGACAGCAAGGACGCCGCAGCTTCTTGCCCCGCCTTGGCATCCGGGCATAACAGAGTGGGGTATTCCAAGAAGAGCAACAACATGGAGATCTGCAAGAGGGAAATACAGCTGGTCAGGGGACATGGGGAAGTCAGGTGCCGGTTCCAATTTCCCTTAATGTTTGCCCTGCTAGGTTGCGCCCCCCTGCCTCGACTTCCCTCTCTGCACACAGTGATTCCTCCCAAAAAACTGACTGGCTTACCCTCTTCTATCTTCCCAACTATTTTCGGACATTAATCTCAGATCCATTCTTGTATATTTTACAAACAGCATTTTCCTTTCAAGGCAGCACTTCTTAAAAACACAACATCAAATGAAGCCTTTTGGAAATTTCAAGCCAGCTGGAGAAACCCCCAAGCCACGAACTTGACTGGTGCCCCGCTCAGCTCCCTCATGTACAAAAACTCCCTGCAAGTAAAATAATAATAAAACATCACAGCAGGGACCCAAGTTCTATTCCAGCCTGCTCTGAACAGGCTGGACTGAGAAGATTTTGTTTGCATAGGGGAAGATTCAGAAATGTTATTTCTCCTCTGTCCCACATTTTGAACTGGAACGGTCCATTCTAAGGGGCTGCCTATCTGATTACATCTCTCAGAGAGCCCTTCGATTGGCAAATGCAAACTGGCTCGTGTCTCCTGACCCTAAAGAAATATGCGTGGCCTCAACCACAGCCAGGGCCTTTTTGGTCCTGGCTCCTGCTTGGTGGGATGAGCTCCCTGGGGAGATCAGCGCCCTTGTGGGAACTTGAACAGTTCCGCAGTGTCTGCCAAACGGAGCTCTTCCGCCAAGCTTATGGTTGAGGCCAGCAATGACATTTTATCAGGGCCTCCCCCCCATTCTTCCTCTCCTTCCCATATAGGGCTAACTAACGGTTTTAATTTTTGATTGATTTTAATCCTTTTACTGGGATTGTATGTTTTTGGCTTTTTATTATCTGTCTTAATTACCCCAGCGATCCCCAACCTGTGGTCTGCGGACCACGTGTGGTCCTTCGACTAATTGGAGGTGGGCCGCGAAGGACGTCTTCCCGTCCCCGGCCCTTTACTTCATCCCCCCCCGGCCCTTTACTTCATCCCCCCCCGGCCCTTTACAACACACTTTGGGTGTCATTGTCTCCCATCACTCCCAGATGGGACTATCTCGTTGCAGAGAAACAAGCTCAGGGTTCCCATTGACCTGTCATTGTCATGAGTTAAAATTTCCATGAAAATAAAATGTTCCTTATGTTCATTGTTGTGGCGTGTCTGTATCTTATTTTGAAGCTTGTGAGAGCTTAATGTTTAAACATTACCATAGTGATCAGAGAGCGTTAGGGCAGTGGTTGAGAGTAGAGGAGTAAACTACCCCCCCCCCCCGGGCCTCAGTAAAATTGTCAAGCGTTGAGTGGTCCCCGGTGATAAAAAGGTTGGGGACCACTGATTTACACTATGTTGTACACCGCCCTGAAGCATCTGTTCATGAGGGAGTGGTATGGAAGTCTCAGAATGAATGAATGAATGAATGAATGAATGAATGAATGAATGAATGAATGAATGAATGAATGAATACACAACAATCCCAAACATGCAACTTGACCCTTCAAGCTGCTGGAGTGAGTGAGGACTATGATCTCGCCCCCACAAACTTCTCTGCAACCACTCCAAAAGCCATGAGTCCATACCTTGATCTGCTCTGCCAGCTTTTCATTGTGCAGATCCTGCAATAGTTCAGCAAGGAAGGTGTCGCCAGCTCCATAGGCAGAGAGGAAGGCTGTCGGGCATGAACGGAAGGAGGCGATCGCACTGGTCCAGCCCTCTGTATTCCTTGGGCTCATGACGAAGACAGGAGGACTGCAAAACAGAAGTGGAAACAGGATACTGAAGACAATGGCCAATGTTGGATCCTACGCCCTCACCCCCAACATGCTTTGTAGCTATCCTGGGATGGCTCTTTTTATACCTGACTCTCTCGTGCCCCGAAAACCCTATGGCAGGGATCCCCAATACTTTTGAGCCTCTGGGCATCTTTGGAACTCTGATAGCGTAGTTGGCATACCCACAAAATGGCCGCTTTGGGACGTGGAGCCAATTACAAAATGTCCACTGTGGTTCACCTTCAGTCACTCAGTGAAGATCTGTGTGCAAGGTTTTTCAAAAATCTGCACTGCCCATCAAATTTCCAGTGGCCAGTCAGAAGTCTTGCTGGGCAAAAGCCCCACCCAGCCCTGCCTGCTTCCGGAAAACACTTGGGGGGCACCAGGAAACATGCTGGCATCCACAGGCACTGCATTAGGGACCCCTGCCCTACATGGTGGGCTGCAACATGATGGCATTTGCCACCCCTACCCCCATTTCGATTTTACCCTGTTTTGGAAGCCCTAAGTAGATAGCAGGGTATAATTTGGGGCTTCCCGGTAGGTTTTGGGGGACTGTGGAACCACTCCAACGAGGGAGGCATTGTTGTCTTGCAGGTCAATGTTATGCAATGGTTAGACCAGGGGTAGTCAAACTGCAGCCCTCCAGATGTCCATGGACTACAATTCCCATGAACCCCTGCTAGCAAATGCTGGCAAATGCTGGCAGGGGCTCATGGGAATTGTAGTCCATGGACATCTGGAGGGTTGCAGTTTGACTACCCCTGGGTTAGACTCTCAGACCAGGACCCAGGACAATCAGGTGCAGACCCTCACTTTGCCACAGAATATCTCTGGATGACCTTAGGCCTGTCACAATCTCTCCACCTAACCTACCTTACAAGGTTGGCAAGTCATGCAGAATGTCCACATCCATAACAGCTGCTACCTGTCCAGGACAAAACCGAAATAAGGAATTCCACAGGCTGTGTGTATATGTTACCTCAAATAAAACAGTTCCAAAATCCAAATGTTTATTTCATAATCATAAACTTCTTAGGCAAATACGTGATAAATAACTTGGTCAAGCAGAACGGGGTCGTGGGTATGATTTGGGTTTTGAAATTCATTTATTTGAGGTAACATATATACACAGCCTGTGGAATTCCTTATTTCGGTTTTGACTATTAGAGGAATCGACGTTTCTATTCCGTCAACCTGTCCAGTACAAGGAGACCCACGAGATACAGACTGTGCGCTGCTTCCAGGATCACGTGACTTCTGACCACTTTTGTCTTGTCTGCATTAGGCTTTCAGCCCATTCTGAATCCAGCCATTGGTTTAACCAATCCAGTCTGTTGTGGATCCACCGAAACAGGGATGTAGGGCAGCACCCACATATCATGCCCCAGTCCTCCAGATCAGAGTAGGCACTCCATGCCACTTTAACAGTCTTACCTGCCTACAGCACCTATATAATCCAGCATGTGCACACTGCAAGCCACCCTCAGGAGTCCTTTTGCAAGATAAAATTGGTTTGTAGGTCAGCAGGAGAGTGGGGGAGCCGGGTCTCGTAAGATCTCACAAGCTAAACAGGGAACACCCTGGTTGGTATTCGGACAGGAGACCACCAAGCAATATTAGGGTTGCTACCTGCAGGCAACCATCTCTGAACTTCTCTTGCCTGGAGAATCACATGGGTTGCCTTAAATCAGCAAAAACAATCCATTTTAGAAGAGGAGGTTAAGATGGAATAAGAATTCTGAGGATTCCTTACTATGTGGGTACCTTGAATTTGACCTCCCCTGCAGCTGCCAGCGTCAACCACTGTGGGGATTTTAATTTTCTTGGCTTTAGAATATTTTCCAGACTTTTTGATTGTTGTGAGCTGATTTGTGCCCCCCCCCCGCCCCCTACCCCCGAGGTATAGGTGTTTCAAAGACAGGCTGCTGCCATGAAAGCGGCCGGACCTTGCGCCCACTAAGATTTGGACTGGAAATCGGCTTCCATGATGAGTCACAGCCCAGGCGCGGGATCAGGACTGAATCGCAAAGTGAGATCGCAGTTGCAAAAGCCAGGGGTAGTCAAACTGCGGCCCTCCAGATGTCCATGGACTACAATTCCCAGGAGCCCCTGCCAGCATTTGCTGGCAGGGGCTCCTGGGAATTGTAGTCCATGGACATCTGGAGGGCCACAGGTTGACTACCCCGGTGCAAAACAAAGGCAAGCGCCTCGGCCCTAACAGGACTGGAGGCCTTTGAGCAAGAGGCGGAGGGAGGCGGCGTTATCGCCGGGGCCTCGCCTTGATTGCGCTCCAGCCCCACCCGATAACGACCAGGCCCAGAACTGCTTGCACCTCACGCTGAACTCCTTCACGGCTTGAAAAATTGGGGCTCGCCGTTTGCCCAACCGCGACGGCCACTCGCACGCCCTCCTGGCACCAGCAACGCGGCGGGGGAGGTTCCCAGAGGTCGCATAGAAGTGCCGGCAGGATTGCCACGCGCCACCCGACTTATGCGCCGTCACGCTCTGGAAAAGTGGGTGTTGGCCGGGGTGGGGGAAGAACTCGGGTCAACCCAACACGTGAGAACCCTACTAAGGCACTTGGGGGGGTGCGAAGAGGTGGAGTTCTGTTGGGCCTGGATTCGTGTGCATGGCGCCCGGGGAGGGGGGGCATAATGGGCATGACCCCCCCCCCAAACACTTGGTGGAAATGCAAGGTACTCCACGTACCTCCCTGCCCGCCCAGTCGCCTCCGGCTCCGTCCGCGACCTCCTTCGGCGGCCGCTCAGCTGATGTCCGCCCCTGCCTGACAAAGCGCCGCTTCCTGCTTCCTTTCGCGACGGTTCCCGCGGCCGCCACTAGAGGGACACCGAGCAGCGGCCCAAGGAGCCCGTCCTCCCTACCCGCGTCCTCCAACCCACCGCCTGCGACGCCTCTTCCCCCGTCCCAAATGCGTTGGGAAGAAGGGAGACACCCTGCACATGCTCAGGCACTGTTGCTTTGCAGGGAAAAGGCGTTCTTTTGCATTTATGGCCCAGCCTATTCTGCTGAACGAGGATGTTGTAAAACCGTCTAACCGCTACGGCTGAAACAGCGCCCATTGAACTGAAAACCTGGCTGCATTACGGCGGACGGGATTTAAACATCCCCGCCCCCCCCCCCCCCCCCGGTCACTTTTTAACGACATTCAGTGAGACGCATGAGGATACACTCAGGCACACAGAGAGCTTCTATAAGATGTGTATATGCACACAAAAGGTTTTTAATCATAGAATCATAGAATCATATAGTTGGAAGGGGCCATACAGGCCATCTAGTCCAACCCCCTGCTCAACGCAGGATTAGCCCTAAGCATCCTAAAGCATCCAAGAAAAATGTTTATCCAACCTTTGCTTGAAGACTTCCAGTGAGGGGGCGCTCACCACCTCCTTAGGCAGCCTATTCCACTGCTGAACTACTCTGACTGTGAAAAACTTTTTCCTGATATCTAGCCTATATCGTTGTACTTGAAGTTTAAACCCATTACTGCGTGTCCTCTCCTCTGCAGCCAGCAGAAACAGCATCCTGCCCTCCTCCAAGTGACAACCTTTCAAATACTTAAAGAGGGCTATCATGTCCCCTCTCAACCTCCTTTTCTCCAGGGTGAACATTCCCAAGTCCCTCAACCTATCTTCATAGGGCTTGGTCCCTTGGCCCCAGATTATCTTCGTCGCTCTCCTCTGTACCCTTTCAATTTTATTGATGTCCTTCTTGAAGTGAGGCCTCCAGAACTGCACACAGTACTCCAGGTGTGGTCTGACCAGTGCCGTATACAATGGGACTATGACATCTTGTGATTTTGATGTGATGCCTCTGTTGATACAGCCCAAAATGGCATTTGCCTTTTTTACCGCTGCATCACACTGCCTGCTCATGTTTAGTTTACAATCCACAAGTACCCCAAGGTCTTGTTCACACACAGTGCTACCTAGAAGCGTATCCCCCATCCAGTAGGCATGCTTTTCATTTTTCTGACCCAGATGCAGAACTTTACACTTATCTTTATTAAATTGCATCTTGTTCTCATTTGCCCATTTTTCCATTGTGTTCAGATCTAGGAGCATCCTTTGGATTTTGATAATGAATAAACTTTATATATGGATTTTTTATGAAGAGGAAGATACATGCCGCTTTTCTCTACCCTAAAGAGTCTCAAAGTGGCTTTCATTTGCCTTCCCTTTCCTCTCCCCACAACAGACACCCTGTGAGGTGGGTGAGGCTGAGAGAGCCCTGATATCACTGCTCGGTCAGAGCAGCTTTATCAGTGCCGTGGCGAGCCCAAGGTCACCCAGCTGGCTGCATGTGGGGGAGCGCAGAATCGAACCCGGCATGCCAGATTAGAAGTCCGCACTCCTAACCACTACGCCGAGCTGGCTTTTATATATTAAAATATCTCTTGGAGGCCTCCAATTAAAATATTTATTCTTCAAAATGCCACCCTACAAAAAAAATTCATATATCAAATTTTCATTATCAACATCCAAAGAATGCTCCTATTAAAAACCTGTCATATGCATATACACACATTATAGAAGCCCTCTCTGTTCCCGAGTGTATCCTCATGCATCTCGTGGAATGTAATGAAAAGCTGCCACCCCACAAGCACAGTTCTATGCTTCTATGTGCACTGAAGCCAGTGGGTTTGCCAAGATGTCACTCTCTCAGGTGGCACTGTGAGATCTTGTCCGCTGTCCCCAAAAGAGAGAGAGAAGAGTACCGAGAGAAAGCACCATAGCTCCCGACCTTCCACAGGAAAGTCCCTGCTTTGGATGGGTCTTCCCTCACCAGAAGACAGGGCTCCCAAAGGTTCTATTGGGCAGATTTTAAAGCTGCCAGGCAGGTTATGGGCCCAGCGTCATCAAGGCACAGACCACTTACAGCAATGCCAGCAAGGGCTTCCAGGGCTGGTGGTTCCTTCAGCAGAGGTGTTTTGCCAACCCCTTCCTCTGCAGAGCTTTGCTTGGAGGGTTCCATGTCAAGTGCTGACCTTGCACATGAGATCCGACCAGATCAGGGGCTACACCATGCTGCCTACCCTCCCACAATGTGGGTTACCATGAGCAGAAGTGGTTTAGGGATTTGCAGGGCCATAGCACCAGAGCCAGTTTAAGGATTTGCAGGACCCTAGCAGAGTACAATTGTGGCCAGATTGGAGGTGGAGAGGCCCCATACAGTGTCCTTAAAACAGGAGAAGGGGGGGAGGAGAGAGGCTATGGCCCTGATCCATGGGGGAGGAAAAGACACCACCCAGGACCCTGGAAGTGTGCAGCCTGAAGCACATACTACATGGATAAAGCAGCCTTGACTATAAGCAAATGCATTTAAATTCATGCTCAGTTTACAAGAGGTGAAATTCAGAGGCCAAATGCAGCTTCGGTCAGGGGATTGGAGGATTGGCTCGATGGCTATGCTTTTTGCTTAACTTTTAAGAGATCTAATTAGATGTTCACGGGGCCATTTTTGGCTCAGGGTTCAGACCACGGAGGGCTTTAAAATCCAAAACCATCAGCTTTAGTTATTTACTTACTTTATTCATATCCCACTTTTCATTCCCAATGAGGACACAAGTGGCTGGCAAGAGAGCCAGCTTGGTGTAGTGGTTAGGGGAGCAGACTTCTAATCTGGCTAGCTGGTTTTGATTCCTGCTCCTCCTCCATATGCAACCAGGTGGGTGACCTTGGGCTAGTCACAGCACTGATAAAGCTGTTCTGACCGAGCAGTAATACCAGGGCTCTCTCAGCCTCACCCACCTCACAGGGTGTCTGTTGTAGGGAGAGGAAAGGGAAGGAGATTATAAGCCACGTTGAGCCTCCTTTGGGTAGATAAAAGCGGCATATAACAATCAATTTTCTTCTTCTTCTCCTGTCCTCCATTTCATCCTCACAACAGGTAGGTTAGGCTGAGAGTGACTCACTGGCCCAGTGTCACCAAGTAGGCTTCCATGGCACGTGAGGTTTTGAACCTGGGTTTTGCAGATCCTATTCTGACCCTTAACCACTACACCATACAGCCTGGAGATAAGCTGTCATTCCACAAGATCTCCAGGTCGCTAGCCTTACTCCCTGGGCCAACCACAAATCTCATGTTGGTTGATCTGGGTGGAGGCAGGCCTAAGCCATTTAGGACTTCAACATTCAAGACCAGTACTTTGTACTGAGTCCAGAAACAAACTGGGAGCCAGTGTAGGTGCCATCACGATGGTTTAAAGTGATCTTTCTTTGATTCATTTGAAATGTGGTGTAAGTGGAGAGTTTTACGGATTCTGTGGACCACCAAAATGGCAACTCAGTAGGCTCTAGATCAGGGGTGGCCAAACTTTAGCTTTCTAGAAGTCCATGAACTACAATTCCTACTAGCCCCTGGGAGCCTGGGGAATTGTAGTCCATGGACATCCAGAGAGCCACAGTTTGACCACCCCTGCTCTAGATCAAATCCCTGGAAGCAACAATGACTAAACTGAGGCACATTACAAGGACATTCACTGGAAAAGACAGTAATGTCAGGAAAAGTTGAAGGGCGCAAGTAAAGAGGAAGACTCAACATGAGATGGATGGGTTCAACTGAGAAAGCCACGGCCCTCAGGTTGCAAGATCTGAGCATGGCTGTTAATGCTAAGATGGTTTGGATTCATAGGGTTGCTGTGAGGTCAGCAGCATAACAGGACTTCACTTTCTCTCTCTCTCTGGTTTCTGTGATGACTTTAGCTGTTCCATTCTGGCCCAGTTGACATTTCTGAACTGCCCCCAAGGGCAGCCCCGCACACAGCATGTTATAGCAGTCAAGTCTAACTTTTACCAAGGTATGTGTGGCAGAGGCCATGCCAGCTTTTTCTAGGAAAAGTCACAGATGATGAACCTGCCTCAGCAGGTAAGAGGCATTCCAGGCACCTTCTGACGCTCAATTGATACTTGTATCGTTACGTAAGAAAAAAACAGGCAACAGAGGTGATGTTGGAGGAACAAGAATAGTTACAGGAGCTCATGCTTTACACCTGGCTTTTGTTCACATAATTGTTTAATGCCCTCAGCAACCTAGAGAAGCCAGCCTCCAGGTGGGAACAGAGGATCCCCTGGTTTTCCAGCTCATCTCCAGGTCACAGAGATTGGCTCCCCTGGAGAAAATGGCTGCTTTGGAGGGTGGACTCCATAGCGTTAGACTCCACTGAGGTCCTTCCCTGCCCCAAACCCCGCCTACCCACAGCTCCACCCCCAAAGTCTCCAGGTATTCCCCAACCCAGAGCTGACTACCCAGGCGGGTAGTCAACCTACAGCAGGGGTAGTCAACCTGTGGTCCTCCAGGTGTTCATGGACTACAATCCCCATGAGCCCCTGCCAGCATTTGCTGGCAGGGGGCTCATGGGAATTGGAGTCCATGGACATCTGGAGGACCACAGGTTAACTACCCCTGCCCTACAGCAACTAGAAGCGTTTTTCTGGCTGGTACTGCTCACTTACCCTCGGGAGGGGGCAAGGAAAGTGGTTTCGTGGACTGTTACTCAGTCCTTACTCAATGAAACTCCGTACAAGTCTGCTCATGCCCCAACCTCTCTTCGCACCCAGGCGTAGCTGTGAGGCAGCTCCTCCGTTAGGTGTTGCGGAGATGTTATCGGGGGAAATCTCTCTGATCTTGCCAGATTAGCTCTTGCGATGGATCTGGCAGAAACTTGCACTGAAAAGGATGCCGGCTTCCAGCCCACACCGGGCTGGTGATCCAAGGCTTTGGCAAGACCCTGCCAAGGGCAATGGACATGGCCTTCCAAAACGAACAGGCCATGTGTGTGGCTTGCAGCAGCCTACAACCTAAGCCTTTTGACTTCCCAGCTCTGCCTTGTAGAGCTGCCAACAGGCTTGGGCCGGAGGGGAATCCTGTCCCTTTAATAGAGAATTCATGTTTCCGAATAGGCCTCTGAAGCTTTTCACAGCAAAAATAAAGAACATTGCCTGCTAATAATCATGAAATCTCCCACGATTATAGATCTGTTCACCTGGAAGGTGGCTTCTGTGGCATGTTACCCCACTGAAGTCCCTTCCCTCTCAAAACTCCACCCTTCTCTGGCTCTGTCCCCCAAATCTCCAGGTATTTCCCAGCCCAGAGCTGGCAACCCTATCTGGTAAGTAGCATTCTGCAGGGCTGCTACGAAAGGGACTGTCCTGCTAGCAACCCTAGCTTCCGTGGCTATTTGTAGTCAAGGCTAAGAACAACAAAACTAAATAAAAGATCGTGTGTAGGGTGGCTAGCTCATAAGCAGGGAAGGGCAGGACTTGGGGGACCAACAGGACCTCAGAGGGGTATAATGCCATCAAGTCCCTTTTATGAAACAGTTTCAACTAGTGACCCTGTGAAAACCTTGTGGTAGTGAGTTCCGCAAGTTCAGAATGCATTTTTTTTTGGGGGGGGGAGGGGTTCTTAATTTTAGATTCTTAGGGAAGGTATTGAAGTGTCAGGCTTCCTGGAAATCAAGCAATGATTCCTAACCCTAAGTATAGAGGATGCCTGAATGGCTGACCCAGTGAGTAAAGAAAACCCTTTTTCCATGCTCAGTTGTTGCTGAAGAGCTTTCACTACAGAAACAAAGGGGGACATGGAATTAGGCCCTGGTTCTAAACCGTGTTTTTGGAGCAGCAGACTGCTAGACAGCCAGGTGCCTGTGTGTGTTGTGCATTGCCTGTTTCTCAAGCTTTGGACATCCATTTCCTCATCCTTTCTTCTGCCCACAGAGGTTTTGTTTTTATTGTTGCTCCCTGTTCTTATTAATGTGATTTCCCCATAGGATATCCCCCCGCCCCAATCCCACTATATGCCAGTGGATCTCAAGCAGAATTTGTTTTGATTCTCAAATGCTTTTTGTATCTGGGACTGTGTTCTGGCCCTTGCCTTAGGCGGAATCCCAAAGGCAGGATGGGTGGATACAGCTTGAGGAACAGGTCCCAGTACAACATTCAAGGTGTGTAGCATAAACAGGAATGTAGAAGTCAAAGTGGGGAGGGAGGGAAATGGAGATGATGCCAGAAAGGGAGCCTCATTTGATCCTTCCCTCTTTTTGCAAGGACCTCAGCACCCTCTTTGTTTGGGAGTAACTGATCTAAAACAGACTCCTTCTTTCCAAGCGGCAGAAGTCCTCTAAAAACCTTTGTTGACTCCAAAGCAAGAGGACAAAGGCAGAGACCTTGTATGTGCTGAATGGGGAGCTTCTGAGCGCATACAGAGTGCCACTCTGGCATAACTGGGGCTGTGTCCACCCTCCAAAACAAACATGTTTATCCAGAGGAACTCACTTCTGTCTTCTAGAGATGAGTTTTGATCCTGGGAGATCTCCATCCTCCTCTCTGGAGACTGGCAACCCTACTTGTGTGGCAACTTAAAGATTGACAGATTCATTGTGGTAGAAGTTTACACAGAGTTGCTTGCGCCACAATGAATCTTGTCATTTCAAAAGTGCAAGATCTGTTCTAACAGTAAGGAGGCTGTAGGTAACCATGCTAATCCAGAACAAGCCTTGACCTCGTACAGAGTGCCCCCACTAAACTCCAAGCAGCCCCTACACTTCTGCAGAAGCACATCTGATACAGAACACAATTCTCTTGCCAGCACCACCATTCCTTAAGGATCCTGTTTTCTATCCATTCAGCTCTTCGTTTCCAAGATGGTGAAATGTTGAGAACCAAGGTTTCTAGGAACTCATTATCTCTGCCCTCTAATCCCAAAATGGCTGACCGGTGATGAAAGCAAAGCTGCCTCCAGATAGTTGGGAAAGAGGCTAGGAGGAGGGTGCATAACCATGTAATCACTACTGATTTTTAGTTCATTCTTTAAATAAAGATCAGTTTTCTTAATTTTATGTTTTTGTTTTAATTTATTTTCACAGAGTTTTGGCTGTTCCTCTATTATTTTGTAGCCCATAGAGATAACTTTTAAAGGATTGTACCCTTTAGATCTGGCCCTCAATCTCAGGCAGATAGGAGAATGTGTCTCCACTCTATGGGTGATGAAAGGTATTGCCCATTTCTATCTGTTTCTCAGTTCCACCCAACTGGAATGAATTCTGAGGGACTGTACCAGCCAGTCACTGTGTGTCTAAACGTGGGTTTCCCAACCATGGTACCTCGGAGTGGGTTTTTTTTCAAAATGGTGGCTGGAGAGAGCCATCTCATCCTGTGCTTGCCATTTCTGAACAAAGAGAAAAGAGGACATTCTTCCCTTGTTTGGGCAGGTTGACCCACCCCCTCTCAGTGATGGGCCTGGAGGAAGTAGGAAGGGGAGGAGCCCCAGCACCTTTGGTGGCTAAGGTTCCTCTCACTTCTGGGGGTATGGCAAGGAGGTGAGGTCAATCTGACATCACTTCCTGGTACCTCCAAATATTTCAGCAGGACTTCAATGGTCAAAAAGTTGGAGAAGGTTGGTCTAAACCCTCTCTCTCTCAAATACACACACAAATACTAAAGCACTCCTTGAGGTGGATACTGTTCTCTGCTGTTCTTTACCCTCCCCTTTAACGGTTTTATTTAGAAAGAAATAGGAATAAACAAGACAGAAACCAAGGTAAAGCCCTTTTACATCAATGAAACAGTTCAATTTACCATTTTGCTTCATATCAATTGTAGAATCTTACTATAACCCAGCAATAACCTGTTATAGGGAATATTAACTTGCTAAAATATGCATGTAAGATTAAACATATAATTCTGCATTTCTTACTCAGATATATCTTAAAATTGTCTCTTTAACCTGTTCATTTGCTTTCTTTCTATTCCAGTATAAAAGGAAATGACACTACGTCTCAGTAAACATTTTAATGTGACCTACTCTTACCATAAGAGTCTCTTGTGGCACAGGGTGGTAAGGCAGCTGACATCCTGTCTGAAGCTCTGACCATGACGCGGGGAGTTCGATCCCAGCAGCTGGCTCAAGGTTGACTCAGCCTTCCATCCTTCCGAGGTCAGTAAAATGAGTACCCAGCTTGCTGGGGGGTAAAACGGTAATGACTGGGGAAGGGAATCGCAAGCCACCCTGTACTGAGTCTGCCAAGAAAACGCTAGAGGGTGTCACCCCAAGGGTCAGATGTGACTCGGGGCTTGCATAGGGGATACCTTTACCTTTACTCTTACCATAATGCATTTTAATACATTGTGATTTTATCAATACACCATGTCTTGTCAACCCACAAATCTGCTTCCAAGCTTGTCTTATTGTCATCAAGAGATTTATAGGTAAACATTTCATTTTCTGTTGCAGCTCTTCTGGGAGAATATATGAGACAGCTATATTTTGGGGTTACTTAGTAGGTATCTTATAACTTAACATGTTTTTAATATGGAATTCAAAAAGCCCATCCTGGTATAGGGCTCTCTGTGTATAATTTTGTTCCTAGATGTGCAAAGAAGGCAAGACTATCCCAGAACGTGTACAAAGTGCCACCCTTCATCACTGAATAACTACAGAAGCCTTAAAACACTGGAGATAATAGAAGTTGCTTCTGGAGCAAAAGGGTGTTCTATCCAGATAATGCTACTGATTTCACATGCTTACCAAAATCTGTTGGGAGCGTGCATGGGGAGCTGGCTGGGAGGTCAATGGTGGGCCCTTCCGTGGTCTCTGGGTCCCAATATGTACCTCCACAATGCTGATCTCCTGAATAAATGAATGAATGAAATACATGCTAAACCTCTTTTGTTCTTTTCGGCCCTTACTTTTCTTCTGCTTCTCTTAATGAAGAGATCATTGGAACTTTGTTACTTATTGTTCAGTGTTTGCATACTGCTATTTAAAACGAAGCATGAAACTGCACACATACACAAAAGGGCATTTAGCGCATACTCAGGTATGTTTTCCACCCCCAAACTGAGAGCACCTGAAACTGCCGGAAGGGTGGGGGCCACATGTATGTCACTCCATAGTCATGCAAGAAATTGTCATTGTCTACAAAAATTGCAGGGCTTTTCTTTTTGTTTTTTTTAAACCCACACACAGGTATCCAGTCCTTAAGGGTAAAAAACAGCAGTACAACTGAACAAGTTTTTAAATTATTAGGACTAGGTCTTTTGAGGCAGCAAACTGGCCAGAGCATTGAAGAACCTGAGATGATTCTATTCAAAATTCCTGCTCTGCTTTATATGAATCTGCCAATTGAACCTTGGCCTATCACAATGCATCCTTAATCACAATGCATCCTTAAGCCGCCTCGAGCCTTCGGGGGGAGGCGGGGTATAAATATAAATATAATAATAATAATAATAATAATAATAATAATAATAATAATAATAATAATTAATCTACCTCACAAGGTGGTTCAATAAAATCAGAGTCCAGTAGCACCTTGCACTCGAAGGCTCACACCTTGAATAAATCTTTGTTGGGCTTAAAGGTGCTACTAGACTCTGATTTTATTGTGCTACTTCAGACCAACACGGCTACTCAGTCATAAGGTGATTTGTGAGAGTTAAGTGAAAAAAGGTAAGAACAGTATGAAAAGATGATTTTGATCCCAAACCAGGGAGAAAGGGGGAATATATATATATTTTTACAAAATAGAATATGCCAAAATACAAATTTATAATGACTGTCAGCTCAAGAATTCAACTTAATCTGGACACAGAATCTGTACAGTGCAGGTATGTAGTCAACCAAGCATGAGTGCTGTTATTTCTTCTTTTTGGCCTGGTTTTGATCCTGTCACCTGCCTTCTGCCTTAATATCCCTTCTGCAGAATGAAGTTAATGATACTCCTCCTCTCCCCAAGGAGGGGGTGGGTGGTTTCACTAGTGAAGGGAGGTGAGGCAATTCCGGCCTGTGGAGATGAAAGCAGAGGCAAAAGCAAGAGAAGCACAATGGGCTGTTATTAAATTAATACTAACTGGGACATGATAACTGTGGGCATCGCGCTCTCGTGGCATCCGCCGCTTCAGCCCTGGAGCGCTAAGGCCAGGCCTCAAAGAAAACACTCTCAGTTAGCTCGTGGGCGTGTTGGCTCATATTCACGCCGAAGAAACCGGGGCACAAAACTGTAACACAGTGGAAAGAAGAGCAGCCAAAGAATAGCCACACTTCTCCTCCTGCCTCGCAACACAGTCCCCTCTTAAGAATGTATGCTGAAACTTGGGTTTGGGGGGGACTTGCTGAGCCTGTGGGCATTTTGCGGATTTTGAGAAACGATACTGGGCACAGTATTGCTCACTTCCTGGGGGTCTCCCTTAATTACAGTTGCTCCCCAGAGAAAATGGCTGCGTTCAAGAGTCAGTGAATTGTACCCTACTGAGGTGGCACGTCCCACCCCAAACCGCACTATCCTCAGCTTCTACCCCTCAAATCTACTGGGAATTTCCCAATTCTGAGCTGGCAAATCTGGGCAGCACTACCAAAAATAGTTTCCATGGCAGGTGGGACTCGGGACCCACCTGGCTGCCATGGTATGTTTGAACCTGCCATTCTCAATCTGTTTGGGGCCCTGTTCTCAGGAGCCAGGCCCCCTTGGTTGGCTAAAAAAAGGCCTAAACAAAGAGTGACTTAACTATGCTCCACATACTTTGTATTGTATACATGCAAGATAGCGTTCTAGAACATTTGACCAAGAAAAGCATGTGCATTATTTACACACACACACACACACACAAAAGGTGGGAAAAAGGCAGGGTGATTAAAAAACAACAACAAATGCCACAAATACTTTCAAGAAAGCCCTCCCCAGGGGAGGGGGAAATAATTATAATTATGACCATGCGTCTTAACACAAAAGAAAGGGGGAAAAAACATAAGAAAGGGGGGGGGAACACAAGAAATTGTACCTCGGAACTCCCACATCTAGTTCCATGGTTTTGGGGGGGGGGGCGGATTAGAAGGGTTCCTAAGAGTTCCAAACAGGTCATTCAAAGGTAATTTTAGTCACTAAATGGAGATAAGGGTTTTTATTGTGGGTGCTTTAATTTCTAATAACAATCATGCCTCTTTAACAGGACCAGAAATACAAAAAACAAAACAAAACAGGGGGCAGAGAAGCAGGTAGGTGGGCTCGTAGGTCCATGAAAGCACACTGCTGAGGCCCTTGTATGCCCTCTGTTTGGGCATGGGCGGGGGGACGGGGACAGGCTGATGGATTAGATCAGGGGTAGTCAAACTGCGGCCCTCCAGATGTCCATGGACTACAATTCCCAGGAGCCCCTGCCAGCGAATGCTGGCAGGGGCTCCTGGGAATTGTAGTCCATGGACATCTGGAGGGACACAGTTTGACTACCCCCGGATTAGATGGACTGATGCAAGCATGGCGGTTCTTAGGGATTCTGACCACAGCTAGTTCGCACCCATAAGACTCCTCCCTGCCTTTGCTGACATCTGTCCTTTCCTCGGCTCCCTTTTCCTTTGCCTCTTTTGCATTGCAAACGCCTTGCCTAGGAGATTCCTGGGACATTGTATGCATAAATAAATAAATAACCTCTTCCTGGGGAGGAGAACTCTAAAGCCCCAGGCACCACCCTTCCTTTTTTTTTTCCTCTCTACCACTAGCCCTCGTTCCTTTAAAAACACCACCACACACCCCGGCACACATCCCCTCCTTCCGAGTCCTCGCTCTCAACTTGTTTCTCTAGCAACCCGGGGCAGAAGTTAGAAATCCTGTCTTGTAATCCTCCCCGCCCCGCCGCCTTCAGTCCCTCGGAGAAAAGGAACCCTGGAGTCCAAGCTGCCAGGTTACCCACTATATAACACTCCACCCAACATCATTCCTGTTAGTTTCTCCCTCCTTCTCCTCCTCCTCCCGGTATTCGGAGGAACCAGTTACACTGGCGCCATGGTCTGTTCCTTAGGGCGTGATCAGCGTCTCTCGGGTGCATTCGCATCCACTCTGGATTTCTTGCTGACAGGCTGTGTCACTGGGGAGGGGGGAGGTGGACAAGCAACCTGGAATACCAGCCAGGAAACAGTCAGCTTTCCATGTCTAGCGGTTGAGAGCACCAGACAGGGAAATGTCTAGCACCTTGCCCTACCTACCCCAGTTTCCATCACTGGATCATCCAGAGAGCATTCGCCTTAAATTTGGGTCTCCTGGTTTACAAATCTCCCCGGAGAGCGCCCTGTTTCTCCATTCTCTCTAGAATTTCTGCTGTTTCTTCCACTTGTCCTTTAGAAAAAAGGTGGTTGGAGAGGGAGAAACAAGTCATAAAGAACTCACAAGAGGTCTTGGCCAAAAAGAAGAGTTCTGTATAACCTGGAAGTTTACTTAAGTGGAAACTAGGCTGAGTTTGTATCCACAAGCATCTCAAGAAAGAAAGTAGGGACTCCCACTCCCCTGTATTTCGGTCAAGGTGATTATCGCTTGCATCTCAGATTACGCGAAGTTGAAAGAAGTAACTGCGTTGCATGCTCTGAGAACACCCAGTCTTTTGCAAATTAATGTGGAATCTGTCCAAGAGCTAGTGGTTCCTGAATCCTGGCTGTAAATATCATTGCCAGCTCCGGGTAGGGATATGCCTGGAGACTATGGGGATGGAGCCAGGAGTGGGTGGGATTTGGGGTGGGAAGGGAACTCAGTAGAGTATAATGCTATGGAGTCCACCCTCCAAAGTATCCATTTTCTCCAGGGGAACCAATCTCTGTTGCCTGAAGATGAGCTATAATATAGGGCAGGGGTAGTCAACCTGTGGTTGGCTGCAGAGGAGAGGACACGCAGTAATGGGTTTAAACTACAAGTACAATGATATAGGTTAGATATCAGGAAAAAAATTTTTCACAGTCAGAGTAGTTCAGCAGTGGAATAGGCTGCCTAAGGAGGTGGTGAGCTCCCCCTCACTGGCAGTCTTCAAGCAAAGGTTGGATACACACTTTTCTTGGATGCTTTAGGATGCTTAGGGCTGATCCTGCGTTGAGCAGGGGGTTGGACTAGATGGCCTGTATGTCCCCTTCCAACTCTATGATTCTATGTGGTCCTCCAGATGTCCATGGACTACAATTCCCATGAGCCCCTGCCAGCGTGTGCTGGCAGGGGTTCATGGGAATTGTAATCCATGGACATCTGGAGGACCACAGGTTGACTACCCCTGATTTAGGGGATCTAGCATCCCTGGCTGTAAATGCACATTTTCTTCAGTCTTTCCCTACCGATAGTAAGAACTGGTCTGATAATCTAACTGGATCAGACTGGATGTCCTTACTGGATCAGACCAAAAGTCTTACTGGGCTATTATTCTGTTGCCAACAGTGGCCAGCTGAGTGCTTCTGGACAGCCCCCCAAGCATGGCATGAAAAGACCAGCCTCTTGAATCCCTTCCCTGCAATTGGTATTCTGAACAGGAAGACTCAGTTTATTGATTAGAACCTGGCAAATGCCCTTAAAGTCGTGGCTCTCTCTTTCCACATCTTGTGACAGTGAATTCCATACACCCCTTACGTTCTACAAGTAAACATACTTCCTTTGGTTACTCCTCAACCTACTGACACCATCAGCTTCATTACAATGTCCTTCAGTTCTAAGAATGGAGAAAAAAATCTGTCTCTGTCTGTCCCAGCCATGAAGTCAAGTTCTTTAAAAAAATCTAAGGCAATAGTTGAACAATTGAAAAGAAGAACAATCTTAAATTATTCACACTGAGAGAAAACACTGCCTAACTTAACATTGTTTAAACATTTCTCCATATACTGCACAATGATTTTTCTATATATCACACGACGTTTGATAATGCACATTCTGTGGCCCTTCTAGATTGATCCAGCACCCATGGTCTGTTACGTCCCCCAGCTTCCCTTGCCTCCAGAGCCTCCCCAGCTAGGCCCCAGGCCAGGCCACGTAACAGCGGAGGCTGGGGCAGGGAGACTGGCTTCTGCTGCCATCTGACAAGGCCCCAGGAATTTTAGGTAGAACAGTAATTAGCAGTCCCTGGCCTCACTTTTCCCCCTGTGCCATTAAGTCATGGGTTTGGTCAGGGACCTTTCGTGCAAATCACCACCCTTCCATCCTAGAATGCCCTGGAAATGGGGACGCAGCCTCGCGCCTCACTTACGAGGCTGTAGAGGCCTCAGAGATATATCCACTCCTCTGACTGAAACATTTATGGGGTGCTTTATTGTTTTTCCCCCAGTCATTACTGGGGAAGGTACTGGCAAACCACCCCGTATTGAGTCTGCCATGAAAATGCTAGAGGGCGTCACCCCAAGGGTCAGACATGACCCGGTGCTTGCACAGGGAATACCTTTACCTTTACCTTTGTTGTTTTTAGAAGCCAGTCTCCAGGCTTCTATCTCCTTAACTTTCATCCCGCCCTTTCTCTAAAGAGCTGAAAGCAGCACATGTGGTTCTTCCTTCCTTATTGCATTGGCAAAACAGCCATACGAAATAGGTCAGGCTGAGGGCTTATCTACACGATAAGTCCTTCCCCACACCCTACCCTGTGTCAGGCACAGGTGCTGTTGACTAGATACGTGCTGGGAATTACATGCTCAGAGATTAATTTCCAGGCACTGCATTTATACTCCGCTTTCCTTCCCAGTGGGGACCCAGAGCAGTTTATAACATTGTTTGGTGTAGTGGTTAGGAGTACGGACTTCTAATCTGGCGAGCTGGGTTTGATTCTGCACTCCCCCATATGCAGCCAGCTGGGTGACCTTGGGCTGGCTACGGCACTGATAAAGGTGTTCTGACCAAGCAGTAATACCAGGGCTCTCTCATCCTCACCCACCTCACAGGGTGTCTGCTGTGGGGAGAGGAAAGGAAAGGCGACTTTAAGCCACTTTAAATCTCCTTCAGGTAGAGAAAAGTGGCATATAAGAACCAACTCTTCTTCTTTTTCTTCTTCCTGGCCCAACTGGACCAATCTCACCCACTAGCACAGCGGTTCTCAACCGCCCTAATGCCATGATCCCTACAGCAGGGGTGGCGACTGTGGCACGCATGCATGCGCAAATGCCGCCACCGCCGCTTGCACATGCACCGCCGCTGCTCCTGCTTGAATGATTTATCCGATACCAGCAGAACTGAGAACCAATGCTGTGTTGCAGATATAGTGTTGGGAGGAGTGGAAGATTTGAACCTGGGATCGCTAGGTCTGTTCTGAAGTTTGTGAAGCGACCCTAGGATGCCTTAAAAAACCTCTTGTCAGGATTCTGTGAAGTTAGAGTGGTGTGTGTGCCTGTGGGAAGATAGGGTAAAGGAAGCAATGTATGTCAGTGCTCTTTAGAGGAAGAGGAGGAGGAGGAGGAGGAGGAGAAGGAAGAGAAGGAGAAAGAGAAGGAGAAGGAGGAGAAGAGTTGGTTCTTACATGCCGCTTTTCTCTACCCAAAGGAGATTCAAAGTAGCTTACATTCATCTTCCCTTGCCTCTCCCCACAACAGACACCCTGTGAGGTGGAAGAAGAAGAGTTGGTTCTTATATGCTGCTTTTCTCCACCCGAAGGAGATTCAAAGTAGCTTACATTCATCTTCCCTTCCCTCTCCCCACAACAGACACCCTGTGAGGTGGAAGAAGAAGAGTTGGTTCTTATATGCTGCTTTTCTCCACCCGAAGGAGATTCAAAGTAGCTTACATTCATCTTCCCTTTCCTCTCCCCACAACAGACACCCTGTGAGGTGGAAGAAGAAGAGTTGGTTCTTATATGCTGCTTTTCTCCACCCAAAGGAGATTCAAAGTAGCTTACATTCATCTTCCCTTCCCTCTCCCCACAACAGACACCCTGTGAGGTGGAAGAAGAAGAGTTGGTTCTTATATGCTGCTTTTCTCCACCCGAAGGAGATTCAAAGTAGCTTACATTCATCTTCCCTTCCCTCTCCCCACAACAGACACCCTGTGAGGTGGAAGAAGAAGAGTTGGTTCTTATATGCTGCTTTTCTCCACCCGAAGGAGATTCAAAGTAGCTTACATTCATCTTCCCTTTCCTCTCCCCACAACAGACACCCTGTGAGGTGGAAGAAGAAGAGTTGGTTCTTATATGCTGCTTTTCTCCACCCGAAGGAGATTCAAAGTAGCTTACATTCATCTTCCCTTTCCTCTCCCCACAACAGACACCCTGTGAGGTGGAAGAAGAAGAGTTGGTTCTTATATGCTGCTTTTCTCTACTCGAAGGAGTCTCAAAGTGGCTTACATTTCCCTTCCCTCTCCCCACAACAGACACCCTGTAAGTGAGGCTGAGAGAGCCCTGATATCACTGCTCTGTGGCCAGCCCAAGGTCACCCAGCTGGCTGCATGAGGGGGAATGCAGAATCGAACCCGGCTTGCCAGATTAGAAGTCCGCACTCCTAACCACTACACCAAACTGCCCACACACCATCCTAAAGCAGCAAGAGAACCCTGCTAATGCTTGCCTCTCCTTTTACACGTAAGAAGTATGTGTGTGTCAGCTCTCAAAATATGTCTGGCCTGAGAACCCCTAGGTTATGCCATACACTACTGCAGAAACCTTCTTCCAGAGGGTGACGGCCCTTTCCAAAGGAGCTGAGAATTCTGCCACGGTCTCCACCGTGACCGTAGCAGTGGTCTAGGGCCGTTTCCCCACAGTGAGTTATGCCTGATTTGCGGGAACCTTGACTCCAGGAATGGCAATTGAGCGCCAGGAGGTAGAACACGGAGGACAGGTGCCTGTCGAGCCAGCTCCAATTAAGCATGTTGGATGTGGCCCAGCGGCGCCTGCAGCTTTGCCCCCGGGGCGTCAGCCCCAGTGCTGCCTCTCTGAACACACCAGGCTGCCAAAGGACGCGACGCAGCCGGCTCCCGCGTGGCAGGTGAATCACGTACGGTCCGGCCCTCGCCCAAGCAGAGGAACCTGAAGCACCACACGACAACACAGGGGTGGGGAGGCTCCCGCTCGGCACCGCAATGAAAGGTGCGCTAGTTCTGAGCGTCCCTTCCCTGCCCCGGGGCTGAACACAAGACCGGATTCCAGCTTGAATTCCAGGAGGAGAGCTGCATTAACATCTGGGGAAGCAAACAACCGCAAAGAGTCCTGTGGCACCTGGAAGAATGACACATTTGCTGGAGCGTGCGATTTTATAGGATAAAGCCCGCTTCATCAGATTCCTCGCCGATAAAATGCCCTCGGAATGGGGACAGGCCGAGATTTTAGCTGACGGTGCAGTCCTATGCGGTTACTCCGGTTTAAGTTTGCCGGCTTTGTTGTGACCGTAACAGTTCTACTTCTCCTAATCCCACCCCAAGCCTAGGAGTCTGCTTCCTACTCCTCCCCTAGTCAGCTGCACACGGCTGGTCCCTATTTTTAGCCAGTTGTCAGATGAAGGAGTGTTTTTCTTTTAATGAACAGGAGAAGGGCCATCTTCAGATTCTGTACATATCGCTTGTCTCAACATGGCTAGATGACTTGGAGTGAGACCAGAGTGCAAGCTGGGTGCGATACTGTTTTTAGAATTTTATGATGTAAACTGCCGTGAGGCTACGGTGAGCGGCGGTATAGAAATCTAATAATAAATAAACAAGCAAACAAATCAAGTGGCTTCCAACTTATGGCAACCTGATGAATGAAACCCCCCCCCAAAAAAAAAAACCATTGTATCACTGATAGCCTTGCTCAGGTCCTTCTAACTGGCTTCGTCTCTTGAGTCAACCCATATCATGCTGAGATTCCCTCCGATCTTACTGTAGGCTATCTGACTCCTTCTCATCATGAAGGAAACAAACAGGGACGGCACGTGAGTGAGCTTTCAAAAGCCATCAACCTGGTTAGCATTTCTTGCTCCTTTCCCTGCTTGGAATGGCTTGCCATGGGGTGCCATGGAGTGCCATGGGGTGCCATGGGGCTTGATACTGGGTCCAATACTTTTCAACATTTTTATCAATGATCTGGACGACAGGTACATGTACTTTTGATCACATCATGAGAAGATAAAATAATTAAATAATAAACATTTTATTTTATAACGCCCCATCCCTGTCAGTTAACAACATCAGTTAACATTGGGCAGCTAACAACATGCCGAGCTGCCATCTTCTAGAAACGTGAAACAGTACAGATGCCAAATCAGACCCATGGCCCATCCTGCCTCACACATTGGCCAACTGGCCATTCTGTTAAGGAACAGAAGCAGGGCATATCCCATTGCACTTTTTCTCCTGGACTGTTGGCAACCCTAATCCTCCATGAATGTATCTGATCCCCTTTTAGATGGCTGCCTTGCTCTTCCCCCTCAGTTTTGGGGCAGGAGGGGCATTGGCCCTGGGAGGTTATGCTCTGAGTTGAGCTCTTCCCTAAATGGGTTGCCTCCACGTCATGCTTGTGCCTTGTAAGAGAGGGCGACCTGAGATTCTACAAACTTGGTTTGTGATAACCACTGGATGTTATTGTCCCTGATGGAGCTGGGGATAGAAAGCTACCACCATCCTTACAGACCACTAGGGCCAAGGTCACCAACTAATTTCAGAGAAGAGCTTCTTTCAGGAGAGGGTGGTGAGCCATGGATGACTAGCTGCTGTCACAGATGTGTGTGTGTGTGTTAAGTGTCCACAAGTCACTTCTGACTTATGGCGCCCCTATGAACAATGGCCGCCAAAATGTCATTAACAGCCTTGCTCAGGACTTGCAAATGGAGGGCAGTGGCTTCCTTACCTGAGTCAATCCATCTCATTTTGGCTCTTCCACTTTTCCTGCTGTCTTCTGCTTTTCCTGGCGTTATTGTCTTTTCCAATGACTCTTGTCTTCTTATAATGTGACCAAAGTGTGATACTCTCATTTTAGCTTCTACAGTATAGGCCTGATTTGATCTGGAACCCACTGGTGATCTACAATATCCATACAAATCTCCTCCAACATCATTTCAAATGAATCGACTTTCACAGGCATAGCCGCTGCTTTCAACATGCAAATCCTTTTACCCAGCAGTCAACAAAAGGACAGGGGTAGCTAAGAGGGCACTTTTAGGGTACTCGATTTGGCTCTGGAAGCTTCCCGGTTCTGCCCCTCCTATTGCTAGCCCAGATGTGAAAGATCACATCCCTTTAGAGCTACCAGCTCCGGGTTTGGAAGTTTGGGGATGGAGCCTGGGGAGGGCATAACTTTTGGGGAGAGGAGATACCATAATGCCAAAGAGGCCACCCTCCATTTTTTCAGGAGGGCCATGATCTCAGTTCTGTAGAAATTGTAATCTTGGGAGGTCTTCAAACTCCACCTGAAAGTTGGCAATCGTACATCTCTTTAATCCAGATTCATTCATTCAGTGCATTATGCCCCCCCCAGTCCATGCATCTATGACCTCCTTGCTCACAATCACTAAGCCGGACAGGAAATAACTACTGCATGGTGGTGGAAAATGATGTCAAGTTGCAACTGACTTAAGGCAGCCCTGTAGGGGTAGTTCACCCCCGCTTGTAACCATCTTGGACTCCCTTGGAGGCCCAAATACCATCTAGGGTGGACCTGGCTTAGCTTCTGAGACCTGACATTATTGGACCATCTCAGTCAGAGCAACTACTGTGTAGAAGCCTTCTCATCCCAAACCACTTTGCTGTTCAGGCTACTGTGGAGTGCCACCAAGATTGAAAAGGCCTGACAAATCTGCCTTTGAAGACCCTAGTCCAGTCCTTTCTCAACCAGAGTTTCATGAAACCCTGGGGTTTTTTTATTACCCTGGAAAGATTTCCCAAATCGGTGGGAGCTAACTAATATTTATATATATTTTAAATTAACAAGTTTAGCAGGTGATATGACCATATACAGTCATGTTGACCTGCACCTTCCTCCCAAAATGTCCAATGATGGACCTGGAGTGGGTGGGAAGGGGAAGGGCCTGGGTACACAGCTATGCTTCCCAATTGTATTCTGCACAATCGTGTCATTTCTGGGCTTTCTTGAAGCTTGAAGAATGTTCCAGGGGTTTCTCAGTGGTGAAAAAGCTGAGAAAGGCTACCCTAACCTGACCTTTCTCAACCTTTTTTTTTACTGTTGAGAAACCCCTGAACCATTCTTCAGGATTCAAGAAAGCCCAGAAGTGGTGTGATCATACAGAATATGGCTAGGAAGCCTACCTGTGTACACGCCCACCCGAGGACACTTCCTTCCTACCCCCTCCAGGTCCATCACTGGCCATTTTGGAAGGGGGGGGAAGGGAAAGCAGGTCGACAGGACCATATATAGATATATCACCCAATAAATGTTTTTTTAAAATATATATGAAAACATATTAACTTCTTCCCATTCAGGAAATCCTTCCAGGGCCCTCAAGAAACCCTGGTTGAGACAGCCTGCCCTAGCCAGTGAGCCTGATGCTTACATGGCAGGCAACAAAATTTTGGGAGGGAGCCCCTGAGAATGACCTGCAAGCCAGAGGTCCTTTGTTCCCATCCTCACTTTAAGATTACAACATGAAAAAAGGAAGGCTCACAATAGAATATCAACAGAAAAACAATGACCCTTTCCAAGGCAATATTCTGGTGTGTGTGTGTGTGTGTGTGTTTGTGTATATAAATAAAATCAATTCCAATACACACACAAATATATAATAAATTATATTGGAATTGAATGTATATATTATTACAAGAATATTGCCTTGGAAATGTTCCTTGCTTTTCTGTTCCCATCCTCACTTTTACGAGGAGTACACTAGGTGCCTTCAGATATAGGATTCTCTTTCTATTCCCGTTCTCCTTTTACATTGTGGCTTAATAGCGCTAGCCTAACTTATACAGTTCTTGGAAGGACTGGGCAAACAGTGGGAAGTATTTTGAGCACATAAGACTAAAACACTAAATGCACACTATAATTATGGTTATCGCTACATCTAACAATAAACTGGCTGGCCCGAAAGTGTGTGATAAAATTCAGCAAAACCAGCAGGCCACCCGCAGATACGGCAGGGATCTCTCTCCCTATTGCAAGGTGGGCCTCTTTAGGTGCACAGGAAATGGCCACTGTGTAAATCAGGGGTAGTCAAAGTGCGGCCCTCCAGATGTCCATGGACTACAATTCCCAGGAGCCCCTGCCAATGCTGGCAGGGGCTCCTGGGAATTGTAGTCCATGGACATCTGGAGGGCCGCACTTTGACTACCCCTGGTGTAAATCATCGAAAAGGCTCAAGACTACCCACACCCCCAACCCAATTGGTTAGGTTGAGACTGAATACGGTCCAAGAACACAAAAATATTACATGCAGAGGAGAGACAGGAAAAGTAGTGTGAAAAGGGGGAGGGGCTATCAGCCCACTCAAGCAACTGGGCCATTAGAGAACCATGGAGGGGGAGTCCCATTTGCCCTCCCCCCTGCTATTCCTTTGGGCTCTATTTTTTAAAAAAGAAAAGAAAATGACTACATCATTGTGATCACCTCAAGTAGCCTTCCAAAGCAGATGTACTCTCTCAGCTCCATGTCTCATAATCACTCTAGTCCTCTTGCCCTCTCGATTCTATTACCATATAACACTTCCATCCTCTTAGCATGCCAAGGGTTTGGCAAATATTTGCATATATTTGCTATTCCATAAAATCATAGAGCTGGAAGGGACCTCCCGGGTCACCTACTCCAATCCCCTGCAAAATGCAGGAACTGCACAACTACCTGACCACCCACAGTGACCCCAACTCCATGCCCAGATGATGCCCCCCAACCCCCCCCCCCTAGAATCCCTGGCCACTCTGGCCTGGAGGAAATTTGCCTCCCGTCCCCAAAGTGACAATTGGCATTTCCCTGGGAATGCCAGAAAGGGCCACATTAGCCAAGCATGGGCACAGTCCCTTCTGCCCACCCACTTACAATCTGCCTTAGTTCCCAGCAGAATTATGTTATTTACTTCCCCACCTTCTCCCCAACCGGTAGCCAAAGTGGTTTATATAACTCTCATCTCCTCCATGTTATCCTAAGCTATCCTGTGAGGTAGGTTAGGCCAAGAGTATAGGACTGGCCCAAAGTCACCCAGGCAAACTTCCATGGTAAAGCAGGGATTCGAACTGGGGATACCCCAGCTCCTAGCCTGACACTGCAACCACCATACCATGTTGGCTCTCAGGTGTAGGGATGTTCCTGGGGATCCCCTGGATGGACCTGGGGATCCCCTGGTCATCTCCAGACTAGAAATCAGTCCCCCTGGAGAAAATCAATGCTTTGAAGGTGGACTCTGTGGCACTGCAGCCCACAGAGGTCTCTGTCCTCCCCAGGCTTCATCCCCAAATCTCCAGGATTTTCCCAACCTGGATCCAGCAGCCTTCCCTCACCAACCACTGCTAGTGGCCAGGGGGATCTTGGCGCCCCTACTCAAGTAGCATTTTGCCACCTCTGCTGTTCTCTTGAGATCGAGGAGTTCTGTTCCCAAAGAGAGCACCAGAGGTGAGCAACAGTAACTTGACAAAGGCCACACGCGACATTTGTAGCAGAGGAGGGAAATTAACTCAGCTCTGTCCTTGAAGCGACAAGGATCTCCATAACCCTTGGGGAGATTCTCAAACGCCTCCTCCTTCTCCTGTCCTAGGAAGGATAGGGCCCCACGTTCCACACCCAAGGTATTTTTTTTTAAGCCGGCAAGCATAATTTCAAAGGCACCAGGACTTGCAAACCTTCACAGGAAGGGCCTGAATTACCACCTAACGCCACCCGCCCAGCTGACTTACTGCCGGAATATGCTCTCCTGCCCGCCTCCAGAAGGATCTTCCATGCCGCAACCTGGAGAAGCAATAGCAGGGCTCTCCCCCGCACCCCACCCCATTCCCTGGGGCGCTTTGAGGCAGTTGTTTTCAAAAGGGCCCTGTCATTTCTGGGAGGCCGACACCACACACACCTGGGCCTGACCTTGCCCAAACGCTCACCTCAAGGAATCCAGGCACGCACCTCCCAGGGAGCAAATGGGAAGAGAGCGAAAGAGCACCCCACCCTTCCAGCAGGAACAGCGGTCTACTCAAAGGCATGACAAAGCCTTTCGAAAACACACACCGCTCGCTGCTCTGTGAATGATCATGTTACTCCATGGGATCATCGTCCCAGCCGGCATTATCATATGAACGGCCTGTCTGGATCAGACCAAGAAGGCACATCTTGTCCTGTTTTTTTTGTTTTTAAACTCGGATGGCAGGCAGGCAGGCAGGCAGCCAGCTGCCTCTGGGAAGCCGACAAGCAGAGCAAGAACCAGAGAGACATTTCAGGGAAATGTTTCTTGAAAGACGGGGCTACCCACTCCCCAAACTGCATTCCCCCTCCCTGCCCCATAAGCTTACATAAGCAGCGCTACGAGAACAGAGAAGAGGCCTTCTAGGGGTGGTTACAGGACCAAGTGGGCGAAACAAGGGGCCCAGGCAGCATGGCGGAATGGTTAAAACTTGGGACTGTGGAATTGTGGGTTCGAATCCCCACTTGGCCGGGAAGGCCTGTTGGGTGGCCTTGGTCAGTCACTCAGGTTCAGCATTTTGTCCTTCACAGAGATGTGATGGTATGCAAGCCAAGAAAGGCCACACAGAGGAAAGAAAGGGAGATAGGCAGCCCTGGGGTTAGGAAGTCCCATGTGCTGAACGGGAGGAGGTAATTCCTTGCTTCTCAATCCAAGCCTTTCTTGACCTCAAATATTATGGAACACCGGACCTTCAAGGCAGCCGGAGGGGGGGAATATTCCACACTATCCAGTTCCCTTCACTCTCTTGTGCAGCCTTTTTTGTAGATTGACTGTCATCTTTACCTTGGTCCTGTAATGTAGGTCAGTCTTTTCATCCCTATGGTGGAGGTGGAAGGCAGAGGAATCAGTGGCTTGCCTGTCCAAGGGCTCTAAGGTGGAGGAGGGCCTGAAGCTTCCTGACCGTGCAATCCCAAACACAGTTATACCATTCTAATTCCACTGAAGGCAATGGGCTTAGAAAGGTGTACCTCTGTTTAGGGTGGCCCCATTAGTCATTTGCTATATCAACTCAGCTCAGCTCAAAACCTTTTTTTTGTGCCAGAACGAATCCTGACAAGGTACTTCACCAAAGACTCCTGAGAAAGCTTAAGAGATGTAACAGAAGACATGTCTTTGTATTGAATGGGTGTATATTTGTTAATTGAAGTCAAGTCACTTCCCGCTTACCATGACCCATTGAATTAACATCCTCCAAAATGTCCAATCACTAATAGCCTTGCTCAGGTCTTGCACACTGAGGGTTGTGGCTTCCTTGACTGAATCATAGAGTTGAAGGGACCTCCAGGGACATCTAGTCCAACCCCTTGCACAAAGCAGGAAACTCTCAAATGCTCTTTAGCCACCCCCGTCATGGGCCCATCAAGCTGGCCCATGTGACCAAAGTGCTCGGCTGGATGGGCTCCCAAGGCCAGGGCACGCAGGTCTGGGTGGAATTCATGGACGACACCAGCCGCTCCATCATCCGCAATGTGAAAGGCCCAGTCCGGGAAGGAGATGTGCTGACGTTGCTAGAATCAGAACAAGAGGCTTGCTGCTTGCACTGACCTGCCCCTGCTTGCCATGTCCTCCACCCCTGTGGCATCCAGCTCCTTGAGTGTGACCTGTTGTCTGGCTGCAGACCTCTGACTCGGTGACATTGAATACAATTTCTATACCCCTCCCCCCAAAGGAAACTCTCAACTACCTGCCCACCCACAGTGATGCTAATTTCATGCCCACATGATGCCCCCTTCCCCAGAAAGCCAGAATACCTGGCCAGTTTGGCTTGGAGGAAATTCACCTCCTGAGCCCAAAGCAGTGATCAGCATTTCCCTGAGCATGCAAGGAAGGGACACAAGAGCCAAGCACTGATATCACCCTTCCTCTTTTCCTGCATTATTGTCTTCTCCAGGGTTTCTTGTCTTCTCATAATGTGGCCAAAGTAAGATAATCATAGTCAAGACATTTTAGCTTCTAGGAAGAGTTCAGGCTTGATTGATGTAGAACCCACTGATTGGTCCATCAGTGTAGAACTCTCCCCCAATACCACATCTCAGTGGAATCCACTTACTTCCTGTCAAATCGGCTGAATTACAGGAATCAGACCACAGGGATAAATTCACAGTTCTGTCAATGGGGGATGTGAGCAGCAGGCACAGATGAGGATCGGTGTTGGGAACGGTACTATTTCTTTTGTCTATCAGGAATTGCGGTAAGTGAAGTGCCGCCCATTTGCTGATAATGCCAAATTATTTAGACAGGTCAAAACCAAGATAGATTGTAATGATCTTTGGGAAGATCTCTCTAAAAGTGAGTGGGAGGGCAACAACACGGACAGTGAAATTCCACGCCTGTAAGTATAAGGAGATGCACGCTGGAACAAAAATTCTAATTTTAACTGTATGTTGATGGGATCCGAACTAGCCGAGAGAGAGAATGAAAGAGATCTTGGCATGGATAACTCAATGAAAATGTCAATTCATGGTGTTATACCACTGAAAAGACTGAAAAAGTCAGATGTACATATCTATGGGGCTGGCTCATTTGGAAGGTGGCATATCAGTCTGATGGTTGTAGCCCAAAAAGGATGTGCAGAACACAAACCGAGATGATTAAGGGGTTGGAGCACCACTCCTATGAGGAAAGGCTGATGAATATAGACTTTTCATTTTAGAGAAGAGACAGCTAAGAAGGGATATGACTCTATGCATAAGGCAGAGAGAGGGGATAGAGAGAACTTTTGCTCCCTGTTCCACTAAACTAGAATTTGGGGCACCCAGTTGATGGACAAAACAAGTAACTTGTTTTTACTCTAGTGATTAAATTGTAGAATTTACTGCCAATGGAAGTAGTGAAGGAACTGGACACATTCCCAGAAGAAAGATCTATTAATGGTTACTAGCCATATCCAGAGGCAGTAAGCATCTGCATATGTATGCAAAGAGGAAAACCTTTGCCTCTATGCTCTGTCTGTTGGCTATCCAGATCAACAGGTTGACTGCTATGTGAAATATTATGGTGAACTAAATGGCCCACCAGGCTGATCAATCAGAGCTCCTTCTTAGTTTCAGCTTGGTGTAGTGGTTAGGAGTGCAGACCTCTAATCTGACTAGCCAGGTTTGATTCCCCGCTCCTCCTCCACATGCAGCCAGCTGGGTGACCTCGGGCTCGCCACAGCTCTGATAAAGTTGTTCTGATCGAGCAGTAATATCAGGGCTCTCTCAGCCTCTCCTACCTCACAGGGTATCTGTTGTGGGGAGAGGAAAGGGAAAGCGATTAGAAGCCACTTTGAGACTCCTTCTGGTAGAGAAAAGCGCCATATAAAAACCAACTCTTCTTCTTCTACCTCACAATGTGTTGTGGGGAGAGGAAAGGGAAAGTTGAAGCCACTTTGAGACTCCTTCTGGTAGAGAAAAGCTGCATATACGAATCAACTATTCTACTTCTTCTACCTCACAGGGTGTCTGTTGTGGGGAGAGGAAAGGGAAGATGAATGTAAGCTACTTTGAATCTCTTTTGGGTGGAGAAAAGCAGCATATAAGAACCAACTCTTCTTTTTCCACCTCACAGGGTGTCTGTTGTGGGGAGAAGAAAGGGAAGGTGAATGTAAGCCACTTTGAGTTTCCTTTGGGTAGAGAAAAGCGGCATATAAGAACCAACTCTTCTTCTTCTTAGATATAATTAACAGAAATAGAGTGTGCTACAGAACTTGTGCAAAGTGTCATGTCATCATCAACACTTCCATATCTCAGATGAGAAAGAAGAGATCTCAGGTAAGTAAGACTGTCCCCAGCAGCAGGGACGCTTGATTCATGTAGCACATGCCTTTCCCTTTCCTTCTTTTCTCTCTTTAAGGACACTTTCCACTGTGTGTGTGTGTGTGTGGGGGGGGGGTCCTCCACGCCCAGTCTGGCTACTCCTGCTGCAATTGTCCTCTATTAGGGCCCTGGCTCTGATGCAAGGGGCCCCAGGGATCCTTAAACTGCTCCTGCCTAGCAGGCCTGACTACCAAGAATTCTTGCTCCAGAAATTAAACCTTGAATCCAAGGATACCAGTCGTGTTGGAAGAAACCACAAGAACATCCAGAGAAGCCCCAGATTGCCAACAAGAGCCGGGCAAACATTGTGCCCACTGACTAAGATCAGAATTCTTGGCATGCAGTGCCCGCTGACTCAAGCCAGCCAGCCCAGCCAGATGCCAGAGGGAACAGAAGCAGCAAGCTGTGCCTTTGGTTGCTTGCAGGAAGCACTGTGAGAGAAGGGGGAATTGCACAGGCCCGAGCTACACTAGCCTCCTATGCACCCTTCCTATCAGACATGAAAGCTCCACGGCTAGGTGAATCCAGCGGCAGCTGCCCATGTGGAGAGCTGTAATAGCAAAGCCCCCCTCTGAGCCACACAAGGAACCAGTCAGTAGCACAGCTAGGCTCCTGTGGGGTTGCCAGCTCTGGGTTGGGAAATACCTGGATACTTTGGGGGTGGAGCCAGGAGTGGGCGGGATTTGGGGTCAGGGAGGGACCTCAATGTTGCATAAAGCTATGGAGTCCACCCTCCAAAGAAGCCGTTTTCTCCAGGGGAACTGATCCCTTTAGACTGGAGATACCTGTGATTCCAGGAGATCCCCAGGTTTGACCTGGGGACTGGCATCCCTAGGCTTCTGAAACCCTGGGTCCAATGGCAGTGGACCCTGCTACATCAAATCCCGCCATTCTTAGACGTGGGAGGGAGATTTTTCTTTTGTAGCTTCAGTCCTGCATGTAGAGCCCTTTCATGGGATTTATATGCAAAAACCCATGTTCCTCCAGAAGGTCAGGCCAGAAACATTGGGTTGAAATTAAATCAGAAGAGTTTCTGGCTAAACATTAGGAAGAACTTCTTGAGAGGAGTGTCTCCTCAGTGGAACAGGCCTCCTCGGGAGGTGGTGGGCTCTCCTTCTCTGGAAGGAGTTGCTGTCAGACAATGATGCAGATTTCCAGGACTCACTAGGAATTTAGGCAGATCATGAGAGGGAGGGGAGGAAGGGAGGAAGCCGTGCTCATCTCCTGTGGCCCTTTCTTATATGCCCAGGGTGATGCCAATCGGCACTTTGGGGTCAAGAAGGAATTTTCCTCCAGCCCAGATGGGCCCAGGGATCCTGGCAGCTTTCAGCCTTCCTCTAGGTATGAAGCTGGGTCCCTGGGCGTGGTAGGGGAGGTAGTTGAGAGTTCCCTGCATTGTGCAGGGGTCAGACTAGATTACCTTTGGGGTGATTTCCAACTCTGTTTCTGCCTATAGAATTCCATGAACATCTGGATGACCACAGGTTGACTACCCCTGCTTTAAAGGCTTTAAATATATATATTTATTCTTCTTTGATTCAATATATATATATATATATATATATATATATATATATATATATATATATATATACATACACACACACACACACACACACACGTAACATTCTTGTTGCTATTACTGTGCTGCTGTTTTTATTCATGGTTTATATTTATCTGTTTTATTGCATCACGGGTAATGTCAATGGCTTTTATTGTATTTTTATCTCCTTGTTCTCAGCCGCCTTGGAATTCTGTTTTAAGGAATCCTTTCCTCAGACGAGTGCTGTTCTCCAGCCAATCCACTGGTGTGAACTCAAAATTCAGCTTAGTTCGGCCCCTGGTGCCCTCCGGTACCGTTAATCTTATTTCACATCTGGCTGGGGCCACAGCTCCTACATGGTGGGGAACAGGCTTTGCGGAGTTGGGCCACAGTGAAGAGTTTTCTTTCCACCTGGGGCCACACTGATCCGCTAGACTACCCAGGGGGTCCAGACTTTACCCCCCACCCCACTCTTAGGCTGCCGCTGCTGCTTTGGGGTCAGTGCCTCTGAACTCCTTGCCCGCTCCTCCCCCCAGACCCCATTGTTTGCTGTTTGCTTCTGCTTTGTTCTCTGTATTTGCAAAGGTTCTCATTCCAGGTAGGGAGAGGGGGGAGGAGGGGGAAGAATGAAGTAATGCCCCCCTGCCCTCCCTCCCCCCCACCTCTGCCATCCATTCCTCTTGTTTAGGAAATGTTGAGAAAAAGGTGTTGCCAGATCTCAGGCATTTTTCATTTGTTCAGCAGGGCTCACAGGTTTAGATCCCTTAAGAGGGGGAGGGGGAGGGTAAGGATTGGGGTCCCAACAATTTTACAAAGGATCTCACATTATGTCTGCTCAAGGCTTGTTTTAACACTGAAAAAACCGGGCCCTTTTGCAAACACAGCCGTTGTGAATGGGCGTGTGTTAAGTGCTGCAAAACTGCCTCCGATGTATGGCGACTTTATGAATCACTGGCCTATCGTTATCAGCCCTTTTAACCCAGGCCCATGGCTTCATATATTGGTTCAGTCCATTTCCCGCTGGGTCTTCTTTTCCTGCTGCCTTCAACTTTCCCTACCATCAATGCTTTTTCCAGTAGCTCTTGTGGCCAAACGACAACAGCTTTGGTGAAACTTTAGCCATTTTAGCTTTTTAGGGAGAGGTCAGGCTTGATTTGGTCTGGAACCCTCTGATTTGTCTTTTGTGTCATCCACAGTATCTGTTAAAGTCTCCTCCAACACCATGTTTCAAAGGAGTACCAGTATTCCCTTGGCACTGTGCACCAGCACCTTTTTACGAGACCAGGAAATCAACAACCAAAGTGTGCACATTTGGAAATGCCAGGAAAAATAAAAGCAGAGTATCCCCCAATCCATCGCACCACTGCTTTGAACTCAAGGGGGGGGGGGGCATAGGTTAAGCAAGCCACAGCTTCTCACTGTTTGGCATCCTAGGCATAATAATGCTGGCCCACTCTACAGGATTGTGGTCAAGATGGCCAGCTACACCACTGAGAAAAATAGTGCCCTATTCTCAGGAGGGGGAAGCAGAGACCCCTTTCTTCTGCTACAGCCTTTGGAGTCCTTCAAGATGCTGTTCCTGCAAGTTCGGGGACCCTCCAGAATAGTGAGGCTTGCCAACATGCTGGTGGGGGCTGGAAATCATCCAGAATTACAGCTAATCTCCTTGGGAGAAGATGGCTGCTTTGCAGGGTGGGCTCTATAGCATTTTACCCCCAGAGATTACGCCCCTCCCTAAACCTTAGCTCCCAAGTCTCCACTCCTGGAATTTCCCAACCTGGAACTGGTAACTTTAGGAACAGCCTAGTGGCTATGTGCAGGGGAGGGGGCCATGGGTGGAAATTGACCCAACTTCATATATGAGACCTGGCATCTAAAAAAAAAAAAAATCAAAGAAGAGCTGGTTATTGGTACCCTTATTTTCTCTCCCCTAAATTGTCTCCAAGTGGCTTACAGTCGCTTTCCCTTCCTCTCCCCACAATGGACACCCTGTGAGACAGATGAGGCTGAGAGAGCTCTGAGAGAACTGTAACAGACCAAGGTCACCCACTTGGCTGCATGTGGAGGAGGAAGAATCCAACCTGGTTCTCTTAGAGGCCGCCCCTCTCAACCACTACCCCCAAACTGGCTGACTCTCAAAATACAAGCCAGCATTGGGTCAAAGTAATCCTGTTGCTGGTCAAAAGGTACTCTCTACAATTGGTTAAAAAAGGAAGCCCCCAGGACTAAGACTCTAAGTAAACACAAGCGGTTCAGCTGCTATCTTTTAAGGGCGGCTAGCCAAAAGCCATACGTCGGATAACAGAGGCGGCAAGGGATGGTGGGGGGCAGGCAGGGAAAATTTACCCGCCACCAGGTGAAAGCTGGGAGGAGGCCGAGCTAAAGGGGGGGGGGAGGCCGAGGCCCAGGAAACCGTTTTCGGATCCCATGTAGTTGGCCGCTCCACGTGGGCGTGGTTCGGAGTTCTACTACAGGAGGGGGGGAGTAATTAGCGATTTGCTCTCAAAGATCAAAGATGGAAGGAGGGTTTTTTTGGGGGGGGGGAGGGCAGTGGGTGCTTTTTCCTTCCTGTTTCTTTTGTTATTTAATTTGTATCTCTTGCAGAACTTCGGGCCGACCCCTCCCCCACTGGTCCGTGATGTTAACATCGTTCTCCTCTGCTTTACTGTTACCTGTCGAGGGCTTTAAAAACGAATTTTACGCTTCCCACCCGCGAAAGAAAAGGGGCCGCAAAAACAATAACACCAAAAAAGCCCAGGCAGAAACCGTGGGTGTCAGAAACATGGTCTCCTCCTCCTTACCCTCGCAAACCGGTTTGGCAACCAGGTAACACACCAGTTTAAAAAGAGAGAGAGGGTAAGACACCGTTATTTCCAAACGCATGCGCCATCCCCACCACACCCCCCTTCTTCCACCTCCTCCCCAAACATCTGATCTAATTAGGGCCAACGCTTCTTGCCTCCTCCTCGTGCGGCGGCAACTGACTCGTCTCTCCGGATCGTGAGCTCTAAGAGAAAGCGCCTCTCCCCCACGAGAGTGCAACGGAGGGGAACGCCAAAAAAGGGAGCCGGCCAGGAAGGAAGGAAAGGAGCGAGAGAGAGGCAGGCGAGCGGCGCACCGGGACTCCAACTCGCTTACCTCCGCCTCCCTCCCACCTTGCCCTCTTGTACCTTGATCCGCGGTTTGAAGCCCCGAGCGCCAACGGCTCCGGGTGAGGGCGAAGCGGAGCGCTTCGGGACCGCCGCGGGGCTGGCGCTGGAGCCGCCGAACGCCGGCCGCTTCCCACTTTGATCTCAACGTTCCAGCCGCCGAACGCCTTTGATTGGCGAGCAAACTCCGGCCATTCGCTTAGGGGTTGCTTTTAAAGCCGCGCCGGGGGAGGAAGGGCGCCGAGGAAGAAACGGATCGGGGGGCTTTTTGTGAGGGTTTTTTGTTTTGGAGACGGGGAGGACTGGCAAGCTCCGCGCAGTGAAGATGCCCCGCGCTTTCCTAGTGAAAAAGGCGTGCGTTTCCACCGGCAAGAGGAACTGGAGCGAACTTCCCGATGAAGAAAGAGGCGAGATCTACGTCCCAGGTGAGGCGGCCGGCCCGGGGAGGGGGCAGAGGGCGTTAGAACTGTACGGGAAGCCCGCTTGTCGCTCGCCCACTCCGAATCGGAGCGCTTTGGGTTCCTTCTCAAGGCGTGGGGGTGGAGAGGACCCGGTGAGGCATAACGGCCCTCCGAGGAGGAGGGAAGCGGCGCGGGCAGCGGTCCCTCGGGCTTCCTGGGTCAGGTAGTCCTGAAGGTGCCCCGCTTATTTCCTGGAGGGAAGGGAGGGAGGGGGCGAGGCGCCCAGGTCTCGGCGGAATCTCCCCTGCGGGCAGAGCGCGACCTCCCCCGCCGTCCATTAACTGGTTGCTAATCACACCTGCACGCTTCGCCTGCCTGGCCAGGGCGGGAGGCCCATTGTTCCCCCAAGAATGCCGGGAAGGGGCCCTTGCGCGCAACTTCAGCTCGCCACTCCATGCCCCCCCTCCGGCATGTAATGTTTAATCTCCCGGCAGTTTGGGGGATTGGTTGGAAAATCGGCGGAGGGAGGGGGCGCGCAGGGCTTTCTGTGCCGGCATGGTTGCTGATTGGAGGGCGCGCAACCCAAGTGGCCCCAGCGGGGAAGCGTTCAGGTGCGGCGGCTTTTGCCAGGCGCGCAGCGCAATCCTAACTGTGTTCTCAGGCAGAAACGGGGCCTTAAATCTCCGCTAAGGATGGCCAAGGAACTGGGGATGGTTACTCAGCAGTGCTAAGCCCGGGGTGGGGAGGGGAGTTGTCTTGTGCCGATGTCAAGATGGACAGAAACACTTAATCCCTGCTGCGGATTTTGCCTTTTTCATACCTGCACGGAGGCAGAAATACCACGGACGCTCAGAGCGATGGGGGTGCTGAATCTGTTGCTGGGGAAAGGTTTGACTGGTGTGTGACCTTGTTCTTGGACCTTCACTCCTCATCCTTAATGGCTGTGTCTTGCTTTGAGCAGAGGGGCTCCAGGTGAGGTCCCCTTGTTCAAGCTGCTATTCCTAAAGCAGGGGCTCCACCTCCTGCCTTCTAGCTGTAATTGGGATGCTGGCCTCCAGGTGGGACCTTGGGACTCTCAGAATTACAGCTCGCCTCCAGATGACAGAGATCTGTTCCTCTGGAGAAAAGGTCTGCTTTGGAGGGTGGACCCTGGCATTGACCCCCCCCCCCTGAGTTCCCTGTCCTCCCCAGCCTTCACCCCCAAATCTCCAGGAGTTTCCCAACCTGCAGCTGGAAGTCCCCTCACATACACCAGTGACCAGGGGGGACCCGGCAGCCCTAAGCTGTAACCAAAAGGCACCATTTCCCATCTAGCCACTGGGAGACAAGGGGCCAGGCAGGCCCTTGTCCCACCTCTAGGCACTGCACCCCAAAGAGGCAAGACGGAGCCAAACCAAGGATCCTGACACTGGGTCCCCATCCAGATCTGAGTGTGGAAGTTTGCAACTTTCATCCTTTGCTCCAAGGAACCGGGCTTAGAAATCTTTTTCTTCTCTGAACATCATAGGAGGCATGCTGAATCAGACCAGAGGGTCATCTAGACCAGCATCCTGTTTCTCCCCGCAGCCTGTCTGTTGTTTCTGGGAAGGCTGCTGCCCTCACCTGACCCCCAGCCATGGGCACTTGGAGGTGGACTGCTGGGGGTTCAGTGGAGCTGCCATGGTTCTTGCAGCACCAAGCTCTGCAGGCCAGCCCTGAGACAGCCCAAGGAGACGAGGACGACGCTTTGCGCCCAGCTTGTAAAGTTCCCCGTCTTACTTAGCTTACTTGGCAAGCATCGTAAGGTTGATCTGGGGAGTCTGTAATTAGCTTCTAATTAATCACGCTGGAAGCCTGGCGCTGTTTTCCGCCACAGATTCCAATCTGCTGACCTGGGGAGGGAACGATGGGGGCCCTCTCCCTTTGCTGCCGACCAGTATTGAAATAGCAGACCTTTTAATTTCGAGCTGGGCAGGGAAGTGCATGTGGGGAAACTGAGGCATAGCTAAAGAAAGGGAAATGGGTGGCTATCCTCCAGGCAGAACGAGCAGAGGGGTTTGGCTCCGGTGGCTGGACTGCTACACTGAGAAGTGCCTGGTTTTCCGGAGTCCGTGTGTCCCATGGCGTTGATTCTCCTCCTAGTCCTCACAGGCCTTCACTTCTTTTCCTTTTAGCCTTCTATCCTTTCTCCTGAGCTCCCAAGTGGGGCACAGGCTGCTCCATTTGCCTCCCCTCCCCCTCAGGAAATTGATATGCCGATTGTTAGCCTGGTGTTTTCTCCAGCATCACTTCCCATCACTCCTGAAGTTGGTGGCCTGGTTCACACCTGCAACAGCAAGGGATGGGGAAGAGATGGTCCAGGTGCTTGTGCCACTTCAGACTGCAGCTGGAAGGCTCCCTTATGTTAAGAGTTCCCCTCAAGCAGGAAACCAGCAGAGGTAGGGATAGAGGTTCTATTCCCTGAGGTCCTGCTTTCTTAATGCTAGGAAGGCTTTCCCATGAAAGCTGGGAATCCTCAGACATCCACTTGACCACCTGCATGTGCGAACTAGGCTTCTGTCCCACTCTCTGGATGGCTGCCAATTATGCTAGCATGCCACAAACAAAATGCTGGGCAGGTGAAAGGGGGTGCCTTTGACACCTTCTTGAATTGATCTTTCTTCCCTACAAGTGAATGGCTGACTCATATGAAGTAAACCCCACTTGGGGGGGACGGACTGGTGATCATGGAAGAAGAAGAGTTGGTTTTTATATGCCACTTTTCTCTACCAGGAGTCTCAAAGTGGCCTATAATAGCTTTCCCTTTCCTCTCCCCACAACAGGCTCCCTGTGAGGTAGGTGAGCCTGAGAAAGCCCTGATATTACTACTCAGTCAGAACAGCTTTATCAGTGCCGTGGCGAGCCCAAGGCCACCCAGCTGGCTGCACGTAGGGGAGCGCGGAATCCCCAGCCCGCCAGATTAGCGGTCTGCACTCCTAACCACTACACCAGGTTGGAAGAGGAATTCTGCATTCAGCCAGAGGCTTTCTCTCTCTGGGCCAGGACAAGAGCTGAAGCTGAGTTCTTAGCATCCTCGGTGCTGAGATCCTGCTTCAACATTTCTTAGAAAGCATTCAAAGCTGTGCCTTGAACCAGGAGGGTGGCATGTATCTCCAGGCAGGCAGCACAGCAGTCATGAGTTCGAAGCCAGAAGTCACCAGCATTCAACTTACTGGGTTATGAAATCATCAGCTGGTGCACAAGTGGAACTGATGGCAAATCTGGGAAGAGGGTGGGGGTGGGGAGAGACTATTCCTGCAGGGACCTCTCCTTCCAAACTGCAGTGCTTCATAAAATAGTTTGTATTCCTTTTAATCTTTTTCATTGTTGATGCTTTTTTTTTTTTTTTTTTAGAATGACAACACGTTTGACAGGCTTCAAATTATTTGCCAATTTTCTTCAGGCTCTTTGATACAAATCAGTATGAAAGATAACACCGCTTCCGTGCAAGGGAGGCCTTCTGACACTCAGGGATGCATTTCTAATTTGACCCAAGTGGGCTTTGCGGGCTTCGTTCCTCTGATTTTCTTTCACGACTGCCTGTTGTCGATTGGCAGCTTTTTTGCTCGCCCGTGCTCAGGCCCGAACCAGCAGCCTTGCAGTGAGCGGTCGGAAAGGGCCTGACTCCGCTTCCAGTTTCATGATGCTCAGGAATCCCTCTTGGGCTCTGTCTAGCGCTGAGGTGTCCTTGCTGTTTGCAATGGAGCCAGGGAGAACGAGAATTCTGCGTGAGGCTCCTTGGATTGGTTTGAGGGTGATTGCAACATGCCCCCCCCCTCCCATTCCACCTCCCTGAGGCAGGTGACAGGAGCTGGAGTTGTGGCGCCGGGCCGGAAACACTTAATTAACTCTCTGGGCTGGGCTGGGCTGGACTTTCCAATAACATCCCGGTTAACCGGTTCTGAGCTGTTTACTCGTTGTTGAAGTTGGCTTTGGGAGGTGGTGGTGCTGGTGGCGGCGGTGCTTGAAGGCAGAGCATCAGAGGGCTACGTTGGGGGGAACGTCACAATGATTCCAGCAGAGTTCCAGTCATGAGGACTAGCTTCTTAGTCCCAGGGGTAGTACATTTTGTGGAGACCACATCGTCCGTAGAGGCTGCCTTGTGTCTTAGGCTTGTCTTGGGTCAGCCTTCTAGAGTTCTTTTGGAGACTATTGTATTTATTCTCTTCAACAGCTGTGGCCCTGGCTAGGCCAATCTCACCAGAGCTCAGAAGCTAAGCAGCGTCTGCCCTGGTTTGTATTTGGTGGGGGGGCCGCTACGCAGAGGCAGGCATTGGCCAGACAACCCAGCTCATCCCTTCCTTCCTCCTTTCCGAATTCTCGAAACAGAGTACCAATAGCGTAGCAAAAAAAAATTGTATAATGGCAGGTGCAGAATGAAAGCAGGTGGTTAAGTCTTCAGATAACTGACCTCCCCCCCCCGCCCTGTGTGAAATTCGGAATGTTAGATTGTAGTGGCACATATACACGACGTGTCTTTCGTCCATCTTGGTATCGATTGTTGCACTTTCTATTGTTTATTCGTATTTTTGAGCTGGTCTCATATTGGGACAAACGGAACGGTCAGCTGCGAATCAAAGTGATTGGTAGGGGGGAAGACTGAAACCAAAAGTCATAACGCAATACATGAAAGAGCAAAAATAATGTATAGAAATATACAGCAGCAGTCCCCTGTTCAAGTATCTGAGCCAGGAGACAACCTCAGGGGAAGGCCTCGGCCTCTCTGCCCTGTTGTTGGCCCTCCAGAGGAACTGGTCGGCCATTAGGTGAGACAGGATGCTGGTCTTGATGGATCACTGGCCTGATCCAGCAGGGCTCTTCTTATGTTCTTCACTAGCCGGTTCCAGTGAATAAACATAATCAGAAATACTGTTGTGCGGAGACGCCTGTGTTGGTGATGAGGCTATTAACTGTTCTCCTGGCCCTGCTGCTGAACAGGTTTTCAAGATTGCTTTCTCTTATTCCAGGCTAATTAGCCTGGGGTTACTACCAATCCCGAAATAAGCACACTTTGGAACTAACCATCAAGATATTAAATTTCTTAACCACCTCTTCTGCTCTCACATCCAGTGCACTGCTGTTAGGGAAGGGGTCACATTCACCCCGATTCGTTTTAGCAACATGTTAATATTGCCTGTTTTTCCCCTTTAGTCTCACTGGGCGGGTATGCCCTGTGGAAAAATCTGGAGCCTTCTGTGGCCGAACCCCCTTCGTACTCAATGCCCCTGGACATGACAATACGAGACTCCACCTACATGGCAGCACAGCCCCGCTGTACAGCCCAGGTCCCCAATGGGATACCCCAAGACAGAGAGCCTGGATTCTTGTGCCCCAAGATCAAGGTAAGGCTGACACAAAGACAGGGAAAGTTCCACACTTTGGTGAAGAGCAGATTCACGGAGGAGATCCTGGAGTGCAACCTTTGGTTCCTCCAGTATCCAAAGTAGGAAAGCTCCCTGCTTGAGACTTTGGACAGCTACTTTATTGTATTTCTACCAACCGTCATTGTGAAATTACGGAGCTCAATGGTCTGACTTGGTATAATATTGCTTGTTATGGTATAGTGAGAGATGGTTGTGATGTATAGCGAGACATAGTGGGACTCTCTATGTCCTTGCAGATGAGGAGCTGTGATAGGTTAGCGTCAGGCCCATGCCATGTGTACAGATCAGAGTCTTGATCTGTTCGTGCAGCCCTTTCCATCCCTGGAAAGATGGCTCTCATGGGTTGTGGGATACATGCAGACAACGAACCATATGGTTTGGGGAGGATGGACAAGGGGAGGAAATTGTTCCTTCTTCCCACTTGAACACAGAAAGCTGCCTTATATCAGGGGTAGTCAACCTGTGGTCCTCCAGATGCTGGCAGGGGCTCATGGGAATTGTAGTCCATGGACATCTGGAGGACCACAGGTTGACTCCCCCTGCCTTATATGGAACCATGCCTTCAAAGTCAGTATTGTATATTCAGACAGGCAGTTGTTCTCCAGAGCCTTAGACTAGGGTCTTTCACATCACCTATCAGCTGGTCTTTTTAACTGGAGATGCCAGGGATTGAACTGGGGACCTTGTGCATGGCAAGCAGATGTTCTGCCACTGAGCCATGGACACAAGCACAGTTCTTTTGAGGGAAGTTAATCTATTTCATCCCCTAGTCCTTTCTCACTCCAGCCCACTGACCTCCCCCATGGCTTTTCTTCTGTATGGATGCTAGGATCCTAAGATTATATTTCCACATGCTGGAAGGGGCTAGAACAGGCTTTCCCAACCAAGTTTCTCCAGGGTTTCTTGACAGTCCTGGAAGGATTTCCTGTATGGGTGGGAGTTAATTAATTTTTATATATGTTTAAAAAACATTTATCAAGGGATATGACCATAGATGGTTATGTTGATCCACCCCCTCTTCCCAAAATAGCCAGTGATGGGCCTGGAGGGGGTGAGAAGGGGAGGGGCCTCAGGTGGGCACGTACACAGCTCTGCTTCCCAACCACATTCTGCAGGATCACACCACTTCTGGAGATTCTCGAAGAATGTTTCAGGGGCTTCTCAACAGTAAAAATGCAATTTGCTCCATGCCAGGGCTTTTGTAAAAGGAATGCAGATGTGTTGTCATTTTTTGTCAACTTTGTCATGCCCCTTTGTGCAAGTCCTCTCTGACAGAAAACCCTCTGTTTTTCTGCAGGTGACCCAGGGTGAAGGGCCAGGCGAGCAGTTCTGCTGCCCCGTTTGCCAGAAGGGGTTCTCCTATCAGCGAATGTTGAACCGCCATTTGAAGTGTCACAGCCAGGTGAAGAGGCACCTCTGCTCCTATTGCAACAAAGGGTTCAACGACACTTTTGACCTCAAGCGCCATGTCCGGACACATACAGGTGAGCTTTACAAGCCTGTGGGGGTGCTGGGTAGGAAATGAGGCCTGCCTTTCTGTTGCTTTAGAACTTGGGAGAAGGTTGGCTGGCAGCAAAGTTTATGAGCAGAAGGTTCAGGACAGAGGACAAGATATATCTTGTACAACTCCCAGTTGACTTCGAGAATGTCCTACAAGATGTGGAGATGACTTTGAAGAGATCGACCACCCCAAGCTTCCAAGTGGCAATAGGGAGGGGAAATCTCAATGGAATTGTGAACATGATTATGTCACTTCTGGTGGAATCCGGAAGCTAAAGCAGTAGCTCTAAGAATCATCAGCAATTGTATGGTTTTCAGAGAAGTGATGTCATCATTCTTGTGTCACTGCACCCACCATAGCTTTATTCCTAGCCCTTCTGATTGGCAACCCTTTGTCACATCCAGGTGTCACTCTAGGAATTTCCCCTAATCTCTGTAGTAAAGGCTGTAGGGATGTGAGACAATTCCTGGAGCATCACTGTGGGGGCCATGTTCAGGCAGTTTCCTCCCACTCACTCATCAATTTCTCGAAGATGGGATATTGGGGCATGGATAGAGTTTTACCTCTCACAGGAAAGAAAGATAGCAAACCTGTTCAAGTCCCCACTTAGTCATGTAGCCAAATATGAGATCTTGAGCTGGTTGCGCTCCAACTTAGTTTTGACAATCAGATGGAGAACCCTCTAAGGCTGCCACGTCTCAGGTCAAGGAAGGGGATTCCCTGCTCCAAGTTCCCTTTCCTCAATTCCGCATGGAATGATGTTGAGGGGAAATTTTTGAAAAAATCATTTAATTTTTTAAAAATTCACTGGCATTGCCCATGCAATGGTTTCCTGGAAGAGAGGGCAGTAGCTCTTGGAATCGCCAGAACTTCTGTGATAAAACCAACCCTGTCATAGGTTTCCAGGGATTCTTAGAAGCTACCACAGTCAATTGTGGACATTTCCCAGAAGTGATGTCATCGTGCTGGTGACACTGTCTCCCATCCTCCGGCCAGTTGTCAAGCTTGGTCTGGAAATCAAAGTCCCTTCTGAGTTATCTGGACAAAAAGTGGGATAAGAACACGATGGGGTGTATAGGCAGGAAGAGCTCTGTAGCTACTGGCATGAGCATGCTTCTCCCCATGGGACTGAAACCCATTCCCTCTCTGCCTTTCTCGATGCAGGTGTGCGCCCTTACAAGTGTGAGCTCTGCGACAAGGCCTTCACCCAGCGCTGCTCCCTTGAGTCTCACCTGAAGAAGATCCACGGGGTGCAGCAAAGTTACGCCTACAAGGAGCGCCGTGCCAAGCTGTACGTGTGCGAGGATTGCGGCGCCACGGCCGACAGCCAGGAGGGTCACATGCGACACCTGCAGGAGCGACATCCCGACAGTCCTCTGCTGCGCAAGGCTTCGCGCAAATCCTCGGCCCTGCTCCACAGCACCAGCCCACCACCACCTTCTCTGCTGCAGGGCGGCCTGTGCCTTTGAAGCAGCCCCCAAGGGGGACCTAGAAAGGGTCTGTCCTCACTGGTGGCTTATCAATGTCTTCAACCAAAGTCAAGCCTCCTTTTAGCTCAGGGATCCTCAGACTTTTATCCAAGCCCAAGAAAGAGAACATTTTGACACCTGTATGTGGAGATAGCGAAGAAGGGGAATGGTGCCGCTGCTTATCCAGCTCTGAGGACAAACTGACCCCAAAACAGAGCAAAGTACTGATGGTGGCCTTTTTAAAAAGTTAGATGCAGAAATTGAACTGCAGGTGTCTGAGGGTGGGCTTGAGTGAGATGCAGGGGAGTGTATTACATCCTACCGCTGCCTTATTTCCTTTCCAGTTATTTTCCTAGGGAGCAAACAAGAATCTATTCCCTAATTTAGGGCTCATGTTGTTACAGGGGACACAACAGAGGCTCCCTTCCCCAATTGTTCTTAATAGTTATTTTTTTAAACAACAGTGAATATAGCTAATGTAGCAGGTGGTGCAGGAGGGAGCTGTTTTTAGTTTGAAGGAAAGTGGCTATTTAATTTTAGATGCTCTGTTAGGGACATATTATCCTGTTTCTGTGACCAGGCAGCTTCCTAGAGAGCCAGTTTGGTGTATTGGCTAGGAGTGCGGACTTCTAATCTGGCATTCTGGGTTTGACCTTGGGCTCGCCACGGTGCTGATAAAAGTGTTCTGACAGAGCAGGAATATCAGGGCTCTCTCAGCCTCACCTACCTCACAGGGTGTTTGTTGTGGGGAGAGGAAAGGGAAGGCGACTGTAAGCCTCTTTGAGATTCCTTCAGGTAGAGAAAAGTGGCATATAAGAACCAACTCTTCTTCTTCTTCTAGCTCCCAAACTGTGACTTTTGGACTTTGAATTAATTTTTCTGGCAGTACACATCTAGAAGAAGAAGAAGAGTTGGTTCTTATATGCCACTTTTCTCTACCCGAAGGAGTCTCAAAACGGCTTTCAGTTGCCTCCCCTTTCCTCTCCCTTCCTTCTAGGGAGAAAACTGCCTTCTGCGTATGATTCACTACTGGAGGCTTGTTGCCTTTGGATCGGTTAGGTAGGCATTTGTGTCTTGTGTCAGTTGGAACTGAATGGTTGCATTTCCAGAAATACTGAGACACAGTAGTACAAGCCATCCTAGTTGAAGGATGACTGTTGCATCCCTGCATGAGTTGCTGCTCTTGGTTTGCCTTGCTCCAATGAAAAGGCCTGCCTAGAATGATGGCACTTGCAGAAGTTCTAAGAGGTGCCTTCATCCAATGAATAGAAAATGTTGTGCCTTACAAATGAATGGTGAACTTCTGAGGTTGTATAAAATGTGCCTCCCTCAATTTTAATGGATATAAATTATGTGCCTTAGTGAGAGCCAGTGTGGTTTATTGGCTAGATTGCTGGATTAGAACCAGATTTGAATCCATGTTGAGCCTTGAAACTCACTGGGTGATCTTGGGCCAGTCATACTCTCTCAGCCTGACATACCTCACAGATAGTCTTCCTAACTACCTGGGCCTAGATGAGAATTTGCTATGCCCCAATTTCCCACCTTTAAAAAACTGAGGAGCGGGAGAAGAAGATGGCTTCCATAGTGGCACTCTAGGAGTTTCCCCTGTTCTCTATGGTCCCTACAATAGGAACTGGGAAAATTCCTAGTGTCTTAGTCTGATGTGTGACATTACATCCTCCCCAAACTCTGTCCTTCTCAGTTGCTCTCTCCCCCCTATATCCTAGCATTTACCTAGGCAATGTTGGGAACCCTATTCACAAAATGTATAAGAATGACATGGTGAAGAGCCACATATGCAGTCATGAGCTTGGAGCAAAGGTGGAATGTAAGTGGTTGGATAGCCATCAAAAGTTTGGGGGACTCTCAGACTCTGCCCAGATTTGTAGCATTGGTCACTGGTATTACATTGGCTGCCACAGAGGTAACAGTCAAGCTCTAGGGCTGAGGGGATGGCCTCTCTCAGGAAAACAAAATGGCTGTCCGTGGAGAGTACAAGAATATGAATGTGTGAATATGAATGGTGCAAGTTGGTCTGTTGTTGCTGCGCAGGCGTAGTGACGCAGAAACCAATTTTAGCATCTCTAGGATGCAGGCATAAGGTATGAATCTTGTTTACATATTTTACTTCCATCTTGGACTTTTCTGTGGAACAAGCCAAGCCTGTGAACTTTAATGTTATTATATTATATTAATTATTCATACCAGTTATTTTTCCCTCTGATATTAAAATAAAGGAACTGATTATTTCATTTGTGTAAGTGGGTGTGGTGTTCAGAGTCCAAGAATCTATAATTTCAAGAGTGAGCGACACAGGGCAGTGGTTAAGAGCAGCAGACTCTAACCTGGAGAACAGGGGTTTGATTCTCTGCTTCTTCTCCATGCAAAGCCTGCTGGGTCACCTTGGGCCAGTCACGGGTCTCTCAGAGCTTTCTCAGCCCCACCTTACTCACAGGGTGCCTGTGTGGTAGAGAAAAGTAGGGTACAAAAACCTTTTCTTCAATGCATTCTTGGAGTAGAGTAATGCTCTTGTTTGCCCACAGTACAACTCTGTATCCCATCAGAGTTATGTACAGGGGAGGGACACATGCTTGCCAACCTTTTGCCAACCTCCAGGTGGCACCTGGAGGTCTCATGCTATTACAGTTGCTCTCCAGATACCAAGATCAGTTCCCCTGGAGAAATAGGCTGCTTTGGAGGGTGGCCTCTATGGCATTTTAAGTCCCTTTCCTTCCCAAACTTGCCTTCCCCACGCTCTAGCCCAAATCTCCAGGTATTTCCCAATCCAGAGTTGGCCACCCTAGTTACGTAACTAACAGGAATGGCTAACTGCCAGCCTGGATCAGTCTGAAAATGCCAGCCATGAAACTCACTAAGTCTGTAGACTAGGTGCATCACAAATGTCATGAATAAACCAAGAGAACTGTTCAAGTCAAAGTCTGATTTCATCTGAACAGACATAAGCATCAATTACCATTGGTGAGTCTTTCATGGCACTCTAATGAGGATCAGTTTTTGGAGAGAAACGCCAAACCTCAAATAAAGCTAGAGCTAGAACTCTAGGCTCTAGTATGCAAAAATAACTGGAAAACATAAAGTGGCCCTCTAAACATTATCGCTCTCCTCCTTCCAAACAGATCTTCCCTCAACTTTCTTTAATCTAACAGCAATCTAGGAAGCAAGCCTATGCCGTGCAATCAGTTTTCGCAACCTCAAAATACACTTCAGAGGGTGATCCCAAGACAACGTTATGTCATGAGATAGTCTTCTGAAACATCTTGGGCTCGTCTGCAATGAGCGTCTGAGGTTCTCCACCCTTGTTGGAGAAAGAGTGTGAAGCACTAGAGATGGGGAATGAAACTGCTGTGTTTGCGGTGTTCTTTTCAGAAGCACGGGGTGTACTTTCATAAGAATGAAGTGAGGAAAAGTTCCTGCTGATTCTATGATGCTCTCAGTGGGCTGTGTTCACTTTTTGGAAACGTATAAGACTGACCTGAAAGATGTGTCTATGAATTCATTTTGGGATAGAAAAGGCCCCTTTTAGTCATTACTTTTATCCAATCAGGGAGATTGTGCTACTACATTACTGCCATTACTGTCTGAAAAGCTTGTGTATTTTCACCTCTTGCCTGGCAACCCAAGAGACCCATGGGCGGAGGGGGAGGACTTAAAAAACTGTCACAGCTCGATGCTCTGATGTCAAATCCAGTGTCAGGTCTTGGCATGAAAACATGGCAGGGTGAAGCTCTAGGAATTTCCCTGATCTCTGTAGCCATTGCTATAGAGCACTAGGAAATGCCTAGAGCATTGCGTGATGTTATAACATTGCTTCTGGGTCCAAAGCCAGAAGTCATGTGATGGTATCATACATTGCTGATCTCATCCCCCCCCCCCCCATCACCCCATTTTCTTCCTACTCTATCAGAGCCGGCTTGGTGTAGAAATTACAAGTGGTGGCTTCTAATCTGGAGAACCCGGTTTCAATTCCAACTCCTCCTCCAAATGCAACCAGCTGGGTGACTTTGGGCCAGCCACAGGTAGCTCAGAGCTCTTTCAGCCTCGCCTACCTCACAGGGTGTCTGATGTGGGGAGAAGAAGGGTAGGCAATTGTAAACTATTTTGAGACTCCATTGGAGTGTAAAAAGTGGGGTACAAAAACCAGCTCTTCAAACAGCAGCCAGAATAGACCTCAGGTGCACCATACTACACAACCTGCCCCCCCTTAATACCTGTATTGTGTTCCACATACCTATCTGGAGCATCTATTCCATATTTCAAGGCTCTCCCAACAATCTGTGGGGCTGTTGAACCTGTGGATGCTATTCAAATGTTAATGAAGGTTAATGAGTGCTAATCACAAAATGGCTGCCGTGGCAGGGAGGCAAGAAAAAATGTTGGGAGGGTCTAATCCAGGCTTTCTCAGCCAGGGTTTCATCAAGCCCTTGGGTTTCTTGATAATCCTGGAAGGGTTTCCTGAATGGGTGGAAGTTAATTAATTTTTATATTTAAAAAATTGTTATACTTTTATCGGGTGACATAACCTTATATCAGGCTTTCTCAACCTGGGTTTCCTCAAACCCTGGGTTTTCTTGATGGTCCTGAAAGGGTTTCCTGAACGTGTGGGAGTTAATTAATTTTTACATATTTTAAAAATGCGTTAAAACATTTAGCACGTGATGTGACCATATATTATCATATTGACCTTCCTCCCCTTCCAAAATGGCCAATGATGGGCTTGGAGGGGATGGGAAGAAGAGGGGCCCTGGGTGGGCATGTATACAGCTATGCTTCCCAACAATATTCTGTACAATCACCATGCCATTTCTGGGGTTTCTCGAAGCCTGAAGAATGTTTCAGGGGTTTCTCAATGGTAAAAAAGTTTAGAAAGGCTACCATATACGGTCATATCAATCTCCCCTCCCAATGGCCAGTGATGGGATGGGAAGGGGAGGAGCCCTGGGCGGGCATGTATACAGCTATGCTGCCCAACCATCTTATCCATCCATGGTTCCTCTTAGTATTTATGAAACTGGCAGGGAGGTGGAGCATGTGAATTGGAATATGGCCGATCAGGGTGGTCAGCCCAGCCCATACGGTTCCTGCCCTCCATGCTTGGCCACTCGACACTCTGCAAGCCTCAACACAGACGTGCCTGCCTACCAAGGCCAGCGCGTCTGTGAGGACGCCCCACAGAAGTCGTCATGCTAACGCCGCACGCCACCCTTCACTGCCGAGCGGGGGCCGCCAGTGGCGGCCACACAATGGCACCAAGTCCTACCACCAGGCACGCCCACCGCATGCCGTGGCCAGCTCTGAGGGACCCGAGGCACCCACGCACGAAACACATCGGAGGGAGCTGCGCCAGCCTGCTGTTCCCGGCACACACCCAAGCCAGCAGCCACCATGCCTGAGGCGACCCCTCCCCACCAGCGTCTCCCCTGTGATGACATCAAGGAGCCCCGGAAACTCTCCGCTGCTCCAGCCACCTCCCTACCAACCCCCCCCTCACTGCCACGTTGTCTACTGAGCCGCCCAGGAGGTGGACCTGAGCCCGAGCCTGCCACCACCACCACCTGCGCGACACGCCCACCAACAACTCTAAGGACGCCCATGCAAGCGGCCACCGCGGCTGAAGCACCCCTGCCTCAACAGCTTCTCCCCTGCAAGGACATTGAGGAGCCTGGAGGACCACCCTCTCGCTGCCGCTAACACCCTCTGCATTTAAACTGCAGTAGGCTTGGAGACTAGTATTGTACATAATTGCATCACTTCTGGAGTTTCTTGCAGCCTGAAGAATGTTTCAGGAAGGCTGGTCTAAGTAAAGGATCCTCCTTTGATGGAGGCAGCTATCTGGGTCTTGAAGATGATGTCTCCTGACTGAATTCTTTTGAATACCTCCAGCTCCAATAAGATTACAAAACTGTTCCTGGATACCGGCGGGGCATCTATCAGATACTCATAGGCACCAGGATGGGGATTGTTGTTCTAAATGATATCGTAACATGGGGTGATCATCCAAGCCAAAACACTGACAAGATCTAACAGGACCAGGAACTGGGGATTGTTTTTATCCAGCTTTAATCAGAAACAACAGTGCAATTAAAGCTCTTCCAGTCCAAGAGCCAGGCCTGAAGCCAGACCAAATTGGGTCAAGGGAGAGGAAACGTCCCAGAACACTTCCGGTTGTTCTGCCACTGTTTATTCAATTAACTTCCCTCAAAAGAGAAAGTAAAAAATGGGCAGGATCATTCTTATCTAGCCTTTTGAAGCTGCCTGCCACAATGTCCTGCCTTTATGCTCCAGCCCCTGCCCTTTTTTCAACAGAGGGGGAATGTCACGTGGTGTCTGAGACACTCTAGGAATTACCCTAATCCTTATGGGGGTTTATCATAGAGATGGGGGAATTCCTAGAGTGGCACTAATGCCTTGATGTCATTTTCCTTATTGTCTACTTTTCAAATGCAATCCTATATTATCCAATAAAGTTTTTTAAAAACAGAGATCTGTAACAGCTTCCTTAGAAAGAACCACTGTTCCCCTGCAGTGATGAATAAATAATTTTCTTTTTTAAATTAATTTTTATTAATACAGAAAAAGTTACATAGAAATTACCGAACAGCAAATACATATAAGAGAAATAGTAACAGAAAAAAGAAAAGAAAAATAAGTATAATGTCATTTTAAAAAGACTTCCAACTGTACTTACAAAGAAAAAAATTCTTAACCTTTTTTGGCTATATCTAAACGTTTGTTGTATTACAATAAATAATATCTCAAATACCCTATAAAATATAGAGCCATCCTTAATATTTATAACCATATCTTTGTTTTGATTTTTTTTTCAATATAAATTTTCCATTGCTTCCATTCTATGTCAAAATCTGAAGTATATTTGTCTTCTATATTCATAGTTAATTTTGCACAACTGGCTAGTTCCGTAACTTTACATTGCCATTCATGAATAGTAGGTGTTTCTACTGACTTCCATTTTTCCCCCAAATAATTCTCGCTGTGACTGAGAGGTATCCAAAAATTATTCCTAACTCATTTTTTAAAGAATTCTCTAAAATGCCCAATAAATAGGCTTCTGCTTTTAATTTAATCTTTTTGCCCCAAATTTTTGAGATTTCCTCATGAATTCCCCTCTAAAATTGTTTCGCTTTTTGACAATTCCACCATTGGTGATAAAATGTACCTGGCTCTTCATGGCGTTTCTATCATTTATTGTTTTCCTTCTTACTCATCTTTGAGATTTTATATGGTGTCAAATACCATCGGTAATGCATTTTATAAATATTTTCTTTTACATAATAACTATTTGAGAATTTAGAACTTTTTTTCCAAACAAATTGCCAATCATCATATTGAATCTAATGTCCTACATTCTTGGCCCAAGTTAGCAAAAAATCCTTAATGATTTCAGTCTCAGAATCCGAACTCAGACATTCTTCATATACTCTACTTATCAGATGTTCATTACTTTTCATTAGCTGACTTAACAATAGAGTAGGTTGACTTTCAAATCCAAATTCTTTATTGTCTCTAATGAATCTGTCTCTTAATTGAGCAAAAAGCCACCAGTCTTTTAATTTACCTTCCTCACGTAATTGATCTAATGATTTTAGTTTAAATCCAGTATTTCCATCTTCTGTTCATTTAATAGTTCTTTGTATGTGAGCCATACTTCCTCAGAGCCAACCTGACTCCTGGATAACGCTTCGTGCGGTGATAGCCATAAAGGAATTTTGTCTAATAACTTCCCTTTATACTTACTCCATACTCTATTTAATGCAAATCTTAATAAATGATGACCAGTTTGTTTATTTTTCCTTTTCCATACCACATATAGGCATGCCAACCGTAAATGGTCCCTTCAACTTCTAGTGTCAACAATCTATGGTTTTTTAGTAACATCCATTCTTTCACCCAGGTGAGGGCCACTGCTTCAAAATAAAGTTTTAAATTGGGAACTTTTAGACCTCCTCTCTCTCTAGAGTCGCATAAAGTTTTCATTTTAATTCTTGCTTTTCGTCCCTGCCAGATATATTCTGCTAATTGCTTTTGCCAACAATTCAATATTTTGTCTGAACTTATAATGGGTATATTTTGGGAAAGAAACATAATTCGGGGTAAGATATTGGCTTTAATTACTGAGATTCTCCCTAGCAGAGATAAATTTAGATGCTTCCACCGATTTATATCCTCCTTTATTTTTTTCCAGACTTTCTCATAATTATTTTGAAAAAGTGTTAAATTAGAGTTAGTTATTATAACTCCTAAGTATTTTACTTTGCTGACTATTTGAAAACCTGATTTTTCCTTCAAGAGTTTTTGATTGTAAGCCGTGACTTCTTTGGGTAATAAGGGAGGTGGAGGGCCTGGGACTGTGGGCTGGTGGGGGGAGGGAGCCCCTGCTAGTGTTCCCGCTGCTCCAAGCAGCTCCAGCCATGGCTTTGCCAGGGCTAGTGGGAGGAGGAGGGGACTGCCTGCCAGCACCTCTCCCCTGTCCTGAAAAGGCCCTCCAAAGCCTCAGCCTGTGGAGGCCTTGATGGGCCTTTGGGGCGTGGTGGGAGGGGGAATGGATTGCTCCCCAGCATCTCTCCCCTGCCCTGAAAAGTCCCATCTAGGCCTCTCCAGGCCTTGGCTGGGCTGCTCGGAGCAGGGGTTGTGTATGGCCTAGTGTCCATTGTATTCAGATATACAATGGGCTTTTCTGTTAGTGTGTTAAATAAATAAATAACAAAATAATCCTGTCAGCATTCATAGGCAAGTTCCACCTTCAGCCTGGAATCTGTTAAGGCAGGTTTTAGCAGCAAAAAGTCTGAAAACATCACTGTAACAACTTTGTACCTGTAGATACCTGTTGTAGTTGGCCAAGGAGATGGCCAATAAATGAAGCAGGTGAATAAATAAATAAATAAATAAATAAATAAATAAATAAATAAATAAATATTGACTGCCTCCTTGTAGTTCGGCAAATGATCCTTACTGTATGTTCTGTTCTGAGGCCTGCGTCTTCTAGCAACAATATTTAAGAAGACATCTCCCCATCATTTCCCCTAGTTATCTAGTAAGCCAGATAGTTGAGGATCTCTTTGAGGGCTGAAGGAGACCCCAGAGAGCAACTCTGTCTTTCCCGCCTCATAACCTGATTCCAGCTCTCATGACTCTCCAACTTCCTTAAGGTGTTTTGTAAACCAGTTGGAGCAATTAGTTCCCAAGGACAAGCTGTTCGAACTCATCTAGTGCCTCTATATGAACAATCAAATTCTATAAAAAGGGCCAGCATGCCCGAGCCCTCTCCCCAATAACATCATATGCTATCTGCTTGATACACAAAAGAAGATACTGTGCAAGCCTTTCCTCATGACTTGGACCTAAAGTAACCTGGGGCAGCCTCACATTAACTCAGGTATCCATGAAGACCTGACAAAACAGGTCTCAGCATGAACATCAAAATCTCCCAGAACAACCATCCTGGTGTCTTCAACATCCAGTCCAAGATCACCTCAGTCAAGTCAGCTAGAGTACCTTACAGGTAAACCAGAAAGAACCATAACCTGCTGAGAGCTAGTGTGGTGTAGGAGTTAGAATATTTGTTTGCTTACTTCATGTAGAATCATAGAATCATAGACTTGGAAGGGGCCATACAGGCCATCTAGTCCAACCCCCTGCTCTACGCAGGATCAGCCCTAAGCATTCTAAACCATCCAAGAAAAAGGCTGAACATTCCCAAGTCCCTCAACCTATCTTCATAGGGTTTGGTCCCTTTTATAGCTAGGGTTGCCAGGTCTTTCAACGCTGCTGGCAGAGGGTGCTTTCTGGGAGCAGGGAGCAATGATGGGAAAGGGCAGCATAAATATCCTATGTCAGAAGGATAAATAACCTAATGCTAAAAGCCTGACCACTCAAAACTAGTCTCTGTTTGCAGCGGGAATCTGTTGACAGAGAGGAGGGTTCATGGAAGAGAAGAGTTACCCCATGCTATCCTCCAGTTCAGGACTGATGCAAGGCCTAATTGAGATGGAATAACATGGGAAGGTTCATTACAATCGGCTGCAATGGCCTTTGCCCATTTTAATCATCCAGCTGATGGCCAGACATGCTGAGGCATGCAATGCTTCTGTCCAATGAGAATTGTCCTTAGTAAGCCAGCAACCAGATTTGGAGGACTCAAGCATTCAAATTAGGGATAGTACCCTGTAGCAGGAATGTGGGGTGAGTGTTTTGGTTGGGCAGTGTATCAATCAGGCACGTATCTGAGGAATCCCTCTCCCCCCCTTGCTCCAACTTCTCACCCCCTTGAGGAAACGGAAATTTAAATATTGTGCAAGGAAAAGGAAAACAATGTAATTGCAGCCATCAATTTTGGCCTAGTCGGTTGGGATCTGTTCAAGAGAAGCAATTTTGTTAGGCCTATCGTGCATGTACATCTTATATCACTTTCAGTTTACATGTCCAGCAGTGTTTTATTTAGTTTCTGCATACATTTTGATTTGCTTTCTGTTTGCTTTCCCCATGCAATTCCCGAGGGCACTGTTTTGGCAATTTCTTTCTTTCTTTCTTTCTTTCTTTCTTTCTTTCTTTCTTTCTTTCTTTCTTTCTTTCTTTCTTTCTTTCTTTCTTTCTTTCTTTCTTTCTTTCTTTCTTTCTTTCTTTCTTTCTTTCTGAAGCATATTCAGGAGTGTAATGATTTCATTGGATTCCTCCCCAGCCCCTTGATGCTCATTCCCTCGCCCATATTAAAGTCGTTTCACCCATTCAACCACCTTCTGCCATCCCCCCTTCATTGCTGTACAACCATCATTTTTAATTATTTCCCCATAGTTATAATTTTTTAAAAAAAATTAGCAGTGCAAGACTACCAATAAGATGCTAATCAAGAATTCAAATTCCTAGGAACTAATGTGCATCAATCCTTTATTTTGGAGCAAAAGAGAGCCACTGAACTCAGGACTTACTTCTGAGTAAGGGTGCACAGGATCAGCGCACTCTACCGTGTACACCTTTTGCTTCGGCATCTCCCTTATCTCCCCCCAATTGTTATTAGTCAGACCCCTCCTCACACTGAGAGGCAGTTAGACTCTGCCTTTAATATCAAGCTCAGTATAAATCCCTGGTCAAAACTGAAATAGATATCAGCTATATCTTGGGTGTAAAATGCAGTAGCTGTGCCAACCAGGGCACATACATGGATGCCAGCCAGAAGTCAGTCTACAGGGCATGATGGGCAATCAATTCAGAACTTGTGGGAATGTAGAAGCTAATTCACTCATCAGTTCCTCCCCACCCCAGGGAGATGCATAATTTAGGACAATAGGTTTCTCATAAACTAGCCACTAACCTTGTCAATTTCCCAACCTCATTTGTCCAACATCTGCTCACTTCAATTAGCAATTCCTAACTCCTTCTCAAACCTAATAGCTTTCCTGTCCAGTAATCAAGAGGTAATCAAGAAATATTTTTTCACCTATAGTTCATCTCAGGTAACATTTCCTGGGAACCCACCTGAAGCTCCTCCCGGAACATTGTCCTTCTCTAGAGCAACTCAACACATGCTTCCTATAGTTATTGTCGGGGGGCTGGAACATCAGCACTGCCTCAGGGAACATTTTCCTTATAGAATCATAGAATCATAGAGTTGGAAGGGGCCATACAGGCCATCTAGTCCAACCCCCTGCTCAACGCAGGATTAGCCCTAAGCATCCTAAAACATCTAAGAAAAGTGTGTATCCAACCTTTGCTTGAAGACTGCCAGTGAGGGGGAGCTCACCACCTCCTTAGGCATCCTATTCCACTGCTGAACTACTCTGTGAAAATTTTTTTCCTGATCTCTAGCCTATATCGTTGTACTTGAAGTTTAAACCCATTACTGCGTGTCCTCTCCTCTGCAGCCAACAGAAACAGCATCCTGCCCTCCTCCAAGTGACAACCTTTCAAATACTTAAAGAGGGCTATCATGTCCCCTCTCAACCTCCTTTTCTCCAGGCTGAACATTCCCAAGTCCATCAACCTATCTTCATAGGGCTTGGTCCCTTGGCCCCAGATCATCTTCGTCACTCTCCTCTGTACCCTTTCAATTTTATCGACGTCCTTCTTGAAGTGAGGCCTCCAGAACTGCACACAGTACTCCAGGTGTGGTCTGACCAGTGCCGTATACAATGACACTATGACATCTTGTGATTTTGATGTGATGCCTCTGTTGATACAGCCCAAAATGGCATTTGCCTTTTTTACCGCTGCATCACACTGCCTGCTCATGTTTAGTTTACAGTCCACAAGTACCCCAAGGTCTCGTTCACACACAGTGCTACCTAGAAGCGTATCCCCCATCCAGTAGGCATGCTTTTCATTTTTCTGACCCAGATGCAGAACTTTACACTTATCTTTATTAAATTGCATCTTGTTCTCATTTGCCCATTTTTCCATTGTGTTCGGATCTCGTTGAACTCTGTCTCTATCTTCCGGAGTATTTGCCAGTCCTCTCAATTTGGTGTCATCTGATGAGTAGTCCCTCCACCCCCTCATCTAGATCATTAATAAATATGTTAAAAAGTACTGGGCCGAGCCCCGAGCCCTGAGATACCCCGCTACTCACCTCTCTCCAGTCTGATGAAACAACATTGGCAACAACTCTTTGAGTGCGGTTCTCTAACCAATTCCCTATCCACCTAACGATCTGAAAATCCAGTTTGCAGTCCTTCAACTTATCCATCAGAACATCATGGGGAACCTTGTCAAAAGCTTTACTAAAATCCAAGTAAATGACATCAACCAAATTTCCCCGATCCAGCAAACCTGTTACTTGGTCAAAAAAGGAAACTAGGTTGGTCTGGCAGGACCTGTTGGAGACAAATCCATGCTGACTTCCTTGGATCACCAAATTGTCCTCCAGATGTTTGCAGATTGCTCCCTTTAATATCTGCTTCATTATCTTCCCCACATCTTATAAAAGATAGGCTTCTTGCCCTAGTGCTCTGTGTGTCTGTTTGTGTTCTGGGCATCATGCAACCCCCCCCCCCCCCCCCACACACACACACACTTGCATGTACATTCTTCTCCTTCTCTCTGTGGAATGCTGGCCATTTCACTGTTGAACTCTCTTCATGTTATGATCAGTAAATATCACTTTCCCTAAAATGCTCTTTTTCTTTTAACCCCTTATTTTCCTATGACAGCTTGTTTGTGTGTTTGTGGTATCCCTTTAGATTCCCCTCAATAAAAAGCACCCCAGTTTCCATCTGACTTGATCATTTGTCTGAGGAAGTGTGCCTGCACACAAAAACTCACACCCTGAATAAAACTTTGTTCGTCTTAAAGGTGCCCCAAGACTCACAAATTTATTCTGCTACTTCAGACCAACATGGCTACCCACCTAAATCTTGATTATTTAGAGTTCCTCAAAGGGAACGATCCACATAAATACTGGCAGAGATCCTGAGGTTTCCCATTTTTGTAAATAGTCCGATTAAAAGCTAATTTCCCCAACTAAATTACAATTGAGGCAACACCCTTTCCTTCTGTATCTTCTTGAGGGAACCAGGGTCTGCCTTTAGAAACTCCAAGGCAGACATTTTAGAAATTAGGTGGATTGTGAGTGGGAACATGTGTGTTTGTATGTATGTGTGTGTCATTATCTTGGTACCATCTGCCTTGAAGAATGATTGGAGGGGGGGGGGGGCTATTTGCAACGTCTAGTGGCTGCCTTGAAGAAAGAGAGAGTTCAGTCAATGCATTCTTGTTTGCCTTTTTATAGAGAGTAACTACCAGCTTTGGCAGGAATTTAGACAATTAATTTCAAGTCTCTGCATAGTTCTATGTAGGCTAAGCAGGTTAAATTCTATGCCAAAGGATAAATGGACAGAAATTTGACAACAAGAATCACAACATTGAGAAACCTGTAGGAGAACATTTGAACCTCCCAGGGCACTCAATGGAGGACCTCAAAGTATTTGTTTTATTACAAAGGAATTTCAGGAACAGACTGGAACAGGAGATTGTTGAATTACAAGTTATTCCAACACAGGACAATGGAACCCCCAGGGCTTTACAGAGATATTGGGTTTTTATCACACAGCACATGCTAAATCACTCGATTCTGGCTTATACTGAGAATTAAACTTTGTTGATCTTAAAGGTGCCACTGGAATCAGACTTAGTTCTCACATCAGCTTGTTAACTCTTTTATTATCTATATGCTAATTTACTGCTATTCACAGGTCTTACTACTTTAATTCAATCTTAGCTATACTTATTGCTCAGTTATTTATGTGTCTTGACTCTAATTAGCACTTCTTGGTAACTAGCCTTTCTCCAATTATAGTTTAGGAAGTCTTGTTTCAATGTATCTGAAGAAGTGTGCATGTACATGAAAGCTTTTACCCAGACAGATGTTGGGGGCTGGGGAGTGGCACTGCTGATCCAAGAGGCTTTCTTTTTTAGAGTACTCCCCCTCCCAATGATTCCAGGCACTGAATGTATGGGCCTGGTGTGGGACGCAGTAGAGCAGTGGTTCTCAACCTTACCTTTGCCGTGAGCCCAACTTCGGTGGCAAACATTGAAAAACATAGCGTTACGCCAGCAGAATGGTGTAGTGCTAAATATTATCGCATCTCCGGCCATTTCTCACCTTCTTGTTGTGTCGCTTTCATCTGCCACCTTTTCATGCTTCTTACACTCCTCATCACCTGCTGGAAATGGCAGAAGAGAGCAACACACTTTACACGTGACTTTCTTCCGCTTGTCAATCAATCCTGGCAACCAATCCCCTTTTTCAATGTTTTAAAGGTCCTGCAATGCCCACTAATTTTTTAAAAATTCAATACTTAATAGTTTAAATACCTATGCATCTAATCATAGATGCATAGTGCTTTTTGAATACCACCCCTCATGGAATCACGTCTTGATACTTAAAAAAAAAAATCGATCCTGATTTGGGAAAAAAATTATTTTTGGTTTGCCTGCATGCTTGTACTCCTATTCATTGCTCCAGGCAGCTTGCTTTAAAAAAATCCCATCCCTGGAAGAAGGGAGAGGGAGGCAGGTGCAAGGGCAGGACATTAGAGGCGAAGGTAGTGCTTCTTCGCCTCCATACATTTCTTTTGCTGGTGGCCTGCTGATCCTGTAGCTCGCACTTTTTAGGTTGGGGAATCCACATTATGTAATTCTCCAACTAGCGCTTTAAAACGGAGGATGTAGAGATCAGTTTGCTGCCTGGACGCTGGATGTTGGCGGCGTCATGCAGAGGGGCTGGAATATATCAACTCCCTAAAATAAGCATTTCACTACATTTAACGGGTGCGGAATGGCCCCATAAAGCTCCTGCACAAACATCAAACACCAGGAACCTGAGTAGAAGTGTTTGACTTAACGCTACTATGCAGCAGTAGAGCGACTGTGCAAAAGTAAAAAAGAAAATAAGTTTGGCCCTGCCATTACGTCACAAGTGCTCTCTGTACGCTAATTAGGAAAAGTCAGGGCGGTTTTTATTTGCTTGTTTTTTGCTTTACATGCAGAATAAATGTACGGCAGTTCAGAAACAAAAAGAACAACATGGAACGCCAGCACAGAATCCGAACTGGAGCTCCACAACGAGACTATTGTTAAAATCTGTGGCAAGCTGTGCATGCATAACAGGCCCGAGTTAGCCTTCAGAGGTTAATGAACAGGTTGTGTTCACCTGAGATTTTCATCAGTTACATTTCCAAGGCACACCTATAGCGATCACCTCAGCGACTGGGAAGCTAGAATAATCAATAGGAAGTAATCAATGAGACAGAAAAGGTGTAGAGGACAGGAGGTCATGGGATTCCAGCCAGGTTTGTGAAGGCAAAACCATGATCATCCTTAGCAACATTGCTGTCTGATCCAGCATCGGTGGTTGATAAAAGGAGACGGCAGGATTGTACATAGCACAATGTTTCTATGGATAAGAGCTGGGCATTCTCTCAAAGTAGTTGCCTAGTATTTTACACATCATGAGGCATCACAATCCGGGTTCCTCGCAGGATCAAGTTTGTAGGTGTGTATTTCCAGTAAGGTGTTAATGGAACCGGTAAGGACTGGTTCGATAGAGGTGGTGTATAAACATAAATAATAAATAGAAATGTGGTCACTAGGGGAAAGATGCTCAGGAGTGCAAAGAAGAACTCTTGCTTGACCGGTCTGAACAGCTGCAGTTTCGTGGCTCTGCGTCGATTGCTTGTAATATGGATTTTGGAAACAGCATCAGAGGGAAGAACAGCGTGAATGAAGGAGAAGGAGAAGGAGAAGGAGAAGGAGAAGGAGAAGGAGAAGGAGAAGGAGAAGGAGAAGGAGAAGGAGAAGGAGAAGGAGAAGGAGAAGGAGAAGGAGAGTTGGTTCTTATATGCCTCTTTTCTTTACCCGGAGAAGTCTCAAAGCGGCTTTTGGTCGCCTTCCTTTTCCTCTCCCCACAACAGACACCCTGTGAGGTGGGTGAGGCTAGGAGAGGAGAGGCAGTTGACGGGCAGTGGAGCTAGGTCAGGAAAAAAGTATGTATACACAACAAGTAATGAACAAGGTGTTAGTTTCTAGCTATGAAAGCCATTGGGGTGTCGTTGTGGTATAATAAGGTTTGGCAGCCCTGGGTTCGAATCCCAACATCTGTCTTGAAGCTTGCTGGAGAGCCTTGGGCCTGTTACTCTCTGTATCAGCCTAAGCAACCTCCCAGGGTTGTTGCAAGAACACAATGCACTGGAAGAGCCAGGAATGCTGCCCTGAGCTACTTAAAGGAAGGGTGGGATTAAAATATACAAGCCAGATTGCAGGACTACACCTTTCGAAAACGTCTGCATCATTAATATAATTGCGCCACGTGTGGAGAGACACATACACAGATACAGCTGCCATGACTCATCTCTCTTTTATCACTAAAAGCGAGAGAGAATAACATGCCCAGTTCCCTGCCATCCGCTGCAATGATCTTGACCTTTTTAAAAACCATCAGACTCAATCCTGATACACTCAAGATCTGAGGACGAATTTGAGTGGGTAGCCATGTTGGTCTGAAGCAACAGAACGACGTCTGAGTCCAGTAGCACCTTTAAGACCAACAAGGTTTAATTCTGGGTGGAAGCTTTTGTGTGAACGTATGCCCTGCACTGGATAGACCAGGCAAGCCTGATCCCATCAGAACTCATAAACTAGGCAGGGTCAAACCTGGATAGTATTTGGATGGGAGGCCTCCAAGGAACACTAGGGGTCATGACGCAGAGGCAGGCAATGGTAAGCCACCTCTGAACGGCCCTTGCCTGGCTGCCAGACAATCCTCAGATCTCCTGGCCACACAGAGAGCCAGTTCGGTATAGTGGTTAGGAGTGCGGACTTCTAATCTGGCCTGCCGGGTTTGATTCTGCACTCCCCCACATGCAGCCAGCTGGGTGACCTTGGGCTGTCCACAGCACTGATAAAGTTGTTCTGACCGAGCAGCAATATCAGGGCTCTCTCAGCCTCACAGGGTGTCTTTTGTGGGGAGAGGAAAGGGAAGGCGACTGTAAGCCACTTTGATACTCCTTCGGGTAGAGAAAAGTGGCATCAGAACCAACTCTTCTTCTTCTTCTTCTTCTTCTTCTAACTGCAGCTCTCCAGATGTCCATTGACTACAATCCCCATGAGCCCCTGCCAGCACATAGGAATTGTAGTGCAAGGACATCTGAAGAGCCACAGTTAAGCCACCCCTGCTCTATATGATAAATAGAAGTGCATGCATGGTTTAAGGATGGAACATATTGGCCCAAACAGAAACAGGCAAAACATGGACGAACCAGATGAGGAAGGACTGTGGCTTATTAGAACCTTTGCTTGACATACAGAAGGTCCCAGGTTCAATCCCCAGCATCTCCAATAGAGAGGATCAGGCAGTAGGTAATGGAAAGGTCTCCGTTGAGACCCCAGAGAGCTGCTGCTAGTCTGAGTAAACAATACTGACCTTGATGGGCTGATATGCTATACGTCAGCTTTATGTGTGTTCATGAGCAAGATGGCTGGGTGAGAATCTGGATCACTTTGTAAATGGTGAACATCAGGGAAAGAATGAATAGAATCCAAACTCCTCATAATAAACTTCTCAGTGGAACAGGCTTCCTCGGGAGGTGGTGGGTTCTCCATCTTTGGAAATTTTTAAACAGAGGCTGGATAGCCATCTGACGGAGAGGCTGATTCTTTGAAGGCAATTGGGATGTGAGTGTCCTGCATAGTGCAGGGGGTTGGACTAGATGACCCATGAGGTCCTTTCCAACTCTATGATTATATGATTCTGTGATTCTAAGAGCTGAAAACATTTTGGAAAGATTAATCAAAATGCATATCGGGAGATCTTCTTAATTGGAAGACAGGACTTAAATTGTTGTATCCTTGCAAGTGAGGCTTTTAAATTAATCCTATCGTTACAACACCATCTGCCCTGTGGGGTTGTTTGCCTTTCCACTAATACCTGCATGGCTGTCATCTCACAGCTGTTATTGATCGCAAGGCATTGTTATTTGCTCGACTGTCATTCCAAACATCACTCTCTCATTTGAATATTAGGTTTTGCAACTGGCCAATTTAATATCGTGAAGCACTGCTGTGTCAAAACCCTTCCTGCCGATTATTTACTATTTATGCAAGAAGATAAGAACTCTCTGTAGGAACACAACCGCAGTCCATCGAGTTAGGTATCCTGATTCCCCATCGTGGCCAAAAAGTTGCTTACAAAAAATGGCAAAAGGGCCAAAACCTCACCTGATTTCTAAAAAAAACCCTCTCCCAGCTATTGACGTTTAGAGGTATATCAGTTCTAAACAAGGTGATTCCATGTAGACTTCATGGCAAATAGGCATAGTTTTGTCCTCTAAGAATCTCTCTAATGTCATTTTAGATCAGTGGTTCTTAACCAGAGGTTCGGGACCCCTTTGGGGGGTCAAATGACTCTTTCACAGAGGTTGCGGCAGGGCAAGCAACTTGGCCAGAGGGGGGGGGCGCCATCCACACAACAACCTTGGGGGGAGATCAAGATAGAGCGTTCGTCTGTCTGGAGCAGTGGAAAAGAACAAGATCGGCATGGTGGGACAAGAGGCAGAACTGAACTGAGAAACCCCGGGGGGAAAAAACAATTTATATATAGTCATGAACAATGGATCTTCACGCCATTGGTCAGTTTCAATTTAATTTCTGTGAAAGAACACTTGCTTAGTTTTATGGTTGGGGGTCACCACAACATAAGGAATTGTATCAAAGGAAGGTTGGGAACCACTGATCTAGAGCCATCTGAAATATCAGGGTAGTATATTTTTCTCCTAGTTTTCCACAAAATAGCTCTCAGGAGCCCACTGAATAGTTATCCTGTCCAGTTTTCAATGGGTGGCTTGCAAAGCTAAGAAATGATTTCATGCTACCAGATTTTGATTTTTTATCAAATATCTCAAAAAATATTCTCACTCCCCCTTGTAATAAATTCCTTGCATCTGTTCTCCTGTGGTCTTAAGATATGTTTAGGAATATAAAGGAATATAAAGGGATGAAATCCAAAATGAAAATAACTGTTGCGGCCACTTTACTGTTACAACATCTGCCGTGTATGATAGTTTTATTTATGGACTAATTTTCTTGAAAATGAGTATTTAGTTGTGTTGTGTTCCTTGGCAAAATATCATAGAATCATAGAATCATAGCGTTGGAAGGGGCCATACAGGCCATCTAGTCCAACCCCCTGCTCAACGCATGATCAGCCCCAAGCATTCTAAAGCATCCAAGAAAAGTGTGTATCCAACCTTTGCTTGAAGACTGCCAGTGAGGGGGAGCTCACCAACCTCCTTAGGCAGCCTATTCCACTGCTGAACTACTCTGACTGTGAAAAATTTTTTCCTGATATCTAGCCTATATCGTTGTACTTGTAGTTTAAACCCATTACTGCATGTCCTTTCCTCTACAGCCAACGGAAACAGCATCCTGCCCTCCTCCAAATGACAAACTTTCAAATACTTAAAGAGGGCTATCATGTCCCCTCTCAACCTCCTTTTCTCCCGGCTGAACACTCCCAAGTCCCTCAACCTATCTTCATAGGGTTTGGTCCCTTGGCCCCAGATCATCCTCGTCGCTCTCCTCTGTACCCTTTCAATTTTATCCACATCCTTCTCGAAGTGAGGCCTCCAGAACTGCACACAGTGTGGTCTGACCAGTGCCGTATACAATGGGACTATGACATCTTGTGATTTTGATGTGATGCCCCTGTTGATACAGCCCAAAATGGCATTCACCTTTTTTACCGCTGCATCACACTGCCTGCTCATGTTTAGTTTACAATCCACAAGTACCCCAAGGTCTCGTTCACACAGTGTTACCTAGAAGCGTATCCCCCATCCAGTAGGCATGCTTTTCATTTTTCTGACCCAGATGCAGAACTTTATACTTATCTTTATTAAATAGCATCTTGTTCTCATTTGCCCATTTTTCCATTGTGTTCAGATCTCGTTGAACTCTGTCTCTATTTGCCAGTCCTCCCAATTTGGTGTCATCTGCAAACTTGATGAGTAGTCCCTCCACCCCCTCATCTAGATCATTAATAAATATGTTAAAAAGTACCGGACCGAGCCCTGAGCCCTGAGATACCCCGCTACTCACCTCCCTCCAGTCTGATGAAACACCATTGACAACAACAAGTCTGATGAAACACCATTGACAACAATATCGGATGCTTATGGATACATCTGGTCTATTACAGCACCTTTCTTGTTTGAGGTGATCCTTTTTATTAATGCGCTACTGTTTCTCATAGCATTTTGCTGTAAATTTCACTAGAAAGACCGGATGTCTGTTATTTGCAGGCAGGCTCCAAGCTAATCCAATCCGGGCTAGAGATTGTGGGTGGGGCCCCAGGCAAACGCCTTTCATTAAGATTAGTTTCAATCACCACATTGGCTTTGTGTTTTGGATAATTAACTGTGCCAAATCTTAAAGGATCCCACCGTTCGTTGTCAGCAAGAGGTCTTGCATTTTCAGGAAGGAGGCAGGTCTGTGGTTGTGTGTTCAGCAGGGTGGTGTAAAGTGCCATCAAGTCGCAGGAAAGTTATGGTGACTCTGTATCTTTTGGAAGACCCACAGAAGTGGTTTCCCATTGCCTGGCCCTGCGTGGTTACCTGGACTTCCTTGAGAGTCTCCCACCCCAGTAGTATCCATAGGGCTGACCCTACTTAGCTTCTGAGGACCTTGGACTAGCCTGGGCCATCCTTCGCCCTCCCCGTAGATAAGGCTAATTCCTCCTTTTGAAATCTTCAAATGAAATCATGGCTGTGGCCACCAGGAGGCACTGGGGGATTGCTAATAACATCTGGATAGGCCCATAAGAAGCAAACAAACCTTGATGGTCTAAAGACTACCTTAATAATTCTGTCCATGGACCGTCTTTGGATGCTTAGGTAGCCATCCTTCAAGAGAGATTTCCTGCCTTTGTGGGAGTGTTTCGAAGGGATGTTTGTCAACACCTTTCCCCTCTTCTTTCGAAGTTTAGCAAAAGTACTAAATAACACTTAAGGCCAGTAGCACAGGCACATCTTGACCTGGCTGGCCCAAGATACTCCGATCTCCACAGATTTGAGAAGTGAAGCTGGCTCAGTCCTGGTTCTTACGTGGTTGGGAGGCTGCCAAGGAAGTCCAGGGTGACCACACAGAAGTGGGCCATATTCCGTTTTCATTATCTTCATCAGTATAAATGAATCCTCCTTAAATGAATTCTTTCCAATGATGAAAATGTGTTGGAATAACATTAACTTACTCTATTGGTGATGTATTGGTGTATATAATTCGTTCTCCAACTGGTTCTACAGTATCCAATCTACAGAGGTCTCCACGTATTAACATCACAATGTGTAAATTGCTCTCCAGTCGTGACCCCGAAAAGAGAATATACCTAGGAGTTTGTTTTGATGATTTGGAAAGTTTGAGAAATTATTTTCCATTGGAATAAACTGTTATTTGCCATCGCCGGCTTGAAACTGATTTCTTCTTCTTGTGTTTTTACCCTCAAATGCAAACAAAATCAAAAGGCAAAAAGTGGGTTTTTGCAACCAATGGTTGCAAACACACAATAACCTAGAACTGCATTTAATAAACTTCAAGAAGATACCACTTTTTTGCCTTTGTTTTCGTTTGCACTTGGGTGTCTTTCCACGTGAAATCAACAATGTTGCTTTATATGGACTGTGTTTCTACCCTGGCATCTGGGCTCACAGCACTGGTGGTGGGAGAAGGCTGAGGACATGGTTGGTGCCCCCCTCCAGGCAGTGCAGGGGCAAAAGGGTTTGAGACCACATGTGAGCACATATATTCCTTGGGGTTCCATAAATCCAGGGCCTGGCTGTCACAGACTATGCAAAGGACAAATGTGCTACTGAGGAGCCATGCCAAAAGCACAAACTCCTTTTCTTGAGAAACAAGGAAAACCTACCTTGTTATAGGTGCTACTAGGGGTTTGGTGCCAGAACTCTATGAATGGGCTGGGTGGGAAAGGACACCTCTGTCACAGAACAAGGCCTTGATCAAATCACTGCAAAGTTTCCTCAATGGGTGCAAATGGTTCAACAATGATTCCAGGGTAGTCTCCACCAGAGCTTGGAAGAAGGATCCTTGGGTGGCAGGGGAGGGGGGTTGCAATCAGCTTCTATGCAGCATTGGGGGCCATTCCGCACCGGGATCCATGTAGCAAATTGTTTGCTGAACGAAAAATCACCATTTTAAATAGTGGAATTCGTCGTTACGCATACCTGCCTTTGTAGTGGAATCCAGTTGCGTTTCTATCGTTTCCCACAGGTTTCCGGTCTCGGCAAAAATCGCTAGAAAGGAAGCGCTATTGCTGAGCTGTGTCCCACCCCTGGCCGTCAAGCAGCCAATGGGCGGTCGTTATCATGCTCCCAAACAGCCCCTTTCCCTTTAAGGAAGGTTTTTTTTTTTTAAAAACACACACCCGTTGCAACGAATATGCGTTGATTCGTTGCAACGGAGAGACCCATCCAGCTGGCAGGTGGTGTTTGAGCTGCCGTTTCATTGTTGCCACGCTCCCCCCCCCCCGAGTGAAAAAAAAATCCCCCCCTCACGGGCGCGATTTTCGGCCGAAAACAGTGTGAAAAATAAAGTCAAAATAAACCAGCAAACGGTCCTCTGCGATGCTTGTGCTTGGTGACTTTAAACAGAGGGGCTGAAGCCGGGGAAGCCTCACTGGGTAAACGAAGGCTCGCCGGTGCGTTGATCTCCGCTCGCTCGGAGAAAAAAAAATGGCGATCGCTTCGCCGGAAGATCAGAGGAGAGAGCCAGGGGGAGGGACTTTGCAGAAACTGCAACAATGGTTACCATTGTACCACACAGAACTTTCCCGCTAGTATTGCAGATTGGTTGCAGGAGTGTAGCGCTTTCCGGAGGGTGAATCCACTTTTTGGGATTTCCCTGAAAGCGCTACAATGAAGCGCTTTTTGCGGATCAGTTTCAGGAGTGTTGCAGATTGTCAACGATGTTGTGCATAACGGCAAAACTGTAGCGATTTCAATTAGTAACCATTGTGCTATTTTGGACGAATGCGGAAAGGCCCTGGGTATCACACTCTTATTGCCTGGCCTGGCCATACAACAGAATCTAGTTGTAAAGGATTGCTGTAGCTTGACAACAGGGGGAAAGCCAATGCTGTGTGAATGCGTTCGAGAGATCGGGGGTGGGGCACAGCAATTCTGAGAGTTTTGGAAGCTGCACAAAGATGTAGCGGAAGAGTGCTTAAGCACCCTCAGGTGTTGGATTCTCAAGTGCAGTAGCAGATTGCTTGTAAAATGTGCCATCAAGCCACAACTGACTAATGGAGACTCCCTGAAGTTCCACCTCAAAGGCTTTTCCAGGCCAACTGGAAACAGAGGTGGTCTGACAGTCCCTTCCTTTGCACAGCAGCCCCTTGGTGGTCTCCCATCCAAATAACAACCCTGCATAGCTTCTGAACGCTGACCAGATCAGGTTGGTTGGGGCTATTAGGGCTCCTACAGAAGGAGGACATTTGCCCTGTTTAGGCTGAGAGCATGTAACTGGCCCAAGGTCACCCAGACATGAGGTTGCCAATGTCAAGGTGGAGCCTGGAGATCTCCCGGAATAACAACTGATCTCCAGTTCCAGAATTAAAACTGATCTTACGCGTTCATGTTTCCAGATGACAGAGATCAGTTCCCCTAGGAATAATTGTGCCATCCGTGAGTTTGCGAGCTGACAAGCTATTCTCCCACCTAGTAGCTGCAAGGTGTAGGTAATACTGAGCCTGACCCACCTTGCAGGGATGTTGTAAGGATTGCTAATGGAGAATATCCAAGGTGCTTTGAACAGGAGCCATACAATGGGTAAATCTTATTAAGTTGCCATGGCCCCCTTGAGGTTTAACCTTCAGCCTTGTTCGGATTCCCTCTCCACACCCCATACCAAAGTCCTCCCCTCCCCTTGCAGAATTCTGAAATGGTGCTTTGGGTTCAAGGCCCTGATTTACCTCCTTGGAGTCTTTCTTCCAGATCTTCCAGGACATGTGGCCTCCCTGCCAATTCTGTGGCTCATGCCCCTGTTCAAAAGTGCCAAGTCACTTGCTGATCCCAACTGGTTGATGGGGTGGGGGGGAGGGGAGGGAGACTGAAAAGACACCCTTTGGACCCCTGTGGAATTTGGTGGCTCATCAGAAAGCGTGCCCAGCGATAATTTATTGACCAAGTCAGAACCAAGATCGCCAATCAAGGGACACTGTGGTCCAGCCGGGGATGGGTGCCAGACAGCGGGTCAGTGGTCAGCGTGTTGCCTTGCAAGGGCACCAGCGTTCAAGTCAGAGCTGAAACTGGATTTGGAAACAGGCAAAGATTCTGGGAAATGTTACTAGTTCTGAGTGGCTTGCAAGAATTCCAGTTTACATTCTTCCAGCCTGGTTTTTTCCACCCCAGTTTTCCTTATTATATAGGGTTGCCAATTCTGGGTTGGGAAATTCCTGGAGATTTGGGGTTTGATCCTGGAGAATGTGAAATTTAGGGAGGAGAGGAAACTTGATAGGGTATAATGCCATCCAATCCACCTTCTGAAGCTGCCATTTTCTCTAGCAGAACCAATCTCTGTCATCTGGAAACCAGTCATAATTCTGGGAGATCGCCAGGCCCCACCTTGAGGTTGGCAACTCTGTTGCTATGGACATTGTTGACCATTAAAGGCATCCAGTAGGAGAGTCTGCTCCAGTGCATGGTACTTTATGTGTTTATCAGCCCTTGAAGATCAGCATTTGGACTGGGGAAGTCCAGGATTAAAATTCTATCCCCAATTCTATTTGTGTCTTATCTCCTGCCTCCTAAGCATAATGCCCCAAAGGGTGGCAGCTGCAGACAAATTGTCATCACTTAGCCCAACTTACCTCTTTGAGTTGTGGTGAAATAAATGGGAGAAAGCCCTGGTACACTGGTTCATTCGGAAGTCAGACTGCAAACTAGTCGGACTGGAAGGCCAGTCTCATCAATGCCCATATTTCAAATGGGAGGCTTGGGAAGGACCTCTTTCCAAAGAGGAAGGACCTCTTTCCCACCACCTCCCGAGGAAGCCTTCCTTGGTGGTCTCTCACTGAAATTCTAACCATGGCCAACCATGCGCAACTTCCTAGATCTAACAGGTTAGGCCTTGGGCAATCTACATGTATAGAATCTTCCAGAACCTACTGTGTCAGCCAAAAGTAATTATGAGTTTGTCCTTGGCTCCCTTGCTTGAGTTATCTGATTATGCTTTGAAGGTACTTTTGCAAGTGTCCTTAAATGTGTCATATTTGGGGCTTTTCCCCATCTTTTGGTTTTCCTGTACGTGCTTTGGCATGAACTTTTCAGGAAGATCTTGGGTTTGGGGCAGTGTGCTAGGAGGGTGTGGGCTTCCACTTTTCCTCGCCCACTGCATCCTGTATTGCCTGCCATTTTCTCGTGCCCCACAGGCAGGTTTTTTGCCAGGTTGCAATAACTATCAAGGCTGTGGGGTGCTCTTCAGCCCCTCCTAGGGGCAGCCCCTTCTCGGCCGTGTCGCCCGGTATTCCTTGTCACAAAATACCCGAAAACCAGCCAGTCTTCTGATGCAACACAACAAATCAGTGGCTGCGTAGTTGGTGCCGGCAGGAGAGATTTGGTTTTTGGGACCATGGGATAGGCTTTCTTGAGGAAGGCCTACTAGCACCTGATGGACTGCACTAATTGAAGCTGGGGAAGAATGTGTTTGGCAGGAACCTGGGGAGATTCATCAAGAGAGCTTTAAACTGAAGCCACAAGGGGAAGGAGACGATCAACATAGGGAGTGTAAGGAAGGAGAACGATCGGGGGCAGCCCAACCGGCAAGGCCAGCTCATAGGGAACCAAAAGTAAAAGGATTCAGATGCCTTTATACTAATGCCCAAAATATGGGCAATAAGAAGGAAGATCTGGAACTTCTCATGCTGATGGAAAGGTATGATCTAGTAGGCATCACAGAAAGTTGGTGGAATGATTCTCATGACTGGAATGTAATGGTGGGTGGATATGAACTGTTCAGAAAAAACAGAATAGATCGAAGAGGTGGAGGAGTGGCACTGTATGTGAGGAAAGGGCTTACCTGTCAGGAAATTCTAGTGAAGGAGAGCATATCTACAGTGGAAAGCATCTGGGTGAAAATAAGCGAGGGGAAAACAAACAGTGTGGTGGTTAGTGTCTGCTACCGACTGCCTGACCAACGAGAGGATGTGGATGCTGCACTTTGTGAGCAGCTTGAGAAAATATCCAAGCATCAGGACCTTGTCATCATGGGTGATTTCAATTTCCCAGATGTGTGTTGGGAAACAAACTCTGCGAAGCGTCCTCAGCCATGCAACTTTCTGACCTGCCTTGCTGACAATTTCATTTATCAAATGATAGATGAACCCACAAGAGGTTCAGCCATACTGGACTTAATACTGACCAACAGGCAAGAGTTGGTGGATGAGGTGAAGGAGGTGGGGACCCTAGGGGGAAGTGACCATGTCCTCATAGAATTCCTTTTGAGATGGGGAGCCAAGGAAGCTTGTAGGCAGAGGCAGATGTTGGATTTTCATAGGGCAAACTTTAATAAACTCAGAGACATGATGAGTGTCATACCATAGACGAGAATGCTGGAAGAGAAGGGAGCATGTGAAGGGTGGGCGCTACTCAAACAAGAGCTATTGCATGCTCAATCAATGACTATCCCAGAAAGATGAAAACACTGCAGGAGCTCTAAGAAGCCTATTTGGATTAACAGAGAACTTCAAGAGGAACTAAGTAAGAAAAGGAAAATTTTCAGGAAATGAAGGGAAGGACAGAGCTCTAAAGAAGAGTACCTACAGGTTACTAGGCACTGTAGATCTATCATCAGAAAGGCCAAAGCTGAGAGTGAGCTAAGATTGGCCAGGGAAGCCCATTGTAACAAGAAAAGATTTTTCAGTTATGTGAGGAGCAAACGTAAAGTAAAGGAGGCAATAGGCCCACTGTTGGGTGCGGATGGATAAACTCTAATGCAAAGAAAACAGAAAGGCTTAGTGCCTATTTTACATCTGTTTTTTCCCACAGGTCAAAGGTTTTAGGCACATCTAGACAGAGAGGTTGTTGAGAGGCATTCAGCTGCACTGGATGAGTTCAAATCCCCTGGGCTGGATGAAATGCACCCGAGAGTGCTCAAAGAACTTTCCAGAGAACTTGCACAACCCTTGTCCATCATCTTTGGGACCTCTTTAAGGGCTGGAGATGTCCTGGAGGACTGGAAGAGAGCAAACCAATCTTCAAAAAAGGGAGGAAGGATGACCCGGGAAACTACAGACCAGTGAGTCTGACCTCTGTTGTGGGGAAGATAATGGAGCAGATATTAAAGGGAGTGATCTGCAAACATCTGGAGGACAATTTGGTGATCCAAGGAAGTCAGCATGGATTTGTCTCTAACAGGTCCTGCCAGACCAACCTGGTTTCCTTTTTTGACCAAGTAACAGGTTTGCTGGATCGTGGAAATTCGGTTGATGTAGTTTACTTGGATTTTAGTAAAGCTTTTGACAAGGTTCCCCATGATGTTCTGATGGATAAGTTGAAGGACTGCAATCTGGACTTTCAGATAGTTAGGTGGATAGGGAATTGGTTAGAGAACCACACTCAAAGAGTTGTTGTCAATGTTGTTTCATCAGACTGGAGGGAGGTGAGTAGCGGGGTACCTCAGGGCTCGGTGCTCGGCCAGGTACTTTTTAACATATTTATTAATGATCTAGATGAGGGGGAGGAGGGACTACTCATCAAGTTTGCAGATGACACCAAATTGGGAGGACTGGCAAATACTCCAGAAGATAGAGACAAAGTTCAATGAGATCTGAACACAATGGAAAAATGGGCAAATGAGAAGTTACAGGCTAGTCCAAGGACCTCAGAAGCAAAGTAGGGTCAGCCCTATGGTTAGTACTGGGGTGGGAGACTCTCAAGAAGTCCAGGTAACCACGCAGGGCCAGGCAATGGGAAACCACTTCTGTGGGTCTTCCAAAAGATACAGAGTCACCATAACTTTCCTGCGACTTGATGGCACTTTACACCACCCTGCTGAACACACAACCACAGACCTGCCTCCTTCCTGAAAATGCAAGACCTCTTGCTGCCAATGAATGGTGGGCTCCTTTAAGATTTGGCACAGTTAATTATTAAAAACACAAAGCCAATGTGGTGATTGAAACTAATCTTAATGAAAGGCGTTTGCCTGGGGCCCCACCCACAATCTCTAGCCCGGATTGGATTAGCTTGGAGCCTGCCTGCAAATAACTGACATCCGGTCTTTCTAGTGAAATTTACAACAAAATGCTATGAGAAACAGTAGCGCATTAATAAAGAGGATCACCACAAACAAGAAAGGTGCTGTAATAGACCAGATGTATCCATAAGCATCCGATATTATTGTCAATGGTGTTTCATCAGACTTGTTGTTGTCAATGGTGTTTCATCATACTGGAGGGAGGTGAGTAGCGGGGTACCTCAGGGCTCAGGGCTCGGTCTGGTACTTTTTAACATATTTATTAATGATCTAGATGAGGGGGTGGAAGGAATACTCATCAAGTTTGCACACAACACCAAAATGGGAGGACTGGCAAATACTCCAGAAGATAGAGACAGAGTTCAACGAGATCTGAACACAATGGAAAAATGGGCAAATGAGAACAAGATGCAATTTAATAAAAATAAGTGTAAAGTTCTGCATCTGGGTCAGAAAAATGAAAAGCATGCCTACTGGATGGGGTATACGCTTCTAGGTAACACTGTGTGTGAACGAGACCTTGGAGTACTTGTGAATTGTAAGCTAAACATGAGCAGGCAGTGTGATGCAGCGGTAAAAAAGGCAAATGCCATTTTGGGCTTTATCAACAGGGGCATCACATCAAAATCACAAGATGTTATAGTCCCATTGTATACGGCACTGGTCAGACCACACCTGGAGTACTGTGTGCAGTTCTGGAGGTCTCACTTCAAGAAGGACGTCGATAAAATTGAAAGGGTACAGAGGAGAGCGATGAGGATGATCTGGGGCCAAGGGACCAAGCCCTATGAAGATAGGTTGAGGGACTTGGGAATGTTCAGCCTGGAGAAAAGGAGGTTGAGAGGGGACATGATAGCCCTCTTTAAATATTTGAAAGGTTGTCACTTGGAGGAGGGCAGGATGCTGTTTCCGTTGGCTGCAGAGGAAAGGACACGCAGTAATCGGTTTAAACTACAAGTACAAAGATATAGGCTAGATATCAGGAAATTTTTTTTCACAGTCAGAGTAGTTCAGCAGTGGAATAGGCTGCCTAAGGAGGTGGTGAGCTCCCCCTCACTGGCAGTCTTCAAGCAAAGGTTGGATACACACGTTTCTTGGATGCTTTAGGATGCTTAGGGCTGATCCTGCATTGAGCAGGGGGTTGGACTAGATGGCCTGCATGGTCCCTTCCAACTCTATGATTCTATGATTCTATGATTCTAACACGCCTTTATTGCCACCACGTCCACTTACAATCACCCTGGTCAGCTCCAACCACCCGCACCCTTCTGCCTCTGCTCCTTATATCCCCCTTTGTGTCTCCACCCCCAACTACATAAAGCCCCGGCCTACTTCCTTCCGGCCCCGCCCCTCCGGGTCTACAGCCTTTAGACTCTTCTTCACAGCAGGTAAGTTTTCTTTGGCAGGTTCCAGCGTTCCCATCTGCTCGGCCGGGCCCTTCCCTGGAGCGTATGAGAGGGGAGGTTTGAGTTACAGCTCTCTCCCTCAACCCCCCTCCCACGAGTTGCCCGAGACCGTTCTTCGTTTCTAAGAGACAGCACTTCCTCGTTCTTCTCTAACAGGTAAGTGTCTTTTCCTTGCCCTGCTCTTCCAAACACCTGCTCACAGATCCCAAGTCCGGGCGGGTTCCCAAAGCCCCAGGTCCCTTGAGGCTTCCACGCACAGCTACGGGGTTCCCGCATGTTCTCTTGTGTGGAATCTCCCTTCAGACTGCAAATTCTGCATTCACAACAGCAGTGAGGGTCTCCTCCTGTCCCCAAATATACATATAGATCTATAGATCTATATACATATAGATCACAATGCTCCCCCATATATACCATTAGTGCTGAAAATGCGCCAGTGTGGCTTACAGAGCACAATAAATGCTGGTTCTTGCCTTCCATATGGCGTCATGGAACAGGCAGTGTTTTTAGGCTTTCCAAGGCCAATCTTAAAAATTCATTTTTAAAAATTGGGTTGCAGCTGCAGAGGGGCCTGCGAGGAGCCTGATTCTGTGTCCAGAAGGACTAGGCTATCTCAGGCAGAGAATATCTTGTGTCAAAAATGGGTAATGCTGGTTTGGTGTAAGACTGGCTGTTCTGGCTCGGCAAAGAAGAGCATTCTGCACAGGCTCAGGGATGCTTTCTTTGGAACTATGCGATCTACGGATCAACATCTGCTCAGGGTCCCCAGCCCAAAGAAGGTAAGATTGGCTTTGATGCCAGCCTGGCGGACTCCTGAGAGAGATCAGGGTCCCGTGGAACCTTAATCACTAGCTCTGGGCCTGTAAAATGGAGCTGTTCCACAGGGCTTATGGTTGAGGCCCACGGTAACTTCAGCCGAAACAGCTGGCCTCACTGCTAGGCGGAAGAGGAAAAGTCATAAGATTGGCAACTTGTACAGCAGGGGTAGTCAACCTGTGGTCCTCCAGATGTTCATGGACTACAATGCCTGCATTTGCTGGCAGCGGCTCGTGGGAGTTGTAGTCCATGAACATCTGGAGGACCACAGGTTGGCTCCCCCTGTTCTAGAGAGGGGGTCGTCAAACCCCCTGTCTGCGGCCCGGTAGCAAGCCGCGAAGGCCACAGTACTGGGCTGCCGGCAGACGCACCTGCCTCCCCCCCTCCCCCGCAGCAAGAAGCTCGACAGGCCCGGCAAGCTTCTCGCTGTGAGAGGGAAGGGAAGAGGCAGGCTCGGCCGGCGCCATGCCAGCGACGGAAACGCACATGCGCAGAGCTGTTGCGCATGCGCGTTTGCAGCCTCTGGTGGCGAAAACGTGCATGCGCGGCAACTCCGCGCATGGGCGTTAGGGCCCCTTGGTGGTGAAAACGTGCATGTGCGGCAACTGCGCATGCACGTTTGTGCACTGCTGCCGTGCATGCATGGCTCCCAGGCCATCGGCTCTCCCCTGAGACGGTCCCTGACCACAGAAAGGTTGGGGACTGCTGTTCTAGAGGACTCCCCTGCCTGGAAACTTTAAAACCACTGTAATTATATCTTTTTTAATTTAAATGTGGGTTATATTGTTACCTACACTGAGTGTTTCAGAAGGCCAGGTTAAAAATATTACTATTACTATTACTATTACTATTACTATTACTATTACTATTACTATTACTATTACTATTACTATTACTATTACTATTACTATTACTATTACTATTACTATTAATGTGGTGTGGTCAAAGCTCAGACATACCCTAATTTCTGGTCCATTCTTTAACCAAAGTCTCATTTGGGGAGTTTAACCCCGGGGTTTGGCTGAAGCTTGTTCACTCATCCGAATCGAATGCCTGGCCCTTCACCAGGTGTAGCGTGTTTCAGCTGTCACAGCAGGGCAGAGTCCAGACCTCATTCCGCCAAGCAACGGAGGATCTGCCTATGCTCTCTGTGTAAAGGGACCATCAGCACCGAATGAGCCTGTCTTTGGGAGGTGTTACATTTCATTAAGAAGGCTGATTGGAGTCGGTGTCTTCATTTCCCAAGTGCTGGCTTGAAGCAAAGCAGCAGCATGTTCCAGGGGGTGTGACCAGTGGTTGTTTATCTTGTCAAGTCACAGCTGACTCGACCCTATCAAGGCAACAGACATTCAAAGGCAATGGACATTCAGAGGGAGGCTGCCATTACCTGCGTCTGCATCACGACCCTCGTATTCCTTGGTGGCCTCCCATCCAAATACTTGCCAAACTTGAACCTGCCGAGTTTCGAAGATCTGATAAAATTAGCATAGCTGGGTTATCTAGGCCAGGGCATGGGTGTGACTGGGGCTTTTGAAATAGCACTGGAGAAGTCACTTACTCTCTTTGGATCGATTGCAAAACTTATCTTAAAAGGGGCAAGACTCTGGTATTGCCTTTCCATCTCTTGCAAAATGTTCCTTGAGAGAGAGACATCTAATCTTGCACTAACTTAACTGATCCCAAGTCCTATGGGAGTCCAGGAAGCTAATTTATGGATATACGGTGGCCCTGTGAGAATTCTGCATCGGTATGGATTCAAAGTTCTCACAAAGTAGCCAGCTTCTCCATCCAGGTTCTCTCCATGTAGTTTGATAAGGACTTACATTAGAGCAGAGGCTGTGCTAGCCGAGATGGATGAGCTAATGGAATGTTATTGGTATTGGGACCTGTAGGGGGAGTGTTTCAAGGAAAAGACTGTGACCAATTCCCACCCACCCGGAGCAACAAACTGTGCAATTGAGCTAAATCCGGGTGCGGTGCTGTCCAGAGTGAAAACGTACAACATCTTTGAAAAAGGAATCCAAAATCCCAGGAGCCATTGGGCTTAAGTCCTGTCCCCCCTGCCCCCTTTTCTCTCTTGGCTCTCAGCATACTCTCTTGGCTCTCAGCATACTCACACACAAAGTCCCCTGTTCCCAGGCCGTAGAAAGTGTCCTTCACAATGCTGTCTCCTGTTATGCGTATTATGGCTCTAGTGAGTACTTCTGCTGCCTTTTGGCCACTAGATGTAGAAATGGACATTTCACTTTGTTCTTGGTGTTTGAAGATAAAAGCCCTTCTGCCGTGGGAATAGCTTATGGCGGGAACAAGGTGAGATTATGGGGGAAGCGTGTTCTCGATATGTACGTTAAGACTGGTCAAGCCAGTTATTCTAAGCAATAAAATCTCTCATGGTGTTTCCAGGTGTATCTTCTTGGACTCATTAAACAACTTTGGGCTCTTTTCTACGAAGAAACAACTGTCTTGTCTTGGATCGTGGCAATCATCCAGTTTCCTCTTTGGATCTGAGTGTTTACTTGTTGGGTACGAATGACCGCAAAAATAGAAAGAACGAAAAGCAAAAGTTAAAGCATGCAGAGACCCTCAAACAACTACATGTAATATGTGCAATGGAACACATGGAGATGCCTTTTTCTTTTCTTTCTTCCCCCACCTCTTGTACTGAAACTCTGATTGCTCTACTGTGGAAGAACCAGAGATGTAAATATGTCTTGATGACCCCTTGAATTACAGGACAGGAATTGGCTAAGGTGCAGCATGCTTTTAGTGATTGCTAATTGAATTTTTGTAGATGTGAAGGGGAAGGAGAGATTGGGAGTTGATGAGATTAACAGCACCTTACCAGAGGTCTTATTGTCCCAAAGATATGCATGCCTGCTTTAATTGGAAGAGGAGGTCCCTCTTAGAAATCGCAGGGGTAGTCAACCTGTAGTCCTCCAGATGTTCATGGGCTACAATTCCCATGAGCCCCTGCCACCATTTGCAAACGCTGGCAGGGGCTCATGGGAATTGTAGCCCATGAACATCTGGAGGACCACAGGTTGACAACCCCTGATCTAATGGAAAGAGTTTGTGCAAAGTTCTGGAGATCTGGTATCTGGCTGGCATCCATGTTTCCTGTTGAGAAGCAGACTATATACCTTTGTGTTTGGATGAATTTGTCATCTAATCCAGTGTGTATTTCTGCTGGACAGTGCATTGCAAATTTGGAACATTATGTAAAGGAGTTTATACTTGTGCTACTTATAAATTACTCCCCAGAGTGAGGAGGGGTTGGGCTATGAACATGATGTCACCTGGTTTTTGGCTACCATGTGACACAAAGTGTTGGACTGGATGGGCCATTGACCTGAGCCAGCATGACTTCTCTTATGTTCACTGTTTTCTCCACTGGGAAAACCAATATGCAGCAATATCAGTACACATTCAGTCCCCAATGGGGCAAATAATAGCTACCCCACGGCTGTCTCAGATAGGGAGAATGGCACAGGGGAAGGTCTAAGGCCCCCCCCTCCCCCCTCTCAGTGGTCTTGTTCTGAATCAGGCTTCGTTAACATGGGCCTGTTAGCATGGAAACAAAGAACACAATTGTGATGAGATCCAGGGACGTACAAACATAATGTGCAGTTACATGTTCAGATTCACCACCAAACTGCATGAAAGCACGTACTGCAAGGAAGCATGAAATAACAGCCGCCAGGGAAGGGCAGAATAAAAGTGTTAAATTAAATTAAATTAATTGCGGCCCTCTAGTGAATTTTCTAGCATGCAACTTGATCTTTGCATTCACAGAAGCACCAGGAGCAATTAACATGTCCCAAAGTCTGCAAAAATGTTTACCTGCCAGACAGGGCCCAGGCACACAGAGGCCTGACTCGGATCAGAACCATGGCATGCAAGGAAAGGAGGCTTAAGGCTGCTCCACAAGCATCCCAGGGAGTTATGTGTAGCTCGTCAACACACTTCATATTCCCCAGTGGGTCAGTAAAGTAGCAAGGGGCAGGGGGAGCTTGAGCCCTCTCTCCCATATGCCATGGTCCTGAACTAAATCCCCTAGGAAAAGTCCCAAGCGCATACTAGGACTACCTGAATGGGCCCTCTGTCTGACTGAAATCTTTTTTTTTTCAGTTAAAGTTACTAGGGATTGAACCTGGGATGAACCTCACTGTATTCATCAGTCATTTTAGACACACATTTTAAAATATTTTGTATGAAGGAACTATCTCAGAGAGACAAATGCAGAGGCATTTGTAATGTGGGAATCATTAAACTGGACCCCTTAAAGCAGGGGTAGTGAAACTGCGGCCCTCCAGATGTCCGTGGACTACAATTCCCAGGAGCCCCTGCCAGCATTCGCTGGCAGGGGCTCCTGGGAATTGCAGTCCACGGACATCTGGAGGGCCGCAGTTTCACTACCCCTGCCTTAAAGGGTGGTTTATGAGGGCTATGGAACAATATATTATGAAATGGTGTGAATCTGTGAAAAGAGCTATATAATTGCAAAGTATTTATGTCTATCATTAGCACTGTTAAGAAAGCAATATTTTTTTGTTGATCAGTCACGTATCTTTTATCCAGTGTGATGATAACATAATCGATTCAATTTAAATACATATATGAATTGCGACACCTAGAAATTAGGTGCTGGTTCAAGGGCTAATATAATAACGAAGTTAAGAAACTGGTACTCTTATCGAGAAGTCCCTGGTTCTAATAAGGTAGGTACTAGCCTACCTTGCAGGATTCTTATGAATACAATCAAGTAATATCTATGCAACACGCTGAATGCTTGCAAAGTTATATAAATGATTAATAGGAAGCATGAAATAACTGTTTTCTAAATAAACAAAACTAGTCTCTTGCTTGCTAGGAAGAAGGGCTGCCTTTATTCTTTGATTTTGCTTTTCTAGAACCAAAACAACCTTAAAAAATAGCATTTCATATTTTATTATCACAGCGTTTGCCAGCCATGAAACTTTAAAATGATATAATTGTACAATAAAATGAATGATTAGTACAAACAGATCAACTGAGAGCTAAAAACTATACAGCAGAAATTATACTAAGTTGTCTAACCTTAATTAAAATTGCACAATATATTGCAACCTGGATGGTAATGGGGGTGTTACCTCCCATAAGGAGCTTTATAATCCACTCCTCCTTGTCCTTGTTATGCCTTATTCTCTTCCCCGGTCCCAATCAGGAAAGAGGCAAGGTCTCAGAAAAACAGCATAGTTTATTGGCCAGAAAGTTATGCTTCTTTAACCAGCATTTTCAAACCCTTCACCCTCAATATTCATCTCTCTAATCAGAGGCTCAATAATACAAGCAGGGGGTGCCCTATAAAAAGGACATCTGAAAAAAAAATAACATGATCAATGGTATCCAGGCCCTTAGGCTTGCAGGGACAGAATCTCTTCTCCCTGGGGATCTTATTAAATTTCCCTTCCAAGATAGCAGAGGGTAAGGCTGAACATCTGGCAAATGTGTAACCTTCAAAATACAATGTGGGGATTAAATGAAGCCATCCACTTGACTCTGGACCTCTACCCCTCGTGGCTCCTTAAAACGAGCAACGAGAAAGTAGGAGGACCGCTCCGGGAAATAATAAACCTGTCCCTATGTACGGGGACATTTCCAGATGGTCTGAAAGAGGCGGTGGTTCATCCTCTAGTCACAGAAAAATCACAGAATAATAGAGTTGTAAGGGACCTCCGGAGTCATCTAGTCCAACCCCCTGCACTATGCAGGACACTCGAATCCCTATAATAGAATCATAGAGTTGGAAGGGGCCATACAGGCCATCTAGTCCAACGCCCTGCTCAACACAGGATCAGCCCAAAGCATCCAAGAAAAGTGTGTATCCAGCTTTTGCTTGAAGACTGCCAGTGAGGGGGAACTCACCACTTCCTTAGGCAGTCTATTCCATTGCTGAACTACTCTGACTGTGAATTTTTTCCCCCTGATATCTAGCCTATATCGTTGTACTTGTAGTTTAAACCCATTACTACATGTCCTCTGCAACCAATGGAAACAGCATCCTGCCCTCCTCCAAATGACAACCTTTCAAATACTTAGAGAGGGCTATCATGTCCCCTCTTAACCTCCTTTTCTCCAGGCTGAACATTCCCAAGTCCCTCAACCTATCTTCATAGGGCTTGGTCCCTTGGCCCCAGATCATCCTCGTTGCTCTCCTCTGTACCCTTTCAATTTTATCTACGACCTTCTTGAAGTGAGGCTTCCAGAACTGCACACAGTACTCCAGGTGTGGTCTGACCAGTGCTGTATACAATGGGACTATGACATCTTGTGATTTTGATGTGATGCCCCTGTTGATACAGCCCAAAATGGCATTTGCCTTTTTTACCGCTGCATCACACTGCCTGCTCATGTTTAGCTTACAATCCACAAGTACCCCAAAGTCTCGTTCACACACGGTGTTACCTAGAAGCGTATTCCCCATCCAGTAGCCATGCTTTTCATTTTTCTGACCCAGATGCAGAACTTTACACTTATCTTTATTAAATTGAAACTTGTTTTCATTTGCCCATTTTTCCATTGTGTTCTGATCTCGCTGAACTCTGTCTCTGTCTTCCGGAGTATTTGCCAGTCCTCCCAATTTGGTGTCATCTGCAAACTTGATGAGTAGTCCCTCCACCCCTTCATCTAGATCATTAATAAATATGTTAAAAAGTACCGGACCGAGCCCTTGTCAAGGGCAGACAAAACTCACAACCAGGCTTCTATAGAAAGAAAGCTTTAATTGGAAGTAGATCTGAACTCCTAAACATCTGAAGTCAAGACTGTTCGATATTGGGAAGGCAAGCAGTTATTAATACAATTCTCCCACTGAAACCAGATCCGTTCCCAAGGGGAGGGTGTCATCCCCCACCCAGGTGCCATCCCAGGCTTCCTGCCAAAGTGTCTAAGTTAGCACAGCCTTGGTCAGCCTGGTGCTCCAGGCTGCAGATAAGATGTTTACAGGGACACTGGTAACAATGTATCACAGCAGGGAGAACATGCAATGCGAAAGTGGAGGGGTCAAAGGAAAGGGGTGATCAAAGAGATACTACAGAGCCATAAGCATTTTAGTTACATGGGAAAGACAGCAAGAGCACAGCACACCAAGATGGAGTCTCTCAGGTTCGGTGGAATCAAACATGGCAGAGAGCAGGGGACTGATACTGACATTCCTCCGGTCCAAAAATACCTTCCCCCCTCACCCCCCATCTATGGGTCGTGGACACTGGGGGAACTCCCGATGGAAATCTCGTAATAACTTTGGAGCCCGGACATCACCGGCCTCCACCCATTCCCTGTCCTCCATGGGAAATTCTTTCCAGTCCACCAAGTACAGAAGTTTCCCTTTGTGCCAGTGAGAGTCCAGGATCTTGTTGACTTCGTTGTGCATATCTTTATCTATGTAGACAGGGATCAGGGCAGCCGTAGCCGGGTGCCAGTTGTCTGGTGGCGGGGTGCGCTTCAGCAAGTTGGAATGAAAAATGGGGTGCACATGTCTATAAGTCTTAGGTAGGGACAGTTTGACAGTCACTGCATTAATCAGTCTATTCACAGTGAAAGGCCCCACAAACTTCGGCCCAAGTTTCCGTGAAGGCTGCTGACACCACAGGTTCTTTGTAGATAGATAAGCCAGATCCCCAACCACCCAGGCTGGGGCATCTGCCCGTTTTTTGTCAGCCTGAGCCTTGTACATGCGCTTAGCCTCCTATAGGCAATTCACAATGTCTGGACAGGCCTTTGAAATCCCACTAGCCCATTTTTGAACATCTGGGACATCAGGGGAAGAGATCTCCCAGGTAGGTACTGCTGTCAAATCGGCCCCATAGACCACCTTAAACAGGGACAACCCTGTGGAGGAGTGAACCCCGTTGTTGTAGGCAAACTCTGCTAGAGGGAGGAGGGAGACCCAATCCAACTGCTGGTGGTTAATAAAGCATCGCAAATACTGCTCCAGGATCTGGTTCACCCGTTCGGTCTGGCCATTTGTCTCTGGGTGATAGCCAGATGTGAGCGCCTGCTCTACCCTCAAAAGTCTGAAAAGCTCCCGCCAGAACATGGCAACGAACTGGGGGCCCCGATCCATAAGAACCCTCCCCGGGATCCCGTGTAGGCGATACACATGTTTAATGAATAAGGAGGCCAACTTCGGTGCAGATGGCAATCCCGAGCATGGGATGAAGTGGGCTTGGAAAAAGCATCCACCACCACCCAGACAAATGTTTTCCCATGACTGGGCGGGAGGTCAGTGATAAAGTCCATTGTAATCTCTTTCCAGGGACCCGAGGGTGTGGGCAAAGGTTGTAATAGCCCCTTCCGTTTGTCCCCCAGAGGTTTAGAAGTAAGACACATGGGACAGCCCTGAACATAAAGTTCCACATCCTTCCTCAAAGTGGGCCACCAGTAATGTCTGCATACCAGGTGCAGGGTTTTCACAAAACCAAAATGCCCTGCGGACTTAGAATCGTGGCACAGTTTTAAAATATCTTTCCGCGCCACCACAGGGACAAACAGCTGGTCCTCCTTAAAAAACAAACCCTCCTTCTCTATGAGGGTGGGCCGGAGGCTGGCGAACTCGGAGTCCAGCAACACGCCCTTCTGGACCCAGCCTCCAGGAAAGGGCCCTTCCCCTTTCGCCTTGCTACGTGTCATCACGGTCAGGCCCAATTGGGAGGGGATGAACACAGTGTCGACTAATCGGTTGCATTTACAGTAATACTGGGGGAGGCGCAAGAGCGAATCGGCCAAAGAATTAATTTTGCCAGGCAGATGCTTTAGGGTGAAGTTGAAGCGAGAGAAAAACTCTGCCCAGCGCATCTGTTTAGCAGACAGCAACCGGGGCTGTTTCAGGGCTTGCAGGTTTTTGTGGTCCGTCCATACAACAAACGGGTGGGCCGCCCACTCCAGCCAGTGCTGCCAGGTCGCCAGCGCGAGCTTTACCGCTGCTGCCTCTTGCTCCCAAATTGCCCAGTTATTTTCAGGCCCGGAAAATCTTTTGGAAATGTACTCAAGAGGGTGCAACTTTCCCTCCCGCCCCTCCTGGAGGATCACCACCCCCATTGCCACATCAGAGGAATTCACTTGCACCGTGAAGGGCTTGCGGGGGTCTGCATGGGCCAAAACCGGTTTGGTCATAAACAGGGCCTTAAGACGGTCAACTGCTGCCTGGCGCTGGTCAGTCCATGCCAAAGGTGCGCTTGGCATGGCCGCCTGCTTCCCACCCCCATTGGTTTTCAACAAGTCAGTCAACAGGAGGGCCACCTTGGCGAAATAGGGGGTGAACGAGCAGTAGAAATTGGCGAAACCTAGGAAACTTTGCAGTTGTTTCCGTGTGCGCGGGGGTTCCCATGCCAACAAATCCCGGACCTTCCCGGGGTCCATTTCGATCCCAGCACAGGAGACACGATAGCCTAAAAATTCTACCGCATCACGGTGGAACTCACACTTGGAAAATTTAGCGTAAGGATGGTGAGCCCGTAAGCGGCATAAAACTTCACGCACCAACGGCACATGTTTTGCTGGATCCTCTGAATACAGCAAAATATCATCCAAAGAAACTAGGGCGCCTTTATACAACAGGTCATGCATGACCTCATTAATTACATTCATGAACACACCCGGAGCGCCGGTGAGGCCGAACGGCATGATAGTGTACTCAAATTGCCCCAGTGGGGTGTTAAAAGCAGTTAAATACTCATGCCCAGCCTTAATCCGGACCCGGTAGTACGCTTCCCGCAAATCCAACTTTGTAAAAATGTGGGCTTGTCCCAAGTGGCTCAGTAAATCTTTGATTAAAGGCAAGGGGTAGGCATTGCAAGTGGAAACTGCATTCAAGCCCCTATAGTCCGTGTACAGCCGTAGGGAATCATCTTTCTTTTTTACGAACAAGACAGGAGCGGCCACCGGGGAGGTGGCTGGGCAAATGAAACCACGAGCCAAATTCTTGTCAAGAAATGCCCGGAGCTCCTGCATCTCCCTCGGGCTCATGGAGTACAGCTTGGCCCATGGGAGGGGTTCCCCTGGCTTCAACTCGATTGCACAGTCTGTCTTACGGTGGGGGGGGGGGAGCTGATCACATTCTTTCTCAGAAAACACATCCTGAAAGTCCCAATACTCTTTGGGCAAGCCTTCGGGACCTGCTCTAGCCAGGGCGGCAGTCTTGCCTCTTGGCCGCTTCGGGGCGCCCCTTTTTACTGGACGGCGGTGTTTCTCACACCCTGGTTCCAGAAAACATACAGCCCCCGTGCTCCATTTCACTCTGTGCTCGTGCTTTTGCTGCCAGTCCCACCCCAGGACACACGGGAAAGCTGAGCTGGGCGCCACCACTGGTTGGATCTTTTCCCAATGCTCGGCCACATCCATCTCTAGTGGGAGTGTCTTGCTCACTGCCTCCCCCCCGGGACGCTCTTCCCATCCATCTGGGTAAAGCGGAGTGGTTTGGCCAGGGGCATTTTTCCCACCCCCAACGTCTTAGCCAACGGGGGTTTAATCAAAGTTTTTGTACACCCCGAGTCCACGATACTCTGGACTCATACCTTCTTCCCTATTTTTGGCACAGTCAGAGTCACTGGGAGGAAGACTAGTGGGAGAGCACTCACCGAACGCTTGCCCCTGTCCGGGACCTGCTGTCGGGGCTTCTTCACAGAAGGTCTTCCTCGTTTCCTGACAGCTCGCCCGAGGCGCTCTCCTCCTCCGCCCCGGTCGGTGACGGTGTCAAATAGCACAGGTTCACCTTAGAGGCGCGAGCAGGGTGTGGACCGTTTTCTTGGCGGGCGCTTTCCGCTTGGTCGCTCCTGCGGCAGGCTTGCCAGCTACGGCTTTGCTAGACGTCTTCTCTCCATAGGTGGGCGACTGCTTCTTGGAGGGGCACTGAGCAAGGAAATGGCCTTGGCCGCCACATCCCAAGCAAAGACCATTCTCCCGGCACCTGTTGCATTTGGCTGTATCCCCTCTAGGGGTCTTTGGGGCCGCCGCTTTCTTCGGAGTGGACGTTTTGGGCGGAATCTTTGGCTTCTCGCCTCCCAGCTCGGTTGCCACACGCAGACGCCTTTCCACCTCCCCAGCCAGGCGCGCCCAGCCCATCACCATCTCAGGGTCGTCCAGGTGCAGGTATTGCGCAGCCAGTAGCTTGGAGAGGACAAATTGCATCATTGCCAGCTCCCTTGTGGAGTCCCTCAAGGTGCAATTCACTCCCCACTGTTAGTTAACATCTTCATCTCATCTCTTGCTCAGCTAGTCTGGAGCTTCGGGCTCGAGTGCTATGTACCCTGATGACATCCAGCTCTATCTCCTGATGGCCAAGTGACCAGATGCCCCTCTAGTCCAGCATTTGAAAGCAGTAATGGAATGGCTCAAAACAAGCCACCCTAAACCGAAGCCTTCAAAGACGGAGGTCCTCTGGCTGGGGAAGAAGGGACCAGATCAGGCTGGACGGGGTGCAACTTACAATAGCACCATCGTCCTGAAACATGGGAGTAATCCATGATGCCTCCATAATGATGGGGGCTCAGGTCACGAGGCTAGCAGAGCTGCTATTTTGCCATCTATGCCAAGCAAAGCTCCTATCGCCCCACCTGGCCCAGGAACACCTAGCCACTGTGATCCATGCAATGGTCACCTCCAGAATTGATTTCTGTAACTTGCTCTACTTGTGAGCCACGGATTGGTATCTGGTACAAAGATACCAAAGCTGAGAGTGAGCTACGATTGGCCAGGGAAGCCCACTGTAACAGAAAAAAGATTTTTCAGTTATGTGAGGAGCAAACGTAAAGTAAAGGAGGCAATAGGCCCACTGTTGGGTGCGGATGGACAAACTCTAACGGAAGATGCAGAGAAAGCAGAAAGGCTTAGTGCCTATTTTACATCTGTTTTTTTCCCACAGGTCAAAGGGTTTAGGCACATCTAGAGATGGCAGTAGCCAAGAGATAGTGTCTGGGTGGCAGGTTGACATGGACAGAGAGGTTGTTGAGAGGCATTTAGCTGCACTGGATGAGTTCAAATCCCCTGGGCCGGATGAAATGCACCTGAGAGTGCTCAAAGAACTTTCCAGAGAACTTGAACAGCCCTTGTCCATCATCTCCGGGACCTCTTAAAGGACTGGAGATGTCCCGGAGGACTGGAAGAGAGCAAACGTTATTCCGATCTTCAAAAAAGGGGAAGAAGGATGACCCAGGAAACTACAGACCAGTGAGCCTGACCTCTGTGGTGGGTAAGATAATGGAGCAGATATTAAAGGGAGCGATCTGCAAACATCTGGAGGATAATTTGGTGATCCAAGGAAGTCAGCATGGATTTGTCTCCAACAGGTCCTATCAGACCAACCTGCTATCCTTTTTTGACCAAGTAACAGGTTTGCTGGATCGTGGAAATTCGGTTGATGTAGTTTACTTGGATTTTAGTAAAGCTTTTGATAAGATTCCCCATGATGTTCTGATGGATAAATTGAAGGACTGCAATCTGGATTTTCAGATCGTTAGGTGGATAGGGAATTGGTTAGAGAACCGCACTCAAAGAGTTGTTGTCAATGGTGTTTCATCAGACTGGAGGGAGGTGAGTAGCAGGGTACCTCAGGGCTCGGTGCTCGGCCCGGTACTTTTTAACATATTTATTAATGATCTAGATGAGGGGGTGGAGGGACTACTCATCAAGTTTGCAGATGACACCAAATTGGGAGGACTGGCAAATACTCCGGAAGAGAGAGACAGAGTTCAACGAGATCTGAACACAATGGAAAAATGGGCAAATGAGAACAAGATGCAATTTAATAAAGATAAGTGTAAAGTTCTGCATCTGGGTCAGAAAAATGAAAAGCATGCCTACTGGATGGGGGATACGCTTCTAGGTAACACTGTGTGTGAACGAGACCTTGGGGTACTTGTGGATTGTAAACTAAACATGAGCAGGCAGTGTGATGCAGCAGTAAAAAAGGCAAATGCCATTTTGGGCTGTATCAACAGGGGCATCACATCAAAATCACAAGATGTCATAGTCCCGTTGTATACTGCCCTTGTCAGACCACACCTGGAGTACTGTGTGCAGTTCTGGAGGCCTCACTTCAAGAAGGACGTCGATAAAATTGAAAGGGTACAGAGGAGAGCGACGAAGATGATCTGGGGCCAAGGGACCAAACCCTATGAAGATAAGTTGAGGGACTTGGGAATGTTCAGTCTGGAGAAAAGGAGTTTGAGAGGGGACATGATAACCCTCTTTAAGTATTTGAAAGGTTGTCACTTGGAGGAGGGCAGGATGCTGTTTCCGTTGGCTGCAGAGGAGAGGACACGCAGTAATGGGTACAACGATATTGGCTAGATATCAGGAAAAAATTTTTCACAGCCAGAGTAGTTCAGCAGTGGAATAGGCTGCGTAAGGAGGTAGTGAACTCCCCCTCACTGGCAGTCTTCAAGCAAAGGTTGGATACACACTTTTCTTGGATGTTTTAGGATGCTTTGGCCTGATCCTGCGTTGAGCAGGGGGTTGGACTAGATGGCCTGCATGGCCCCTTCCAACTCTATGGTTCTATGATTCTAAGAAGATTTGGTTCTTATATGCTGCTTTTCTCTACCCGAAGGAAGCTCAAAGCGGCTAACAGTCACCTTCCCTTTCCTCTCCCTACAACAGACACCCTGTGAGGTGGGTGAGGCTGAGAGAGCTCTGATATCACTGCTTGGTCAGATCTGTTTTATCAGTGCCATGGCGAGTCCAAGGTCACCCAGCTGGCTGCATATGGGGGAGTGCAGAATCAAACCTGGCATGCCAGATTAGAAGTCCGCACTTCTAGCCACTATACCAAACTGGCCTGGTTTGTGAACAAACCTACTGATTTAGTTTGGTTTGTGTTTTGGTTCGTAGTTTAGCCATAAACCATGAACAGAAATGCATTTTCCTGGTTTTTACCCATTCAAAATCACAAGTGGTACCAAAAGTCCTGGATGCATGGTTTCAATTTTTAAAAAGTTTCTGAGAGAGCTTTTTGTCATTTGGGATAAAACCATAGTGCCCCCACTCCCTGGCCCCTTTCAACTCTATGATTCTATGATTCTATGATTCTATGGTATCTGCCGAAGCATATCAAGGGTCAGGAAAGGTGGCCACTCCTGATAATATATCTTTGACCAATCTGCCTGGTATCATCCCGGCAGGATTTCTGATAGCATCGCCTTTTCAAACATGACTGGTATTGTGGGGGTTTGGTTTCAGTTACCTCATTAGATCATCCTAATTGCCCAACCCTGAGACATCAAAGAGTTTCGTGAGTACACCTGTGGGTTGCTTCGTTGTTCATAAGCCTCCTTGCGGGCCTTACCTCCATCTGTAAGGACCCTGTTTTTTTGGAATCTGAATTGTGCACAAGGGTAGAGAAGATAGAACCCCTGGACTATGCTCATCTCCCAGCCATGGGGGGGGGGGAATTAGAAACAGTGAGGGCTTTTTTCTGTGAACTCTGCCACAGTGCTTTTTTTTTTTTACTTGACTTGCTACCTTAGAGTGTTGTAGCTTTAAGCTAACTTTTAATGCCCCTTTCTGCAAATGCTAGGCTCCGGTGGGACTTTTTTAGTTCTCAGACTCCAGTGGGAGCCACGGAAGGGGCAGTTTGAGCTTAGGCTCTACCCCTGGGGTAAAAGAGATGACCCAAATACCCTCACAGGCCTACCTTGGACCCTGCTCCGGAAATTGCAGCTGGTCCAACATGGAGCTGCCCAGGTTCTCACACAAACACAGTGGAGAGCCCACAGAAAACCTGTCTTGCAGCTGCTGCATTGACTTCCAGTCGAGTTCTGGATCTGGTTCAAGGTTTTGGTATTAACCTTTAAGGCCTTCCCCTGTCTGGGCCCTGCGTATCTGAAGGACCGCCTTTCTGAATACGTTCCCCAGAGAACACTTTGGTCAAGTAACATTAGCTGACTGACTAAAGGGCCCCGGGCCCTAAAGAAATGTGCTTGGCCTCGACTAGAGCCAGTGTTGCCCAAAAGGTGATTTGTGAGCAAACTCCCCCCTTTGCCCATGGAAGGACACCTTGCCAAGCTCAGCCACTTGGGTCTTAAGGTCTGGCAGCCTCAGAATCCCTGGCAAACCCTGTGGTCTAGGATGAGGGGACTGGGATAGATAACCACTTGCCAGCCAATGAAGCTGGGAGAGCTGCTAAGGTTGGTTCCCCAATACAGGGGCCAAAAGAGAAGGGACCTTGAGCAGGGTCAGAAGATACCTCAGAGGCACAGCACTCCTCCACCATCTTCCAGTTGACTGCCCTGCTGTCCCCACTGGAGAAATTCACTGCCCCCTAATTGCTGCTCACCATGTGCTGGAGGAATGGGGCAAAGTCGATGAGACAGCACTTATGGCTCTGAACTTTCATGCACCAGGACCAAATTCTTAACAGTGCAGAGGGTCATCTGATTATTAAATGGGACAGTGTAGTGTAAAGGTTAAGAGTCAGAGTGGCACATTCTGATCTGGAGAGCTGGGTTTGATTCCCCTCTCCTCAATCCACATGCAACCAGCTGGGTGACCTTGGACTAGTCACAGTTCCCTTAGAGCTGTTCTTGCAGAGCAATTCCCTTAGACCTCTCTCAGCCCCACCTACCTCACAGGGTGTCTGTTGTGGGGAGAGGAAGGAAAAGGTGTTTGTAAACTGCTTTGGGAATAATTCTTCTTTAGAACATCTCGCTGGCGTCACCAGCCGAAGTCTGGCTTTTCTTGGGGGGGGGGGGGGGATGAATGGAGCATCTTCAGCCCCCAAGGGAATAAAACTGGAGGTTGCAAATTTTTCCTTCTCTGTCCTTGGCTCTCAC